>NC_133128.1:180241078-180882744 GCF_048418815.1 Hemitrygon akajei
GGAGAGAGAGGGCGGAGAGAGAGGGGG
Organism: Hemitrygon akajei; assembly: GCF_048418815.1. Taxonomy (NCBI): domain Eukaryota; kingdom Metazoa; phylum Chordata; class Chondrichthyes; order Myliobatiformes; family Dasyatidae; genus Hemitrygon; species Hemitrygon akajei. The sequence goes on from NC_133128.1 coordinate 180,241,106, forward strand.
AGACAGCAAGGGGGAGAGCAGGGAGAGGGGAGAGAGAGGGGGAGAGAGGGGCAGTGAAATAGAGGGAGAGAGTGGGGGAGGAGAGGGGTAGAGAGAGGGGGTAGAGAGAGAGGGTAGAGAGAGGGTGTGGAGAGAGAGGGGGAGAGAGGGGGAGAGAGAGGGGGAGAGAGAGGGGAGGGGGAGAGAGGGAGGGGAGAAATAGGGAGGGGGGAGAGGGGGAGAGAGAGAGGGGAGAGGGGCAGTGAAATGGAGAGGGAAGAGATGGGGAAGAGGAGGGGGAGAGAGGGGGAGAGCGGGGAGAGAGGGGGAGAGAGTGGGGGAGGGGGAGAGAGCAAGGGGGAAGAGAGGGAAAGAGGGGGGAGAGGGGAGAGGGGGGAGAGAGGGGGAAAGGGGGGGGAGAGGAGAGGGGGAGAGGGGAGAGAGTGGGGAGAGAGGGGAGAGAGAGAGGGAGAGAGAGGGTGAGAGAGGAGAGAGAGGGGAAATAGGTAGAGGGGAGAGAGGGGGCGAGAGGGGGAGAGAGGGGGGAGAGAGGGGCAGTGAAATGGAGAGGGGAGAGAGGGGTGGAGGAGGGGGAGAGAGAGGGGTGGGAGAGAGGGGGTGGGAGAGAGGGGGAGGGAGAGAGGGGAGAGAGAGCAAGGGGAAGAGCAGGGAGAGGTGGAGAGGGGGAGAAATAGGGAGGGGAGGGGAGGAGAGAGAGGGGGAGAGAGGTGCAGTGAAATGGAGAGGGGGAGAGAGAGGGGGAGAGAAAGGGGGGAGAGAGCAAGGGGGAGAGCAGGGAGAAGGGGAGAGAGAGAGGGGAGAAATAGGGAGGGGGGAGGGGGAGAGAGGGGGAGGGGCAGTGAAATGGAGAGTGGGAGAGAGGGGGTAGAGAGGGGTAGAGAGAGGGGGAGTGAGAGGGGGGAGAGAGGGGGAGAGAGAGAGGGGGAGAGAGAGAGGGGGAGAGAGAGAGAGGGGGGAGAGAGAGGGGGGGAGAGAGAGAGGGGGGAGAGAGAGGGGAGGAGAGAGAGGGGGAGAGAGGAGGGGGGAGAGAGAGGGGGAGAGAGAGGGGAGAGGGGGAGAGAGGGGGGAGGAGAGGGGGAGAGAGAGGGGGAGAGAGGGGGAGAGAGAGAGGGGGGAGAGAGAGGGGGAGAGAGAGGGGGAGAGAGCAAGGGGGAGGAGAGCAGGGAGAGGGGGAGAGAGAGAGGGGAGAAATAGGGAGGGGAGAGAGGGGGCAGTGAAATGGAGAGGGGAAGTGGGGAGAGAGGGGGTAGAGAGAGAGGGGAGAGAGAGAGGGGAGAGAGTGGGGAGAGAGTGGGGAGAGAGTGGGGAGAGAGAGGGGGAGAGAGAGGGGGAGAGAGAGGGGGAGAGAGGGAGAGAGGGGAGATGGGAGAGAGGGGGGAGAGAGAGGGGGAGAGAGAGGGGGAGAGAGAGGGGGAGAGAGGGGAGAGAGAGGGAGAGAGGGAGATGGGAGGGGAGAGGGGGAGAGAGAGAGGGGGAGAGAGAGGGGGAGAGAGAGGGGGAGGAGAGAGGGGGAGAGAGAGGGGAGAGAGGGGGAGAGAGGGGGGAGAGAGGGGGAGAGAGGGGGGGAGAGGAGGGGGGAGAGAGGGGGAGAGAGGGGGAGGAGAGAGGGGGAGAGAGGGGGGGAGAGAGAGCAAGGGGAAGAGCAGTGAGGGGGGGGAGAGAGGGGGGGAGAGAGAGGGGGAGAGAGCAAGGGGAAGAGCAGGGAGAGGGGAGAAATAGGGAGGGGGAGGGGTTGAGAGAGGGGGAGAGGGGCAGTGAAATGGAGAGGAGAGGGGAGAGAGTGGGGAGAGAGAGGGGGGAGAGAGGGGGGAGAGAGGGGGGGGAGAGGGGGGGAGAGGGGGGTGAGAGGGGGGGAGAGGGGGGAGAGGGGGGGAGAGGGGGGGAGAGAGGGGGGGAGAGGGGGGGGAGAGAGGGGGAGAGAGGGGGAGGAGAGGGGGGAGAGAGCAAGGGGAAGAGCAGGGAGAGGGGAGAAATAGGGAGGGGAGGGGTTGAGAGAGGGGGAGAGGGGCAGTGAAATGGAGAGGGGAGAGAGGTGCGGGAGAGAGAGGGGGGAGAGAGCAAGGGGGAGAGCAGGGAGAGGGGGAGAGAGAGGGGGAGAGAGGGGGCAGTGAAATAGAGGGGAGAGAGTGGGGGAGAGAGGGGTAGAGAGAGGGGGTAGAGAGAGAGGGGGAGAGAGGGGGGAGAGAGGGGAGGGGAGAGGAGAGAGGGAGAAATAGGGAGGGGGAGGAGGGGGAGAGAGAGAGGGGAGAGGAGCAGTGAAATGGAGAGGGGAAGAGATGGGGAAGAGGGGAGAGAGAGGGGGAGAGAGAGTGGGGGAGGGGGAGAGAGCAAGGGGAAGAGAGGGAAAGAGGGGGGAGAGGGGAGAGGGGGGGAGAGAGGGGGCAGTGAAATGGGAGAGGGGAAGAGTGGGGGGAGAGAGGAGAGGGGGAGAGAGAGGGGAGAGAGAGGGGGGAAGGAGGGGAGAGAGGGGGAAGGGGGGAAGAGAGGGGAAAGAGGGGGAAGAGGGCGGAGAGGGGGAGTGAGGGGGGAGAGAGGGGAGAAGGGGAGAGAGAGGGGAGAGAGAGGGAGAGAGAGAGGGGAGAGAGAGGAGAAATAGGTAGAGGGGGAGAGAGGGGGCGAGAGGGGAGAGAGGGGGGAGAGAGGGGCAGTGAAATGGAGAGGGGAGAGAGGGGTGGAGGGGGAGAGAGAGAGGGGTGGGAGAGAGGGGGGAGGGAGAGAGGGGGAGAGAGAGCAAGGGGAAGAGCAGGGAGAGGTGGAGAGGGGAGAAATAGGGAGGGGGAGGGGAGAGAGAGAGGGGGGGAGAGAGGTGCAGTGAAATGGAGAGGGGAGAGAGAGGGGGAGAGAAGGGGGAGAGAGAGGGGGGAGAGAGCAAGGGGGGAGAGCAGGGAGAGGGGAGAGAGAGAGGGGAGAAATAGGGAGGGGGAGAGAGGGGGGGGCAGTGAATGGAGAGGGGGAGGGAGAGTGGGGAGAGAGGGGGGGAGAGAGAGGGGGAGAGAGAGGGGAGAGAGAGAGGGGGGAGAGAGAGGGGGGAGAGAGGGGGGAGAGAGGGGGGGAGAGAGAGGGGGGAGAGGGGGGGGAGAGAGAGGGGGGGAGAGAGAGGGAGAGAGGAGAGAGGGAGAGAGGGGAGATGGGAGAGAGGGGGAGAGAGAGGGGGAGAGAGAGGGGGGAGAGAGGGGGAGAGAGAGGGGAGAGAGGGGGAGAGAGAGGGGAGGAGAGGGAGGGGGGAGAGAGGGGGGAGAGAGGGGGGGAGAGAGAGGAGGGGGAGAGAGGGGGGAGAGGGGAGGAGAGAGGGGGAGAGAGAGGGGGGAGAGGGGGGAGAGAGGGGGGAGAGAGAGGGTGGGGAGAGGGGGGGGGGAGAGAGGGGGAGGAGAGAGGGGAGAGAGAAGGGGAGTGAGAGCGAGGAGAGGGGAGAGAGAGGAGGAGAGAGGGAGAGGGGGAGAGAGAGGGAGAGAGGGGAGAGAGGGAGAGGGGAGAGAGAGGGGCAATGAAAGGGAGAGGGAAGAGAGTGGGGAAGAGGGGGAGAGAGGGGGAGAAGGGGTACAGGGACAGGGGAGGATGAGGGGGAGAGAGCAAGGGGAAGAGGAGGGGGGAGAAGGGGGGAGGAGAGGGGAGAAGGGGAGGGGGAGGGGGAGGGGGGAGAGAGCAAGGGGAAGAGAGGGGGAGAGGGGGAGAGAGGGAGAAGGGAGAGGGGGAGAGGGGGAGGGGGAGAGGAGGGAGAGAGGGAGGGGAGAGAGGGGGGAGAGGGGGGGGAGAGAGGGGGGGAGAGAGAGGGAGAGAGAGAGGGAGAGAGAGGGAGAGAGGGAGATGGGAGAGAGGGGGAGGAGAGAGGGGGGAGAGAGAGGGGGAGAGAGGGGGAGAGGGGAGAGAGGAGAGGGGAGAGAATAGGGAGGGGAGAGAGGGGGCAGTGAAATGGAGAGGGGGGAGAGTGGGGAGAGAGGGGGGGAGAGAGAGGGGGAGAGAGGGAGGAGAGAGAGGAGGAGAGAGGGGAGAGAGAGAGGGGGGGAGAGAGAGAGGGGGGAGAGAGGGGGGGAGGGAGAGGGGGGAGAGAGGGGGGAGAGAGGGGGGAGAGAGGGGAGGGAGAGAGGAGGGGAGAGATGATGGGGAGAGAGAGGGGAGAGAGGGAGATGGGAGAGGAGGGGAGAGGGGGGAGAGAGAGGGGGGAGAGAGGGGGGAGAGAGGGGGGAGAGGGGGGAGGAGGAGGGAGAGAGGCGGGAGGAGAGAGGGGGGAGAGGGGGAGGAGAGAAGGGGGGAGAGAGGAGAGGGGAGAGAGGGGGAGAGAGGGGGGGAGAGAGAGGGGGGGGGAGAGAGGGGGGAGAGGGGGGAGAGAGGGGGAGAGAGGGGGGAGAGAGAGGGGGAGAGAGGGGAGAGAGGAGAGGGGGAGAAATAGGGAGGGGAGAGAGGGGCAGTGAAATGGAGAGGGGGAGAGTGGGGGAGAGAGGGGGGAGAGAGAGGGGGAGAGAGAGGGAGAGAGAGGGAGAGAGAGAGGGGGAGAGAGAGGGGAGGAGAGGGAGAGGGAGGGAGAGAGGGGGGGAGAGAGAGGGGGGAGAGGGGGGGAGAGAGAGGGGGGGAGAGAGAGGGGAGAGAGAGAGAGGGAGAGAGGGAGATGGGAGAGAGGGGGAGAGAGAGAGGGGGAGAGAGAGGGGGAGAGGAGAGGGGGAGAGAGGGGGGGAGAGAGAGGGGGGAGAGGGGGAGGAGGGGGAGAGAGGGGGGGAGAGGAGAGGGGGGAGAGGGGGGAGAGAAGGGGGGAGGAGAGGGGGGGAGAGGGGGGAGAGAGGGGGAGAGAGAGGGGGGAGAGGGGGGGAGAGAGGGGGGAGAGAGAGGGGAGAGCAAGGGGAGAGAGCGAGGAGGAGAGGGGAGAGAGAGAGGGAGAGAGGGAGAGGGGAGAGAGAGGGAGAGAGGGAGGAGAGGGAGAGGGGAGAGAGAGGGGCAATGAAAGGGAGAGGGAAAGAGAGTGGGGAAGAGGGGGAGAGGGGGGAGAAGGGGGACAGGGACAGGGGAGGATGAGGGGGAGAGAGCAAGGGGAAGAGAGGGGGAGAGGGGGAGAGAGGGAGAGGGAGGGGGAGGGGGGGAGGGGAGGGGGAGAGAGGGGGAGAGAGGGAGAGAGGGGAGAGAGGGGAGGAGGAGGGGGAGAGAGGGGAGAGGGAGGGGGAGGGGGAGGGAGAGAGGGAGAGAGGGAGGGGAGGAGGGGGGAGAGGGGGGGAGAGAGGGGGGGAGAGAGAGGAGAGAGAGAGGGAGAGAGAGGGAGAGAGGGAGATGGGAGAGAGGGGGAGAGAGAGGGGGAGAGAGGAGGGGGAGGAGGGAGAGAGGGTGAGGGGGAGAGGAGGAGAGGGGGGAGAAATAGGGAGGGGAGGGGAGAGAGGGGGAGTGAAATGGAGAGGGGAGAGTGGGGAGAGAGAGGGAGGGAGAGAGAGAGGGGGAGAGAGAGGGGAGAGAGGGAGAGAGGGAGAGAGAGAGGGGGAGAGAGAGGGGGGAGGAGGGGGAGGAGAGGGGGGAGAGAGGGGGGAGAGAGGGGGGAGAGAGGGGGGGAGAGAGAGGGGAGAGGAGAGGGAGAGAGAGGGAGAGAGGGAGATGGGAGAGAGGGGGAGAGAGGGGGGAGAGAGGGGGGAGAGAGAGGGGGGAGAGGGGGGGGAGAGAGGCGGGGAGAGAGGGGGGGAGAGGGGGGAGAGAAGGGGGGTGAGGAGGGGGGGGAGAGAGGGGGAGAGAGGGGGGAGAAGAGAGGGGGGGAGAGGGGGGAGAGGGGGGGAGAGAGGGGGGAGAGAGAGGGGAGAGAGCAAGGGGGAGAGCGAGGAGAGGGGGGAGAGAGGGAGAGAGGGGGAGGGAGGAGGGGAGAGAGAGGGAGAGAGGGAGAGGGGAGAGAGAGGGGCAATGAAAGGGAGAGGGAGAGAGTGGGGATGGGGGAGAGGGGGGAGAGGGGGGAGAAGGGGGACAGGGACAGGGGAGGATGAGGGGGAGGAGAGCAAGGGGAAGAGAGGGGGAGAGGGGGAGAGAGGGAGAAGGGGTGGAGGGGGAGGGGGAGGGGGAGAGAGGGAGGAGAGGGAGGGGAGAGAGGGGAGAGAGAGAGGGGGGAGAGAGGGGGGAGAGAGGGGGGGAGAGGAGGGGGGGGAGAGAGGGGGAGAGAGGGAGAGGGGAGAAATAGGGAGGGGAGAGGGGGAGAGAGGGAGAGAGGAGAAATAGGGAGAGTGGAGAGAGAGTGGGGAAAGGAGGGGGAGGGGGAGGGAGAGAGAGGGAGGGAGGGGGTAGTGGAGGTGAGTGAGGAGAGAGGGGAGGGGAGGGAGAGAGGAGGAGGGAGAGAGGGGGAGGGAGAGAGGGGGAGAGAGAGGGGGGGAGAGAGAGGGGGGAGAGAGAGGGGGGAGAGAGGGGGAGAGAGAGGGGGAGAGAGAGGGGGAGTGAGAGGGGGGAGAGAGGGGGAGAGAGAGGGGGGAGAGAGGTTGGGGGTGTTAGGTTGTGGTTAGGGGGGAGAGAGAGGGGGGAGAGAGGGGGGGGAGAGAGGGGGGAGAGAGAGGGGGAGAGAGGGGGGAGAGAGAGGGGGAGAGAGAGAGGGGGAGAGAGAGGGGGAGGAGAGAGGGGGGAGAGAGGGGGGAGAGAGGGGGAGAGAGAAATAGATGCCTTTCAGTGTTAAAGAAGTGTTCTCAAGGACAATATTAGTTTGAGGTTAACAAATAAAAATAGTTTGAGATGGTATCAAAAATAAAGCCCTAAAACTGTTGACAGGACAGAAGATTAGGCAGATCTGAAAGCACAGAATGAATAACTGAATGATTACAATGGTGGCGTGTGGTGGGGGGGAAAAGAGTATAAGATCTATCTGAACAGAACTTTGCAAACAGATTGGAAACAGACTATTACACAAAGGAGCAGAATTAGCCCATCTGGTCCATCGAGTCTGTTTGACATTCATTCATGGCTGATCTTTTTTTTCTATTCCCTCCTCAACCCCAGTTCCCGGCCTTCTCACCGTAACCTTTGATGTCATGTCCAGTCAAGAACCTATCAATATCTGCCTTAAATACACCCAATGACCTGGCCTCCACAGCTGCCTGTGAGAACAAATTCCACAAATTCACCACCATCCGGCTAAAGAAATTTCTCCGCATCTCTGCTTTGAAAGGGTGCCTCTCTATTCTGGACTCTCTCACCATGGGAAATATCCTTTCCACATCTGCTCTGTCTAGGCCTTTCAACATTCAAAAGGTTTCAGTGAAATTCCCCCCTTCATCCTTCTGAATTCCAGCGAGTAGAGACCCAGAGTCATCAAACTTTCCTTGTGTGATAACCCTTTCATTTCTGGAATTACCCTTGTGAACCTCTTTTGGACCCTCTCCAATGCCAGCATGTCTTTTCTAAGATGAGGGGCCCAAAACTGTTCACAATACTCAAGGTGAGGCCTCACCAGTGCCTTATAAAGCCTCAGCATCACATCCTTGCTCTTGTATTTTAGACATTTTGAAATGAATGTACCAATCTGTACCATATTGGACTCTTTATTTCAGGAAGGGCATTAATGCATTGGAAGCAGTCTGGGGAATATCTACTAAGCTAATGCCCAGAGAATGATCAGGAATGCTTCGACATCTGGAGTTTAGAGAATGGAAGGAAACATAAGTGTACCATGAAATATCCTAATATGTCCTGATAAGATTATGGGAAGGATTTTTAAATGTGAAAGTCTAGAAATTGGAATTGCTACTTAAAAATACGGAAAAGTCCATCTGAGATAGAACTGAAGTGAATCTTTTTTCTTGGAGGATCGTAAATCTTTGAAGTGATCTTCCTAAAGATTTTTTGTAGGGTTTTCAAGCTTTTTAAGGTAGAGGAAGATAGTTTTATTTTAGTAATCAAAGTGGTGACACATTGTCGTAGATAGACAACAAATGCAAAATTGACATAATTAGATCGAACATTGTTTCATTAAGGTTTACAGCAGACGCAACCTCAATGGCTCTCCACCCAATGTTCCCTCTAATGTGTAATGACCAGTGTGTGCAACAATCTTGTGTTGTGCAATATTTTGCCCAGTGACAACATCTGTGCATTGAGTAATTCCTTCCAAAAACAAGCGTAAATAAGCCAGTTCTAAAATCTGCAGACAAATCAACGCAAACTCAATGTCGTCAATACCGTCCGCATCAGAAACCAGAAATGTGATTGCATACGATTATGAAATATACTAAACACGTCAACGAGGGAGAGGGTGAAAACTTTTTGTGCGCAGTTTAAATTTCTTTGTGCTCTAGTAGCAAAAGATGTGTGCGTGCACATGCAGCTTAGAGGGAACATTGCTCTCCATGTGGCCTTGAATCACCTGGACAATGCAAATGCCTATGTCAGGATGATGTATATTGTCTGTAGTTCAGCATTCAACACTATCATTCCTTCAGTCCTGATCAAAAAGCTAAAGAACCTGACCCTCTCTACTTCCCTCAGCAACTGGATCCTTGCCTTCTTAACCAGAAGAGCACAATCTGTGTGGATTGGAAATAACATCTCCACCTCACTGACAAGCAACATAGCCATACTACATGATGTGTGCTTAGCCCACTGCTCTACTCACTCTACACCCATGACCGTGTGGCTAGGCATAGCTCAAATGTGCTGATGATACAACTATTTCGGATATTGACAGTAGGGCATATAAGAGCGAGATATACCAGCTAGTTGAGTGGTGTTACAGCAACAACCTTGCACTCATCGTCAGCAAGACCAAAGCGCTGATTGTGGACTTCAGAAAGAGTAAGACGAGGGAACACAAACCAATCTTCACAGAGGGATCAGAAATGGAGAGTGTGAGCAATTTCAAGTGCCTGGGTGTCGCTATATTTGAGGTCCTAACCTGGATGCAACATGGTGACGCAGCTATAAAGAAGGCAAGATGGCAGCTATATTTTTGAGGAGATTTAATTTGTCAACTAAAACACTCAAAAACTTCAACAAATGTACCATGGAGAACATTCTGATTGGCTGCATCACTGTCTGGTATGGGGTGGGGGTGGGGGGAGGGTTCTACTGCTCAAGAAGTTACAGAAACTTGTAAAATAATCCCATCGTGGTTACAAGCCTCCATAATATCCAAGACATCTCCAAGGAGCAGTGCCTTAGGAAGAGAACGTCCATCATTAAGGATCCCCACCACCCAGGGCATTGCCTCTTCTCATTATAACCATCAAGAAAGAGGTACTGTAGCTTAAAGGCACACACTCAGTGATTCAGGAACAGCTTGAAATGGATATTGAACCCATGATCACTACCTCACTACTTTTTATTTCTTTTTCTTTGCACTGTTTATTTCAACTTAACTATTTAATAGGCATATATACTTACTGTCATTCACTTTTTCTCTATATTTATTTGACACAGGTTTCACTGTACTGCTGCCGTTAAGTTAACAAATTGCACGGCATATGTTGGAGATATCATACCTGATTCTGATTCTGACAAATGGAGGACTGGTCACATGGGGCCATCTGGCCTATTCCTGATCTTAATATGTTTGCATAAGATCATTTCACATCAGGGCACAGGTATGAGCTCACAATGTGTAGAAGTGCTACAGCAGAAGCCCCTAATGTCTAATTAAAATCAGCGAGCTCCGATTTTTCAAACATCGGTTGTCATGACTCTTGATCCCATCGTGTTCAGAGGGTCACTCTCCCCCTCCCCGCAGGGGAAGGTGGTTGGTGGTAATCAGGAAGAAGACGTCTGCCAGTGACACCTGGTATCTCTCAAGATGGCAGCATCTCTGACAATGTTCTTGCTGTTGCCATCAACCCCAGCTTCATCAGGTTTCCATTGTGCGTGCTGAATGAGTGTGATCAGGCCCAGGATGCTCTCAGTGTCTATCTGGTAACATTGTACTCTGCAAATCAATTGTACGTTAACCACACCTTGGACCTTCGAACGCAGAAGACTGGGGACAGATTTGACAGAGGTATACAAAATTATGAGGGGTATCGATAGGGTAAATGCAAGCAGGCCTTTTCCGCTGAGGTTGGGTGGGACTACAACCAGAAATCATGGGTTAAGGGTGAAAGGTGAAAATTTTACAGGGAACATGAGGGGAAACTTCTTCACTCAGAGGTGGAACAAGCTACCAGTGCAAGTGGTGCATGTGAGCTCCATTTCAACATTTAAGAGAAGTTTGTATAGGTACATGGATGGGGGGTGGGGGGGGGCAGGAGAGCTATGTCTGGGTTGCAGGTTGAAGGGAGTAGGCAGTTTTAATTATTTCAGCATGGACTAGACAGGCAAAAGGCCTGTTTCTGTACCGTATTTTTCTATGATTCTATGACTCTATGACATTGAGGCCAAGGAATATGAAGTGGGAATGTTAATTGATAAAGATTGTCTTCAGATGAATGATGAGCATGTAATGCAGAGTGCAGAGGAGGCTGCAGAAGGAGCACTAAATACAGTAGAAGAGATTGAAAGAGATTCACATGGACCTTTGCCTCACCTCAAAGGGCTGTTTAGGTCTCTGAACGGTTGTGAGGGAGGAGGAGCAAGAACAAATATACACCTGTGTTGCAGAGGAAAGATCTAGGGATCAAGCGGAGGTCCATGTCAAGGAGAGATGAGTGGGCCAGGAAGCCATGGAGTGAGTGGATCAATATGAAAGGTGGAAAGGGGTGTGGAGAAGCTGTGGCTAATGTGCTGTCTTGTTGTAGGTGATGGAAATGCCAAAGGACATTGTGCTAAATGCAGAGACTAGTAGGGTGAACAGTGAGGACTAGGGGAACTCTATCTCTGTTCTGTTTGGAGGGAGGGTGGAGTGCAAAGGCCCAGGAAATTGAGGAAATGAAAGAAAGAGCTCCACCAACCCCAGAGAAGGGAAGCCATGTTTCCTGAGAAAAGGGGGAATGAAAATTCTCATCTTTGAGTGCTGATGCAGCACAGACCGAGAAACTGGGAATGATGTCCTTACAAGAGACACTTGGGAAGAGGTGCAGTGGAGGTAGCTGTGGGAGTTACTCAGTTTATAGTAAAGGTGGATTGTTTGTTTCATGAGATGAAGACAGAGATCCAGAAAAGGAAAACAAGTGTCAAAAATGGCCCAAGTGAATTTGAAAATGGAGTGGAGCTCAGTAACGAAGGTGATAAAATTGATGAGTTCCTCACAGGTGTAGCATCCATGCAGTCACTTTTACTTTATTTATTTAGAAATACAGAGCAGAACAGACCTTTCTCGCCCAATGAGCCCTGCCGTGGAGAAACCTACCTATTTAACCATAACCTAATCACAGGACAATTTACAATGACCAAGTAACCTATGAACCAATACATCTTTAGTCTGTGGGAGGAAACCAAAGCACCCAGAGGAAATTCATGCGCTCACAGAAAGAACATAAAAACCTTCTTACAGAGGTCACCGGAATTGAACTCCGAATTCTGACACCCCAAGATGGAATAGTACTGCACTAACCACTATGCCACCATGGCACCCTCCATCTAACGATATTACAGATGAAGAGATGGGGAGTGGTACCAGAGAACGTTTGAAACAACAATGGTTCCACATAAACATAAAAGAATGCAGGAGTAACTGAGACCTATACAACTGCCTGTGGCTCACTTTAAACTTATAGGAGGTGAGAGGAGTCAAAAGATATTTTCAAGGTAAAAGCAAATTCAGCCAGGCTGATGAGAGTTTTGGTGGAGGGGAACTGGTTGGATCTGTGTTGCAGAAGGCAGTGAGAGTTATAAGACCTTCCTGATGGGGGATGGAGACTGAGATAGAGAATGGATGAAGCAATGGGGGACAAGGAATCGCAAATTGACAAATTGGTCAAAAGTGTAATTGTTCTTTCAGAAGTAGGTGGGAAGGGATTGGATAAGGGAAGACAAGTTGGCCTTGAGGTAAGCGGAGATAGATTCAGAAACAATGGACCTATCAAGACAGTACTGTTTGTGGATCCAAGGTAAGAGAAGGCAGCAGGAAGAGCAGGGTTGGGATGCCGTGGAAAGGACATCTTCTGATGTGATGGGATCTACAACAGTGTAGGAGACAGTGGTCTGACATTTGTCGATGAGGTCAGAGGCCAGTGAAGGTACAATGAGGTATCCATGTGTAAGCATATATGTCAGTAAAGGTACTGTAAATATATGAAATGAAGCCATACAATTAAAAAAATTGGTGTCTGCCTACTTTCTGGGTATTTTGAAATGAGCATAAAATGTTGCTGGATGGGGCAGCTTGTACAATGGTCTATCTATTAAAATTAAGCTTGCTTAAATGCCGTACTATTTTTCAAACACTATTTGTTGATGGCTGCATTTTCATATCTATTCAACAATGATCTTGTGCGACACTGTACAATTCAACTTTGAATTGGCTTTTTATTTCCAGTTTTGACCAGAAGCTTAGGAGTGAGTGACTTATATAGAGGTGTGAGTTATCCACCACATTTACAGTAAATTGACACTCTATTGTCCTCTGTGAAGTTTATAAACAAAATGGCCAAGATTTTGCCATTGAATGGTGAAACAACGGTGTTCATCACTGACCTGGTTATCTTTTTGGCATGGGATTGTCATTAGGGAGCTCTAATACCCAGGTCATTTGGTAATTCAACAGACTAAGAGCCAATCACATTGAAGTATTCTCACAGACAGCAGCAGCCAAAAAGTAAAAGTTGTAAAATAAATTACATTAATAAAGCAATCTTCACTTCAGGGCATTCCAAAACACTTAAGTGAATGAATTATTTTGAAGTGTAGAATTCAGCAAGTTTCCACAAACAACAACATGATGATGATGATGATGATGATGATATTTTAATTTCATTAGAAATTAAAAGTCATTAGAAATATCGCCACTGTTCTGCTTCAATCTTTTTGTGATCTTTTATGCACATTTGCAAGAGATGACAGGATATCAGTTAAATATTTCATCCAAAGTCAGCACACTGAACATTTCAACGTTTCCTCGCTGCCGTGCTAGTTGGAATTTCTGTGCTCTGACTGGCTCAAGTCTGGACCTTACTCGACAGAAGAAAGTGTGCAACCAGCTGAGCTGCAGTTTTCTTTAAACACAGAGCACTAAACAGAAATGGGATTTCAAAGATTCAAAGTCCGTTTAATATCAAACTACGTATACAGAATGCAACTGAGATTTGTCCTTCGACAGACAGCCACGGAACAAAAAAACATCATGGAGACCGTTCAATAAAATGCCAGTTACCCAATGTGCAATAAAAGAACAAATTGAGCAAATGGCAAAAAGCGAGCAAACACGTAGCACAGCAAATGTCAAACCAGGAGTACTCAGTTTAGTTCAGTTCAGCTCTGGATCACTAGCCCACTACAGGCCACAGGGCCATTCTGCGCCAAAACACCCCCAGTCTGCATCGATCGCCCCAATTAAACCGCTCAAAAACAACAACAAAAATTATTTTGAAAATGGCAGTTTATACGCATTAGATTAAGGGGAATTACATAGAACATGCTGCATGTTCTATGTAATTCCCCTTAATCTAACGTGTATAAACTGCATGTAATTACATGCATTACAGGCCCTTCAGCCCACGATGTGTGCTGACCTTTTAACCTTTTTAAGATCAATCTAATCCTTCCTCTGACATAGCCCTCCATTTTTCTATCACCCATGAGCCTACTAAAGAATTTATTAAATGCCCCTAATATATCTGCCTCTACCACCACCCCTAGCAGGGCATACCAAACTGTCACCATTCTCTGTCAAAATAACTCACCCTTGACACCTTCTATGTACTTTCCTCCAATACCTTAAAATTATGCCCCCTTGTCATTTTGTACACCTCCATCAAGTCACCTCTCAACCTCCTTCACTCCAAAGAAAATAGCCCCAGCTCTCTCTCAACCAGTTCTCACAAGACAAGCTCTCTAATCCTGGAAGCATCTTGGTAAAGCCGCTCTGCACCATCTCCAAAGTTTCTACATCCTGTTTTTTATAATGGGGGAACTAGAACTGAGCACAATTTTCTAGTGTGGTCTAAACAGAATTCCATGGAACTGAAACATTACCTCACGACTCTTGAACTCAATCACCAGTTAATGAAGGCCAACCCACTATATGCCTTCTTAACTATCCGAGCAACTTGCACAGCAACTTTGAGGGCTCTATGGATATGACCCAAAGATCACTCTGTTTCTTCACACTGTCAAGAATCATGCCATTACCCTTATATTCAACCTTCCAAAGTGAATTACTTCACACTTCTAGAAGTCGTTGAAAAGTACAGCTAAGAAACAGGCCCTTTGGCCAATCTAATCTGTGCCAAATCATTTATACTGCTGACTTGCATTCACCTGCACCCAAACAATAGCCCTCCATACCCCTAGAATCCATGTTGGATTTTCGAGGGGGAGGGAGAGCAGCCAGATGTCTTGGTACATATTGGTACCAATAACATAGGAAGGAAAAGCAAAGAGATCTTGAAAAGAGAATTTAGAGAACAAGATAGAAAGCTGAGAAGCAGAACTTCCCAGGTAGTGATTTCTGGATTACTGCCTGTGCCACGAGCCAGTGAGGTTAGAAACAGGATGATTTGGCAGATAAATGCGTGGCTGAGAAGCTGGTGCAGGGGACAGGGCTTCAGGTTCTTGGATCATTGGGATCTCTTCTGGGAGGTATGACCTGTACAAAAGTGACTGGTTGCACCTGAACCCGAGGGGAACCAATATTCTCATGCACAAGTTTGTTAGAGCTGTTGGGGAGAGTTTCAACTAATTTAGTAGAGGGGTGGGAACTGGAGTGAAGGGACTCAGGATAGGACAAGTGGTAAAAAAGCAAAGATAGTGTACAGTCAGACTGACAGGAAGGGCAGGCAGATGACAGGACAAAAATTGCAGCCAGCAGGGTGAGTATCAGTGCATTTGGGATGCAGAATCAAAGAGGGTAGCAAATACAGTACTCAAAGTGTTATAACACAATGCACACAGTATAAGAAATAAGGTGGATGATCTTGTTGCATGGTAACAGATTGTCAGGTATGATGTTGTGGCCATCACTGAATCATGGCTGAAGGATGGTTGTAGTTGGGAGCTGAATGTCCAAGGTTACACGTTGCATCGGAGGGATAGGAAGGTCGGCAGAGGGGGTGGTGTGGCTCTGCTGGTAAAGAATGGCATCAAATCAGTAGAAAGATATGACATGGAATCGGAAGATGCTGAATCCTTGTGGGCTGAGTGAAGAAATTGCAAGGGTAAAAGGATTCTGATGGCAGTTATGTACATGTCTCCCAACAGTAGCTGGGGTGTGGACCACAGATTACAACAGGAAATAGAAAAGGCGTTTCAAAAGGGCAATGTTATGATAGTCAAAGGAGATTTCAATATACAGGTCGATTGGGAAAATCAGGTTGGAAATGGATCTCAAGAGAGTGAGCTTGTTGAATGCTTACAAGATGGCTTTTTAGAGTAGTTTATCATTGAGCTACTAGGCGATCAGCTATACTGGATTGGGTGTTATGTAATGAACCGGAGGTGATTAGGGAGCTTAAGGTAAAAGAACCCTTAGGAGCCAGTGATCACAATATGATTGTGTTCAACTTGAAATTTGATAGGGAGAAAGTAAAGTCTGATGTAGCAGTATTTCAGTGGAGTAAAGGAAATTACAGAGGTATGAGAGAGGAGTTGGCCAAAGTAAATTGGAAGGAGCTGCTGGCAGGGATGACAGCAGAGCAACAATAGCATTAGTTTCTGGGGAAAATGAGGAAGGTGCAGGATAGATGCATTCCAAAAACAAAGAAATACTCAAATGGAAAAGTTGTACAACCATGGCTGACAAGGGAAGTCAAAGAATTGAATTGAATTCAATTCAATTGACTTTATTACTTACATCCTCGAAATACATGAGGAGTAAAAAGCTTTACGTTACATCTCCGTTCAAATGTGAAATGTGTAATTATAGTAATTTATAATAAATATTATGTACAACAGGATAGTCAATATAACATTGAAATACTGTTGCGTCAGCATGAATTAGGCAGTCTGAAGGAAGAAGTTGTCCCAGAGCCTGTTGGTCCTGGCTTTTATGCTGGGGTACCGTTTCCCAGATGTAGCAGCTAGAGTAGATTGTGGTTGGGGTGACTCAGGTCCTGAATGATCCTTTGAGCCCATTTTTCACACCTGTCTTTGTAAATGTCCTGAATAGTGGGGAGTTCACAACTACAGATGCGCTGGGCTGTCCGCACCACTCTCTGCAGAGTCCTACAGTTGAGGGAAGTATAGTTCCCATCCAGGCAGTGATGCAGCCAGTCAGGATGCTCTCAATTGTGCCCCTGTAGAAAGTTCCTAGGATTTGGGGGCCCATACCAAACTTCTTCAACCGTCTGAGGTGAAAGAGATTGTGCTCCTTCCACCATACAGCAGGTGTGCACAGACCACGGGAGATCTTCGACAATGCTTAACACCGAGGAACTTAAAGCCACTCACCCTCTCAACTAGCAGAATACTTTCTGCTAGCTCCCTGAAATTTGGCTCATAACTACAGACAGCTAGTCTGAGACAGTCTGTGAGGTGTCTGTCAGTAAGACAGCTCCTATACTCAGATTTAATAACTGTTCATCTGTGAAAATGCAACTTCACACAGATAAGCTGACCCGAAGTAGGCACAGAATTCTAGTGCACATGTGGTGAGATGAGGAAGCTTCTGCCTGCTGACAAGCCCCCAAAAGTCACCGTCCCTCGATCTTGCTTTAAGCTCGATGTCATTTTGCAAATCAATTTCCATTTCAATATCACTTAGCAGCCAAATTCCAGCAAGTGTTTGGTGTGCCATCTGTTCTGTATCAATCGGCAGAAATGGGTTTGAAATAAATACAGCAATATCTCTTGTGATGTTTAACTCCCCAAAACGCCGATTGAACTCAGTTGCCAGTTTGTCTAGGTAAGCACAGTACTGCTCAGGGCGAAAAGCTTTTTTTTCCCTTGATGGCCTGTAACATTTTCTCCAAGTTGGGAAAGTGTGTCAGCCTCCCGTTCTTTAAATTTGAAATCCAAGCACTGAGCTTGGCCTTAAACGCGTTTACTGCGCATATCATGTGGGGCAGGTGTCGGTCTTTTCCCATGAGCTCGTGGTTAAGTGCGTTTAATTTAGCCGTTAGGTCTGTCAGAAACCCTAAATCCAGTAGCCATGCATCATCTGACAGTTCCACTTGCTCCTCGTTTCTAGTCGACAGAAAAATCTTTATCTCAGGCAGCAAGTCAACAAGTAATTACAGCACTTTTCCAGAACTCAACCGCCGAACATCAGCATGAAGAATTGTGTCTCCGTAAGCAGCATCGAGCTCATCCAATAACACCTTGAATAAGCCTTGCTGAAGCGCTTTTGCTCAAATCAAGTTTATCAGTTTGACCACCAGTGTCATTACAATAGACAATAGACAGTAGGTGCAGGAGTAGGCCATTCGGCCCTTCTAGCCAGCACCGCCATTCACTGTGATCATGGCTGATCATACACAATCAGTACCCCGTTCCTGCCCTCTCCCCATATCCCTTGACCCTGTTATCTATAAGAGCTCTATCTAACTCTCTCTTGAATGCATCCAGAGACTTGGCCTCCACTGCCTTCTGGGGCAGAGCATTCCACATATCCACCACTCTCTGGGTGAAAAAGTTTTTCCGCATCTCTGTTCTAAATGGCCTACCCCTTATTACCTAAGAAAATTCCACAATCTTCCCAGCCAAGGCCTGCTGGTGAATCATACAGTGATAATCCAGGAAGTCGGGAAAATCAGGGTTATTACGGCACAGTGCTATAAAACCAATGTGCAAACCGCGCATTGCTGGGGCCCCATCAGTAGTAATTGCCATTAGTTTATGAATGGGGATGTCATGTTCACAGACATAGTTTTAAAACTCATTGCAAATATCCTCACCTCTCGTTCTCTCCTTTAAGTGCAAAAGAGTGAGGAAGTCCTCCTTTGTTGTAAAATCCTGGAAAGCCATTCAGACAAATACAACAAGCAGAGCTGTTTGCATTACATCCAGGGATTCATCAAACTGTAGTGAAAAATATTCACAGAGTGACAAGTCCTTTAACACTTGTCGATCCACGTCCTCTGACAGTGACTCTACCCTCCATGTCACTGTTGCAGGGTCTGCTGAGTTCCTCCAGCGTGTTGTGCGTGTTGCTTTGACCCCGGCATCTGCAGAGTATTTTGTGTTTGGTATATTACGTATTGCAGTTTTGATGTCGTTTTTGTTTTTAAAGTCATTAAAAACAGTCTCTGCGGTAATGGCCATTGCTCCTTGAATAAATCGCCATCTGTAAAAGGCTTCTTGTGTTTAGCCAGAAGGTGACTTACACGAAATGATGCTTCGATAGCAGCCTTATTTTGAGCAGCATGTCTTGTGAAAAACAAATGCAGGGCCTTCAACCCCGATTTCAGCTCCTCAATGTTCCTGGCACGGATTGCGCTCTTTGCGGGGGTAGGTGCCTTTAAGTTTCTGGTGGTTGGTGTTGTGGTGCCACTCCAGATTCCCTCTTTCAGTCAGTGCTTGTGTTTGGTGGCACAACATACATACACGCTTGTCTTTCACCAGGGTATATAGAAATTCCTTTTCCCATTCTGGATGGAATTTGTACGTTTTCGCCTTCTTTCGTGGCGCTTCCATCATGCTAGCTAGCTAGCTATCTTGCAGGATATCACCAGCGAGTGCCAGATATTGATGTTTGCGACAGTCTGTATTCTTATCTAATCTAATTGGTCACTTTGATGCAGCACAAGCTACACTGAAAAAAATACAACAGTCACATGATGTCAGCACTCATGAGACGCACGACGCTGGGCAGCGGAAAAAGAGAAACACAGTAACCAGGGAAAGCAACTACGTGTGGGTTAAAAAGGACTCACATATGCGCTCTGGGGAGGGGGGGGGGGGTAAAATTTGCTTTTGCACCAGAAGGTTTATCAGGCATAACGTATTTATAGTAACTTCTTCTTTGAAAAAGGACCACTTGACAACTTCATGCCCACAGGAACAACTTTATCTGGGATGGCAAAACCAATATTTAATGTACAGAGGTTTTCACTGAACTGCGGTGCATGGCGGAGGGGCCATACACACATGCGCACCGGGCAGAAAGACCAGAAGTAAAATCCCGCAACCCCAGAAACAACCTCATTTTACAAACAGCTTTCCGTAGCAAGAGTATTGCTATACAGTGTTACCATTATCCTAATTAGTATTACGTACTTATTTTTATAATGCTCACATTACAACAGTATTTATGTACTTATTTTTCTTTTTTTTCAGGACCTACTGGGAAAGTCTCAAAGATCGGCCGGTCGATCGCGATCGACTGGTTGGAGACCACTACCCTACACAAACTTCGGTCACCTGCGCTGTGTAATTCCCTAACAGGAGAACAAGTATTGCACGCTCTCCCACTGGGACTTCTGTGTACCTAATAAGGAAACTTTCCGAAATACAGTTGACCAACTCTTTTCCATCTACTCCTTTTACTGTATGGGAGTCCCAGTCAAGATGTGTAATGTTAAAACCACATACAACACAACCTTATGTCAACACAAAGTACACTGCAGATGCCGTGGTCAAATAAACACGTACAAACAGGCTGGATGAACTCAGTAGGTCGGGCAGCATCCATTGAAAGGAGCAGTCAACATTTCGTCCTGACGAAGGGCCTCGGCCTGAAATGTTGACTGCTCCTTTCAACGGATGCTGCCCAACCTGCTGAGTTCATCCAGCTTGTTTGTACAACCTTATGTCTTTTTGCAACAATCTGCAATCTCTGTACTAATTTGGTCCTCTAAATCCCGCGGACAGTTAAGTTGTCTATAAAACAGCCCATTAACATGGTCATACCTTTCTTATTCCTCAGTTCCACCCACAAGGCCTTGTTACTGATATCTCTTGGATTAAAATAGACACAATTCAACCCTTCCCATTTCCTGCAATTTTGCCCAATTAATTGCCTATCCTTTCTCACAGTCTCACTACACAGAGCATCTACCAGAATACCAACTGCTCCACCCTTTTCCCTATCACTCAAGTTCCCATCCCCCTGCCAAACTGCATTAAACCCTCCCAACAACTCTAGCAAACCTTCCCACTCTAAAGGCTTCAACAGGGAGAGGCAGAGACTAGGGTAGATTACCGGTACTCTTCCTTCTTTCTTTGTCTATTACCGCCTAGAAGCATAGTGAGAATGGGTCTAGCTTCAGTGGTTTCTACTTCATGTCAGATGTGGGATATCTGTGGGATCTTCAGTTCCCCTGATAACGACTGCGGCATGAGTTGCATCCAGCTTCAGATCTTTGCAAACTGTGCCGCTTGACAACCTCAGTAAGGGCCAAAATGGCAGTTAAATTATATTAGTGTACTTCTGAAAACTCAGGTAGACTTCCGCACCAACAGCAACATGTTCAAAGTCTTTTTAGATGACAACAATTCAAGATTCAAGATTCATTTCAAGATACATTTATTATCAAAGAATGTATAAATTATACAACCTTGAGATTTGCATGCTGACAGGCAGCAAGAAACCTGAAAGAACCCAATTAAAGAAAAAAAAGAATAAAAATAAAAATAAAAGACCAACCATCGATGCGCAAGGGAAAAAAAAAGCATGCAAACAATTGAAGCGACCAATAGCATTCTGAACCAAAATAGAGTCCTCAGATCCGAACCGCGGAGCAGCCCAAGGTAGGCCTAAAGCCTCCCTTATCACTTCATCACATTAGTGGACATGCAGCACAAAATCGCACATGCAGAAATAATGAATACCTTAACTTCTTGACAGTTCACTTATTTCTGTATGTAACATTGGAGAAAAAGTTACAACAGCACACTAAAAGTAAGCATAAATACTAATTGCAATCTCAGGATTTCTGCATTAAACAGTGCAAACCTCCCCTCCATCGGTCACCATCTTTTTCCCCTGTAATAACATGGGCGGCTTAGAGTGACAAAGGTATGTTTCGACCCTGCATACTTGAATAATGAAAATTCTACACGATTTTCCAAACCCTTTCCCCAAACTATTGATGGAGTCTATACTGCCAGCTCATCTATTCAAGAGATATCCACTGAAAAATAATACTTCAAAGAATCTGCAACTCTAACCCTACTACCATCTTGTTTCAAACGTACAATCCATTGACTAAGCTATTACTTACAAAACTGAGCTTGTATTTTTATGTAATTTTCAACATTCTATTTCACTTCTTGGAATGAAGAATGGTGAGCTTCACAATTATTGAATAGTGTATGAAAGTATGTCATATAAATACGTATCAGCAAAAGCAACCCACATTGGGAGCTTTGGCAAAGTCAGAAAAATGGACACAAAGTGCATTCTTATTGGATCATTGATAAAATTTCTGCTATAATGTATATTCATTATCACAAGGCAAGATCTGAATTGAATCATCATTAAATTGTATTTTTTTTTATCATTAGCAGCTATCACATTATGCCAAAAATAGCGATTCCTAAGAGAGCCATTTAGAAGTTAAATTTTAAACTTGATGATAACGGCAAAATGTGTAAGATCACACTGGTGGAGATGAGTTGTAACTTGACAGTAGGGTAAAGTAGCAAAATAGTTATAACATTGTTCTTAAAATCTGGGAAAAACCCTTATGGTGTTTTATTTCTTCTAAAGATAGTGTTCCCATTGCAGAACAGTAAGTACACAGTACGGTTTACATATGTGTTTTGATCCATTAATCAAGCAGTAATAATATGTCAGAGAATTTTGCTTCAAGACCACAAATAAAATCCATTGATTATCTATATCTAGATATTAACTTCTATCATGTTGTCATCATCAGATCTGTGGCATATCAATATCTTTGAGGTTATCAAAATCTAAATTCCAGTATAATTATCATTACTAAAATGTCAAGCCACAGTACAAATCTAAATTCAAATATAAGAGATAATAAATTACAATTCAGTAATTTAATCTACCCTGTTTTCAGCACAGCATTGGAGTGCATTTTAATAAGATCAATGTTGATAAACTGTCAAAATTAATATGATATTATCGATGCAATGAGAAATATGGATCTAACCCATCAAAATGATTTAACGCAGGCATATATTCTGCTTCTCAAGAAAATTATTTCAACTAGATATTTTTTCATGTAACTACAGTATACTGTACATTCAGAAGCTTAGCATAATTCCATAAATGCGCACAAACCCTGCACATTGCAGCTAACATTAAAGAGGAACTAAATATATTTTAATTAACCCAATAAATTAGCTGTCTGCAGCAAGGTCAATAAAGAAAATTCAATATATTCAATGTAAAATGTTGTAGCATGAAGCTATCTTATATTAGTGGGCATTTTCATTTGTGACTAATCCAGTTTTCTAAATATGTGTGCCAGCGGTACCTGGTTATCAATTAATTTGTGGGATCAGATCTTCTGTGCTGAAGCCTGAACACTTGGTGGCGATGACATGGCATCAGAATCAGTTGATGTTCACCCCTTGCTGCACACTAAGATTTGTGAGGGTCTTCTTGATACGAAGTGCTGTCAATCGTGCCGCTCCATTAGCAAACCAACATTCCCACATGATTTTGGCAACCACCTGCAGCACCTTTCAATAAAATAATATTGTGCATTTTTACTACCATTTTAACAATCAACACCCACATAAGGGAGGAACATACATAGAAATTAGTAATAAAAATCAATTTTCTGGTATAGTTTTATATTTTTTCACTCTGTAGTGATAATATTATTAACCCCCCAAAAAAATTCAGGTCTGATCTCACGTATTCTGCCTACTTCAAATCTTTAGAATATTTCAAAGGCAAAAATTGTATCCTGTGCTCACAGGTCAGCACTTTACAAATTACAGAACTCAGACTCCAACTTTCTTTATGCTTGCCTAATCTTTGGCTTTAAGAGCATTTGCTTTGCAGAGGAAATAGGTGAATAATACATTAAGCAATACTTTATTTAAAACCGGTGCTTTATCTATTCTACCACATTAAGGAAGAATTGATGAACAATCCAATGACCTTTATTGAGCTCTGAGAATGACTACCACGAATAAAAGCAGAGCATAAACTTCGCTGATTAAGCTGATGAGAGTCTGTTGATGTTGCTGGCCTTAACTCATGGGTTTTATATAGTTTAAATGCACTTCTTATAATAATGCTTCAATGGACCATGATTTAAGCGCCAGGACAAATTGGAAAGATTGGGTCCAGGCTTAATCAAAACAGCAGGGTCCAGGCCCCAGAGTGTATCAAAGCAACTGAACCTGAGGTTTGAACGACAATGGCCAGGTTGAAAAGGTCAGTGTGTTCGAGCCCAAGGGGAGAGGCAGGCCAGTTCAGCTCACAGCTCTGCAATGTTGACTTGGCTCAGCACTGAGCTAACGGTAGGTGGACAAACTCCCTTTGTAGACTTCAGTTCAGAATTCTATTTGCTTGCTTTTATTCTTTGCATGATTTGCTTTTTTTCTCTCTGCACATTGGATGTTTGATGGCGTTATTTTAATGGCTTTCTTTTGGTTCCTTTGTTTCATGGTCTGCTGGGAGACGGATCTCAAAGTTGTATTATCTATACATACTTTGATAATGAATGTACATTGAACTCTGAATTCTCATGACAATTTGGAAAACATATTATGAAAACATACCTTCTTGATGAACAGCGCATAACTGAATATGACACGTTAATATGTTCACAATAATGAAGTTAGCTACAAGCAGCATATTAGTGGACAAACTGTTAAAACAATACCTCAGAACAATGCCACTGATCTAGAACCCTTGGCCTTTGACTTTGTTCACAGACGACCTTTCTCATATCTTCTATAGAAGGGTCCAAAGGAACAAGGTCATAATAAGGCATCTGATATTCTTTGCAGGCACCTATGGAAGATAGAAATTAATGTCACCTATGGCCAAATAAAACAGTATTGGTATCATTTTAAAGATCCATTCATATAATTAATAGAGCAAATTCTATTGTCTATTCCATGAATTGACAAGATCCACTGTACATTTAATCTAGTAGTAATCTAATACTTGATAGTCAAGGCAACTCACACAGAAAGCTGGAGGAACTTAGCAGACCAGGCAGCATCCATGGAAAGAGTGAATAGTCAATATTGATCATCAATATCTACACCAGCCAATCATTTCTAACAAATCCTGAAATAAGCATACACGTATTTCTTCCCCATAGTTTTCAACAAATAATCCACATCTCTAGTAAGAGGAAAATGAAGAGGAATGAAATTCTGTGATTTCAATCATATATTTCCATTTTTATTCCAGTGGACAGAAAACATCGACAGGAATTCTCTTCAGGCCTCCAGTCAGCAGTGGCAATAGAGGGAAATGGATTAAATTTAAAAATTAGAGATCCATTTAAAATTATTTATGGGTGACTTTAGTTCCAATCAGGTTAATAATAATATTGTGAAATATGAATTCCTGGAATGTTTTACACAACGTTTTTTGTTAGATCAGTTGACGAGCCAAACAAGGAACAACCTATCCCAGATTGGATACTGTGAAATATTTTTTTTATTTATTGAGATACACCATGGAATAGGCCTTTCCAGCCATGCCTCCGAACAATCCCCCAATTTATTCCTAGCCTAATCACGGGACAATTTACAACGTCTAATAAAACTACCAATCAGTACGTCTTTGGACTGTGGGAGGAAACCCAGTCAGTCACCGGGACAGCATGCAAACTCCTTACAGGAGTTGAAGCCAGGTTGCTGTGCTAACCACTGTGCTGCTCCACGGTACAAAATGAGAAGGGGTTAGTTAATTTGTGGCAGAGTGTACTTGAGGAAAGAACGGTACAAAATGAGAAGGGGTTAGTTCATTTGTGGCAGAGTGTACTTGAGGAAAGAACGGTACAAAATGAGAAGGGGTTAGTTCATTTGTGGCAGAGTGTACTTGAGGAAAGAATGTCTTTAGCATGATGCAATGCTTCATTGAATATAACATAATTTACTCATATGGTAAATCTAAACAGCGGAAACTAAGCAAAACAGGAAGTACAAATGTATAAAGCTTTAGTTAGGCTGTGAAACAACTGTGTTATAACCAGTACACTATAAAGTTATATCATAACCTCTATATTCTTACACTTGATGCAACAACAAATAAAAGCTAATATTAAAAAATCACTTTCTTACCACTTTATCTATCTGTGCATCCACCTTCAGGCAACATCCTTTCCAACAACAAAATCGCAGATCCTGTCCTATCACCTCTTTCACTACCATTCAACACAGAAACAGTGTCTTTGTTCCATAATGTCAAAGCTGGCATTGTCACTGATATTTAGAGTTGGAGAACTGTGAATGTGTCGGAGGTAGGGAGAAACAGGGCTTTTCTTGATGTTGTTGCTTGGTACAGTACTGTGCAAAGGTCATAGGGCAAAAGCCAAGGAGGTTGGGAATGGCAAGGATAGGGTGTCACAGGAAGGGTGGGGGACAGTTGGCAGAGAAGGAATGCTGGGGTGGGGGCTGTGGGGCAGGTGCAAACACACCCATCATGTGACACCAGACGAGGACATTTGATTCCAAACAATTGGTTTAAAGATCATTACAGAATTGTCACTCTGATGCTTCCTGCTCCCTCACCTCTTCCTTCCCCTTTTCCCAACCATGGTTTTCCCCCTCCCTGCCCCCTTCCCACTCTCAGTCCACAATAGAGACCCATATCAGATTCAGGTTTATCATTACTCATGCATGTCTTGAAATGCCTCACCCCCCACCCCCCCACGAGAACAGTACAGTGCGATACATCAAATTACTACAGCACTGTGCAAAAGTATTTGGCAGTATATATATATTACACACATACATACATATAAAAGACATCTGCTCAGTAATGTATGTTTTGCTTTGTTGTGTTCTGTGTTGTTCTACCAAGCATGGTGGGCATGCTATGTTGGTGCCAGACTTGCGGGCTGCCCCCAGCACATCCTTGGGTGAGTTGACTGATAATGCAAAAGATACATATTACAGTACATTTCCATGTACATGTAATCAATAAATCTGAATAATGGATATATAAATAGATATCCACACTAATCCCAATGCATGACCTACAGCCTTCTAAACCCTAACGTTGCAAGTGTTCATCTAAACACTTTTTAAATGTTATGAGAAAACACATTACCACCAGCCACTCAGCCAAAATGTTGGAGTTTCCAGCCACCACTTGGGTGAAAAAAAATCTTCTTCAGATCATCTTTATATTTTTCCCCTCTGACCATAATCCCGTACCGTTTAGTTTTTGTCAACTCTTTTATAGGGAATCATTCCCCTGTCTACCCTGTCAATGTACCTAAAATTTTGTATATTTGAATTGGATTGAATTGACTTTATTACTTACATCCTTCAAATACAT
Source organism: Hemitrygon akajei (assembly GCF_048418815.1). NCBI lineage: Eukaryota > Metazoa > Chordata > Chondrichthyes > Myliobatiformes > Dasyatidae > Hemitrygon > Hemitrygon akajei. Next base: position 180,267,456 of record NC_133128.1, read on the forward strand.
GAGGAGTAAAAATCTTTACGCTATGTCTCTGTTCAAATGTGCAATGTGCAATTATAGTAATTTATAATAAATGTTATGTACAATAGGATAGTCAATATAACATAGAAATACAGTTCCCTCAGCATGAATTAAGCAGTCTGATGGCCTGGTGGAAGAAGCTGTCCCGGAGCCTGTTGGTCCTGGCTTTTATGCTGCGGTAACATTTCCCATATGGTAGCAGCTGGAACAGTTTGTGGTTGGGGTGACTCAGATCTCCAGAGATCCTTTGGGCCCTTTTTATACACCTGTCTTTGTAAATGTCCTGAACAGTGGGAAGTTCACATCTACAGATGTGCTGGGCTGTCCGCACCACTCTCTGTAGAGTCCTGCGATTGAGGGAAGTACAGTTCCCATACCAGGCAGTGATGCAGCCAGTTAGGATCCTCTCAATTATGCCCCTAAATAGAAAGTTCTTAGAATTTTAGGGACCCATACCAAACTTCTTCAACCGTCTGAGGTGAAAAGGGTGTTGTTGTGCCTTTATCACCACACAGCTGGTATGTACTGATCCTCAGTGACGTTTATACCGGGAGACTTAAAGCTGTTCACACCCTCAGCTCCAGATCCATTGATGTCTACATGGGTTAGCCTGTCTCCAATCCTCCTGTAGTCCACAACCAGCTCCTTTGTCTTTGTATCTCTCTCAATCTCCTCCATTCCAAACCAATCCCCCTTAATCTCTTCCATTCCAAGGAAAACAAATCCTGACTATTCAGGCCACATCCTGGTGAATTCCCTCTACACTGTCTCCAGTATAATCAAATGATTCCTATAAAGTCAATGCTACCCATCATTCACCTAACTATGTTAATCCCAGTTAGTTTGAGATTGCACAAGCCATTACTTATGATGAGTGAGTGCAAATTTAAGACCATAAGGCCATGAGATATAGAAGCAGAATTAGGTCATTTGGCCCATCAAGTCTGCTCCACTATTTTGTCATGGCTGATCCAAATTTTCTCTTAGCCCCAGTCTCCCCATATCGCTTCATGCTCTGACCAATCAAGAATCTATCAACCTCTGCCTTAAATACACATAAAGACTTGGCCTCCACAACTGTCTGTGGCAAAGAATTCCACAGATTTACTATTCCCTGGCTAAAGAAATTCCTCCTTATCTCCATTCTGAAAGGATGTTCCTCTATTCTGAGACCGTGTCCTCTGGTCTTAGACTCTCTCACCTTAGGAAACGTCTTTTCCACGTCCACTCTATCAAGGCCTTTCGCCATTCGATTGCTTTCAATTAGGTCACCTCTCATACTTCTGAATTCCAGTGAATACATGCCCAGAGCCATCAAGTGCTCTTGATATGACAAGCCATTCAATCCTGGAATTATTTTTGTGAACCTCCTGTGAACTCTCTCCAGTTTCAACATATCATTACTAAGATAAGAGGCCCAAACCTGCTCACAGTACTCCAAGTAAAACCTCACCATCGCTTTATAAATTTTCAACATTTCATCCTTGCTTTTATAACCATATAACAATTACAGCACGGAAACAGGCCATCTCAGCCCTTCTATTCCGTGCCGAACACTTACTCTCACCTAGTCCCACCGATCTGCACTCAGCCCATAACCCTCCATTCCTTTCCTGTCCATATACCTATCCAATTTTTTTTAAATAACAAAATTGAACCTGACACTACCACTTCTACTGGAAACTCATTCCACACAGCTACCACTCTCTGAGTAAAGAAGTTCCCCCTCGTGTTACCCCTAAACTTTTGCCCCCTAACTCTCAACTCATGTCCTTTTGTTTGAATCTCCCCTACTCTCAATGGAAAAAGCCTATCCACGTCAACTCTGTCTTTCCCCTCATAATTTTAAATACCTCTATCAAGTACCCCCTCAACCTTCTACACTCCAAAGAATAAAGACCTAACTTATTCAACCTTTCTCTGTAACTTAGGTGCTGAAACCCAGGTAACATTCTAGTAAATCTCCTCTGTACTCTATTTTGCTGACATCTTTCCTATAATTCGGTGACCAGAACTGTACACAATACTTCAAATTTGGCCTCACCAATGCCTTGTACAATTTTAACATTACTTCCCAACTCCTGTGCTCAATGCTCTGATTTATAAAGGCCAGCATACCAAAAGCTTTCTTCACTACTCTATCCACATGAGTTCCACCTTCAGGGAACTATGCACCATTATTCCTAGATCACTCTGTTCTACTGCATTCCTCCATGTCCTACCATTTACCATGTATGTCCTATTTTGATTAGTCCTACCAAAATGTAGCACCTCACACTTATCAGCATTAAACTCCATCTGCCATCTTTCAGCCCACTCTTCTAACTGGCCTAAGTCTCTCTGCAAGCTTCGAAAACCTACTTCATTATCCACAACGCCACCTATCTTAGTATCATCTGCATACTTACTAATCCAATTTACCACCCCATCATCCAGATCATTAATGTATATGACAAACAACATTGGACCCAGTACAGATCCCTGAGGCACACCACTAGTCACCACTCTCCAACCTGATAAACAGTTATCCACCACTACTCTCTGGCATCTCCCATCCAGCCACTGTTGAATCCATTTTACTACTTCAATATTAATACCTAATGATTGAACCTTCCTAACTAACCTTCCGTGTGGAACCTTGTCAAAGGATTATATTCTAATCTTCTTGAAATGAATGCTAACATCGCATTTGCCTTCCTCACCACAGACTCAACCTGCAAATTAACCTTTGGGGAATCCTGCACAAGGACTCCTAAGTCCCTTTATACCTCAGTTTTTTTATTTTTGCATTTTCTTTCCATTCAGAAAATAGTCAACCCTTTCATTTCATTTACCAAAGTGTACGACCAAACAATTCCCAACGCTCTGGGAACTTCATATTATCTGCAAACTTTGCAACAAAGCCATCAATTCCATCATCCATATCATTGACACATAATATGAAAAGAATGGGTCCCAACACAGACCCTGTGGAACACCACTAGTCATCAACAGCCAGACAGAAAAGGCTCCCTTTATTCCCACTCTTTGCCCCTGCCAATCAGCCACCACTTTATCTATGCTAGAATCTTTCCTGTAATACCATGGGCTTGTAGCTTGTTAAGCAGCCTTATGTGTGATACGTCGTCAAAGGCCTTCTGAAAATCCAAGTACACATCAACCGACTCTCCTTTGTCTATCCTGCTTGTTATTTCTTCAAAGAATTCCAACAGATTTGTCAAGCAAGATTTTCCCTTGAGGGAAGTATACTGACTACAGCCTATTTAATCATGTGCCTCCAAATACTTTGAGAACTTATCCTTAATAATCGACTCCAACATCTTCCCAACCACTGAGGTCAGACTAATTGGCCTATAGTTCCCTTTCTTCTGCCTCTCTCCCTTCTTGAAGAGCTGAGTGACATTTGCATTTTTCCAATCTTCTAGAAACATTCTAAAATCTAGTGATTCTTGAAAGATCATTACTAATGCTTCCACAATCTCTTCAGCCACCTCTTTCAGAACTCTAGGGTGTACACCATCTGGTCCAGGTGACTCATCTACCTTCAGACCTTTCAGTTTCCCAAGATCTTTCTCTCTTGTTATGTTAACCTAACACACTTCATGCCCCCCAACACCTGGAACTTCCACCATACTGCCAATGTCTTCCAAAGTGAAAACTGATGCAAAATACTTAGTCAGTTCATCCGCTATTTCATTGTCCCCCATTACTACATCCCCAGCATCATTTTCCAGTGGTCCTATATCCATTATCACTTCTCTTTCACACTTTATGTATCTGAAGAAACTTTTGGTATCCTCTTTAATAATATTGGCTAGCTTACTTTTGTATTCCACCTTTACCTTCTTATGACTTTTTTAGTTGCCTTCTGTTGATTTCTAAAAGCTTCCCAATCCTGTAACTTCCCATCAATTTTTGCTCTATTATATGCCATTTCTTTCACTTTGATTTATCTTGTTACCCACAGTTGCATTATCTTGCCTTTAGAATACTTCTTCCTCTTTGGGATGTATATATCCTGTGCCTTCCCAATTGTTTCCAGAAATTCCAGCCATTGATGCTCTGCTGTCATCCCTGCCAGTTTTCTTTTCCGTCAGTTCTAGCCAACTCCTCTCTCATGTCTCTGTAATTCCCTTTACTCCAGTGTAATACTGATACATCTGTCTTAAGCTTCTCCTTCTCAAATTTCAGGGTGAATTTGGTCATATTATGACAACTTTCCCCTAAGGGTTCCTTCACCTTAAGTTCTCTAATCAATTCTTGTTCATTGCTCAATACCCAATCCAAAATAGCTGATCCTCTAGTGGGCACAATTGCAAGATACTCTAAAAAGCCATCTCTGTGTACCACCTTGAACTGTAAAAGGCGGTGGCGAGCACATAGAGCAGTTGAATGAACTGACTTGAGAATTGAATCCCAAACCTCATCGGACAGAGGAAAATTTAAATCATGCTCCAAAGCAGTTTTAATTTTGTCAAAGGGAGCTCGCCTCAACATCGCTAACATATCTCAAATAGTAGAAATTAAACCTTTACCCAATGGGTTCATATGAAGAAACAAATCTACAACATTTTTATCAGGTACCTCAGGAAAGTTTGGAATTAAAGGGCTGTTAAAATGTCTAATTTGGAGATATCTAAAGAAATGAGTGTTGGGTTGGCCAAACTTTACAGACAATTGTTCAAAAGTTGCAAAGCGCTTGTCTATGAAAAGATCTTCAAAGCACCTGATGCCCTTTCCGCGCAAGTCTAGAAATGTTAAATCCTGCATAGAAGGCTGAAAAAGACGATTATGCAGAATAGGACTAAATTATCTCGTTTCTATCCTGATATTAGTCCCTGTTGCGATAAGTGTAAAGGGGGTGAGGCTTCCCTTATTCATATGTTTTGTGCTTGTCCTAGCTTGGAGAAATTCTGGAGAGATGTTTTTTTTAAACTTTATCTCATCTACTTAATTGCTACTTGGAACCTCACCCTCTGATTGCTCTTTTTGGCACCTCAAGAGAAATTGACAAGCATCTGACTCCGAATAAGCGTCGTACATTGTCTTTCACCTCTCCTTTGGCCAGACGTGCAGTCCTTCTTAGGTGGAGAGATGTTGCCCCCCCCCACCCCCCCACCAATCATGCTCAATGGCTTAGAGACATTACGTCCTGCTTAGACCTTGAAAAGATTCATTATTGACTTTTTAATTCAGACATAAAGTTCCAAAAGGTGTGGGGACCTTTCCTTGAATATTTTCATAATTCCCATTTAGATTAAGGGTGCATCCCTCTCTCTTTTCTTTTGCATTTAAATCCCTTACTTCAAGCTTCTTTTGGTTAAGATTTATGGGTTTTTTTGATGTGTAAACATATTATAGTTCAAGTAGTCAGCAATATGCCTTCTTTTTATAAATGCAACTCTGTGGTGATAAAAGTTCTGATTAACTTTTTTATATATTGTAAGGTTGGCTTGGAGTTGGGTAGTGGGAGTGGTAACTAGTTGGAGTAACTTTATATGATTCTACTATGGGTGCTTTTTCTTAATGGTTAGGAACTGTACATTTGATACATTTATTTTGTACTGTATAAACCTTTTTTAACTTTTTTTTTGTTTTGTCGCATTGTAGAAACTCTCAAAAAAGTTAATTAAAAAAATTTTAAAAAGCCATCTCATAGGCACTCTAGAAATTCTCCCTCCTGTAATCCAGCACCAACCTGATTGATCTTCCCAATCTACCTACATATTGAAGTCCCTTCATGAATATTGTAACTAAAAGCAAGTGAGGCGTGTTGGGAACTTTCAGTGAGCTTGAGATTGTTGTGAAATCAGGCACTTAATACTGAAAGGAAGTTAGGTTTAAGCAGAGCTACCATAGTGGGAACAGGCATAATATGAGTGGGACTGACTTTGGCTCAAGAGGCTTTGACAAGAAGATGAGGAAGTGAAGGTAATTTTCTTTTTGTATTGCATAGTTAGAGCAGTGGGAATGTCAGTCAGGAAAGTGGAATGTTCCTCTTGTGGAATGTCGGAAGACAGGGAGACATTCACCTGCAATAAGTGCATACAGCTGCAGCTTCTAACAAACTGCATTAGGGAACTGGAGCTGGATGAGCTCCAGATCATTCGAGAGGCTGAAGAGTTCATTGACAGGAGATACGTGGAGATATTCACACTTAAGATGCAGGACACACTTCACTAGGTGACTGGCAGGAGGGGGGAAATGGGATAAGCAGTCAGTGCAGGGCATCCCTGTGGCCATTCCCCTCAGTAACAAGTGTACCACATTGCATACTGTGGGAAGGGTTTGACCTAGTAGAGGAAAGCTATAGCGGTTCTCTGGTTCTTTGGCTCAGAAGGGAAGGTGGTGGAAGAAGAGAAGAGTGAGGTGACTGGAGATTCACAAGTTAGGGGAGCTTACAGGGGATCCTGTGGACATGAAAGTGATTCTCGGATGGTACGTTGCCTCCCAGGTGTCAGGGTTAGGTACGTCTCACATTGGATCCACAGCATTCGAAAGGGGGAAGGTAAGCTGCCAGGTGTCAAGTACATATTGGAACCAACAACATAGCTGGGAAAATGGATGTGGTCTTGAAGAGAGAATAAAGCGAACTAGGTAGGAAGCTGAAAAGCAGGACCTCAAGATTGGTAATCTCTGGACTGTTGCTTGTGTCTCACGCCAGTGACAGCAAGAATAGGACGATTGATCAGATGAATGTGAGGCTAAAGAATTGGTGTTTAGTTCAGGTTTATTGATCAATGCGATGTCTTCCAGGGAAGGTATAATGTGTACAAAAGGGACGGATACACCTGAACTTGAGGGAGGAGGAATATCCTGGTATGCAGATTTATGAGAGCCATTGGGGAGGGTTTAAGCTACTTTAGCAGGGAAATGAGAATCAGGGTGATAGGTCAGAGGATGGGGCAGTTGGTGTAAAAACAGATACAACGTGTAGTGAGACCGTTAGGAAGGATAGGCAGTGGAAATCGCATAATTGCAGTCAGTTGGATGGGTTGAAATGTCTCTATTTTCATGCGAGGTATTGAGAACAAGAGCCAAGAACTTCAACCACAGGTCAATACATGAAACTATGACATTGTGGCCATTACAGAGACTTGGCTGTCACAAGGGCAGGAATGGCTGCAGGATGTCCCAGAGTTTAGATGTTTCAAAAGATACAGAGAGGGAGGTAAAATAAGTGGAGGAGTAGCATTGCTAATCAGGGACAGTATCACAGCTGCAGAGAGAGCGAACATAATGGGGGGAACATTTACTGAGTCAGCATGGATGGAAGTGAGAAACAGGAAGGGAACAATCACTCTGTTGGGAGTACTCTATCCACACTCTGAGTGAAGGAGTTCCCCCACATATTGCTCTTAAACATTTCACCTTTCACCTGTAACCCATGACCTCTAGTTCTAGTGTCATCTAACCACAGTGGAGAAAGCCTATTGCATTTATCCTATCTATACTCCTCATAATTTTGTATACCTCCGTCAAAATCTCCCCTCTTTTTCCAATGCTCTAGGGAATAAAGTTTGAACCCCTTCTTCTTTTCCGTACAACTCAGATCCTTAAGTTCCAACAACATTCTTGTAAATTTTCTCTGCAGTGTTTCAATCTTATTGATACACTTCCTGTAGGTAGGTGACCAGAACTGCACCCAGTTCCTCAAATTAGACCTCACCAATGCATTATACAACATAACATCCCAATTCATTTATGAAGGCCAATATGCCAAAAGCTTTCTTTACAACTTTATCTACTTGTGACAGCACTTTCAGGGAATTATGAATCTGTATTCCTAGATCCCTTTGTTCTACCACACTCTTCAGTGCCCTACCGCTCTCTGTATAAGTTCCAACCTAGTTTGTCCTCCCAAGATGCAGCACCTCACACTTGTCTGCATTAAATTCCATCTGCCATTTCTCAGCCATTTTTCCAGCTGGTCCAGATCCCACTACAAGTCTCAATAGCCTTCTTCACTCTCTTATTATGCCCCCACTTTTGGTGCCATTTGCAAATTTGCTGATCCAGTTAACCACATTATTATCCAGATCATTAATATAGATGACAAATAACAACCAACCCAGCACCAATCTCTACAGTGCACCACTAATCACAGGCCTTCAGTCAGAAAGGCAACCAACATACTACCACTCTTTGACTTCTCCATTAATCCAATTTACTCTCTCATCCTGAATGCCAAGTGAATGAAACTTCTTGACCAACCTCCCATGCACACGTTGTCAATGGCCTTGCTAAAGCAGACAACATCCACTGCCCTGCCTTCAACTTTCCTAGTAACTTCCTCAAAAGATTCTATAAGATTGGTTAGACATGACCTACCATGTACAAAGCTCAGGTGACTATCTCTAATCAGTCCCTATTTCTCCAAATATTTGTACATCCAGTCCCTTAGAATACCTTACAATAACTTAACCACTACTGATGTTAGGCTTACAGGACAATCAGTTCCCAAGCTCATTTTTAGAGCCTTTCCTAAACAACATAACATTAGCTGTCCTCCAATCCTCCAGTACGCCATGCATGGCTAAAGACATTTTAAATATCTGTACAGAGGCCCCTGCACTTTCTGCATTAGCCTCACACAAGGTCTGAGGGAATACCTTGTCAATACCTTGGTTGATCTATCCACCCTAATTTGCCTCAAAACAGCAAATATCTCCTCCTCTGTAATCCGTATATGGTCCATGATCTCACCACTGTCTTGCCTCACTTCTATAGGTTCTGTGTTCATCTCCTGAGTAAACATTTTAAAAAATTCACTTAAGATCTCCCCATCTGTTTTGGTTCCATGCATAGATGACCACTCTGATCTTCACGAGAACCAATTTTGTCTTTTGCTCTTAATATATCTGTAGAAACACTTGGGATTCTCCTTCATCTTGTCTGCTAGATTGCCTCATTTGAGCATCCTGATTTCCTTCTAAAGTGTTGTCTTGCATTTCTTATAGTCTAGTACCTTATTTGTTCCTTCCTGCCTATACCTGCGATGTACCCTCTTCTTCTTAACTAGAACCTCAATAACTCTCAAAACCCAACAATCCCTAAACCTGTTATCCATGTTTTTTTGTTCTGATGGGAATAGACAAATTCTGTACTCTCTAAATTTCACTTTTGAAGGCCATTCACTTATCAAGCACATCTTTGCCAGAAAACAATCTGTCCCAATCTACACTTGCCATATTCTTTCAGATACCATCAAAACTGGCCTTTCACCAATTTAGAACCTCATCCCAATAACCAGACCTATCTTTCTCCATGATTATCTTGAAGCGTGATAGAGATGTAAAGATGACAAGAGACATACAAGACCGAATGGACAGCCAGGGTGGAAATAGCTAATATAAGGAGGCTTGACTTTAATGTGCGGGTGTAAAGAGTAGGGGTAATGTTAAAGGCAGGTTTTTTTAATTTACGCACAGAGAGTGGTAGGTGCACGGATTGTGTTTGCAGGGAATGGTGGTAGAGGCAGACACTTAAGGGACATTTAAGAATCTCTTTGATAGGTACATGGATGAAAGGAGAAAATGAGGATCATGTGGGAGGAAAGGATTATATTGATCTTGGTGTAGGTTAAAGGGTCACCACCACATCATCGGTTGAAGGGCCTGTACTGTACTGTACTATTCTATAGTTTGTGCTCTAATATGGTAACCAAAAATGCACTAAATACTCGCTATCTGCAACCTAACCAATATTTTATCACTTTGTACCATAAGGTTAATCCTTTTATAGTCTATGCCCCAATTAATGGAGACGTATTCCAGCATCTGAAAAATCAATTTCAGTTAAGTATCCCATATGCCTTGTTATCAACCTGAGCTGCCTCCTTCAGTGATCCATGCATTTGTACACTATGATCACACAGTTCAATAAGTCCACAAGATATAGAAGACAATTAGGCCATTCAGCCTGTCAAATCCACTCCAATAGTCATGACTGATTATTTTTCAACCCCATTATCCAGCCTCTCCCTGTAACCCTTAACCTCCTTTGCAATCGAGAACTTATCAATCTTTGCCTTAACTACGCCCAGGGACTTAGCCTCTACAGCCCTCTGTGACAATGAATTCTAAATTCACTGCCCTCTTGCTGAAGAAGTTTTGCCTCATCTCATTTCATTTTAAAGAGATATTCCTTTATTCTGAGTCCATGCCCTAGATTTTAGACTCACCTATGAATGGAAACATACTCTCCCATGTCCACTCTCTCCTGGCCTTTCAGTATCTGGTACTCGCAATGTGATGCCTCCCCTCATCCTTCTGATCTTCATCAAGTACAGGCCCAGAAACATCAAACTCCTCACATGGTAAGTATTCTATTCCAGGGATTATTCATGTGAACTTCCTTTGGACCCTCTCTAGTGCTAGCACGTCCATCCTTAGGTATGGGTATCAAAATTGCTCACAATATTTCAAATTCAGTCTGACCAGCACCTTATAAAATCTAAGCAGTACCTCCTTGCTCTTATATTCTAGTCCTCTTAAAATGAACGTTAACATTGCCTTTGCCTTCTTTACTACTGACTCAACCTGCAAGTTAATCCTGAGGGAATCCTTAACTCATACTCTCAAGTCCCTTAGCGATATTTTCAGTAAAATGTTTTCTGATTTTTTTTCTCCATTTAGAAAATAATCTACACCTTTATTCTTCCTAACTAAGGCCATAAATCCACATTTGCCTAAGCTGTGTTCCATCTGCTAATTCTCTACCCATTTTCCCAACATATCCAAGTCTTTCTGCAGATTCCTGCCTCTGACACTACCTGTTCCTCAACCTATTTGGTGTCATCTGCAAATATGGTCACAACACCATCAGTTATTTCATCCAGTATGAACATGAATAAATAACATCCATCAGCACTCATTTGTCTAACCAGTTTATTACTTCCTGAAAGAATTTTGACAGATATATTAGGCATGATGTCCCTTTAATGAAACATGCTGATTTTGCCCTATTTTACCATGTTAGGCATGATGTCCCTTTAATGAAACATGCTGATTTTGCCCTATTTTACCATGTGCTTGCAAGTACTCTAAAATTTCATCTTTAGTAATGGGCTCTAAGAATCTTACTAACCACCAAGGTCAGGGAAATTAGCCTATACATTTGCCTTTTGTCTCACTCCCTTCTTAAACAGCAGTGTCAGATTTGTAATTTTCCACTCCTCTGGAACCATCATGGACTCCAGTCATGCCAGTCATAGTGATTCTTGAGCAATCACTACTAATGCCCCCAATCTCTTCATCTACCTCTTTCAGATGTAGTCCATCTGATCCATATGATTTATCCACCTTCAGGACTTTCAGCTTCCCCAGACCTTCTCCTTAGTAAAGTCTGCTACACTCATCTCTGCCTCTTAACTCTCTTGAATTTCTGGCATGTTACTCATGTCTTTCACTATGAAGACTGATGCAGAGAATCTATTTAACTCTTCTTCCATTTACACATTCATTTTCAAGTAGTTTAATATCCATTCTTGCCTTTCTCTTACCTTTTATGTATCTAAAACTCTTTTAAAATGCTCTTTTATATAATTGACTTGTTTGTTCACGTATTTCATCTTCCTCTTTACGATATTTTTAGGTGTCTTCTATTGGCTTGCCAACACAGCTCTCTGGCTTCCCACTAACCTTTGCCTTATATTTTCCCCTTTTGCATTTTGCCTTATCAGCCATGTTTGCCTTGCCCTTCCCTTGCTGCACTGCTTCTATCCTGAGATGAAATTCTGCTGTGTCTTCAGAATTACTCCCAGAAGCTCTGCCATTGCTTCTCTACCATCTTTCTTGCTGCAGCTCCTTTCCAATCAACTCTGGACAGATCTTCCTTCAAGTCTCTATACATAGCTTTACTCAACTGTAATACCACTACATCAAATTTTGGATATTCCCTCTCAAATTGCAGTGTGTACTGTCATATTATGGTCACTGTCTCCTATGAGTTCCTTCACCTTAAGCTCTGATCAAGTCTGCCTCATCAAGAATTGCCAGTTCTCTAGTGGGCTCTACCACAAGCTGCTGTAAAAAGCCATCTTGTAGACATTCCTTATTTCCCAAGTCCCTCAGTAACCTCCCTAAGGCCCTACCATTTATTGTGTATATACATCCCAACTGTATCAACTCACATTAACAGGATTAAATTCCATCTGCCATTGCTCAGCACATTTTAACAAGTGATCGTTTTCATTCTGTAACCCAAGACTATCCTCCTCACTATCAGCAACATTAACAACCATCACTTCATCTGCAAACTTCCTAATCATAGCTACTACTTTCAGAAATGACTTGTTGATCTATATGACAAACAGTAAGGACCCCACAGATACTTATGATGCACCACTGGTCACAGACTTCCAATCACAAAAATAACCTTCCAACATCACCCACTGCCTCCTGTTACCATGCCAATTTTAAATCCAAGTTGCCAACTTGTCCTGGATCCCATGGCATTTAAGCTTCACACAGAACACACCAACTGCACTGAATTTAACAACCCAATTTGTCACCTTTGATCCCATCTCTCTCCAACCATACCCCCCACCCCCAAAACTGGTATGGCTTCACCATTGGTACTGATCTTCCCCTCTTGGATCCCAAACACAGCTTTGACTTGCTAATGTCCTCATCTTAATCAATTCCAAGCCCAGTGCAATGTTAAACTCTGTTTCCACAGCCTCCACTTCTGTGCACTTTTACAAAGTTGTACACTCAAAGTATTATGCTGCATGTCTGTGCTGATCATCATTTAAGTAGCTATACAATCCCCATTTACTAGCACTTTAGTCAGTAGATTTTGATATTTCAAGTGCTGGATACTTTATAAATGTGGTGAAATACCCCTGCATCAGCAGTACATTACAAATTCCAACCAGATCAGAAGATTGTAAATTCCTTCCTCAGACCTCTCAAAATCTCTTATCCCTTAATTTACAGCTGCCCCTTAAGGTTTTATAGACTTGTCCTGTGAGGAAGGGTTGCTTTCTGTCTAGCCTACCTCACCATCATCATTATATGCCTGCCCATCACCTCCCTCTGGTGCTCCCCCCCCCCCTTTTTCTTTCTTCCATGGACTTCTGTCCTCTCCTATTAGACTCACCCTTCTCCAGCCCTGTATCTCTTTCACCAATCAACTTCCCAGCTCTTTACTTCACCACTCCCCCCTCTCAGTTTCACCTATCACCTTGTGTTGCTCCCTCCCTCCCAACCCACCCCCTGCGCGCCCTCTCGTTCTGACTCCTCACCATTTTTCTCCAGTCCTGCTGAAGGGTCTTGGCCCAAAACATCAAGTGTACTCCTTTCCATCAGTGCTCCCTGGGCTGCTGATTTGCTCCAGCATTTTGTGTGTGTGTTACTTGGATTTCCAGCATCTGCAGATTTTCTCTGGTTTGTATTGGTTTTTGTCACTTCCATCACTCATTTTAGCCCACTACCATCTCTGCCCCAAATCTGCAGCACCCCATTCTCTACAAAACAAGCCTGACGTCATCACAGCCAATCTGGGGTGTTGTTGTGGTCTGATGAACTGATCAGCATCCCATTGTGGTTTCACACATATGCTTCTACTTCCCTCTACACTATAATTTGATCAGCAAACTTCAGACATCGTCTTCTCAGTCTTCCCTCCACATCTTCCAGCCTTTCCAGCCCCATATAACCCATTTCTACCTCCTGTCCAAGATTCATCAACAAATCTGTCTGACAGAACTGTTGTGCAACTTGATCTTACCGAACCAAATTGATTTCTTCCTCCTTGACCTCATCCCTTCTCTCCTGGTCCAGTCCATTCCCAGCAGCATTTCTAACACCTCTGATGTTCTCTATCACTTTGTGAGTTTCCAATCCCTTGGTCTCAACTAGATCATCTTTACTATGGGCCTACAATTCCTCCATGGTTTGAGGAATCTTATCTTCTTTCTTGAACAGAGGATCAACAGTTCCCTTCCAGCAATGTACTCACTAACCTGGCCAGACTCATCTTCATGTTGAACAACTTCATCCTCAACTCCACTCACTTTATCCAGATCAAGTTATGGGGATGGGAATTTGCATAGACCATAGCTACACCATATTTTATCATTTCCATTTAAGCCTGTATCTAATGCTGCAGCAGAGTAGATTAGATCAGCCCTCAAGAAAGTATAAATGAAGCAGGATTCTCTATACCTTCCTGTCTCCCAAAGTTTACTTCAGCTTTTTTTATTTGCACAGCAAGAATACACCTTACCTGGTGATAAAAGGATGTCTGACAAGTTGTATAATATCCCCTACCACTAACAGCTCCTTTCTCACCACCATTCGTGCCCCAAGATGAGGTCACCCTCACAGTACAGGAACAACACCTTATATTCCATCTCAGTAGCTTCCAACCTGATGGCATGAATATTAATTTCTAGTCCTGTTAAAAATACTTCCCTCTTTTTCTGTTCCCCGCTGTGGCCTGTTGACTCTTCTCACCTGCCTATGGTCTTCTCCTCCTTCTCTTTCTCCTATAGTCCACTCTCCTCTCCAGCTCTTTATCTTTCCAACCCACCATATTTCACCTATCATCTTCTAGCTATCCTTCTTTCCCCTCCCCCCACTTTTTTATTCTGGCATCTTTCCCCTTCCTTTCCAGTTTTGAAAAAGGGTCTCAGCACAAAATATTGACTGCTTATTTATTTTCATAGATGCTGCCTGACCTGCCGAGTTCCTCCAGCATTTTGCTGTGTTGCTTAAAAACTGGTGCAGCAGACACAGTTTCGGATTTATAGATTATGGGGATCTTTTCTGGGAATGGTATGATTTGTACACTGGAACTCAAGGGGAACCGATATCCCTGCAGTCAAGTTTGCTAGAGCTTTTGGGGAGTACTTAAACTAGGTTGGCAGAGAGACAGGAACCTGAGAGGTAGGTCAGAGGATGGAGCAGTTTGAGTAAAGGTAGATGTAGTGAGGAAGGGTAATGTGGATGGGGCATAATGGCAGTCAGTTGGATGGGTTAATGTGTCTATCTCAATAGTAGTAGTATCAAGAACAGGGGCAATAAGCTCACAATATGGGTTAGTATTTGGTGCTACAATGCTATAGACATTACAGAGACTTGCCAGGAATGGCTGCTGGATGTTCTGGGATTCAGATGTTTCAAAAGGGACAGAAAGTGAGACAAAAGAGGCGGTGAAGTGGCATTGCTAATCAGGAATAATATTATAGCTGCAGAAAGGGAAGACTTCCTGGAGGGATCTTCTATTGAGTCAATTTTGGGGGAAGTAAGACACAGGAAGATCACCCCATTGGGAGCATTCAATAAACATCCCGAATGGCAACACTGAAGAGCAGATTGGGGTGCAGGTGTTGGAAAGGTGCAAAAATAACAGGGCTGTTGTTATGGGTGAGGTGACTCAACTTCACTAATATTGATTGACTGCCTCTTAGTGCAAAAGGGTTAGATGTGGCGGAATTTGTTAGGTGAGTCCAGGAGGGATTCCTGACACAATATGTGGACAGTCCAGCTAGAGGAGGGGCCAAACTGGATTCAGTACTAGGCAATGAGCCTGGTCAGGTGACAGATCTCTTGAAGGTTGAGGCAAGCACATTAGCAAAATATAAAAGCCATCTAGATAAGTGCATGCATAGGAGAGGTTTAGAAGGCTAAGGGCCAAACAGAGGAAGGTGGAATTCGTTCACTGGGTAATTCAGTAGGCACAGATGAGATGGGTCAAAGGCCTTATTTCCATGCTGTTTGACTCTATCGCTCCTTTATAGTCCTTAAATTCCCTGTTGATTTTAGCTTTCTAATCCCTACCAACACTTCCTTCCACTTGTCTAAATTAACTACCTTCCTTAACCTTGCATCGCTTGTCCTTCCCTTATACTGCAACAAATTGGTCTTGAATTCTATTTTAAACAACTTCCATTTGTCTAATGTGGATTTTTGCCCAAACACTCTTCCTTATTAACTCTCCCTAGGACCTGTCTGATGCCCTCAGAATTTTCCCTCCCCCAATTTAATACTTTCCCGCAAGGTTCACCCTCATTGTTATTCATAACTATCTTAAAGCTTTTGGAGTTGTAATCATTATTTCCCAAGTGTCTCCTATTGAAAGATTAGTCTCCTGGCCAGGTTCACTACCCAATACAAGATCCAGGAGACCATCCTTCTACTTCTAGCTTTGCTTCAAGAAACTCTCTTGGACCGGCCTAGCAAATTCTGACCCATCTAAACCTTTTGCTATAAGCAGTTCCCAGTCTACATGGTGGAAGCTGAAGTCATCCACAATGTTAACACTGCTGTTTTTGCTCCCTTCCATAATCTGCCTGCATATCTGCTCCTCAATGTCTAGGCTATTTGCTGTCCATAGTATAAATCCATCAGAGTGGGGGGCACATTGCTTATTTTTGAGTTCAACCCATGTAGACCTGGAAAACTTCTTTCCCTCTGAGTGTAACTGTGCTACTGTCCCTGATAAGTAATGCAACCCTTCCCCGTGTCTTCTAAAACATTGAAACATTGGAACATTAAGCAGCCAGTCCTACCCTCCCTCAACCAGGTCTCTATATTTGCCAAAACATCGTTCTTCCATGTACTGATCCATGGTCTGGTCATTACCTTTACTCTTAATTCTCCTTACATTAAAATAAACACACCTCATTCCACCATTCATGCTGTTTGTACTCCTTAGCTCCTGCCCATCTTTCTTTGCAGTTTCGCTGCTTGCAATATCTAACCTAGCTTCAAACCCTCTTTTGTGCAACTTGGTGCTCTGGTTTCCATCTGTGTGCTCATCTAGTTTAAACCTTCTCAGGTAGTAACAGTGAACCTCCCTGCCAGTATATGCATTCCCTTCCAGCTAAGGTGCAATCTGTCCTTCTTGTTCAGGTCACCACTGCTCCAGCAGAGGTCTCAATAATCACCTGCATCAGCTCCTCAGTCAAGAATTCATCTACTCTAACTTTTTATTCCCTCCCCTCACTCTCACGTGGCATTGGGAGTAATCCAGTGGGTAGTTTGGAGACAGAGACTAGTAACTGATAGGTGGAAACAGCTAAGGGTAAGTAGGGGAAGGCAAATGGAATCAAGTGGGAGTAGGGGAGGGGGAAATTAGAGATGGAGGCTGGAAGGTGTCAAGTAGAATCAGGTAAGGGACGGACGATGAGCGAATAGAACCAGACTGGAGAGGAAGGATAAGCCAGGGGAGAGAAAAACTCAGATGGATAGGTGTGGAGGTGATGGACAGATGGAAATGGGAAGGATGAACGAAGGGAGAGGGAACCTAGGTGGGCCAGTAGAAGTAGGAAAAGGAACACAAAGGGTGCGAGCAACACACACAAAATGCTGGAGGAACTCAGCAGGCCAGGCAGCATCTATGGAAAAGAGTACATTCGACGTTTCAGGCCGAGACCCTTCAGCAGGACTGGAGCCAAAAAGCTGAGGAGTACATGCAAAGGGTGTGAATCACTTCTCTTTCTATTCCTCCCACTTCCTACAGATCAAAAGTGTGGTTATGTTCACTCACATATGCTCCAACACATCTGGCTTTTAATCAGCTACATGGAACAGTCCTTACCCCAAACCTACTCAGACAACCCTTCTCCAACTCGTTCTCCACATTGGTGCTGCTTCCTTGACTCACGCAACCCTTGTCAATTTAATCATCTTTGCTACTATTTCCATCCAACCCTCAGATTTACTAGGACCTTTTCCTTGTCAGTGTAAACTATCACCAGCCCCCATCTCACCCCTCACTCTTACCTCTATATTCCCTCTATTCCCTCAATCCTGATGGAGGATCATGAGCCAAAACAGTGCCTATCCCTTTGCCTCCCCAGATGCTGCCAGAACTGATGAGTTCCTCCGGAAGCTCACTTTTGCTCAAGATTTCAGTATCTGCAGTCTTTTGTGTCTCAGCAATGGAGATTGACAGTACAGAGGCAGGCTTCACAGGGATAAAGACAAGCTGAATGTCAACAATATAGCAGATGGAATAGCATTTTTTTTAAAGAAGTGTGATCATTCACTTTAGTAAAGATAGCTAAAAAGATAGATTGAGGAGCTCGGATTATCAAAATGATCTAACTTGCTTGCAGACATGTCACTCAGACCAACATGCAGTTACAGCTAGCAATTAGAAGTGCAAAAGGTAGTACATCAGCCTTCCTTATGAGAGGGTTTAATTACAGGAATGGAAAGTCTCATTACAGTTGTATAGGAGAGTAATCTGCAAGAGTAATCCTGGATACTTGTCTACAATTGTTGGCATCTTTACCTGTTTGCAGATTTTCTTGCTCTGAATGAAGTGCTGCAGAAACTCTCTGGACTTGTTCCAGGGATGGCACATATTCTGTACAAGATGAGACTGAATAGATTGGAACTATATGCTTTAGAGATTAGAAGAATGAGAGATCTCATTGAAACTTACAGCATTCTTAAGGTGCTTGACAGATTGTATGCATCGATTGAGGAGCCCTGTCTGAAAATGAGGATTAGGCTGTTTCAGAGTGAGATTTGAAGAAATCTCTTCACTCAGAAGGCATGAACTTTTACAATTTTCTATCCCAAAAGGCTGTGGAGGTTCATTCACTGCAGATTCCAGGGATTGACAGATTTTTGTTATTAAGCGAATCAAGAGGCTCTTGTGCTGGAAAATAGTGCTGAATCAGGAGATCGTTTATTATATTGATGAATAGGCTTGAATATATTGATTCAATATATTGAATATATTGAATTATATTGATGAATAGGCTTGAAGGGCTCTGTGCCATAATATTGCTCCTGCTTCTTGTGCCTTTATAGTCTCCTTGACATGGATCAGAGTTTATATACAAAAGAGATCCAATCTTCCCAGGCCCTTCAGCCCTCCCGTGCAGATAGTTGCCCTTCTATTTAGTGCCAGTTTTAAATTGCGCAAGCTGCATTTTAGCGCATTATTCTGCATGCAAGACAACAAAGCATTAGTTTTAATGTTTTTGAGGTCAATGGCATGGTTTATTGCACCAGCCATAGATCAAACTAGACACTAGAATTGATAACAATAAGTTTAATGCATCATCACAGAAACTCAGTTTGTGTGCACTGCATAGTTCCATTACCATGGATGCTTTGACAACACGCACAGATTTTGTTTTGTTGCTGTCACAGTACCTGATGTTGAAGTAGCTGCTAATACTTCCCATTATGAAGTTTGATATTTACACTCAGTGGCCACTGAGGGTATGTACGTGGTCTTCTGCCTTTGTGGGCCATCCACTTCTAGGTTTGATGTGTGTGCGTCCAGAGATGCTCTGCGTTCTGCACACCACATATCTGAGTTACTGTCACCTTCTTGAACCAGTCTGCTCATTCTCCTCTGACCTCTCTCCTTAACAAGGCATTTTTGCTCACAGAACTGCAAACTCTAGGGATGGTTTTCGGTGAAACCTCAGGAGATCAGCAGTTTCTGAGATGCACAAACTATCCCATCTGGCACCAACAATCATTCCACAGTCAAAGTCACGGAAATTTCACTTCATTCCCAGTCTAATATTTGGTTGAACAACAACTGAAACTCTTGACCATGTCTGCATGCTTTTATGCATTGAATTGCTGCCACATTTGGCTGATTAGGTACTTCCATTAATAACCAGGTGTACCTAATAAAGTGGCCACTGCTTGTATATTTCAATTTTCAAATCTCAAAATAGATTACCTCCTGCGGAACATCTGTTTGTAATCTCCCATAATATTAGACCCAAGGCATATACATCGACGTGTTTGAATGAATCAAAATGGCTGGCATTGATACTATCGTCAAGAACTTCTGGGGCCATGTACCTGAGAGAGAATAAAAATGAACTGGTATTAAGTACTTAAATAAATGCACCCAATTTCTGATCATTTAAACCTTGACATACACTGAAAACCTTTCTATTTAAATTAAATTAATTTGAAAAGAGCAAAGCTTTTAAACTAAAAGTTTAAACTCTGTAAGAATAATGTGTACCAATTTCCTGAAAGATCCAGGGAAGAAAATTTCTTACATACAGCAACCTAATAAGTACAATTACAGTGCAATTTCACCATAAACGTTGAAGGAACACTTAAAGTGCTCCATCAGAGGCCTGGGGAAAATCATCCACTCAAGTTTACAAAAAATCTTTGAACAAACTGCCAAGAAAATTAGAAAAATTTCTCTGGTTGGAGAAATAAATTAAATTTTCATTTGAAGGGAGCGTGCAAGGAAGATTTATACAACATTTCTAAAATAGGTATGATAAATTTAATCAACACAGATGCAATAAATTAGTGTGCATTTCCCCAAGATCTTTGGTTTGGACCCCTATCCCCATTCTATCCAGTATTGCTAAGGGCATTGGTTTTGTTACGAATGTGACGCAACTCTGAGGGGCCGAAGGGTACAAAGTCGCCCCCTCCTTTTTGAGAATCGCAAGATCGCTATTAATTTGGGTCTGGGACCCAGGAAATGAGAGAGAGAGACATGCAGAATACACAGGGTTTGGAATGTGTCCTGGCTTCAGCGGAACGGATCCACTGATAACAGCCATTGTCTCTTGGAGACGGAATTGTGTACTGAGTACTGTACTATTCATTGAAACCCCTCAGGGGACAACCAGAGTGGGCTGGTTGAGGGATTGCATCATCCCAACCTGATTGACATCTGAGACCCCGTGAGTAAGGATAAAAGAGGGTCTGGGGAACAACCCCTTAAGACGCACCAGGAGAAACGCTGGAAATCCAGTGACAGCGTTTTATAGCAAACGCCGGTGAGGGCTCATGTGCGTCCTCCCTTGCCTGGGTGGCGGGCTCATCACGGAAGAACGGTTTAGCTAAAGGAGAGGCCACAAGTGAACGGCCACACCAACGAGACTCTGACGGATCGAAATCATAAAAGGAAAATCGGCAAGTTTTTCTCCCAAATCTCTCTCTCTCTCCAACCATTGCAACCCAGCGGTCCCCAAAGGCTGCAGCCTGCATGAACTGAGTGAACTTTATATTTCCATCGGACAATACATTATCCCCTAGACAACGATAGAGCTTATTTCTTATTGATTATTATTATACCGGCACTTTTAGATTTAGTATTGACGATGTATATTATTTGTATATTTGCATTGATATTATTTTTGTGTATTTTTACTAATAAATACTGTTAAAAATAGTATCATCAGACTTCAACGGACCTCTCCATCTCTGCTGGTAAGTGACCCAGTTACGGGGTCCGTAACAGTTTTCATAGGTTATATTTGCAGGTTAAAATGTATTGCAGAATGAAATTAGTGGAAGATGGCCAGCCTATGAACAGGAAGTTAAATGTCTAATTCTGAAGGCCATTTGAAAGTGTGCAATTACATATGAATCAAGCCATTCGACCCAGTGGCTAATCTCACTATAACCTCAATTCAACAAGCCTTTGCAAAGAGTCTTGGGTCTCCTTTATCATCTGTTCATTCTAGACACATCAGTTGTTCACTGGCTCACAGAAATAATAAATTTACTCTACTGTGCAAAAGTATTAAGCACCATTAAAGCTAGGTGTCTAAGACTTTTGCACAATAACACAGTAATTTTATGTATTGCACTGCACTGCTGCCACAAAAATAACAAATTTCATGACATATGTGAGTGATGATAAATCTGATTCTGATATAGGTCTCTGTTGAGGACTGAGAGGAGGAACGGAGGCAGGAAGAGGGGAATCATGGTTAGGAAAAGGGGAACGGAGAGGGGAGAGAGCAGGAAACTCCAGAGAGACATTCTGTAATGACCAATAAACAAATTGTTTGGAATCAAGTTATCATGCTGATATCTTAGGGCTGAGTGTGTCTGCACCCATGTCACCACCCCCCACCTACTCCCTGGCAAAATTCAATGCTGTTGTGACTGTGATACTAAAGGGAATGATGCAAAAATACATCTTGCAGATAACATGTCTATTATATCAATGTTGACCACTGAAGAACTGAGCAGAGGCACAGTTTTGTAGTCTTAAATGATTTCCCAATAATGTAGAGAGTTATCAATTGCATACACATAATTAAATTATCCCTGAAGGTTTTCCGATGTTTCAGCTTCCAGTCCATCAACATGCAATTGGTCCAGAAGGTATTTCTGCAACAATGAACAAGATTCCCTTGATGTTATAATGTCTTCAAATAATTCACTCTCCCTGACCTCTTTTATACTGCCAAACAAATAGAAGCTATTCTTCCATGGCTTCTGGAAGGATCACCAGAATCCTGAAGAAATACTGAATTAATACTATCCATAAACCTGTAAGTAAGCTCAATTCACAGCTTATGTGGGTCAAAGACCAGGGGCTCAGGACAGACCCATATCGGGACTCTGAAGAGTACTTCCAATTTATTCAATAGTAAGGAATTACCAATTTCAATATTTACTACTATCTAAGTAAAACTACATAAATAAAGAAAAATCAACCATACCTCTTTGTTCCAATTCTGAGATTATGAGCAATAGAATTGATATCTTTTGATGAATTGCTCCGCACAGCCAAACCCAAATCAGAAATGACACATGTTCCATTCCTCTTCACAAGAATATTTTTTGACTTGAGGTCACGATGTGCTATGGCAGGTTTACCTATTATATATAACATGTTCTATTTTAAATGTTATAAAATATTTAACATATTTTATAACTATAATATTTTAAAATATTATAATTATTATAATTATAATAACATCTAATTATTGATGTTTACATTCCAACTCAGTTTCACTTGGTCCATTACTGACACCTCCCTCCCCTTTCTCATTCGCTAGCTATCCATCTCTGGAGCCAAACTGTCAACTGACATCTTTTATAAACCTACCAATTCCCATGGTTATCTTAACTAAACCTCTTCCCCCCCCCCCACTTCCTTCTGCAAGGATTCCCTTCCTCCACCATTGATGGTGCCCTCACCCACATCTCCTCCATTTCCTGAACATCTGCGCTCAGCCCACCTTCTCGCTGCCTTTACAGTGATAGAGTTCCTCGTCTTTACCTACCACCCTATTAGCCTTCACATCAAACACATCATTCTCTGCAACTTCAGCCACCTCCAAAGGGATTCTGCCTCTAAACACATCTTTACCTCCCGCTCTCTCCACTTTCCGCAGGGATCACTACCTCCATCGTTTCCTTGTGCACTCATCCCTCCTCACTAACCTCCACTCATCTCTGCAAGCAGCCATATTGCTACACCTGCCATCCTTCACCTCCATTCAGGACCCAAAACAAACCTTCCAGGTGAGGCAACACTTCACCTGCCAATCTGCTGGGGTTTATTGTGCACGATGCTCCTGGTGTGACTTCCTGTACATTGGTGAGATACGTCATAATTCTGGTTCTCATTCCTTTTCTGACTTATTGATCTATGGTCTCCTTTCATGCCAAGATGGAGCCCCCCTCAGGGTGGAGGAGCAACATTTATTTTCTGTCTGGGCAGCCTCCAACCTAATGGCATGAATATCAATTTCTCCTTTAAGTAAAAAATATTTCCCTTCCCTTTGCCTCTTCGTCTATTCCCCACTCTGGCCTCTTCTCACCTGCCTATCACCTCCCCCAGGTTCCCTCCTCCTTCCCTTTCTCCTATGGTCCACTTTCCTCTCCTATCAGATCTATCCTCCTTCCCCTTCCCCCACCTTTATTTTTCTGGCTTCTTCCCCCTTCTTTCCCAGTCCTGAAGAAGTGTCTGAGTCTGAAACGTCGAATATTTATTTACTTCTACAGATGTTGCCTGACCTGCTGAGTTCCTCCAGCATTTTGTGTGTTGCTTTGGATTTCCAGCATTTGCAGAATTACTCACGTTTATCAGTTTTGCACAGTGTTGAGTGTGCTTTGGGTTGTGAAAGTCCCCACACCACAACCACTTCTGGAAATTCACAAACCTATGGGCAGTGCATATCTAAATATATAATGTATGATGATGGGAAAGATTTTCTATCCTTCGCAGTGATTTGTAACTGTAACTTAGAAAGTTTTGAAAAATATATGCAATACTGCATGTTAATTTTCTAGTTCCTAGTGAGCATGAATGCATTGTAGGCAATTTGTTTTATTTTTGCACGTGGAGGGGTGGGTTGATGTTCGTGTGTGATTTGTTTTTTTGTATGTGGAAGGTGGGGGGGGTTGATGTTTTTCTTTGAATGAGTTCCATGGTTTTTATTGTTTCGAGGTTGTCTGTGGAGAAGATGAATTTCAGGGTTCTATTCTGCATATATACTTTGATAATAAACATTTGAATCCTTTGAAAACTACAAGATATGTTTTTCCGACTGTGGATAAACAGTGACCGTTCATTAAATTCCGTCTGTGCAGCCTCAGAATCCTCCAAGAAGACCACAACCTTGTTGTAGGGTTTTGAGGTTTTCATGCCTCAATGAGAGCTATGTTGGCTGGAGATGGGTGTTGTGCTTTGGCTCTTGGGTCACTTATGCCAAACAGGTCAAAGGGTAGAGGCCAGACCAAGAGTGGTCCATCAGTACTCCAGGTTCGGGAGTTCAGCTCAGGGTCAACAACCCTGACTGGTCAAAAGACCATTGTTATCGAAATAGCAATGAAGAATCCTTCTATAGCTGTCTGTGACAGAGATGGAGGACCTTCATTGCTGCCCTAAACATCGGCAGTAATTAATTAATTCTTAGAATGATTTCAGATGCCAATTAACTTTCCAGTTTGCACAGCAGCTCTAAAGCAAACTGATATATATTTTTTAATTTGGTCCACAACATTCAACAAAAACACCAGTAAAGGGATGACTGAAATAAATCTTGCTTAGAATCTTTCCATTCAGATGAAAGCTGATGTTAATCCATTCAGCCCAATCAGATTGACAACAAATGCTGCCAACTTTCACAAGGGATGAGAATTTTCATTTTGGTCACATCTCTTTCTGGTTTATTATTTATTAATAGACACAAAAGACTCAGTCGATCCCTTCATTCTGAGTAATAATTGGTAGGTATTCCACTAGGTAAAATCCAGTCATAATTTGCAGCAATAAAATAAGAATAATACTCATTCAAATCATTGTTCAGCTTGAAGTCAAAATTGCTTTACCATGTGTTCCAGTTATTTCCTTATGAAGATGTGCTAGTCCACTTGCTATAGAGAGGGCAAGTTTCATCACACTGTCTGCAGCCACGGTGAACTTGTTTAAGTAATCAAACAGAGAACCGTGCTCATGGTAGTCTAACACAATCCAAAGTTCAGTACATAGGCCAGTATCTGAAAAGAAAACAAGAACAATTTTTAAAAAAAAATTCCTTATAGATATTTATCAATGAATGGAATTTGCAGATCTCACACTTGTTTTGTGACAAGTTAATACTACTGTGCAACGTTAAACAGTTTTACTCGTATCACTGTGGCAATCAAAGCTTAAAATTCTGTAATTGCTATGAAAAGAATACTGATTCTGAAGAGAACACATCGTACTCTGAAAATGGTAAAGAAATATGATGTAAACATATGTTTCTGAAAAATAGACTTCTTGAATAAAAGGTGCAATATCCTACATCACAATAGTAGTTAAGTTCAATTTCAATACCTCCTAGAGGACCACAACCTTGCCGCAGGGTTTGGAGGCTTGCGTGCCTCATTGACCCAGAGAGCTCCATTGGTTGGAATCAGAGCTTTATGCTTTGGCTCTTGTAGGGTCACCCATGCCAAACAGGTCAAAGGGTAGAGGCCAGACTAAGAGTGGTCTGAGTCTCCACCTGGAATTTGCATGAAATGACAGTGGTAAAAACTGAGCTATTGACATGATGAAAGATGCCCTGAATACCATCAGAGATGGAGGACCATCACTGCTGCCCTAAACGCCAGTGGCGTAACGGGCAGTAGTTAGCTCAGTTTCAACTAAATAAGCTAGGACTTCCCATTGAATTTACTGCAATGGTTGGGAATTCAGTTACATGTTTAAATGGCAGAATTATAGGTTCTTACACCTGTTATAATTACATTCTGAGAGTTGGTATCTCACCTGAAACAGGCAGGTTTTCACATGCTGTGGGAGTTGTATAAAACACTCTTCAAACCAACAACCACTCTGAGGTGCAAACACCAAATAATGATGTGAAATAAAAGGAAAAAAATGTGAATAACAAAAGTAAAATGTGTGTTTCTAAAAATGAAGTTAAATATTCATGCGCATGCAAATGCAATTAAAATATTTAGACTATCATTCCACTTGCTGCTACACGGTTTGCCATCCACCAATCTTTGTGAAAACAAAATAATGGGCCATGAGAATAAACCTGACCTAAGGGAAGAATT
Source organism: Hemitrygon akajei (assembly GCF_048418815.1). Taxonomy (NCBI): domain Eukaryota; kingdom Metazoa; phylum Chordata; class Chondrichthyes; order Myliobatiformes; family Dasyatidae; genus Hemitrygon; species Hemitrygon akajei. The sequence continues at coordinate 180,293,735 of NC_133128.1, forward strand.
AGTCTGGCTCTCAATTTGATTTCACTTGATTTTCATTATTGGGATTCAGAGTCTGACAGATACGCAGCTGGTTCTGAGCATTGGTTCCCATCACCATCGAGGGGTGAGTCAGACTAAGGATGCTTGAGGAGATCAGTATCCAGGCTAGTAAAGGACAAAGGATTCTATAGGTAGATACACTCCAAGGAACATGGAAATAAGGCAGTCCCTACATCAAGAATGTGCTTACAATCAAAAGAACCTTCAGTCACTAAATTCTCAAAAATACAGCACAAATAACAACAAAACTTATATGCTTCCTAACATCTGTGTTCTTCAGAAGTTGTAACTCTTGATGCGACGCTGTACTATACACCTCAAGGGACCAGCACAGCCCTGAACAGCTCACCCAGCTTAAATTACACTAACGGAGAAAAATCTGTAGCAGAACAGCCAGGGTTGAGATTACACATCCCCACTGCTTGCTCTGTTGTTCTTCTGTCTTTCTTTTAAACTGGTGTGCATGACAAAGTTATAGCATCATGCATTTTAAACCAGCAGGTCAAACGAGTTACCACCTTGGAAGCCACACGTACAAAGTGCTGGAGGAACTCAGCAGGTCAGGCAGCGTCTGTGGAATTAAATAAACAGTCGATGTTTCAGGTCAAGGCCCTTCTTCGGGACTGAGGAGTAAGGTCGAAGACACCAGAATAAAAAGGTGGGGGGGGGAGGGGAATGAGGCTAGCTGCAATGTGATAGCCATGTGGGTGGAAAAGTTCAAGGACTGGAGAAGGAAGAATCTGATTGGAGAGGAAAGCGGACCACAAGAGAAAGGGAAGAAAGAGAGGAAGTAATAGGCAGGCAAGAAGAGGTAAAAGGTCAGAGTGGGGAATAGAGGAAGGGGGGGGGAATTTAGTCATGTTCACTAAGAGAAATTGATATTCATGCCATCAGGTTGGAGACTACTCAGACAGAATAGAAAACATTGCTCCTCCACCCTGAGAACAGCACAATAGGAGGCCATGGACCAACATGTTGGAACGAGAATGGGAATCGGCGTTAAAACGCTTAGCAACCGGGAAGTCCCTCGTGTGACGGATGGAGCAGAGGTACTCGATGAAGGAGTCCCCTAATTTACTTTAGGTTTCACCAATGTAGAGGAAGGTGCACGAGGAGCACCAGACACAATAGACAACCCTAGGTTTGGAGGTGAAGTGTTGCCTCATCTGGAAGGTCTGTTTGGGGCCCTGAATTGAAGTGAGGAAGGAGGTATAAGGGCAGGTATAGCACTTTGGCTATGGTGGAAGTCCTTTTTCTACATCACTTTGTGTCAAAAAAGAAACAACATTTTTATGCTATGTGAATCATTAATCTGATGCATATTTTTTACAATTAGTATGATAAATGACATAACGATCTAATCTGGTTACCCATCTGGACATTAGCTTTATTTTAAAATACCTTACTTTTAATAAATATATTACCTTTATTGTCAGCAGCAATGAAACCAAGGATATTTTCATGTCGGAGCGAGGTGGTTTGGTAGATTTCAGTCTCTCTGAACCATGACTTTTCATCACTCGTGAAGAAAATTTTAACTGCTACATCTTCCTCGTTCCATTTGCCGTGCCAAACCACACCAAATCGCCCTTTTCCAACAATTTCACAAAGAATTATCGCCCTAGATATTGTCCTTTGAAAAAGTAGAGGACAACCTAACAAGGAAGTACAACAAATTTAATTTTCAATTTAACTTTTACAGCTTTGACTTTCATAACACCGCACACAAAAATGTTGAATTTGATTTCTTCAGAGCAGATTTCTCAAATTTATAATACTTTAAGATGTTCTTGTTTCGCCCAGAGGATCCATTGCAAATAATGGAAAGTAAGTATTTACAAATGTAGAGATTACAGAAATAGTTCCTGCATATTGAACAGGTCACATCAGCATTTGGAAAATAGGGAGAAGTGAAATGTGAATATGAGAAACAGAAGCAAAAACAAATCTTTTCAAGCCATAAAATCAGTGTTAAAAGCAGAAATGCATCAAGTTCAGTTTGAATTCAGTATTACTCAGCTCATCATATTAATGCTTAACTAATTAATTTACTTGAACCTTGAAAAGTGTTTTTTGTTAACCTTTGGAAATTTTGTTCTATAGGTGGTGGGATGGAGATATGTCTCTACCAAAGGAGGTGGAAGACGCTCCTTCCTTCTATTAGCCCACAAGTCTCCCTTGGGCAAGGTGTAGCACCTGCTTAGTCCCCCAGATTAGGGTCACGTGAAATCATGGGAGCAGGTGGTGGGTGGCCATATGAGCAGCTGGTGCAGATCACAAGTCCTGGTTGTGCAACCACTGCCGCCAGGCAGACAATCTCTGAAAAGTGAACCGATATTGGCTGGGGTCATCCATCTTGTGAACAACACTGCCCAGAAGAAGGTAATGACAATGTAGAAAAATAGACTATGATTGCCCACGTCATACAACACAGCACACAATGATGAAGATGATGATTTTTTCTCTGGACATTCTCTGCATTCCATATTACAGGCCACATAAAGAAAATGTGTGCTAATAGTAGGCTAGTTCTTGCACCTTCACAGTTATGTAGCCTATACCATAACATTTTAGCTTTTTCATCTTTAATTGGAATAATTGGAATCCTATTGATTTACGCACACTTGGGGCAAAACAATCGAGATAATATCAGAATGAAAAATCAGATTGGGAGTTAGATAGCATGAAAAACAAATTTTAAGAAGTTTTCTGTGAGATTTTAAGGCGTAGGGAGAGAAGTCTCGTACTCTCAGTCACTTCCCGTCACGGAAACTGACATAAGCACCGGCCCGATGAGCCTGTAAGGCTCGGGACTGACTTTAACTTTTTTTTTTAAATTTTTTTATTAGTTTCTCAAAACATTTTACAAAATTAAAAACCCCAAATCCCAATGAGGAGCATTAATACAGAGCAAGGTTAAGCATACAATAACAATATGCTACACAGGAAGAGAATTTAACAAAAAAGCACCTAAATTAAAGACAAGTGAGCTTAGTGTCCTCCACAAACCCCACAACACAAGAAAAAAAAACAATTCCAGACCAACCACCACACAGTATAGAGAGTATAGGTCCGGACAGTCAAACTCCCAGACTGTAAATACACGTAGCAACAGAGGATAATAATGCCTACTACCAGAAAAAAAAAGGGAGCTGAAAGCAAGGGACTGAAAAGAAAAAAAAACCCTAGTCAAGAGGAAGGTTATGAAAGTACTCGATAAAAGGCCCCCAGATCTTATGGAACTTTAAATCCGAATTGAGAACTGAATAATGAATTTTTTCGAGGTCCAAGCAGGCCATAATGTCGTTAAGCCATTGCGCATGAGTGGGCGGGGCAACATCATCTAAGGAGGATCAAGCGTCTCGCCAGGAGAGAGGCAAAGGATAGTATTCGGCATTTGGTCGGACCCAGACATAAATCTGTCTCGCCCCAAAAACCGAACAGAGCAATTAAGAGGTTAGGTTCTAGGTGCTGATTCAGAATACCCGATAGTGTAGTGAAGACATCTTTCCAGAATTTCTCCAAGCTAGGACAGAGCCAGTACATATGGATGAGAGAGGCCACGCCCCTCTTGGGACTGACTTTAATTTTAACTTTAACATTTAGAGTGTGTGATGTGTGTATTAGAGAATTGAATGAACTCATTCTGAAAAGCTATACAATAAAAATTAGTTCAATGAAAAATGTTAAACAATATTGGATGAGTTTCATGCAGAATGGTTCATAACATATAAAACAGACACCGCTCATTACTAAAATTTAAATAAAATTCACTCTATAGTGATAAGCTTTGAGTGTTATTATATTCAAACTTTTCAAGATCTTTTCTAGGCTAGATACCTTTTTTAAAAAACAATGGGAGGATCTAGACACTCAATCCCTTGTGGCAGTTCTGATAATCAATCAGATCCTGGTTCTGTCAACTGCAACACCCAAAGCTAGGAAATATGGACTCAGTGGCCACTTTACTAATACTCCTTTGCCTAATAAAGTAGCCACTGACTGTACGTTCATGATCTTCTGCTATTGTAGCCCATCCACTTCAAGTTTCGATGTGTTGCATATTCAGAGATGCTCTCCTGCATGCCACTGTTGTAACGCATGGTTATTTGAGTTACTGTCACCTTCCTTCCAACTTGAACAAGTCTGGCCATTCTCCTCTGACCTCTCTCATTAACAAGGCGTTTGCACCCACAGGACTACCACTCACTGAATGTCTGTTTGTGTTCCTTTTTTGCACCATTCTCTGTAAACTCTAGAGACTGCTACACATAAATACAGAAGGAGGTCAGCAGTTTCTGAAACATTCAAACCACCCTGTCTGGTACTTGAACTGTGCCAAGCTGTACACAGGCACGAGTATAGAGAGAGCAGAGAAGTGTTCAAAAACACACATCCTCAGCTGCACCTGTGTTGATTGTCAGTGAGGAGTAGATGTAGTTGCCAATCCACACTGAGAGTAGTATCATGATGAGCAAGTCAAGAACTCATTGCAGAGGGAGGTACAGACACTCAGGCTTTGAAGCTTACTAATTGGCATTAAGGGGATAGTGATGTTGAACAGTAACTATACTTGATAAACAGCAGCTGTACTGTAGTTGTCGGTACTGCTGTTGTTCAAAAGGTCCAAAGTCAAGCGGGGAGCCAGTGAGCTCTAGACCTGCCGTGGCAAAAGGCTAATTTCAGCAGGCCCAGGTCCTTGCTTAGGCAGGAGATAATTCAACATCTCAAAGCACTTCATCACAGTAGATGGGAGTGTTTCCGGGCAACGGTCATTGATGCAGCTCGCCTTGCTCTTCTTGGGCATATATTGATGCCCGTTTGAATCAGGTGGGAACCCTAACTGGGCCAGTAAGGGAATGAAGATGTGCTTGAACAGTCCAGTCAGCTGGGCAGCTCAGGTTTTCCATACTCCTCCAGCTACATCATTAGAGCCTGATGTCTTACGAGTGCTCACCTTCTTGAAGAATGTTCTGATGTCAGCCTCCAAGACGGAGATCACAGGATCACCACATACTGTTGGGATTCATTCTCCTTTTCAAGGTGTGCATGAAAGTTAAGAAAATTGAGGAGTGAAGCTTTGGAGGAAGTAATGGTATGCAAATACCAGATAAGTGAATACTGTAATCTCAGGCACAGATAAAATTATGTCAGACCTACAAATAAACTTACCTTTCAGGAAATTTGCCTGTTGGTCTCATTCAGCAGTTGAGCTGCTTCAGTATGACTAACACATTTATGATTGGGTGTGTAATTGAGTAATTCCGATAAACCTTTTGGATATATAGGTTGTCATATAAGAGTTAGACTCCCCAGGATACAACAAGTTAATGTAAGTCATCTGCCTGAGACTGATCTGAAGATTAATATAGCAGCATGATGTTACACAACGCTTTGCAGTATTAGCAACCCAAGTTCACTTCTTGTTGCTGGCTGTAAGCAGTTTGTACACTCTCCCCATGACTGCATGGGTTTCTTCCATGTGCTCCAGTTTCCTCCCACAATCCAAAGGTGCTCCTGTAGGTGGGTTAATTGGTCATTGTAAATTGTCCTGTGATTAGCATAGTGTTAAGCTGTTGGGTGGAGCTTGAAGGGTCTCATGGGTCTACACTGCACTGTAATTCAATAATAACTTGAGTAAAGTAGAGGCTCAGAGTTAGGAGGAAGGAATCTATCAACAGAACATCACAAGACACCAAAACTATCAATGGGAGAGGCTAAGTGTAACAGGAATTAGAGAACAAGTAGAGTAATAGAGACATGTAAAGAGACGGTTGATGGGCAAGGTTTTAAATTAATATTTCTCATCTGTTCTTCCACTGGAGAAAGTCATGGGAGCCTGAAAATTTGTACTGTAAGATATCCACATTGCAAAACAGGAGGTGTTGGCAGTTGTAAACATACTAAGTTGGGGATAAATCCCCAGGGCCTGACCAAGTGTGTCCTGAGACATTGTGGAAGTAAGAATTTGCTGGGTACCAAGCAGAGATATTTGCATCATCATTAGCCACGGGTCAGGTACTAGAAGTCTGGAAGATGGCTAATGTTGTGCCTGCAGGGACAAGTCTGGGAATATCAATAAAGGGAAAGAAAAGATTCTGAGATACTGCCTGCATTTGGAAAAGCAAGGAGTCATTAGAGATAGTCAGCATGGCTTTATGTGTGGGAAATTATTCCAACAAGTTGGATTGAGTTTTTTTGAAGAGGAAATTAAGAGGATTAACAAGAGCAGGGTAGTGGATAACATGTATATTGACTTTAGCAAGCTCTTTAACAAGGTCAACATGGTCTGCGCTGTATCCCTAAATAAATAAAAAATATATAGCACATCAGATTGATCAGTTTTTTTCCAGAGCAAAACACATACACTGGCACATTCTTCGAACAATAGGTTAATCTGGCTGATTAGATCTCATGGGATCCAAGTTAAGCTAGCCAACTGGATCCAAAATTGGTGTGGTAGAAGGAGTCAGAACATGATAATGGTGGGTTGATTTCCAAGTTATACCCCACAACAGGAGTACAGTGTAAAAAAATCTCACTGTCTCTCTGGAGTACCTAGACAACAGTAAAACATACATCAGGCTGCTGTGTATTGATTACAGTTCAGTGCACAACACCATTATACCCTCAGTACAAAACAAAAAGCTTCAAAACCTCAGCCTTTGTACCACCTTTCACAATGGGATTCTTGACTTCCTTGTCAGAAGACCACAATCAGAATGGATTTTTGATAACATCTTCTGCTCGCTGACAATCAACACAGGCACACCGCAAAGATGTGTGCTTAGCCCACTGCTCTACTCTCATGACTGTTTGGCTAGACAGAGCTAAAATACCACCTATAAATTTACTTATGACACAAGTGTTGTTGGCAGAATTTTAGATGGTAATCAGGAGGAGTACAAAGTGAGATAGATCGGCTGGTTGAGTGGTGTGGCAACAACTACCTTGCACTCATCGTCACCATGATTTGATTGTGGTCTTCAGGAAGGGCAAGTCGGGAGAACGCACACCAGTCCTCATCGAGGGGTTAGGGGTGGAAAGGGTGAGTGGCTTTGAATTCCTGGATGTCAAAATCTCAGAAGATATATTTTGGGTCCAATACATTAATGCAGTCTCAAAGAAGGCATGGCACTCTACTTCATTAGATGCTTGAGGAGATTAGGTATGCTACCAAAGACTCTTGCAAATCTCTACAATGTATGATGGAGAGCATTCTGACCATCTGCATCACAAGCCTGATGGAACCTCCAATCCACAGCTCTATCGTGGGCACAAACTATCCCGCCATCAAGGACATCTTCAAGAGGCAGCGACCCAGGAAGGTGGCATTCATCATTAAAGACCCTTATTATCCAGGACATATCCTCTTAGTGGAGGAGGTACAGGAGCCCGAAGACCTACACTGAACATTTTAGGAACAGTTTCTTCCCCTCTGCAGTCAGATTTCCGAACGGTTCATGAACATGACCTGACTATTTTTTTGTACTATTTATTTAATTTTGTAATATAATAACTTTTATGTCTTACACTGAACTGCTGCCCCAAAACAACAAATTTCACAGCATGCAGTATCTCAACGATAGTGGACCTGAATCTGATTCTGTGACTGGAGCTGTGCCACATTAGCAACTTGGATGAAAATGTACAGTACTACGCAAAAGTCCTAGGCACCGTAGCTATTTGTCAACATGGAACAGAGAGAGAGTTTGTAAATCTGGCAGGAGCAGGAAATGTTGGGAATGATGAGAGTGGACTGCCCAGGGAGGGGTGTGAAACAGGTGGCAGAGAAGGGTTGCCAGCAGGGGGAGATAGTCAGAGTGCAGACACACCCATCTCTGAGACACAAAGCACCATAATTCGATTCCAAACAATTGGTTTATTGATCATTACAGAATGTCTCTCTGGTGCTTACCCATTCCCTCCCCCCCCCCCACCCCATTTAACCTTTTCACAACCATTATTCCCCTCCCCTTGCCCCCTTTCCACTCTCAGTCCACAATAGAGACCCATATAGAATAAGGTTTATCATTGCTCACATATGTCGTGAATTTTTTTCTGTGGCAGCTGTACAGTACAATACATAAATTTACCGCAGTGCTATGCAAAAGTCTAAGGCTCCCTACCTACAATATGTTCTTAAGACTTTTGCACAGTACAACTGAGTAAATTTATTTTTTCTGTGGGCCAGTAGACAATTGATATGTCTAGAATGAACAGACGATAAAGGAGGCTCAAGACTCTTTGCAAAGGAATATTGAATTGAGGTTACAGTGAGATTAGCCATTGGTGTAAGCCCAAAGTGTCAAATGATTTGATTGTACTGTGCAAAAGTCTTAGGCCCCCTTGTACTGTAGTTGACATGGTTAGTAAGTTGGCAGGTGGCAGAAAACATGGTGGCATGGTGGACTGCGTAGGAGACCAACTAAAATGAACTGCCGAAGTAGGACGAGGAGTGGCAGCTGGAATTTAACTCAGTCAAATTTGAGGTGTTGCTCTTTGCTAAATGTAGAAGGGAACAGAGAGAAGTTGGAAGAAGCAAACTAAAAATGAACTAGAAAAAATCTGCAGATGCTGGAAATCCAAGCAACACACACAAAATGCTGGAGGAACTTGGCAGGCCAGGCAGCATCTGTGGAAAATGAATAAAAAGTCAATGTTTTGGGCCAAAACCCTTCACCAGGACTGGGAAAAAAAGAGATTAAAAGTCAAGTGATAGTAGGTGATAGGTGAAACAGGGAGGGGGGGAGGGGTGAAGTAAAGAGCTGGGAAGTCGATTGGTGAAAAAGATAAAGGGCTGGAGAAGCAGGAATCTGATAGGAGAGGAGAGTGGACAATAGGACAAAGGGAAGCAGTGGGGACCCAGGGGTAAGTACATTTGTCACCCAATTCTGATATTGGTCTCTATTGTGGACTGAGGGACTGAAAGTGGGAAAGGGGCAGGGAGAGGGGAATTACAGTTGGGAAAAGGGGAAGGGGGGAACGGGAAGCACCAGAGGCATTAGCAATAAACCAATAGTTTGGAATCAAATGACCATGCCCAGTGCCTCAGGGCTGGGTGTGTCTGCACCTGCGCCACCCCTGGCTCTCCTTCCCAGCCACCTTTCCCACACCCCTCCCATGGCTCGCCAACCTCACTATTCCCAGCATCCTTTGCTCGTGCCAGATCCTGAACCGACTATCCGCTCCACATTGACAAATAGATTACTTTCTTTTCAAATCTTTTTATTGATTTTGAGAAAAAAACATAAGTAAAATATAAGTACAAAAACATTTGAGAGTACACAATAGATTCATTAATAATCAATTATGTATTAATCAATGTAAAAAGTCTCCCAAACTTATAATATTAATATGAAGGATTTAAAAAGAAAAGCAAAAAAAAACCCAAAAAAAGAAGAAAAAAAACAATATATAAAAAAAAACAACTAACATGGGCAATTGTATAATGTTAAATACATACAGTAGTGCCAATGACTCCGAACCTCCATTTATACAATTCAGGATGGTAACAATAAGGTTCAGGATCAGACCATTTAATTCGCATGAAAATGTTGAATAAATGGTCTCCAAGTTTCCTCAAATTTAACTGAGGAGTTAAAGACCACACTTCTAATTTTTTCTAAACTCAAACAGGAAATGGTTTCAGAGAGCCACTGAAATACAGTTGGAGGATTAATTTCTTTCCAGTTCAATAAAATAGATCTTCTAGCCATTAGTGTAACAAATGCAATCATTCGCTGAGATGAAGCAGATAGACACATATTATCTATCATAGGTAGACCAAAGATTGCGGTAAAAGGACGCGGTTGAAGATTAATATTTAAAACTCTTGAAATGATATTAAAAATATCCTTCCAATAGCTTTGTAAACAAGGACAAGACCAAAACATATGGGTCAATGTAGCAATATCAGAATGACATCTATCACAGGTTGGATTAACATAAGAATAAAATCGAGCAAGTTTATTTTTAGACATGTGGGCTCTGTGTACAACCTTGAATTGTATTAGAGCATGTTTAGCACAAATAGAGGATGAGTTTACCAATAATAAAAATTTTTCCCATTGCTCAGTAGATATAGGGCAATGCAATTCTTCCTGCCATTCCTTCTTAATTTTTTCTGATATATCTGGCTGTACCTTCATAATCATATTGTAAATGATAGCTACTAAACCCTTTTGATAAGGATTAAGAGTTAGAATTCTGTCTGTAATGTCCAATGGACATTCTTTCGAAAAAGACTTTAATTCATTATATAGAAAATTTCTAATTTGTAAGTATCTAAAAAAATGGGTTTTAGATAAATTGTATTTGTTAGATAACTGTTCAAAGGACATAATGTTATCATCCAAAAACAGATCACGAAAACATGTTATACCTTTTGTTTTCCATAGGAAAAAAGCTTGATCTATAGATGATGGCCGAAAGAAGTAATTAGATATTATAGGACTTGACAGTATAAACTTATTCAAGCCAAAAGATTTACGAAATTGAAACCAGATTTGTAATGTATACTTAACTATGGGATTAGTTATCTGTTTATTAATTTTGAGTAACGAAAAAGGAAGTGAAGATCCTAAGATTGAGGTCAATGAGAAATCTTGCACAGATTTACATTCCAAATTTACCCATTGTGGGCCAGCTACTGTAGTCAATTCTTGTGTCCAAAATATCAAATACCGTATATTAACTGCCCAATAGTAAAATCTTAGGTTTGGTAAAGCCAAGCCGCCCTCCTTCTTTGGCTTCTGTAAATATTTTTTACCTAATCTGGGATTTTTGTTCTGCCACAAATAGGAAGATATTTTAGAGTCAACCATATCAAAAAAAGATTTAGGGATAAAAATTGGTAATGCTTGAAATAAATATAGAAATTTAGGTAGTATCATCATCTTAATGGCATTAACTCTGCCTACCAAAGACAAAGATAGTGGGGACCATCTATTAGCAAGTTGCTTAATTTGATCTATTAAGGGTAAAAAATTAGTTTTAAACAAATCTTTATGTTTTTTAGTAATTTTAGTACCTAAATAGGTAAAATAATCTGTAACGATTCTATATGGTACATGATTATAAATTGGAATATACATATTTAATGGAAAAAGTTCACTCTTATTAAAATTCAATTTATAACCAGAAAAATTACTAAATTGAGCAAGTAAAGAAGAAATAGTAGGAATAGATCTTTCAGGATCAGATATATATAATAACAAATCGTCCGCATATAATGATACCTTATACATCGTCTCTCCACGGGTAATGCCTAAAATATTGGGTGATTCACGAATAGCTATAGCCAAGGGTTCTAAAGCAATATCAAATAATAAAGGGCTCAAAGGACAACCTTGCCTTGTATCGCGAAATAATTGAAAAAAAGGGGATTTTTGATTATTGGTAAAAACCGAAGCTAAAGGTTTATGATATATTAACTTAATCCATGATATAAATTTTGATCTAAAATTAAAATGTTGCAATGTATTGAATAAATATGACCATTCGACTCTATCAAATGCTTTTTCGGCATCCAAAGAGATAATACATTCTGGGATTTTAGATGTAGAGGTATAAACAATATTAATTAATTTTCTAATGTGACAAATAGATTACTGTGCTAAAGTCTTAGGCAACCTAGCTATTTAGTAGTGCCTAATACATTTACACAGTACAGTAACTATTGCAGCAAATAATTTGAACAAGTTAGAAGAAAAATCCAAAAAGAAATTGAATCAGAGGAGATTACCATACTCATATTGAAAAGCAGATTTCTTATGAGTAACCTTATATTGACATACCAGAACCCGATCCATATGTCAGATTCTCCTCCCTTTCTGTAAGGCCAGGGTCCTCATCATCATGCCTTGTTTCCACACAGGCAGAATATCGTCTCCGGAATGTATACGCTGTCACCAGCAGAGCCAAGCTCAAGAACCCCACGAGAGGAATTACTAGAGCCGCCAATTTTGTGGGTCCCCAGCTCAATTCATTATGATGCTTCTCTACCAAAAGGAAAAGAGAAAATAATTTTTAAGGCCCGTTTAATATATGCTAAATGTAACCTTCATTACACTGTCATCTTTGCCAATGACATGGCAGTGGTGGGTTCATCACAATGACGAAACAGCCTATGGAGAGGAAGTGGAAGAGCTCAAGGCCTGGTGCCAAGCAAATAATCTCTTCGTCAAGACAGGGGAGGTGGTAACACCACTCACACCCCTCTTTACATCTGTGGTACAGCAGCGGAAACTGCGAGCAGTTTCAAACTCCTAAATCTCGCACAACCTCTCATGGTCCCAGAACACATCTTGCACAATCAACAAAGCTACTTTCCAGAGAGGCTGAAGAGAGCTGGAGTATGCACGTCAACATTCACGACTTGCTACAGATACACAGTGGAGAGCCACCTAACCTGCTGAATAGATGCATGGTTATGGAAACTGCTCTGCGTTACCGACACCAGCCTACCTACCATCAGGGACATAGACACAGAAAGATGCCAAAATAAAAATGGCAGCAGTGTCATGAAGAATCCCACCCACCCTGCTCGTGGACTGTTTGCCCCACTCCCATCAGGGAGGAGGCTACGTAGCATCCACACCAGGACCACCCGACTCAGTTACTTTCCTCAAGCAGCATTAACTCACCCCCACCTTCACTACTTTATCATTTCCTCTCAGCTTATGTACAGACACTCCTGTGCCTAGTGTCACTGTATATAAGCCATCTTATGTACTCATATTTATTGGGCTTTTGATTATTGTGTTCTTTACCTTATTGCAGTTTTTTTTAATGTGCTGCATTGGATCTCCTTTGAGTAACAGTTCTCCTTTGCACTTATGTAATGGAAATGACATTAAACTATCTTGAATCTTGAAACATAAGGTACTGATCATTCTTATTAATCAATGAAAACATGAATTCCAAACTCTTGATTTCCAATGTTATTACTGTTTGAGTTTGCCACTGTCTTTTTAATTTTCACTTAAAATCAGATTTGTACATTGTCGACTTGAGGTTTATGCTCGTTCATTCCTTGCAAATTGGCTCCAAGATTTCCCTTATACCTGGGTAGCCTCCAACCTGATGGCATGAACATTTTTTTTAAAACTTTTTTTTATTATGTTTTCAAATAGTTACAGAATAAAAGTGTGTGAAAAAGAAAATATGTGTTACCCATCCCCCCTCCCCTTAACCCCTCCCCCCTAACATCCCTATAGAAAAAAAAGAAGAAAGAAAGAAAGAAAAAAAAGAGGAATGCCTGGATATTGGAAGATCCCTACATGCTCCATGGAGTTCGTAATAACTTTAGTATATATATTTATTTCTTTCCCCAAGTAACCAATTATTTCATCTTCGGAGCACCTATATATTTAATCCTATCTTTTGTAAATAAGGGCACCAAATTTTCAAAAATGTTTCATATTTATCTCTTAAATTATAAGTAATTTTTTTCAAGTGGAATACAGCCATAAATTTCTTTCTTCCAATGATCTATACTTAAATATGTATCCGATTTCCAAGTAACTGCAATAGCTTTTTTGGCTACTGCCAATGCAATTTTTATAAATTCTTTCTGATATTTATTCAATTTGGATATCGGTTTTATCCTTTCAATATCACCTAGTAACAGTAATATTGGATTATGTGGAAGTTGTATTCCAATAATTTGTTCCAATAAAACTCTTAAATTTGTCCAAAAAGGTTGAATTTTAGAACAAGACCAAGTAGAATGTAAAAAAGTACCAATTTCTTGGTTACATCGGAAACACTGATCAGATAAATTTGGGTTTAATTTATTTATTTTTTGTGGTGTAATATATAATTGATGTAAAAAATTGTATTGCACTAATCTTAATCGGACATTTATTGTATTAGTCATACTCTCAAGACATAGTCTTGACCAATTTTTTTCTTCAATTTTAATATTCAAATCACTTTCCCATTTTTGTCTTGACTTATGGACTCCTTGTTTAATTGCTTGTTTTTGAATCAAATTAAACATACAAGAGATATTTTTTTTAATCTTTCCTTTTTGAATTAAAGTTTCTATTTCATTAGATTTCGGCAATAACATTGTTTGACCTAATTTTTCTCTTAAATAAGCCCTTAGTTGAAAGTAACAAAAAAGAGTGTTGTTTGATACTTTATATTTATTCTTTAATTGATCGAATGACATTAATATACCTCCTTCAAAACAATCTCCTATATATCTAATCCCTTTTTGAAACCAGTTATATAAAAGTTGATTATCCATTGTAAAAGGAATAAGTCTATTTTGAATTAAAGATCTCTTTGCTAATAAGGATTTCTTTGTCTCATCATCAACATTTATCTTATTCCATAAGTCAATCAAATGTTCTAATATAGGAAATTCTTTCTTTTCCCGTATCCATTTAGATTCCCATTTATATATAAAATCTTCTGGTGTGTTTTCTCCTATTTTATCTAGTTCTATTCTAATCCATGCCAGATTATCTTTCTCAAAAAAAGTTGCAATAAATCTAACTTGATTTGCTTTATAATAATGCTTAAAATTTGGAAGTTGTAACCCTCCTAGCTCAAATTTCCATGTCAATTTTTCCAACGATATTCTTGACATCTTACCTTTCCAAAGAAATTTCCTCACATATTTATTTAGCTCTTGAAAAAACTTCTGGGGTAATTGTATTGGTAGTGATTGAAATAAGTATTGTAATCTAGGGAATATATTCATTTTTATGGTATTTACTCTACCTACTAATGTTATTGGTAATTCCATCCATTTATCAAGATCTTCTTGAATTTTTTTCAATACTGGTAAATAATTTAATTTGTATAAGTTCTTTATGTCATTATCAACTCTTATACCTAAATATTTTATACCATTTGCCGGCCATCTAAATTGGGTTATTAATCGACATTGATTATAATCTCCTTTAGTAAGAGGTAAAATTTCACTTTTATCCCAATTTATTTTATAACCTGATATTTTCCCATATTCTTCTAATCTATAGGATAATTTACGCATCGAGTGCAATGGGTTTGTTAGATAAAGCAGAACATCATCAGCAAATAAGTTAATCTTGTATTCTTCCTGATTAACTCTGAAACCCTTAATATCTGGGTCCATTCTAATCATTCAGCTAATGGCTCTATCGCCAACACAAATAAAGCAGGTGATAATGGACAACCTTACCTAGTTGACCTTGTTAACTAAAATGGTGTTGAAATTTGACCATTTGTCACTACTTTAGCTTTGGGATTAGCATTTAAGGTTTTAATCCATTTTATAAAAGATACTCCTAATCCATATTTTTCCAATACCTTAAATAAAAAATCCCATTCCAATCTATCAAATGCTTTTTCTGCATCTAAAGCAACTGCCACGCTCATTTCCTCCCTCTTCTGCGCTAAATGAATTATACTAAATAAGCGAGTTACATTATCTGCCGATTGTCTATTTTTAATAAATCCTGTTTGATCCATATGTACTAATTTTGGTAAGCATTTAGATAATCTATTAGATAAGATTTTTGCTATTATTTTATAATCAATGTTTAATCAAGAAATAGGTCTATATGATGTTGGCTTTAAAAGATCTCTATCTTTTTTTGGCAATACTATTAAAATAGCTGTCGAAAAAGATTCTGGAAGTTTATGCGTTCTTTCCGCTTGGTGTATTAACTCCATAAAAGGAGGAATTAATAAATCTTTAAACTTTTTATAGAATTCAGGCGGAAAACCATCTTCTCCTGGAGATTTATTACTTTGAAATGATCCTAGGGCTTCTTTGACCTCTTTCAATGTAAAAGGCATATCTAATCCCTTCTGTTCTTCCGTATTTAATTTTGGAAGAGTTATTTGTGATAAAAACCTTTCTATCTTGACATTATCATTTTGTGATTCTGATTTATACAACTCAGAATAAAAATTCTTAAAAGCTTCATTAATTTCTAAAGGTTTATAAGTAATTTTATTTACTCTTGTTCGAATTGCATTTATTGTTTTAGAAGTCTGGTCTGTTTTTAGCTGCCATGCAAGAACTTTGCTTTTTCTGTTCGATATGTTTGGAGTGTATTATATTGTAACTTCTTGTTAATAAGTTGTCTTCATTTTTCTTCTGTCATATTTCTTTGGGATTCTTTTTCTAATTTTGTAATCTCTTTTTCCAATTGATCTATTTCTATCATATATTCCTTCTTAATTTTAGAAGTATAACATTATCTGACCTCTCAAATATGCCTTCATTGCTTCCCACACTATAAATTTATCATCATCTGAATGTGAATTTATATCTAAAAAGAACTGAATCTGTTTTTTCATAAAATCACAAAAATCTTGATGTTTTAATAATATTGAATTAAATCTCCACCTATAAATTGATTCCTCTTTATCTATCATTATCATTGTCATTATTAAAAGAGAATGATCTGACAATATTCTTGCTTTATATTCCACATTTTTCACTCTATCTTGAATATTTGTCGATAATAGGAAAAAAAAGGTTGTTACAAAATCAAAAGCAGTAAAATTAACTCTATCATTGATGAAAGACTTAAATTTGATTGATATATGGAGAAGAATTAATCCAAAAGAAAGAGATTATTCATTTTATTCAAATAGACATAAAACATATTCAAGGATAGATTTTTTCCTATTAAATCTCCATGTTGCTATGTGTGTCCCCACCAATCATCCAGGCAAAAAGGTAGAAGAAAAATAGAATATAAAGAAAAAAACAAAATACCCCCCTACTAATGTTGTGAAAAAAAAACACAACCTTACCCCCCTCTGTTGTACGGGTCATGGCAATCGCCATGATTACACACGTGAATCCCGTAGTAACCGATCCAAAGCTCCCCAGCCCCCCCCCCCCCGCAACATAAAAAAGTGTATATATAAGAAGAAAGAAAAATACTATTCTCAATTAGTATTTCTAAAATTTTGCTTTTCTCTTCTATAATATCCATAAATGTCCATCACTTCTGTTCGTTGACTCTATCTTCATCTTTAATCCATTACATTTGGAAGCCTCTATGTGTAATTAGTCAATAGATGAAAGTTTTTGTACGAACTCCTCCGCTTTTCGATAATCGGAAAAAAAAAATTTCCCTCCTCCAAAAAAATTATCAGTGTTGCTGGGTGACGCATTGTAAATTTATAACCCTTTTCCCATAAGGCTTTTTTTGCTGGGTTAAATTCCTTCTTTCTCTTCAAAAGGTTGTAACTTATATCAGGATAAAAAAGAACTGGTTTCCCTTCTATCATCAATGGCCCGTTTCTATTTTTGGCACTTTGGAAAGCCGCCTTCAGGATCTTTTCTTTGTCTTGGTATCTTAAGCATTTTATCAAAATTGATCGTGGATTTTGATCAGCTTGAGGTCTTGACCTTAAGGATCTATGAGCCCTTTAAATCTCAATTGGAACTTCTCTTTCCATTTCCAATTTTTTAGGGATCCATTTTTGAAAAAAATTTATTGGATCTTCTCCTTCTATATCTTCTTTAAGTCCAACAATTTTAATATTATTTCATCCACTAAAATTTTCAAGCTTATCAATTTTTTCCATAAATTGTTTTCTTTCTGATGTCCAAGCAGTATTTTCATTTTCTATTTTGTCCATTCTTTCAACCATGTCTTCCGTTTTAGTTTCCAAGTCCATAATTCTCTTTTCCATTTTTTCCTGTCTCGTTGTCATTTTATCAAGCATAATCTCCATATTTGTCATTTTTTGTGTACTTTTTGATTACTTTTAATTACTTTTAATGCGTCTAATTTACGCATTATTTGCTTCAAAGTCTTTTCTATATTTCCAGAAGAACTTTTATCTCCCTCTTCATCTGATCTTTCCGGAGAATCTGACTCTCCCTCAGATTCACTATCACTTTCAGTTGCAGTGGTAACTGGGCTTTGTAGTTCTGGTTGCTCCCGTTTGCGCATGCTCCTTCCTTCGCGTTTGCGCAGTTCACGTTGGCCTTTTCCTTTAGAAATGGCTGATGTTGCCACAGTTTCCTGTTCCGTATCGCCGGTGGTATAATGTACCTGAGACCGCGGTTCTTTGGTAGACATGGGCCTTGCTCCTGCTCCAACTTGCGTAGTCTTCCCGGAATTAGTTTTCTTCATATTTTGTCTTTGAGGCATAGCTTGACACAATCCGGAGTAGTTTATAAGTAACTTTTAGAAAGTATTGACTATCTTTTCTTCATTTAAACATTAATTTATTAACTTTTTACGGGAGAGCTGGGTTCTAGCGTCTCGATCCTACGTCATCACGTCACGTCCCCCATGGCATGAACATTGACTTCTCTAACTTCCGTTAATGCCCCTCCTCCCCTTCTTACCCCATCCCTGACATATTTAGCTTTTTCCCCCTCTTTTTTCCTCTCTTTCTGTCCATCACTTTGCCTGTTCTCCACCTCCCTCTGGTGCTCCCTTCCCCCTTTCTTTCTCCCTATTCCTCCTGTCCCATGATCCTTTCCCTTCCCCAGCTCTGTATCCCTTTTGCCAATCACCTTTCCAGCTCTCAGATTCACCCCACCCCCTCTGATCTTCTCCTATCATTTCGCATTTTCCCCTCCCCCCCACTACTTTCAAATCTCTTAGTATCTTTCCTTCTTTCCTTTCAGTTAGTCCTGACAAAGGGTCTCGGCCTGAAACGTCGACAGTGCTTCTCCTTATAGATGCTGCCTGGCCTGCTGTGTTCCACCAGCATTTTGTGTGTGTTTTCCTTATTTCAGCTATGTTTGCACTTCAGAATTATTGCATTTGTTTTGGCAAGGAGGTCGCTGTCTGCGCTGGGCCTTGATGAAAAGAGCAAGAACCAAGCAGCTCACAGGATGGGGGAGGAAGTAAAAAGATCCTCTTGCTGGATATGGAGCAGGCGAGTGGAGTTGGGCTGGACATCAGGAGCAGATGGGCACTGACATGGCCACCACTGCTGACCCACCAACTGGAGAGTCTAGTGGCAAAACACTATGAATGTTTGGGATTACATCTGCTCCTGGCCAAAGGTTATGGTTACCTCACCAGGTAACTGAAGAGAGCACCCCAGTGTATGACGCAAGTAAATCACTGAAAATTCTGAGTCACAAAAGGTGCAATGCAAACCATTTTCCTATAGAGCTAATTTTGTACGGTGTTTTAATTAACAAAGTTAACATTGCGGTTAAAATGAAAAATTGTGAAACAGCATTGTCATAGTTCCCCTCAGTACAGTGATTTATTATTGAGATACAGTGCAGATTAGGCCTTTCTGAAGGACCCAGAGGAAACCCATGCAGTTAAGAAACCCATCACTGGATTAAGTTAGTTAAAGTCTGCCCCGAGCCTTTAAGGCTCATTAGGCAAGTGCAGAGAAGCGACTGAGAGTACGAGACTCCACCCCCTCCCCCCCCCCCCCATCCCAGATGGGACGCCAGTCTATCGCGAGGTACCCATTTTCAGCTGGATGGACTGGAGCACTGTGTGGTTAAGTGCCTTGCTCAAGGACGCAACACACCGCCTCGGCTGGGGCTCGAACTCACAACCTTCAGATCGCTAGTCCAATGTCTTAACCACCTGGCCACGTGCCACACACATGCAGTCACCAGGAGAACGTACATCGGCATTCAGGCATCAGCAGGAAATGAACTTGGGCCACTTGTACTGCAAACCACTGTGCTAACCACTACGCTATGGTGCCGCACTTATTTCACAGTCATTTGAGAGTAATGGCAATATCCAGGTATGTTTTCATAATTTCTATCTAATATGCTGGTAATAAAACTTATTTGATACACTTTGAACTTTTTTTTCCCAGTGATCATGACTGCCCTCCAGTGGCTCAATCCACTTAAAGCTTTCCAAAACACTGTATGGCATAATCCACACCAGTAAAATTAATTTCCACAATGACTGTCCTTCAATTTGTATTCCCTCCAGGTAAGATTAAGCCTGGCTTAAGTGTACCCATATTTATTTCAAATAAATGCTGTAGAAGCATGAACTTAGCAACGCAGTGGCTCCACTAGCAGAGCTGCTGTCTCACATCTCCAGTGCCTTGTGTTCGATCCCAACTTCTGGTGATGCCTGTGCAGATTTTGTCCCTATAACTACATGGGTTTCCAGAGTGCTACGATTTCCATTTCACATCCTAAAGTCCATGCAGATTTTGTCCCTGTAACTACATGGGTTTCCAGAGTGCTACGATTTCCATTTCACATCCTAAAGTCATGCATGATGTAGGTTAGTTTTTTACTATAAACTGCCCATAATATGTAGACGAGGAGTTGAATCTTGGGGAATTGTTGGGAATATGGGAAAAATAAAATGGTTCGATTCAACATCAGAGAATGTAGACAGTACTGTATACAACCTAAAACCTTTACTCCTCACAGACATCCATGAAACAAGAAACCCCACAGAATGAATGATAGAAACATCAGAAGCCCAAAGATCCCTCCTATGCACAAGCAGGAGCAGAAGCTTCGACCCTCAGCCCCCCTCCCCCAACATGCAAGCAATAGCAAAATCCCCCCAAAGATGGGATTAGTACAGGAATGCAATGGATGAGTTCTTGTTATGGCCTTGGGAACTGAAGGACCTCTTTTCATTCTGCTTGATGAAGTGACTTTGTGCTTCAAAAAACAATAGATTGCTGGTTATGCGTATCTGCTTTAAGATTACTGACTTGAAATTTGCCATTGTGAGGATAGGAAGACTGTAACCAATCACTACCACTATCAGGATTTTGTATGTACAATCAGAAAGCTGAAAACAGAAAATCGTAGCTGCCACTATCTATATTGTGCATTATTGGTCTTTGCAAGAAACTGGAATAGAATCAGTGATGTCACGGCGGAGGGATGGAGTTTCATCTTTGCCAAAGGAGGAGTAAGGCGCTCCTTCCATCCGCTAGCCTGCAGGTCACCATTGAGCAAGGTGCAGCACCTTCTTAGCCTCCAGATCTAGGTCTCGTGAAGCTATGAGAGCAGGTTGTGGACGGTCGTATAAGCAGATGGTGCACATCACAAGTCCTGGTTATGCAACTGCTGTCACCAGGCAGAAAATCTCTGAAGAGTACTGGTAATAGCTGGGGTCACCCGTCTTGTAAAGATACTGCCCAGAGAAAGACAATGGCAAACCACTTCTGTAGAAAACTTTGCCAAGGACAATCACGGTCAAAGACCACAATCACCCATGTCATATGACACTACACATAGTGGTGATGATGAATGTCATGGAGTCACTGCATCATTGAATCATGCAAGATAGACACATGCCCTTAGATCCAACCAGTCCAAGCCAATAAAGATTTCCATCTCCACTAATCCCATGTTGGCCCAGATCCATCCAAATCTTTCCTATCCATGTACTTGTCCAAGTGCCTTTTGACATTATTAATGCATCTGCCTCATCCACTTCCTCTGGAAGCTCATTCTACATCGGACCATCCTCTGGGTGAAAAGTTGCTGCTCAGGTTCTTATTAAATCTCTCTTCTCTCAACTTAAACCTGCTGTATATCCTCTACTTCTTGATTTACAAACCCTCAGATGAAGACTGTGTACATTGACCCTACTATGTCCTCATGATTTTATACACCCACCTATCACTATGTTCCATTGAAAAAAGTGCCAACCGGTTCCGGTGACGTCATCATCGAGAATGGCAGCTTAAGTCATTAGCTCCTCCGGAAAAACGCATATTAAGCCCCGTTAACCCATCAAATATAGTATTTTTCAAAAGTATTTGAACTGATAAGAGGGGCAAGAATGGGGAAAAAGAATAGAAATTTAAAAAGCGACACTGCGGAGCCTGCGGCCGAGAGGAGTGCAGCAAGCGGCTCTCCTACCCAACCGCGTGCTAGCGAGGCGGACGCTGGGCCTCGTTCAGGCAAAGCGGCAAATATGATTGAAATTTTGAAAGGGATAAGGGAGTTCCAGAAAGATATAGAACAGCAGCTACATGATATTAAGTCAGAGCTCGCCAACATCAATCAAAAAATAGCGGTGGCAGAGACTTGAATTGAGAAGGTGGAAGATTGCGTTCAAAATGTGGAATGGATACTATGTAAGACAATAAAAATATTAAATCAACAAGAAGGTAAACTGCTTGACCTGGAGGGAAGATCACGGCGGAAAAATATCAGAATATACAACGTTCACGAAGGAGCGGAGGGCTTGTCTATGATGGAGTTTGTCGGAAAGTTGCTGCGGGACGCACTGGAGCTTCCCTCAACTATGGAGCTGGAAATTGAGAGAGTGCATCGTGCAGTCGTCCCGTAGCCTACCCGAGATAGAGCAGATAAGCCACGCTCAATAATAATTAAATTCCTTTGATACAGTACCAAGGCGGAGATTCTACGAAAGGCCTGGGTAAGAAGAGGGTGTTTTTAGACGATAAATTAATATATTTCAACCATGATTACACCTCCCCCCCATGGTCCTGCAGAAACGTAAAGAATACTCTGAAGTAAAGTGAATACTAAAGCAAGAAAGGAATAGAATTCAAACTCCGTACCCTGCTAAACTTCGAGTGTTTTATCAAGATGGGATCCAACTGTCTCAGACAGTGGAAGAGACAACTACAGACATGAAGACCAGAGGGTTGCCCGTCAGTGTGATCAAACCGAGGGAAAGCCTGGCGGAGGAATTATCCCGCTCCATTTGGGAAATAGTGCGAGAATCGAGAAGGCAGAAGACGGGAGGAGGCCGAGAGAAGTATATCATGAAGAGACTGGGAGTTTTCCGAAGACAGCCCTCACCCCCTCCAGAAGAGCCATAAGGTTTGGCTAACTTTAAAAATGTTGAGAAGCTAAACGGAAGCAAAAGTAGATGGTGATATACCTATCTCGAGAAATACTTATTATAATGTGGATTTTAAATTACTTAGTTGTTATTCTTTATTCGCTCACTTACTCCTTTTTCCCCACCAAATTGAGAAAAAAAATGTATGTATGTAATATATATGTATATATATGTGTGTGGGTGTGTGCACATATAAATATGTATGTATGTATGTGTGTGTGTGTATAGATATATATATATATATATATTAATAGGAGTACACAGGGAAATCTTTTCTGTGTAATGGATGTGTTCACTGACTTTTATGAAAACTGCAATGGGGGCCCTCAACTCACAAGTAGGAGAGGTTATCCCCCACAGCTAGACATTTCCTCTAGCTCAACGCAAGGTCATCTACCAGAGACCTCAGCCTTGGAATCACACATTTGTTGCCATTTTTGTTATTATTTGCATTTCTTGGTTCTTATTTGTTCAGGGAGTAAATCAATTAAGTTTTATTCTGCTAATTTCAATGATACATTGACAGATAAATACAGATGGCTAAGGACAAAGTAAAATTCATTTCTTTTAATGTCAATGGGCTATTAAATCCAATCAAATGTAATAGAATTTTATCCAAAATGAAAAAAGAACAAGCCCATGTAGTATATTTACAGGAAACTCATTTAAGTGATAATGAGCATAGAAAACTAAAGAGAATGAGCTTCACAAAATTGCTTTTCTCCTCATATAAATCGGGACATAGGAGAGGAGTTGCTATTCTTATCTCAAGTAAGCTAAATTTTGAAAAAATATTCAAAATGGGAGATAAAGAGGGCAGATATATTCTGGTAAGGGGGAATATAGACGGAAATTCAGTTACTCTATTGAATATATACACACCCCTGGGAAGTGATATTGGTTTCTTTCAGAAAATTACTGATATTATGGTAATGGAAACAGAAGGTCTCCTGATATGTGGAGACCTTAAATTTACAAGTACAACCAAACTTAGACTCTTCCAATAGAAAAACCTATGAAACAAAATCCTTACATAAGAAAGTTAATACACTTCTTGAGGATGTTGGTTTAATTGATATATGGAGGGACCGTTTCCCCAACAGAAGGGATTACACATTATTCTGCTCCACATTCTGTATATACAAGAATAGACTATTTCATAACATTTGGAAAAGACAAAGACAAAATAAACACCTGTGGAATTGGGACAATAGATGTAAGTGACCATGCACCTAGATATTTATCTGTTGATTTTGACCTACAACCAAAGAATACTATTTGGAAACTAACTTCAAGTCTACTCAATGATCCGTACTTTAAGGAACAAATTAAAAAAGAAATTGGTCTCTACTTAGAATTTAATGATAACAGAGAGGTTTCACCTCCCATTTTATGGGATACTCTGAAGGCTGTCTTAAGAGGGAAAATTATAGCAATATCTTCATATAAGAAAAAAATAAGGAATAAACCATTAGAGGAATTACAAAATAGGCTGAAGGAACTAGAGAAAAAACACAAATTGAATTTGGCACAGGATACATTAGGGGAAATTTTAAAAGTTAGGAATGAAATTAATAGTTTGGCTATGCAAGAAATCAGGAAAAATTTAATGTTTCTGAAACATTATGAGACATTATGAAAGTGGATCAAAGTCTATGGAAATACTGGCATGGAAACTGAAAAAAAAATAGCAGAAAATACAATTCATAGAATTAGGGACCCAAGAACGAAAATGATAAAAAAAGAAGCTAAGTTAAATTCAAGAAGCTTTTGAAGTGTTTTACAAAACTCTATATTCCAAAGTTCCAGGGGGACGCATCACCCAAACTGACACCTTCTTGAATTCTCTAGAATTACCCACTTTAAGCAAAGAACAAAATACAACGATGACTGTTGACATAACTGAAGTTGAATTAAAAGCTGCAATTAGTAGGCTTAAATTAAGCAAGTCACCAGGATCAGATGGGTATATAGCAGAGTGGTACAAAGAATTTTAAAATGAGTTAATTCCTGTTTTACTCACCACACTGAACTGGCCTCTAAAAAAAGGCACAAATGCCACCCAGTTGGAAGGAAGTGATAATCTCAGCTATACCAAAAGAAGGCAAGGATAAAATGGAATGCAGATCATTTAGACCAATATCCATTCTTAATGTAGATTATAGATTATTTACCTCCATCATGGCCAAACGATTAGAGGAGTTTCTACCCATACTGATACATAACAATCAAACAGGTTTCATACGACAACGCCAAACACAAGACAATATACGAAGGACACTTCACATTGTGGATCATATACAAAAAAATAAAATCAAAGCAATAGTGATAAGCGTGGACACTGAAAAGGCATTTGATTCGGTTCATTGGAATTTTGAAGAAAATTTACAGAGTTTTACATAGATTTTGTTTCCAAGACACAATTATTAAAACTATACAGACACTATATGACAACCCTACTGCTAGGATTAAAATCAATGGATATTTATCAAATAGTCTTACCCTAGAAAGGGGCACAAGACAGGGTTGTGCATGGTCAAGATTCAAGATTCAAAAACTTTATTGTCATTCCAACCATACATCAGCTCTGCAGGGCAGAATGAGACAGCGTTTCCCAGGGGCAAGTGCAATCATAACATAACAAATGCAACAAAAAATAGTAAACACAACAATAAATAGTAAAACACAACAGCCACATGTCAGTTAAAATCAAGTTATAAGTGTCCAAAGCAGAGTCAGGTAGAGCAGCTATTTAGCAGTCTGACTGTCTGTGGGAGGAAGCTTTTTAGTAGCCTTGTGGTTTTTGTTTTGATGCTCCTGTAATGTTTGCCTGATGGCAGAAGAACAAACAGTTTATGGCGAGGGTGTGAGGGGTATTTAATGATGTACCATGTCTTCTGGAGGCATCGACTCTGAAAGAGGTCTTGGACAGAAGTAGGGAGACCCCAATAACCTTCTTAGCTCCCCTAACCACCCTCTGCAAGGCTTTTTTGTTGGCAGCACTGCAGTTGGAGTACCAGGTACCACTACTCTTAACATTATATCTGGAACCATTACCTCAATACATCAGACAAAATGAAGATATCAGGGGAATTACTATTAAAGGGACAGAGCATAAATTGGCTTGTTACGTGGATGACATTTTGATCTATCTAGGGCAACCAACATACTCTTTACCTAAATTGATGCAATCCTTTGAACAATATGGTCAATTATCAGGATACAAGATCAACATAGATAAAACCCAATTACTTTCATATTACTATAGCCCACCAAGAGAAATTGCAAGTCGATACCCCTGGGCATGGCACACAGAGTCTCCCAAATATTTGGGCATCATTATGCCAAAAGATTTGGCAAAATTATCAGACTGTAATTATCAGCCTTTATATAAAAAAATTAAGGAGAACCTGATTCCTTTTTTTAGTCTCAGTTCAAGGATTGAATCTATTAAAATGAATATACTCCCCAGACAGTTATATCTCTTTCAGACCCTACCACTAGAGATTAATCAAAATCAATTCAATGAATGGAACAAGATGTTATCAAGGTATATTTTGCAGGGTAAAAGGCCTAGAGTTCATCTTAAAACATTGCAATTAGCAAAGGAAAAGGGGAGATGGGGCCTACCTCTTGGAGATTATTATTTTGCAGCACAGTTGAGTGCTGTGATATGTTGATGCAACCCATCATATGACGTTCAATGGAAAAACATTGAGGAGTGGGTACTTCCCATCCCCATACAAGCAATTTTGGCTGATAACAACCTGCAAAGGTACATAAATACTATTGATAATTGGGAGGTAGATTTTGGAAAGGTGCAAAAATAACAGGGTTGTTATCATGGGTGACTTTAACTTCCCTAATATTGATTGGCACCTGATGAGTTCCAAGGGTTTAGATGGGGCAGAGTTTGTCAAGTGCATCCAGGATGGATTCCTGTCACAGTATGTTGACAGGCTGACCAGGGTGAATGCCATACTAGATCTAGTATTAGGTAATGAACCGGGTCAGGTCACAGATCTGTCAGTGGGTGAGTATCTGGGGGACAGTGATCACCGCTCCCTGACCTTTAGCATTATCATGGAAAAGGATAGAATCAGAGAGGACAGGAAAATTTTTAATTGGGGAAGGGCAAATTATGAGGCTATAAGGCCAGAACTTGCAGGTGTGAATTGGGATGATGTTTTGCAGGGAAATGCACTATGGACATGTGGTCGATATTTAAGGATCTCTTGCAGGATGTTAGGGATAAATTTGTCCCGGTGAGGAAGATAAAGAATGGTAGAGTGAAGGAACCATGGGTGACAAGTGAAGTGGAAAATCTAGTCAGGTGGAAGAAGGCAGCATACACGAGGTTTAGGAAGCAAGGATCAGATGGGTCTATTGAAGAATATAGGGTAGCAAGAAAGGAGCTTAAGAAGGGGCTGAGAAGAGCAAGAAGGGGGCATGAGAAGGCCTTGGTGAGTAGGGTAAAGGAAAACCCCAAGGCATTCTTCAATTATGTGAAGAACAAAAGGATGACAGGAGTGAAGGTAGGACCGATTAGAGATAAAAGTGGGAAGATGTGCCTGGAGGCTGTGGAAGTGAGCGAGGTCCTCAATGAATACTTCTCTTCGGTATTCACCACTGAGAGGGAACTTGATGACAGTGAGGACAATATGAGTGAGGTTGATTTTCTGCAGCATGTTGATATTAAGGGAGAGGAGGTGTTGGAGTTGTTAAAATACATTAGGATGGATAAGTCCCTGGGGCCTGATGGAATATTCCCCAGGCTGCTCCACGAGGCAAGGGAAGAGATTGCTGAACCTCTGGCTAGGATCTTTATGTCCTCATTGTCCACAGGAATGGTGCCGAAAGATTGGAGGGAGGCGAATGTTGTCCCCTTGTTCAAAAAAGGTAGTAGGGATAATCCAGGTAATTATAGACCAGTGAGCCTTACGTCTGTGGTGGGAAAGCTGTTGGAAAAAATTCTTAGAGATAGGATCTATGGGCATTCAGAGAATCGTGGTCTGATCAGGGACAGTCAGCATGGCTTTATGAAGGGCAGATCATGCCTAACAAGCCTGATAGAGATCTTCGAGGAGGTGACCAGGCATATAGATTAGGGTAGTGCAGTGGATGTGATCTACATGGATTTTAGTAAGGCAGTTGACAAGGTTCCACACGGTAGGCTTATTCAGAAAGTCAGAAGGCATGGGATCCAGGGAAGTTTGGCCAGGTTGATTCAGAATTGGCTTGCCTGCAGAAGGCAGAGGGTCGTGGTGGAGGGAGTACATTCAGATTGTAGGGTTGTGACTAGTGGTGTCCCACAAGGATCTGTTCTGGGACCTCTACTTTTTGTGATTTTTATTAATGACCTGGATGTGGGGTTAGAAGGGTGGGTTGGCATGTTTTCAGACGACACAAAGGTTGGTGGTGTTGTAGATAGTGTAGAGGATTGTCAAAGATTGCATGAGACATTGATAGGATGCAGAAGTGGGCTGAGAAGTGGCAGATGGAGTTCAACCCGGAGAAGTGTGAGGTGGTACACTTTGGAAGGACAAACTCCAAGGCAGAGTATAAAGTAAATGGCAGGATACTTGGTAGTGTGGAGGAGCAGAGGGATCTGGGGGTACATGTCCACAGATCCCTGAAAGTTGCCTCACTGGTAGATAGGGTAGTTAAGAAAGCTTATGGGGTGTTAGCTTTCATAAGTCGAGGGACAGAGTTTAAGAGACGCGATGTAATGATGCAGCTCTATAAAACTCTAGTTAGGCCACACTTGGAGTACTGTGTCCAGTTCTGGTTGCCTCAGTATAGGAAGGATGTGGAAGCATTGGAAAGGGTACAGAGGAGATTTGCCAGGATGCTGCCTGGTTTAGAGAATATGGATTATGATCAGAGATTAAGGGAGCTAGGGCTTTACTCTTTGGAGAGAAGGAGGATGAGAGGAGACATGATAGAGATGTACAAGATATTAAGAGGAATAGACAGAGTGGACAGACAGCGCCTCTTCCCCAGGGCACCACTGCTCAGTACAAGAGGAAATGGCTTTAAGGTAAGGGGAGGGAAGTTCAAGGGGGATATTAGAGGAAGGCTTTTCACTCAGAGAGTGGTTGGTGCGTGGAATGCACTGCCTGAGTCAGTGGTGGAGGCAGATACACTAGTGAAATTTAAGAGACTACTGGACAGGTATATGGAGGAATTTAAGGTAGGGGGTTATATGGGAGGCAGGGTTTGAGGGTCAACACAACATTGTGGGCCAAAGGGCCTGTACTGTGCTGTACTGTTCTATGTTCTATAATCCATGGGTGAAATTGACTCTTAAAATATGGAAAACTACTATAAAAGAATATAATCTAGAGGTAGATATTGCAATTCTTCAATGGTGTGCATATGACTCAGATTTTACACCAAATAAACTGGATGCTAGATTTAAGGACTGGACAGCTAAAGGAATAACAGTTCTTTGCAACATAATGAAAGAAGGAACACCGTTCAGTTTTGAAATGCTTAAAGAGAAACACTTATTAGAAAAACAAGATTTTTTAAAATCGGTATTTACAGATGCGACAATATGTTAATAAGACACTTAAAAATGTAACTATGTGGAGATTTGTGACATATATGATTATATGATCTATATGTACAATGTCTGAAATACATCTTATGGAAATGTTTGTTTGATGATGAACTTCAATAAAAAAAATTACAAAAAAAAGAAAAAATGTGCCAACCTACTCAACCTCTCTGCAAGTGTTTCAAGTCCTAGCATCATCTTCATAAGTCTCTTCTGTGATACGGTTTGCTACAGCTTTCTTTTCATTAATATACCATCCTTTTTTCAAGATATCATGAATACTTCGTCTTGTTTCAAGAGGCCTGTTTATGATCGATTATTATTGACAAACTCACACTCTTGTTCTGAAAAACCCAATTATGTTACGTCATTTATCAATATTATTTTAAACTGTATGTCTTTAATATTTTATCTTTGCCATAAATCCATTCCAACCTTTATTTTGCTTTTTGTAAAAGGTGCCTTTTAATTCTGTGTTTGCTGCCTATGAGAATTCTTTAATGCAATCGGGAAGGTAGAGCAGAAACTGTTGCAAGGCATTGTGTATCCTGAAAGCTGACACCTGTTTGTCAACCCTCATTGAAAAGGAGGGAGTTGCAGCCCAGAAAATGGAGAAACCCTAGTTGTGCTGAAACTGTTACTCGAAGAGCCAACACAGCTTGTTACCATGGAAGCAGTCACCTCCTAAAAGCTTAAATATAACTTTGCAAGTTTGCCTGGACTGCTTTCATACTCAAAATCATAGTCAATCTTTGCCCGGGATCACTCCGGACTGCTGCTGCTGCTGCCATCTGTCACATCTCAGAGTGTGGTGTTCTGGAGACCGCATCAGGAAGGTCACCCAGACTACATACAGGAAGAGGTTTTCATCTACGTTTCCTTAGGCGGAGAAAGTGGGGTGAGTTATCTGCACTGCATACTTCGGCAAAATTCATTTTTTAACATGCATCTCCCTCCAAACTTCTTTCAGAAGATTCTGGCTACAACGCTGCCTGATCTCCTTAGCCACTTCTACCAAAGAACCTGCGTCATGGTGCCATTGTTCTTCACCAAATTCCAGGCACCTTCTACTGTGAGCATTCTTCCACTGCTTCTCATCAATGTAGCCACCATTCATTCAGTAGTAACACTGAAGCTGGAAGTAGTGCTCATAGTCCTGTTTGTCCCATTAGGAGCTAAATGTAAAGATTGTACCTGGCAGAATGGAGGCTGACAATTATGAAAACTTCCAATGATCAAAACATCCTCCTGGAACTAACAAACTCAATTTCAACACAGCCTTCTACTGGAAACATTATAATTCAAGTTCTCCATTTTTGTGACTTTCACAAACAGAATTTGCACATATTTTAAGAACTAAAAACAAAGGATGAATTTATAGACCAAGAGCTTATCATTTTGGATGTAGTCCATCCTGAAGACTATCTTGAACTTCAAATTCAAGGCACGTTGTCATCTGCTTCAGACATCCCAACACTTTGCACCACAGTAGCGTATAGGTTAGCGCAACACTATCGCAGCTCAGGGTGTTCTGGAGTTCAGAGTTCAATTCCAACACTGTCAGGAGTCTCTGTACATCCTCCCTGTAGAATGCAAGGGTATTCTCCAGTCTGCCGGATACATCCCACAGTCCAAACGACATACCGGGTAGGTTCATTGGTAATTGTAAATTGTCTCGTGATTAGGTTAGGGCTAATCGGGTTTGTCGGGGGTTGCTGAGGCAGTGTGGCTCAAAAGGACAGGAAGGGCCTACTCTGTGCTGTATCACAAAGTAAATAAACATTCATCCTTCACAATTAAAGGCATAAAACCCCCAGGCTCATGGTAGCACTTTGTCAACGTCCATTAAAGGCATCGGTCCAATGTGAATTCCTGAAAGCCATAAGCCTCTGTTGCATTTTATGATTTTTGTGATCAACCAAAAGGTGTTGACTCCAGAAAAAAAAAATGTACCACTGAATTTTCAAGTGTTGGGAGGAAAGTTTAGGGAGGGGGGTGGTGTCAGAGGCAGGATTTCTTTTTAAACAGAGAGATGAGCGTATGGAATACACTGCCAGCAGTGGTGGCCGGGGCATCAGGGACATGTAAAAGAATCTTAGATAGACGCATGAATGAAAGAAAAATGGAAAAATGGAGGGCAACATGGGAGAGAAGGATTAGATTGATCTTGGAGTAGGTGAAAGGGTCAGCACAACATTGTGGGCCGAAGAACCCATATTGTGCTCTATTTATGTTTTATCCATGAAGGTCTTTTTACTAGACTCACTCAAAAAAAAGCACATAAAAATAGGTGCACTAATTAATTTTACCACATTCTTGCCCAGAATAGGTGTTATCTTTGTGTTTGTTTTCTAACCAATCACTCCTGGACATCTAATAATAACCCATTTCACAAAAGTGACTCTTAAAAATCAACATAAAGTTTCTTGACAGAACCAACTTCTGAACACATGCAGAGGTTCCCAACGTTTTTTATGCATAGGTACCCATCATTAATCGAAGGGTCTGGAAGCCCTTAAAGGTATTAAGATTGAACTGGGATACATGGCCTCTGAAATTAAGGCACCAAAGGCTTCTTTATTACCCAAGGCATTTAAGATGCAACTGAAACATAATCAGTGTGGACTCCGTAGTTCCTTGAATCAGTCCTATAAATTAAATGAAATCATGCAAAAATGAAAACATGCTAATAAATGTCAAAATGATTTTTAAATTCGAGAATAACATAAAATGGAAGTACCTTTGAGCAATGGCAACTGTGGACTTAGATCATTGCAATAATTGGTGTCACAGCAGACAGTTTCAGAGATGTTTTTTACACTGGCACAAATAAAAGGCCTGTCTGCTGGAATCATATCTTGTTGATGTACACAGGTCTTCCACTCTTCCACTTTTCCATGTGAAAGTGTGATTGATGCTAAACAAACTCCATCTGTTTCACAAGTGTGATTTTCATTCACACAGCTGGTGCAATAGCATTTCAGACCTAAAACAATGGAATTTAATCAACATTGTAAGTTCACAGGAAAAGACCAACTAGCCAACGTGGCAATGTTCCATACAAAGGTTGATCCTCATGCCACAAGTTTAAGGTAGACTTTTTAAATTCAACTCCATGTAATTTCCTGACAAGTGTGACAAACCAAGGGATCTTTGGTGTAGTTGGGTTTGTGTTCGAGAAGAAAAATGGAAGTTCTCTTCTAAATGTGCCTCACCTCACCCCGGCTTTGCTCAAAAATCAAAAGCACTTCATAAAACTATTTTTGATGAAATTATGAGTTACATCAGAGAGTTCCATTAGGTGAGAACATCAGACCTTGCAATAAGCATTAGATGAACAATTATGTAGTACACAAGATAATCCATCAACCTTACATTTTTAAAGCCTGGATTTATACCCAGGAATTAAGATTTGATCTTTCTGTTGATTCTGGGGGCACCATGTTAAATCAACTGGGACCATCTCAATAGATTTACAACAGGACAAACACAAAATTAAGCACTGGACAGAACTTGAAATTGAACCCAGAATCTAATCTAGGAACATAATGCTACCATCAAATTCTGAAGGAGATGGCACCAGTGAACCATATGACCAAAGGCAAAACAGACAGTTCACAAAACTACTTCTTTTAGAAGAAGCCTGAAAAAAGGTCTCAGAATAAATAGTCAAAATGCTGAATGGTTATCCTTTTCCATTGATGCTGCATTCTTCCAGCATTTTGTGTGTGTTACTTCTTTTACTTCAGCTTCTTTCAACTCCAAACCCTGAGGCTCACTAGTTACAGGCTTCCAGTCAAAGAAACAAATTTCCACCATCAGCAGTCCAGGCAGCATCTATGGAAAAGAGTAAACAGTTGATGCTTTGGGCCGAGACCCTTCATCAGGACTGTTCTGATGAAGGACCTTGGTCTGAAATGTCGACTGCTTACTCTTCTCCATAGATGTTACTTGGCCTGCTGAGTTCCTGCAGCATTTTGTGTGTATTACTTTGATTTTCAACTTCTGCGGATTTTTTCTTGTTTGTGTTTCCACCATCAGCCTCTGTTTCCTACCATTAAGCCAATTAGCCAGCTCTCCCTGGATTCCAGTCAGCCAAACCTTCCCAATCAGTGTTACATGTGGAATCTTATCAAAGGCTTTAATGAAATCCATATAGTCCACATCTACTGCTCTACCCTAATTGACCTCAGTCGTCACTTCATCAAAATACTCAATCACATTCATTACACAAACTCCCACACACAGAACATTGGTGACTTCACTTAATCAACCCTCATCTTTCCAAATGCATGTACGTCTAATATTTCATAATCCCCTCTAATAATTTGCTTACCAGAGATATCAAGCATATAGTTCCAGGTTTTTCTTCGCAGTCCTTCTCAAAGGAAGGACATGCACAACCTCTATCTTCCAGCCCTTGACAGTGTCCTACTGTTGTGTTTGCTCACCTATAACTACTCATGAGACCCAAACTCAAACAACAGAACAATCTGGAAGCCTTTATTTGATTAAAGTTCACCAGTCTCAAAACTCAACTCAAACTCACACTCCCCAGTACGACTATTTAAATGGTTTACCCCAGAACAGTTGGATTCTTGATCGGGACCACAACCTATCAGTGAAAGTCAGCCTGGAATGGTTTTCAGCTGACCACTAGGTGCTGATTGTCTTGGCTCACCGTAACACCTCCCTCTTGAAGAGGATTATCTGTAGGATTTGCGCTGTGTCAAATTCAAGCTTGACCAACTGATGGTTGAAAAATAGGTTAACATACCATCTCTTGGGGATAATGTCCATTTTGGACATGATCATTAAATTCCTTATGGATTTTGATGGCTTTTGAAACAACTTGTCCTTGTATCCACTGGCCTTGAACACAGTGAAGCATGGCAAAAGCCTTCTTTGTTGCCACGGTAATGACATTTGCTGCAAATGTATTGGCAGTTTCTTGCATAATGCCACACACCACAGTTCTAAGGAGCTGTGTTTGGTCACTTGGAGATCTGCTGAGTGATAATGTTTGGGGTATTAAGGCTGATTTATACTTGTGCGTCGCATCTACACCGTAGGTATTCCATACCCTATGTCGAAGGGTGACGTGCACCTCTCCAGAAAAGTTACTCACACGTCACAGCGACACAGACCATAACATCTGTGATTGGTCGGCTTAGTAGCATCACATTTCCTCCTACGCATTTTTGGTTGCTTCTTCTCCGCCATCCTGTTGGCTGTGCGTACACTGATACGAAACAGATGAACCAAATCGTCAAATCTACCTGCCGACATGTGAAAATGTTTGAAATGCATTTCCTCATCCATGTCTCTCACGAAGAAACTCAACACAGTGGCATAGAAACCCCACATGCTCGCTAGGGCGTAGAGTGACGCAGAAGTGAAAATCAGGGTTGTAGCGGCTGCGGCATAGCCCGTAAGCACGTATAAATCAGCCTTTAGACTCTGTATTGACATGGTTCTGTTCAAGCAGTTTAGAATCATGCTTCAGGTTGATCAAATGCTAATGTTCATGTGTGGCAGCTTGTAAAGTCATATCAGGGTCTTCTCCCAGTCTAACCAAAGACCCAAAACTGCTCACGGTACTCCAAGTGTGGTCTGACCAATGCCTTATAAAGCCTCAGTATCACATTCTTGCTCTTGTATTCTAATCCTCCTGAAATGAATGCTGACTTGTGTTTGCCTTCTTTACCGCCAACTCGACTGCAAGTTAAACTTTAGGGAACCCTGCACTAGGACTCCCAAGTCTCTTTCCACCTCTCAGGTTTGAATTTTCTCCATTTAGAAAATAGTCGATACCTTTATTCTTTCTACCAAAGTGTATGACTATTCACTTTCCCACACTGTATTCCATCTGCCACTTCTTTCCCCATTTTCCCAATCTTTCCACGTCCTTCTGCAGACTCCCTCAACCTTATCTGCCCTTCAGCTTTCTTTGTATTGTCTGCAAACCTGGCCACAAAGTTAACAGTTCTGTCATCCAAATCTTTGACAAGAAGCAGTTCCAATACTGACTCCTGCGGAACATCACTTGTCACTGGCAGCCAACCGGAATAGGCCCCATTTATTCCAACTCTTTGCCTCCTGCCAATATGCCAATCTTTTATCCATGCTAGTATCTTTCCAGCAATATCATAGCTCAGCATCATGTGTAGCATCTTGTCAAAAGCCTTCTGTAAACATCCACTGCTCTCCTTTGTCTATCTTGCATGTTATTTCCTCAAAGAATTCCAACAGATTCATCAGGGAAGAATGTCGCTCAAGGAAACCATGCTGACTTTGGCTTACTTTGTCAATATGCCTTTAAGTACCCCAAAATCTCACCATTAATAATGGACTCCAACATCTTCCCAATTACTGAAGTCTGCCCAACTGGCCTATGATTTCCTTTCTTCTGCCTCCCTCCCTTCTTAAAGAGTAGAATGACTTTTGCAATTTTCCAGTCTTCTGGAACCATTCCTTAATCTAGTGATTCCTGAAAGATCATTGCTACTGCCTCCACTATCTCTTCAACTACCTCTTTTTGAAGCTTAGGGTGCAGTCCATCTGGTCTATAGAGACTATAGTCCATGGTGATGCTGAAGACCACCGCTCCAGTGTCATTTTCCAGGCATCCAATACTCTCTTTTATTCTTTATACATCTGAAAAAACTTTTGGTATCCTCTTTGTTATTATTTGATAGCTTACCTTCATATTTCATCTTTTCTCTCTTTATGGCTTTTTCAGTTGCCTTCTATTGATATTTTAAAAGCTTCACAATCCTCTAACTTCCCACTATTTTTTGCTATATTATATGCCCCTCTTGCTTTTGTGGTTTCTTTGACTGCCTTTGTCAGCCACGGCTACCTTATCCTCCCTTTAGAACACTTCTTCCCCTTTGGGACTTAGCTACCCTGTGTCTTCCGAATTGACCCCAGAAACTTCAGTCATTGCTGTGCTAATGTCCCCTTTTTGGCCAGCTCCTCTTTCATGCCTCTGTAATTCCCTTTAATCCACTAGTAGATCTGACTTTATCTTCCCCTTCTCAAAGTGCAGGGTGAATTAGAGTCATAGAGTCGCAGAGCCATAGAAAAGTAAAGCACAGAAACGGGCCCTTCAACCTGCACTGGGACCATATCTCTCCTTACACCTACTATTCATGTACCTAACCAAACTTCACTCAAACATTGAAATCGGGTTTGTATGCATCATTTGCACTGTCAGCTCATCCCATGCTCTTATGACCCTCTGAATGAAGAAGTTTCCCCTCATGCTCCCCTTAAACTTCACTCTTAACCCATGATTTCAAGTTGTAGTCCCACCCAACCTCAGTGGGAAAAGCATGCTTCTATTTACCCTATCTATACCCCTCATAATTTTGAATACCTCTATCAAATCTTCTCTCAATCTTCTATCTTTCAAATATAAAGTCCTCACTTATTCAATCCTTCCTTGTAACTCAGGTCCTACAGTCCTGGCAACATCCTAGTAGATTTTCTCTGTATTCTTTTAACCTTATTCACATCTTTTCTGTAGGTGGATGACCAAAACTGTACACAATATTTCAAATTACACTTGCCAATGTACCATAACATCCCATATCCCGTATTCAATACTTTGATTAATAAAGGCCAATGTGCCAAAAGCTTTCTTTATAACACTGCTTACCTGTGACACCACTTTTCAATGAATTATGGACCTGTATCCCAAATACTTTGCTTTTTCTGCACTCCTCAGTACCCTACCGCTCACTGTGTAAGACCTATACTGGTTGGTCCTACCGAAGTGCAACACCTCACACTTGCCTGCACTAAATTCCATCTGCCATTTTTCAGCCCACTTTTTCAGCTGATCCAGATCCTGGAGCAAGCCATGATAGTTTTCCTCACTGCCCACTACACCCCCAATCATGGTGTCATTCTCAAACTTGCTGCTCCAGGTATCCACATTATCATCCAGACCATTGACGTAAATGACAAACAATACTCAGGCCAGCACCAATCGCTGCGCCACTCCACTAGTCACAGGCCTTCAGTCAGAGAGGCAACCAGCTACTACTACTCCCTAGCTTCTCCCACAAGCCAATGTCTAAACCAGTTTACTACCTCAGCTTGAATGCCAGGAAATTGCACCTTCTTGACCATCCTCCCATGCGGGACCTTGTCAAATGTCATGACCTACCATGCATGAATCCACGCTGACTATCCTTAATCAGTCCATGTCTATCCAAATAAGGATAGGAATTGAGTGAGGTGGCAGTTAAATGTATGGCTGAAGAATTGGAGCAGGTGGCAGCAATTCAAATTTCTGGATCATTGGGACCCCTTCTGGGGCAGGTGTGACCTGTACAAAAAGGGATGGGTTGCACTTGAACCCAAGGGAGACCAATATCCTTGCAGGCTGGTTTGCTAGAGCTTTTGGGAGTGGACTAAACTAATAAGGCAGTGGAATGGGAACCAGTATGATAGAGCTGAGGGTGAGTCAGCACGTTTACAAGTAGTTGATGGGCCTGATATGAATGTAAGGAAGGACAAGCCAATGATTGGGTACAAATGCAGACAATGCAAAGAGTTAAATTGTAAAACAGAGGCAAAATTCAAAAGGGTAAAGAATGCAGGACTGAAGGTGCTGCATTTAAATGCAAGTAGTATTCAAAATAAGGTGGACGAGCTCATGGCACAGTTAGAGATTGGTCCATATGACATTGTGGGCATCATTAAGTCGTGGCTGAAAGAAGGTCATAGTTGGGAGTTTAACATCAAAGGAAATATTTTGTAGCAAAACGGCAGGCAGGAAGGCATAGGCAGTGGTGTTGGTAAGAGATCCAATTATATCTTTAGAAAGAAGTGACATAGGGTCGAAGAATATCAAATCTTTGTGGACTGAGTTAAGAAACTGCACAAGTAAAAAAAAACCATTATGGGAATCATATATAGGAAATCAAATAGTAGCCAAGATGTGGGTTGAAATTGCAAAGTGAGTCCAGAGGAGGTACATGAGATTGATTTTGGGAATTCTTGGGCCTGCACACCGGAATTTAGAAGAATGCTTGGGGTCTCATTGAAACCTACTTACCAAGCTCATTGAAAGGGGCTAGGGGGACTTCCGGTGGCTGTAATGGAGTAGGTTGCACTAGCTATGTGCTCCGAAATTATTTGCTTACTTTGCTGTTTAAACCTATCTCGGTGAGAGCACCATGAGTAGAAAGCCGTCAAAAAAAGAAACTACTTTAGAGACTTTGACTGAAATGATTCAACAAATGTCAGAGAAACTCGAAAAAAATCAATAAACTGGATGACTTGGAATCCAAGTTTGATTTTTACAGAATTCCTTCGACCTGGTTAAATCTGAACTGAAAACGCTTAATCGGAAACTTGGAAGTATACAGCAGACTGTGAATGACCACGAAACTCGTACTAAGCTACATGAAGAATCTCTGCCGGTGTTGCAGAAGGCTATCGAAGGTTTCAAGAGAATTTCTAAGGAACAACTTTAAAAAATACGACACGTTACTGAAGAAACTTACAGATTTGGAGACCAGGAACCGAAGGTGCAATATCAGAATTCTTGGACTTCCTGAAAAACTGGAGGGTAATCAACCTATCGATTTTTGTGCTCAAATGCTGAAAGATTTATTCCCTGATATATTATCGGAACTACCAAAATTTGAGCGCTTTCACCGAGTTACCCCACCTAATTGGGATACTGCCAAACCTCGCTCTATTATCATTCGCTTTTATGACTATCAGATTAAAGAACAGATCCTTCCTGAATAAAGGAAGAAACGTATATTACAATTTCGTGATCAACAGTTTCGGATCGTTCAAGATTATCCACCGGAAGTTCTAAGAGCTAGACAGGCTTTTAAAGAGGTAATGTCTGATCTTTTTAAGCTTGGCTGTTGCCTTTCTCTCAGAGATCCGTGTAAACTCAAGGTTACTACTTCTGATATAAGGTTTCTTGGTTTACAAAGCCTGAAGAAGCTAAGAAACTTTTACAAAGTCTCCATCCTTAAATTCAACTTTGAGTTGTTTTATGTTAAATGTTTTAATTTCAGGTGTTCAATCAAGAAACTGGCGTTTTATTGATAACAATGTTTCTTGTTTTTACGAAGTCTTAATCATTTGTTTGACTAAGTAACTGGCACCTTGTTATCTTTCAAACTATGAAAAACATGCAGGCAGACTGCATCCATTTTCTCTTTTGCTGTTTTTCGCAGCTCTTTTTAAACAATACGTTATATTCTCTCAGTGTTATGTAGGAAACTATCTAAACCGCTTCCCTTTTTAATTATCTTCTATTTGTTTCTTTACTCTTTTTTTGCACCCGCGAGTACATGTTGTTTTACTTATTGATTTTCCATATTTGATTTTCCTTATCTGTCTTTCCTTTTTTACCGAGACTAATACTTATATTTTCCCATGGTTTTTTTATCGTAATTATCAAACTTATTTACTTTGATATTTTGTTTTTGTATACATATATTTACAATCATTTATTCAGCGCAGCTATACATATATATTTTCTGGAGCCACTGGAGTTTTGGGTTGGGAACGTTAGAATTAGTCTTCAGCCTCCCTTGGCTGATTTCTCTCTTTGGGGGGAGGGAGGGGGGAAATGGGTTCTTCTATAAAGCTGATTGAATGTTTTCACTGTTTTACTTATTCACTATCTACATGTCTGTGATTACCTTTTATACATTACTAAAGGATACTTGATGAATTCTTTTATTAATATACTCAGTTTTAATGTGAAAGGTCTAAGTAACCCTGTTAAACGAAATAAGATTTTCTCTTATATCCGGAAACTTAAAACTCATATAAACTTTCTCCAAGAAACCTATATTCGTAAAGATGATATTTCACGTTCTTTCAAAGGATGGCAGGGTATACATTTTCACTCACCCTCTCAATCTAGATCGAGAGGCGTCTCTATCCTGTTTGATCAGAATTTATCCTTCATTCAACATAATGTAATTTCTGATACAAATGGGCGCTTTGTTATTGTTTTGGGTAGTCTTGGGAATAAACTAATCGTATTTGTGAATGTATATGCTCCAAATACAGATGACTCCTTGTTCTTTGAACGTCTTTTCCTCTTTTCTGCCTGATTTGAATTGGTATTCCTTAGTGATGGGTGGAGATTTTAATTTTTGGCTTGACCCTATATTAGACCGCTCTTCAAGTAAAACCCCTGTCACTAATAAATCAGTCTTACTTGTTAAATCTTTTTTATCTCAATGTGGTATTCTTGACATGTGGCATTTTTTTTACACCCTCAAGAAAAGGAATATTCATATTTCTCTCAGGTTCATCATATGTACTCTCGGATTGATTTTTTTTTATATAGATAGAAACTTGCTTCCACTGGTACGATCCTGTGATTATAAGGAGATTGCTTTGTTTGATCATGCACCTGTGCTTCTGGCTTTAAGATTACCTGTTTACTCTGTACCAAATAGAAGTTGGCATTTTAACTTATCATTGTTATCTGATAAAAATTTTCTGAAGTTTTTGGAAAACCATATTACTTTTTTCTTTAAAGAAAATTTTAAAGGAGATACTGCTGGTAATATAGTCTGGGATACTTTTAAAGCATATATTCATGGAGAAATTATCTCTTACTCTACCTATATAAAGAAAAAAGCTGACAAAGAAAGGTCTGACCTAGCAGCGATATTAAAAGATCTTGATCAAAAGTATGCCCTATCTCTAGATCCAAGTATATATAATAAGCATATTGAAATCCAATCCAAGTATAATCTTCTGCTGACTTACCCAATTGAACGACAGCTGTTGAGAGATAAAACTCAATTTTACATTCGCGGGGATAGAACTGGTAGTTTATTAGCCAATCGCTTAAAATCTTTTACAGTTAATCGTCAAATCACAGAAACTTTTAAAGATAATGGAACTAAGACATCTGACCATTTGGAAATTAACAACGTATTTAAAGACTTTTACCTTAAGTTGTATCAGTCTGACTCTTCTTCAGATGATACCTATATGAATGCTTTTTTCAGTAATATCAACATTCCTACGTTGTCTGCTGATAGTCTAACACAGTTAGATCAGCCTATTTCCAATGAAGAAGTGGTTGAGGCTATATGTACTTTACATTCTGGTAAGAGCCCAGGACCTGATGGCTTCCCTGGCGAGTTTTATAAAACTTTCACTACGTTACTTACACCTATTTATCCTTTGTTTTATCAGAGTCCTTTAAATCAGGTAAACTCCCTCAATCTTTTTATGAAGCTTTTATTTCTCTTATTCTTAAAAAAAATAAAAATCCAGCTTAATGTTCTTCATACAGACTGATTTCTTTATTAAATGTTGATGCAAAAATTTTAGCCAAAATCTTAGCTTGAAGACTTGAAAATATTCTACCATCTATTATATCACATGACAGGCAGGATTTATTAAAAATCATTACTCACATTTTAATATACATCGGTTATTGAATGTGATATATTCACCATCCAAAAAAAATCAGAGTGTATATTATCCTTAGATGCAGAAAAAGCCTTTGACAGGATTGAGTGGAATTATCTTTTTAAGACCTTAGAAAAGTTTAATTTTGGGCCTAATTTTATTCATTGGATTAAATTAATCTACTTGTCTCCTAC
Organism: Hemitrygon akajei; assembly: GCF_048418815.1. Lineage (NCBI taxonomy): Eukaryota > Metazoa > Chordata > Chondrichthyes > Myliobatiformes > Dasyatidae > Hemitrygon > Hemitrygon akajei. The sequence goes on from NC_133128.1 coordinate 180,335,722, forward strand.
TGCTTAGGTTATTACTAACTCCCAAATTTCTAAGCCCTTTAAATTACAGTGGGGAACTAGACAAGGATGTCCTCTTAGTCCTTTACTTTTTGCTTTAGCTATAGAACCCTTAGCTATAGCACTTTGAGGAGCTAAGGACGTTTCTGGTATACTAAGGGAAGGTATGTCTTATAAAATTTCATTATACACTGATGATATTTTACTTTTTATCTCTAACACTGAAACTTCTTTACCTTTGGTTTTTTCTTTAATCTCCCAGTTTAGTTCTTTTTCAGGATATAAGCTGAACCTACATAAAAGTGAGCTATTTCCTTTAAATGACCTAATGTCATCAAATGCCAAATTTCCGTTCAAAGTTGTTACAAGTCAATTTACATATTTAGGTGTAACAATTACTAAAAACTTCAAGAAGTTATTCAAAGAAAACTTAAACCCCTTATTGAATTATGTCAAAAAGACACTTTCTAAATGGTCCCCTCTTTCTTTATCCCTAATTGGCCAAATTAATTCGATTAAAATGAAGATTCTTCCTAAATTTTTATATCTTTTTCAGGCCTTACCTATTTTTATTCCTAAGACGTACTTTGTTTCTTTAGATTTAATTTTAACCTCTTATATTTGGAATAATAGACAAGCTCGTTTAAGTAAAGTTTACTTACAAAGAAATAAAGAGATGGGTGGACTAGCCCTACCCAATTTTAGGTTTTACTATTGGGCTGCCAATATAAGGAATATTACTTACTGATCCTATTATATTTATCATAAAGATTACCCATCATGGGTCTCCTTAGAAGTTAATTCTGTAAAAAATTCCTCTATTGTCTCTCTTCTTGGATCATACTCTTCTTTTTCAACAAATAAAACAACAGATAACATAATTGTTAAGCAAACTTTAAGGATCTGGTCTCAATTTAGAAAATTTTTTGGTTTAGCAAATTTTTCATTATCATCTCCCATTCTCCTTAATTTTTTTTTTATCCCTTCCATGACTGATAAAGTCTTTAAAGATTGGGATGAATTAGGTATTAAGTGTTTTTGGGGCCTGTTTATCTCAGGATCTCTTGCTTCATTTGACCAATTGTCAAATAAATTTGCACTCCCAAAATCACATTTTTACAGATACCTTCAAATTAGAGATTTTCTATGTTTCCAATTAGCTACTTTTCCTATAGGTCCTGATAACAATTTACTGGACGATCTTTTAAATTTAAAACCTTTTGTTAATGGTTCTATTACCAGTATCTATAACTTGTTGATTGATTCTAGACAAGACTTTTTAGATAAAATAAAAAAAGCTTGGGAGGATGACCTAAATTGTCAGATTTCTGATGATAGATGGAATAAAATTCATAAACGGGTTAATAAATCATCTTTCTGTGCTCGTCATTCTCTTCTACAATTTAAAGTGGTTCATAGAGCTTACATTTCTAAACAGAAGCTCTCCAGTTTTTACCCGAATGTTTCTCCACTTTGTAATAAATGCAACTCTGCTGATGCCCATTTAATTCATATGTTTTGGATTTGCCCTACAATTGAAAAGTTTTGGTTGGAAGTATTTCATACCTTCTCTCAACTTTTTAGGGTCCAATTTGACCCAAATCCCCTTACTGCCTTGTTTGGTATTATTGCAAATGAAGATATAACTTTAAATACTCCTAACCTACAGGTTTTAGTTTTTACCTCTCTTTTAGCAAGAAGAGCAATCTTGCTTAAATGGAAGGAGTCTACCCCTCCTACACATCTACAATGGCTACATGATATTATGTCGTATTTAAATTTAGAAAAGATCCGCTGCTCAGTCTTAAATTCGAAACAATCTTTTTATGATATTTGGGGACCTTTCCTAAATTACTTTTCCAATTTATAAAGTTCAACAGTGCACAGACTTTTATGTATATTTTTATCTTCTCTTCTTAAGTGAATATGTTTTTTTTTCTAATTATCCATTGTCATCCATCAGCTTTTTTCTTTGGTAGCTGGTAGGGGGTTGACTTTTTTTATATATAAAAAAATTTCTTTTATGATGTATGACCTATCTTTAAATTTTTGATTACAGACTGGTATACCTTTATGTGTTATGCTATAACATTTTGATCAATTTTATTACAATATATGAATGTACACAAGTTATGTTGAGATGTATCTATGTGTTGCACTCTGTAAATCATTTTTTTCTTCTGAATAAAAATATTGTAAAATAAAGGGGGCTAGGTAAGGTGGATGTGGAGAGGATGTTTCCTATGGGGGAGGCAGGGTATCCAGAACTAGAGGGCACAGCCTCAAAATTGAGGGATGACCCTTTAGAACCAAGGTAAGGAAGAATTTTTTTAGCTAGAGAACAGTGAATGTGGAATGCTCTGCCACAGACAGCTGTGGAGGCCAAGGACGTAGGTATATTTAAAGCAAAAATTGATAGTTATTGGATTGGTCATGACATTAAAGGTTATAGCGAGAAGGCTATAGTGGGATTCAGAATCAGCCATGATAGATGCCTCAGTATTTCTTGTTGTCCAGGGTTCCTTCTCTTGCTATTTCATTTTTTAAGACCTCCCACTTTCCAGAGGTCTCTTTGCTTGTAAATAACCTACTCCAATTAATTTCTGCAAGTTCCTGAGCAACACTGTCAAAATCCACCTTGCCTCAATTCAGAGCCTGCACCTGTGTGGCAGTTCTGTCCCTTTCATAATGGTTTGAGACCCCAATAGAACAGTGCTCACAGGTCCCAAAATGCTATCCCACTGCTTCCTTAGTCACTTGCCCTGCTTCACTCCCCAAGAGTAGATCAAGTTTTGCCTTCTCCCTCCGTACATTGCCTGAGGAAATTTTCCCGAAGATATTTAACAAATTCCACCCTAAACCCTTAACACTATGGCAGTCCCTGTCTACATTAGGGAAGTTAAAATCCCCTACTACAACCACCCTATTAATTTTACAACTCTCCACAGTCTCCGAATTCCCATTGAGTGTTTTGGTGTCCTATAGTATAACTTCGGCAAGGTGATCAATCCCTTATTTCTTAGCTCCACCCATATCATTGCATGAATCATCAATAACTTCATCTGACTATTTCTGTGATATTTTCCTTAATCAAAAGCACAATTCCCCCTCTTGTCTTCTCACCAAAAGTAGCCATAGCCTGGAACATTAAGCTGCCAGTTATGTCCCTCCCTTAGACATGTTTCTGTAATGGCTATAACATCCCAGTCACGTGCAGCTATCCAAGCCCGAGTTTATCCACCTTACCTTTTGGACCTCTTACACTGGAATAAATATAATTTAATCTTCCTCACTCCCAGCCAAACTAGTTAAAAATCTACCACAATAACACCGGCCCCGAAACCTGGCAAGATATTGGTTCCCTTCCTGCTCAGACCCAACCCATCTCTCCTGTACAGGTCATTGCTGCCCCAGAATGTTTGCAAATATCCAAATCCCTGCCGCCTGCACCAATATTTCAGACACACATGCACTTGTCACTTATCTCACCTATTCTTACCCTCATTAGCAGGTGGCATGGAAAGAGGTTCTGGCCCAGCTTTTTAAACTTATTTTCTAGCTCCATGTATTGCAAAACCTCGCCCATTTTCCCCATCCCCGTTTACTCAGCACAGCTAGCACTTTTGGCCACTTTTAAAACTTCAAACGGGTTACTGGCATCGGCGCGCTTTAAAAATGGACTTTTACAACTCTACAAATTTCCGTAGGTTTCGCAGAAAATCTGAGGGTTCGGACAACAGAAAGGAGGCTTTGGGTTGGGAAAAGTTAAACTTTTAAGAAGAGGGCAAATGTTCAAGTTGGGAAAAGAATTGTCGAACTATTGTCAAGGGAACGACGGGAATAATTTTCGTTCTGACAAACTTGATCGTAGCTCGCGTGGAAGTAGTAAACTGGGTGGGGGTGTCAGTAAATAAATTCAGATCCGTGATGCAGGTGTATCTTAAAATACATAATATACTCAGTTACGCAAATATCACCTAGATGATGTGTTAACACAAACAAAACTTATCTTAAGTGGGAGGTTATCCTTTCAGTGAAGATGCCAACAATTACCTCACACTGTGCTGAAGAATTTGCTGTGATTGGACCATAACATCTGGATTTATAGAGGTGGTGAACGCCAACGTACAGTAAGATATTTACAGCATAAATGTATACGTTTCTTTCAAAGATCTTGACTTTGGACCGCGCAGCCTGAGAGACCCCAGTTATATAACTATGACAGCGTACCTGAAGTTAGGTGAATACAGCGGAGGAGCAGAAGCCAGTGCGCACATCTCCGACTCGCCATGGGGCATGTTAAGGGGCAGTGCATGCGATGCTGAAAGATGATTCGTGCTCCCTCCCTTCACTTCAGGTTACAGCGATTACCCAAACGAGTCCGTGCACACTGCACCGAGCAGCCTCCGGACCTTGCTCAGCGTGGCGGCATATAAGGTCCGTGCTAATCAGGTGACCTGAGGTACAAGGTCACCGTCGGCACGAAAGGAGCCCATTCCGATTCCCCTTTCACGGGAATGAATAATTTTGGGGACGTCGGGGGGTGGAGGGGGGAATCCCACTGGGCACAACTTCATGTTAATCCGAAGAATCCGGCAGAAATTCATCGCATGAAGTGTTTCAAAGAAAGTGAAACAGAGACTTGAGTGTCATGTACGAGTTCAGTAAAGAGAGGGAATCTATTACGATTAGTGGATAGTTCAGCGACCGGAGACGTAGGAAAGTGATGAGGAGTAGAGAGAAGGAAAGTCTATTTTGCGCAGAGAAAGACTAAGACCCGCAACGTATTAATGGTTACCGTTATTTAAACGGTCAAAACTTCCCAAAGGGTGTTTGCATGGATTAGAGTGATCTTTATTTTGTTTACAGGGCACTGGGAAAGAGCGTCTGTGGTGATGGTGTGGGAGTTAGAGAAGAGGGCGTGAAGAGAACATGACTTCTCTAAAAGTGACGGATGGGGCTCTGAACGTAGTGGGATCTTGTACCACAATGGTACGGCAGATGCAGGCGCCTCCACTGAGAGCAAAGCTCGATTTCTATAGAGTCGTCTAACAACCGAATAATCATTTGTCAACACGCTAACCAGCAAATTCCAAAATGAAACCAGAAAGTGTCAACTAATTGAAATATAAGGGGGTTCGCTAAAGCCGACACTGGACTAGCAAAAGGCAAGAAAAAGCCAACTAACTATTTTTTTTCCGTTTGAACCTTCAGCTAATTTTAAAGTTACCTAAAAATCACACCCAGTGGATAAAGAACAGATTACTACTTAGATCAATTTCCTTCAGGAATACATTAAAGACACTGGCTTAATTTATATTTAGAACATAGGACACAGAAATCTACAGCACATTATAAGCTGTTCGGCCCACAATGTTGTGCCGACATGTAACCTACTCTGGAAACTGCCTAGAATCTGCATTTTCCCCATCCCTATAGTATCCGTATCCTTCCCGTAGTGTGGTGACCAGAACTGAACACAGTACTCCAAGTGGGGTCTAACTAAGGTCTTATATAGCTGTAACATTACCTCACGGTTCTTGAACTCATTCCCACGACTGATGAACACAACATACGCCTTCTTAACAACACTGTCAACTGCGAAACAGTTTTGAGTGTCCTATGGTCACGGACTCCAAGATCTCGTTGATCCTCCACACTGCCAAGAGTTTTACCATTAATATTATATTCTGTCTTCATATTTGAGCTACCAAAATGAACCACTTCATACTTAACTGTGTTGAACTCCATCTGCCACTTCTCAGTGCAGTTCTGCATCCTGTCAATGTCCCACTGTCACTTCTGACAACCCTCCAGACTATCCACAACACTCGCAATTTTTGTGTCATCAGCAAACTTACTAACCCGCCCTTCTACTTCCTCATCCAGGTCATTTATAATAATCAGAGGAAGGTTACCAGAACAGATCCCTGCAGAACACCACCGGTCACCGACCTCCATGCAGAAAACCTACAACCACCCTTTGTCTTCTGCAGGCAAGCCAATTCTGGATCCAGAAAGCAAGGTCTCCTTGGATCCCATGTCTCCTTACTTTCCAAAGGAGCCTTGCTAGGGGAATCTTATCAAATGCCTTACTGAAATCCATATACACTACATCCACTGCTCTACCCTTCATCAATGTGTTTTGTTACATATTCAAAGAATTCAGTTAGGTTCGTAAGGTATCATCTGCCCTTGACAAATCCTTGCTGACTATCCCTAATCAGATTATATCTCTCCAACTGCTCATAAATCCTGCCTCTCAGGATCTTCTCCAACAACTTGCCCACCACTGAAGTCAGACTCAATAGTCTATAAACTCTTGGGTTATCTCTACTCCCTTTCTTGAACAAGGGAACAATATTTGCAACCCTCCATCCTCTGGTACTTCTCCCATCCCTATTGATAATGCAAAGATCATCGCCAGAGGTTCAGCAATCTCCTCCCTCACTTCCCACTGTAGCCTCAGACCCAGTGACTTATCTAACATAATGCTTTCTTAATGTCTATATACTCAAGCGTTTTAGTCTGATGCAAGTCATGCCCACATTTGCCAAGGTCCTTTTCCCTGGTGAATACTGAAGCAAAATATTCATTAAGTACCTCTCACACTAAATGCTGGTGGAACACAGCAGGCAAGGCAGCATCTATAGGGAGAAGCACTGTCGACGTTTCGGGCCGAGACCCTTCGTCAGGACTAACCGAAAGGAAAGATAGTAAGAGATTTGAAAGTAGTGGGGGGGAGGGGGAAATGTGAAATGATAGGAGAAGACCGGAGGGGGTGGGATGAAGCTAAGAGCTGGAAAGGTGATTGGCGAACGTGATACAGAGCTGGAGAAGGGAAAGGATCATGGGACGGGAGGCCTCAGGAGAAAGAAAGGAGGGGGGGAGCACCAGAGGGAGATGGAGAACAGGCAAACAACTAAATATGTCAGGGATGGGGTAAGAAGGGGAGGAGGGGCATTAACGGAAGTTAGAGAAGTCAATGTTTGTACCTCTGCTACCTCCTCTGACTCCATGCACATGTTTCCACTATCACACCTGATTGGTTCTATTCTCACATGGCTCATCCTCTTGTTCTTCACATACTTGTAGAATGCCTTAGGGTTTTTCTAAATCCTGCTCACCAAGACCTTCTCATGGCCCCTTCCAGCTCTCCTAATTTTATTCTTAAGCTCCTTCCTGGAAACCTTGTAATTTTCTAGAGCTCTAACAGTGCCTAGTTTTCTTGAACCTTTCATAAGCTTTTCTTCTTAACAAGATTTTCTATGTGTTTTGGTTCTTTTACCCAACCATCCTTTTCCTGTCTCAGTGGAACATACCAATGCAGAAGGTATTTCTGCCATGCATTTCCCTAAGAACATCTGCTCCCAAGTTTCTGCCTAATAGCATCATATTTCTCCCTACCCCAATTAAATGTTTTCCCAAATTGTCTGCTCCTATCCCTTTCCAGTGCTATGGTAAAGGAGACAGAGTTGTGACGACACCTCCAAAATGCTCTCCCAGGTGCATGATCAGACACCTGACAAGATTCATTTCCCAATACCAGATCAAGTACAGCCTCTCCTCTAGCTGGCTTATCTACATATTGCATCTGGAAACTTCCCTGAACACACTTAACAAACTCCACCCCATCTACACCCTGTGCTCTAAGGAGATGCCAGTCAGTATTGGGAAAGTTAAAATCACCTATCACAACAACCCTATTATTATTTTACCATTCCAGAATCTGCGTGCCTACCTCCTTGATGTCACTGTGATTATTGGGGGGGGGGGGGGGTCTATTAAAAACACAGTAGAATTATTGCCTCCGTCCTGTTTCTGACTGCCACCTACACTGACTCAGTAAGGCAGTCCCTCCATGACTTCCTCCTTTTCTGCAGCCATGCTACTATCCCTGATTAGCAATGCCACACCCCATTTCTTTTGTCTCCCTCCCTGTCCTTTTTGAAACATATAAAGCCCGGCACACTCAGCAGCCATTCCTGCTGCTGAGACATCCAAGTCTCTGTAATGGTCACAACATCATAGTTCCACATATTGACCCACGCTCTAAGTTCATCCACCTTGTTTATGATACTCTTTGCATTAAAATAGACACATCTCAAGCCATCTGGCTGAGTGCATCTTTGCTCTATCATCTGCCTGTCCTTCCTCACAAACTCCCTACAAGCTGTCTCTACTTGAGGGCCAACTGCCCCATCTCCGCCTCTTCACTTCAGTTCCCAGCCCCATGCAAATCTAGTTTAAACCTCCCCAGCAGCAATAGCAATCCTCCCTCTCAGGATATTGGTTCCCCTGCAGTTCTGGTGCAACTTGTCCCACTTGTACGGGTCACCCCTTCTCCAGAAAAGGTTCCAATGATCCAAAAACTTTAAACACTGTCCCCTGCACCATCTCCTCAGTCATTCATTTGTCGGCACCATCTTCCTGTTCTGATCTTCCCTAGCTCGTTGCACTGGGAGTAATTTGGAGATTACCACCTTGGAGGTCCTGCTCTTCAGCTTCCTTCCCGACTACCTAAACTTACTGCGCAGGACCTCAACCCCTCTCCTGCCTATGTTATTGGTACCAATATGCACCATGACCTCTGGCTTCTCACCCTCCCCTTCAAGAATATACTGCAACTGCTCAAAGACATCCTGGATCCTAGCACCCAGGAGGCAACACTCTATCCTGTCATCTCTTTCGCGGCTGCAGAACCTCCTATCCATCTCCCTAACTATCAAGTCCCCTATGACTATTGCTCTATCTGATTTCACCCTACCTTTCTGAAGCTCAATGCCGACCACAATACTATTGGTCTAGCTGCTGCTGCCTTGCCCAGATCATTCCCCCCCCCCATCAGTATCCAAAGAGTTGCACCTGTTGCTGAGGGGAATGGCCACAGGGGGACCCTGCATTGACTCTTTCTCCCTTTACCTCTCTTGGTGTTCACCCAAATACTCCTCGAATTCTGCACTCTGAGTGGAAATACCTGCTCAAAAGACTTATCAATTGCTCTGCCTTCTGGATGATCCTTAGTTCATCCAACTCCCGCTCCAGCTCCCTAATGCAGTCTTTCTGGAGCTGGAGTTTACTGCATTTCCCGCAGGGAGACATCAGGTTCCATGAATTCCCACATCCTAAAGGAAGAGCCATATCTGCCATCCTGCCTGCACTGAACTATGAGCAACCAAGACCAAAGCAGTAATAATGAAAGGAAAAACCTACCTTTCTTACCTGTTCCTTTGGCCTCGGCCACTTCTTGTCAATGCTTCTACTTCCCACTCTGACTCTAGTCCCCAGTCCAATGATAGCCGCTCCGCTGGACCCTATCTTTCTTTGATGGTTTAAAGAATATGAAAAAGAACACGCAAGGAGAAAGAACTCACCACGTTTGGTAGCGTTCTGCCTGCCTTCCACTGCCGCAGATGCCTCTGACGCTTCCTGTGCCCGTGCACTGGCCTCTGCTTTTAAAGAAAAACACCAAAGCAAGGAGAAAGAACTTTATTTTAAAAAAAGTTTTGTAGGATTGTGTAAACATGGAGTCTGACAACAGTGATAGTGATGGCATAATAGACAAAGCTCATCAATAAAGTTCCAGCAGTTAAATATAGAGCCCCAAAAGCTGGTTTCCTGCCCTACACAGATACTTTTCTTGTACAGTTGTTGCGGATCCAGATAACACAGAATCAATCATTCCAAAGAACATGTAAAATTTTAGGTCTCATTGAATTTTAGTATTTGAATTTTTCAGTGGTGCACAAAGACATAATCTGATGCAGTTCTTCTCAAGCCCTGGCAATGGAATTTGTAACACGAGTATTATTTTTCCAGAATAATAATGCATTTGGAAATTTCTCAGCTTTAAAATAATACACCAACACAAGAATTCTGCAGATGCTGGGAATCCAAAGTAACACACAAAAACCGCTGGAGGAGCTCAACAGGTCAGGCAACATCTATGCAGAGGGATAAAAAGCCGACGCTTATCAGCTCTTTAAAGTAATACATTTTGATTAAATACATTTACAGCCCTGATTTTTTTTTTCTTTCTGTAGAACATTTAAAAACTGCTACTTGCTCTCTGAGAATTGACAGCTCTCCCAGCTTGGTGACACTGATGTCATCAGTTACCCTCGTAAAGTGCTACTAGATACCACCCACTCTGCAAAGACGAAATCTAGACCACACAGCCCATTTAACATTTGAAGACAGGATCTCCTCAAGATTAGCAATCACAATGCTGTCTTTTTGCCACTGACTGGAAAAATTCAAGTTAATGTTATTCATGGGCTTGTTTTTTTAGGTTTTGAACAACAACAAAAAACATCATTCATGATAATTTTTTGTTTTGTGTTGTTTGAAACCCACTTGGAGCATACGCTGATGTTCAGCTGTTCATTCCCCTCCTCAGTCTTAAAAATTATAAAGTTTCTTTTCAATCCATAGTTTTCCAATTTCTGCTCTTTACTTTTTTTAAACATCAGAAGATTTGACAAACATTTATGAGGTCAAACAAGTCCTCATGCTCAGTGGTACAAGACCAGATGTACATGTAAATTATACCAGATCGAATGAGAAAGATATTGTAAAGGAGCTGTTTTCTGTTTTAGAAACAGCTCCTGTGCTTTTATTTTGCATTTGTCCTCTGATAACCCAATCCGTTTTTTTTAAATTGCACAAGTTGGAGACAGTCCAGAATGCACTTACCATAATGAGCCACAAAAAGGTTACAGCAATATTCTGTCCTTGGCACGTCTACAGCAGAACCAGATTACTACAATCTAGATACCTCCATTCCCATAACCCTATATTTATTTCTTTTTTGAATCCTTATCCATTTTCCCACTGAATGTCATAAGTGAGTCTGCCTCTATTATTAGTCAAACACTTCTATACATTTTTTTTTAAATCCTTCATCTCAGTTTTGAGCCCTTTGCCTGGAATCTTTACCCCATGTCCTCTGTTCTTGATTCTCCAACCAGTGGGAAAAATCCCTTTCCGTCTAGATCCCTCATGATATTTAAACGGCACCTTGAATTGGCATCTTCTACTCCAAAACCTACCTCCTTAGGTTTTGGACTGCTGCTCTGTTCATCACAGGTAAAGCTCTCCCCACCATAGAGCACACCCACATGGAACGTTGTCACAGGATAGCAACATCCAACATCAGGCACCCCCCAACACCCAGGCCATGCTCTCTTCTTGCTGCAGCCATCAGGAAGTGGCACAGGGGCTTGAGGACTCACACCACCAGGTTCAAGAATAGTCACTACCCCTCAACCATCAGGCTCTTGAATCACTGGGAATAACTTCACTCAAACCAACACTGAAAAGTTCACACAGCCTATGAACTCACTTTCAAGGACTCTTCATCTCATGTTCTTGATATTTATTGCTTTGTTATTTATTACTATCATTTCTTTCTTTTTGCATTTGCACAATTTGTTGTCTTTTGGCATTGGTTGAATGCCCAGTTGGTGCAATCTTTCATTGATTCTGTTTTGGTTATTCTCCCATTGTCATTGCAGTTTCCAGCACCATGATGACCTGAGACTCCTAGCCAGACCTCAACACTTCTACCCACCCTGGCATTAAAATCACCTTGGACAATGGATCTCTGCCTGATTATAACAAATACAGTACACTGTTTCAACTTCAACAGAAAGCCGGGTTCAAGAGGACCTGGAGATACCCCGATCCAAACACTGGCACCTCCTGAACTACATCCTGCTGTAACAAAAGGATCTGTCAGATATTCTACACACCAAGGTCACACCAAGCAGAGATAGTCTGATGGATCACGGACTGGTCAGGGTGAAAGCCAGATTGGCTACCAAGCTAGTGTAATTCTCGCTTCGGCCAGCGGCTTAATATAGGGAGTGATAGCCCCCAGCCCGGCCAAACTTAAGAAACCTCGTTTGGGTGGATACTGCGCAATGTGCCCCCTATTACAAATCAGTACCCCGAAATAACAAACAGTACACAATATGTGATTAAACAATTAAGCTTTATAATTCTTACTTTGACTATATGGTCAGTAAAGAAAATGAGAAAAAAGAAAAAAGGGCCAAACTTGTGAAACCATCTACTGCGCAATGTTGGAGCTCACTGATGAGCCGATCGTCCACCATCGGCCTCCTCCATCGTCACTGCCCTTCAGATCCTCGCTCCAAGTCCACCCTATCCGGCAGTCTACAAACCCTCTCCATTTGCATCTTCTCTCCTCATCTCTCCCCAGCAAAAGACCACAACAATCTCTCTTCCAGGCTCACAAGAAAGAACAACAGCATTCCAAACGCCATAACCCAAACGTTGCTGCTACAGAGAAACCATTACCTTATTAGTGAAACCCTACAGCACGTTACACAGCAGTGAAACCCTACAGCACGTTACACAGCAGTGAAACCCTACAGCACGTTACACAGCAGTGAAACCCTACAGCACGTTACACTAGCAATAGGGAAAAGGGGACCAGGGTCAAAGATTCTCCAGGTGGATAAGCTCTTTGCCCTCTGAGATGTATTTCGGATCAAGCTAAGGGGGACTCTGGACAGCCAAGGCACCCCAAGTGCAGACTCCAACACAGGAATGAAATGGGAGCACCTGGAGACTGCCATCCAAGATGCGGCTGTCAAGGTAGTTGGGCAGTCGTCAAGAAGAAACAAGGACTGGCTTAATGAAAACAAAGCTGAAGTCCAGAATCTGCTCCAGAAGAAACGCTCCTCCCATCAAGTGGTGCTGTCTAGACCCGACAACCAAGCGGCCAAGGCAGAATACCGAGCTGCACGCAGCACCCTCCAAGCCAAACTGAGACAGATGCGAAACCGTTGGTGGACTGCCCTAGCAGAATGAATGCAGACACTGGCAACACTCCAGTCTTCGATAGATCACTGCGTGTAGTACATGGTCCAACAAGCCCCTCTACGCTCATCCGACGGCTTCAGCCTGCTGACAGACAAGGACGTTATCATGAAGCGATGGCCAGAGCACTAGGAGAGCCTTTTCGGATATAATCATCGAGTACCAGAAATGGTTCCCAAGCATTAGATCAGCCTTAAAAGCTTGATGGCCCACCAACTCTGGCCAACATCAAAGCTGTTATTTCCAGGTTGAAATGCCATAGAGCCCCAGGCATGGATTGGATCCCAGCAGAAGTGTACAAAATGGTCGGAGACACTCTCCTGAGCTGTAACACCCTGGGAAAGGTTTCACTGCTAACGTAATGGTCTTTCTGTGGAAGCAGTGTTTGGGTTACAGTTAGAGATAACGGGTGCTTTGGAATGCGAGCCGTCCAATGGCGGAGGGTGTTTTTGTGTCATGTGCCTGTCACAAGGGTGATCTGGGTCTTTTGTTCGGCAGGAGATAAAGAGAGACGACGTTGGAGCGGAGCCATGATCTGATGAAGGCTGGCAGATCGAAGGAGGATCAGAGAAACCGTGAGCTCCAACTTGTGCACATTAGACTGTGTCATTAAAATGGGGCCTCTTCTATTCTTGCTTTTACTTCACTAATTGTGGTAAACTATGTATACCTGTCTGGACACGCCCCCCCTGCTGACTGCTCCTGTGGCTCCTCCCACAGACCCCTGTATAAAGGCGATTGGAGGCACTGCTCCTCCCTCAGTCTCCGAGATGCCGTGCTCCCTTTCGCTGTTAATAAAAGCCTATCGTTCACCTCCCGTCTCCAAGAGTTATTGATGGTGCATCAATTTTATTAGCAGCAATTTTAAAACATGGAGAGCATTTTACAACCCAACAGATTGGATCTCGATCCTCAATCCCAGGAAGCTGGCGATGCTTTCAAACTCTGGCTAGCATGCTTCGAATCGTACCTGGAGGAGATTCATGTGACCGACCCTGCCACAAAGCGCAGGGTTCTCCTCTCCAGAGTCAGTGCAAGGGTCTACTCCATGATCAGAGACCAAACAGACTACCAGGATGCAATGGATGCCCTCAAAAGAAAATACCGGTGGCCGGTGAACACCGTCTACGCAAGACATTGCTTAGCAACACGGCGGCAGCGGGCCGGAGAGTCGAGCGCTGAGTTTGTCCGGGCCCTACAGACACTCATGCGGGCCTGCGACTGCAGGGGACTGACGGCGGAACAGCATGCGGAGCTGCTAGTAAGAGACGCCTTCATTATGGGAATCAGGTCAGTGCACATGCGCCAGCGGCTGCTGGAACATGCCGATCTTACCTTGCATTCAGCGATCGAGCTGGCCGACACGCTGGAGGCCGCTCTGCACAACACTGACGCTGTCCAGGCGCGCGATCTCCCGCCGGCCCCATGAACGCTACAGACCCTGCAACCCGCCAGCGAATCGACCTCGGCTGCTGCCAGTCATGAGTCCGTGCAGTCCCCACAACCTGCTGGCAAGTTGACCACGGCTGCTGTCAGTCGCAAGTCCGTGCAGTGTTACTTCTGCAGACTCGAAAAGCACCCTCGAAAACGCTGCCGAGCCCGAGAAGCTACCTGCTCCAGCTGTGGAAAGAAGGGCCACTTTGCCAAGGCCTGTAAGTCCAAACCACGAGCGGGGTTGAGCAGCGCCACATGCAAGGCATGGGGGTCGCCATCTTGCCTGCCCGCCGCGTGCAAGGCACGGGGGCGGCCATCTTTGTCGGCATCAACTCGCCCCACCTCCGACCCACGGGTGCTTACCGGGCACCGAGATGGCGATTCAACTCTGGCCTCCGTGACCCTCAACCAAAGCGCTCCACACCAGCTCACAAGGTCAATGATGGACATCCTGGTGGAGGGACACAGGACTAGCTGCCTGTTTGTCATGGGCAGCACTGTGAGTTTTATTCACCCGGACACGGTGCAATGCTGTGGACTTGTGACACAGCCGGTAAGCCAGAGGGTCACCATGACTTCTGGATCGCATTCCACAGACATCCGGGGGGGTTGTGTAGCGACACTGGTGGTGCAGGGCACAGAATATGGGAACTTTGCGTTACTGGTCATGCCTCAACTCTGTACCCCTGTGCTATTGGAGCTTGACTTCCAGAGCCACCTGAAAAGTGTGATAATGGAGTATGATGAGCCCCACCCACCAATCACTGTCAAAAATCCTCAGTTCTGTGGGACTTCGTCATATACCCCACTACTGACCACACACACACACTGACCCGCACATCCCACCCAACACCATGCCAACAGCCATGCTACTGACACCACTTGCAGCCTCTCCACTCTCAAGATCCCTCCCCTACCTGACCCCCGACTGTAAACCTGTGGCAACTAAAAGCAGGAGGTACAGTGCGGGGGACAGGGCCTTCATTCAGTCAGAGGTGCAGCGGCTACTCAGGGAGGGGATCATTGAGCCAAGCACAAGTCCTTGGAGGGCCCAGGTGGTCGTTGTTCAGACCGGGCAGAAAAATAGGATGGTCGTGGACTATAGTCAAACCATTAATAGGTTCACGCAGCTTGACGCGTACCCCCTACCCCGCATCGCGGATATGGTCAATCAGATAGCTCAGTACAAGGTGTACTCAACCATAGACCTGAAATCCGCTTACCATCAGCTCCCCATCCGCCCGGAGGACCGCCCCTACAGCGCCTTTGAGGCGGGCGGCAGGCTCTATCACTTCCTGCTCATCCCATTCGGTGTCACGAATGGTGTCTCTGTCTTCCAGAGGGAAATGGACCAGATGGTGGACCAGTGCCAACTGAAGGCTACATTCCCATATCTGGATAACATCACCATCTGCGGTCACGACTGGCAGGATCACGACACCAACCTCCAATGATTTTTCCAAGCGGCCAAAGCTCTTAACCTTACCTATAACAGGGACAACTGTGTGTTTGGAACCACCCGACTTGCTATCCTTGGGTATGTCGTGGAGAACGGGGTCATTAGCCCTGGCCCCGACTATATACGCCCCCTGTTGGAACTCTCCCTTCCCACCACCCTTAGAGCCCTCAAACGGTGCCTGGGCTTCTTTTCCTATTACACCCAATGGGTCCCTAACTACACAGACAAGGCCCACCCCCGATCAAGTCCACCGCATTTCCCTCTCAGCTGAGGCCCGCGCGGCCTTCAGCTGCATTAAAGGGGACATTGCCAAAGCAACGATGCATACGGTGGACGAGACCATTCCCTTCCAAGTAGAGAGTGACGCCTCCAATTTCACGCTGGCTGCTTCCCTCAATCAGGCAGGCAGGCCAGTAGCATTCTTCTGTCATACCCTTCAAGGCCCTGAAATTCGGCACTCCGCGATGGAGAAAGAAGCCCAGGCCATAGTGGAAGCTATTAGGCACTGGAGGCACTATCTCGCCAGCAAACGGGTCACCTTGCTGACCGACCAGCGCTCAGTTGCGTTCATGTTTAGCAACCAACAGCGGGGCAGAATCAAAAATGATAAAATTTTGCGGTGGAGAATAGAACTCTCCACCTACAACTATGATATCCTGTACCGGCCTGGAAGGCTCAATGAGCCCCCTGATGGCCTATCCCGGGGAACATGTGCCAGCGCACAGTTTTTTTTAATATACATTTTTTTTTATTGAATTTTCAAATGGTTACAGAAGGAAAAAAATTATCAACCCTTCCCCCCTCCCCCCTAACATATCCCTGTAGAAAGAGAAGTAGAAAGAGAAAAAAAAGAAAGAAAGAAAGAATGCCTGGATATCAGAAGATCCCCACATGTTCCATGGAGTTCATAATAGCTTTAGTATATATATTTATTTTTTCCCCCAAATAACCAATAATTTTATCTTCGGAGCACCTATAATATTTAATCCTATCTTTTGTAAATAAGGGTGCCAAATTTTCAAAAATATTTCATATTTATCTCCTAAATTATAAGTAATTTTTTCAAATGGAATGCAGCTAAAAGCTATATCTATTTTCATTTTCTTAATGTATGTTAAAATTCTTTTTCTTTTCACTGGTCCATTAGGCCCATTAACATTAAAACTTTAAAAATTCAGTAAATTAGTCATTATTTTTAACACGGTTACTCCAGTCTATAGTAATATTTAACTTTTCAACTTTCGTAGTACCTTGGAGAATCTTTTTACAATTCTCCATGTTGCTATGTGTCTCTCCCCCCCCCCCCCACCCCGATTGTCCAGGCAAAGAAAGATTAAAGAAAAATAGATTATAAAGAGAAAAAAAAACAAAATACTCCCCTACTAATGATGTGAATAAAAAAAACACAACATTACCCCCCCTCCATTGTACGGGTCATGGCAATCGCCATGATTACACACGTGAATCCCATAGCAATCGATCCGAAGTTCCCCCAGCAACCCCGTAACATAAAAAAGTATATATAAGAGAAGAAAAAATAATACCACTACTCTCGATTAATATTTCTCAAATTTTTACCTTTCTCCCTCCTGTATCATATAATTAAGAATATATTTAAATATTCTTCTGTCCTTAAACATCCATCAACTCCATTCACTGTCCCTGTCTTCATCTTTAATCCATTTCACTTTTAAATCTTTGGCTGTGGTTAGCGAATATTTGGGAGTTCTTGTGCAAATTCTTCTGCATCCCGATAATCAGTAAAAGATCTTCTTTTTCCGTCATCCAAAAAAATTATTAGGGTTGCCGGGTGACGCAATATAAATTTATAAACCTTTTCCCATAAAACTTTTTTCGCTGGGTTAAATTCCTTCTTTCTCTTCAAAAGGTCATAACTTATATCAGGATAGAAAAGAACTGTTTTCCCTTCTATCATCAATGGCCCGTTTCTCTTTCTGGCACGTTGGGCAGCCACCTTCAAGATCTTTTCTTTATCTTGATATCTTAAGCATTTTATCAAGATTGATCATGGGTTTTGATCAACTTGAGGTCTTGATCTTAAGGCTCTGTGAGCCCTTTCAATTTCAATTAACCGGGTTCCTTCTTCCATTTCCAAAATTTCCGGAATCCATTTTTGAAAAAAATTTATTGGATCCTCTCCCTCTATACCTTCTTAATCCAACAATCTTAATATTATTTCGTCTGCTAAAATTTTCAAGTACATCCACTTTTTCTAACAACCATTCTCTTTCTGATGTCCAGGCAGAAATATTATCTTCCATTTTATTCACTCTATCAATGGTGTCTCCCGTTGTTTCATCCAAGTTTTTAATTTTCTTGTCCATTTTGTCCTGTCTTTTCATCATTTTATCAAACATAATCTTCATATTTTAAGTTTTTATTACTTTTAATGCTTTTAATTCATGCATTATTTGCACCAAAGATTTTTTTATGTCTCCAATATCACCTCCAACCTCTTCCTGTTGCTCTTCTTTGTTTGTCTCTTCATCTTCGTCTGATTTATCCAGAGAATCTGATTCCACCTCATATTCACTTTCAGTTTCAGTTCCGATCATAGCTGGGATTTGTAGTTTGGGTTGCTTGTGTTCATTCCTTCCTTCGTGCATGCGCAATTCCTGTTGCTCTTTTTTTTTTGGAAACGGTTGATGTTGCCGCAGTTTCCTGTTCTGTATCGCCGGAGGTAAAACGCACTTGAGCCCACGGCTCTTTCATGGCGGCCGGCCTTGATTCTTTTCCAACTTGTGTTGTCTTCAAAGTAGTAGTTTTCTTCTGCTTCTGTTTAGGAGACATATCTTAAGACAATCCTGACTATTTTTATAAGTAATTTTTAAAAAGTATTTATTAACTTTTCTTCACTTAAACATTATTTTACTGTTTTTTTACGGGAGAGCTGGATTTCCACGTCTCGATCCTACGTCATCACGTGACGTCCCCCCCAGCGTGCAGCTTGACCGGCTATATGCCCTCCATGCAGATCTTTGCCACCCGGGGGTCACCCGACTTTCCTATTTCGTGAAAGCCCGGAACCTGCCTTACTCCGTTGAGGAAATCAGGACGATGACCAGGGACTGCCAAGTCTGCGCTGAGTGCAAACCGCACTTCTACCATCCTGAAAAGGTACAACTTATCAAGGCCACCCGCCCCTTTGAGCGACTGAGTGTCGACTTTAAGGGCCCCCTTCCCTCCACCAACCGCAACATGTACTTTCTCAACATAATCGACGAGTACTCGCAGTTCCCCTTTGCCATCCCCTGCCCCAATACCACTGCCACGTCTGTCATAAAAGCCCTGTGCCAGCTCTTCACTCTGTTCGGATATCCCTGCTATATCCACAATGATAGAGGGTCCTCCTTTATGAGTGACGAGCTGCGCCAGTACCTGCTGGCTAGGGGCATTGCTACTAGTAGGACCACGGGCTATATTCCCCAGGGGAATGGACAGGTGGAGAGGGAGAATGCCACAGTGTGGAAGGCCACACTCTTAGCCCTTTGGTCAAAGGGGTTGCCGGTCTCTCGATGGCAGGAGGTCCTCCCCGAGGCACTCCACTCCATCCGCTCCCTTTTATGCACGTCCACCAATGCCACCCCTCACGAGCAACTCTTTTCTTTTCCCAGGAAGTTTGCCACTGGGACCACCCTACCAGCTTGGCTGACGTCCCCAGGGCCAGTGCTGCTCCGGAAACATGCGAGGAGCAATAAATACTCCCCACTGATCGAGAGGGTTCACCTACTTCATGCGAACCCCCAGTATACCTACATGGTCTTACCTGATGGGCGGGAGGACATGGTCTCCGTCCGCGACCTGGCGCCCGCAGGAGCATCAGACCCCTACCCCGAACACTCCACGGTGACTATGAACCCCGTACCCACCGATGTATATACCCACGAGACACCGCGCACTCCAAGCCCTACACAGACTCCTCACAACACTCCCATACCGAGCGCCTCGCACACGCATGAGGGATTACTGACGCCTAATGGGCTGACACCTCAAGTCAGGCCGGAGCCAGCACAACCACCGTCACCGGTGCAATCACCACCGGTGCTACGTAGATCGCAGCGACAGACTCGACTGCTTGATAGACTTAACCTGTAAATATACTTGTAAGAAACTTCACCCCATGGGGACTCTCTTTTAAAACAAAGGGGGGCGAATGTGGTAAACTATGTATACCTCTCTGGACATGCCCCTCTGCTGACTGCTCCTGTAGCTCCTCCCACAGACCCCTGTATAAAGGCGATTGGAGGCACTGCTCCTCCCTCAGTCTCTGAGATGCCGTGCTCCCTTTTGCTGCTAATAAAAGCCTGTCGTTCACCCTCCATCTCCGAGAGTTATTGATGGTTCATCACTAACCCTGTAGCCAAATTAAGAATTATAAAACAGAGAGGGTTTCAGGGTGGACTCGCATCTCAATCTCACCCATTTGGTAGTGTTATGAATGTGCCGCAACTCTGAGGGGCCGAAGGGTACAACGTCGCCCCCTCCTTTGTGAGAATCGCAAGATCGCTATTAATTCGGGTCTGGGACCCAGGAAATGGGAGAGAGACATGCAGAATCCACAAGGTTTGGAATGTGTCCTGGCCTCAGTGAAACAAAACCACTGATAACGGCTATTGTCTCTTGGAGACGGAATTGTGTATTGAGTACTGTACTATTAATTGAAACCCCTCAGGGGGCAGCCAGAGTGGGCTGGTTGAGGGATTGCACCATCCCAACCTGATTGACATCTGAGACCCCGTGAGTAAGGATAAAAGAGGGTCTAGGGAACACCCTTTCAGACGCACCAGGAGAAACGCTAGAAATCCCGTGACAGCGTTTGATAGCGAAAGCCGGTGGGGGCTCGTGTGCGTCCTCTCTTGCCTGGGTGGTGGGATCACCACGGAAGAACAGTTTAGCTAAAGGAGAGGTCACAATTGAACGGCCACGACAACGAGACACCAGACGGATCGAAATCATAATGGAAAGCCGGCAAGTTATTCTCCTAAATCTCTCTCTCTCTCTCCAACAATTGCAACACAGCGGTCCCCAACGGCTGCAGCCTGTATGAACTGAACGAACTATATATTTCCATCGGACAATTCATTATCCCCTTGACAACAATAGAGCTTATTGCTTATTGATTATTATTATACCCGCACTTTTAGATTTAGTATTGATGATGTATATTATCTGTATATTTGCATTGATATTATTTTTGTGTAGTTTTACTAATAAATACTGTTAAAAATTGTATCATCAGACTTCAACTGACGTCTCTATCTTTGCTGGTAAGTAACCCAGTTACGGGGTTCATAACAACGTGGGGCCTCGTCTCGAGATTTGATACCAAATTGGAGGGCCAGTAAATCGGGCTTTTAAGTCCACACTTGGATCTGGTTGTGCGGGTAACCAGACGGGAAGCCAGCAAAGATGGACATAGACGAATTCATAGAAAACCCGACTCTGGAGGCGCTAGAGGCTGCCACAACGTCGGACTTGATAAATATTGCGAAAGGACTAAACCTCGCAGAGGTGAGGTTGTCAATGAAAAAGCGGGAGGTGCGGAGGGCCATAACTCAGTATTATATTGTGAAGAATGTGTTTTTGGCTGAGGTATTGGAAAATATCCCTGAAAAGGTACCAGCTAGTGGGACGGCTCAGTTAGAGTTGGAGAAATTGAGGCTGGATGCGGAACAGAGGAAAAGGGAGTATGAGCTCCAGCTAAAGGAGTTAGAGGTGAAAAGGGAGCAGGAAAGAGCTGAGAAGCAGAGGGAGCATGAAATTAAGTTAAAACAGCTGGAAGCAGCTGAAAAGAAGGAAAGAGCTGAGAACCAAAGGGAGAAGGAGAAACAGAGGCAAGATGAGCTGGACCTGGAGAAGTTAAGGAAAGAGCGAAGAGCTCAAGGGCCAGACCGAGAGGAGAGATTTAATTTTAGTAGGGAGTTTAGGTTAGTACCTCCGTTCGAGGAGACGGATGTTGATAGTTATTTCTTGCATTTTGAAAAGGTGGCAGTGAGTCAGAAGTGGCCCAAAGAGCAGTGGGTGGCGTTGTTACAAAGTGTGTTAAAAGGGAAGGCACAACGGGCATATGCGGTGTTGTCTATGGAGGAGGAGGAGTCTGAGAATTATGAGAAAGTAAAAGAGGCCATTCTTCGGGCCTATGAATTGGTACCTGAAGCCTATAGACAAAAGTTCAGAAATTTAAAGAAAGGGTGGAATCAGACGTATGCAGAGTTTGCCTATGAGAAGGGTGTGCTCTTAGATCATTGGTGTGCAGCAGAAATGGTGGAAGAGGATTTTTGGCGTCTCAGGGAGTTAATTCTGATTGAGGAATTTAAAGGTTGTGTTTCAGATGATATCCGGATGTATTTGAACAAGAAGCCGAAAAAGTCCATATCCGAATTTGCTAGGTTCGCAGATGAATATGCCCTAACCCACAAGACAAAGTTTTCCTCGAATAAGAGTTACCAGAAAGACCGTGGGAATGGTAGAGAAAGACCGCCGGCTGAGGCAGAGATCCAGCCGGGAGCTAGTGGTAAAATTAAGGAGGAGGAAAGGCAAGACGGCAGGAGATGTCCTGGCTTGACCGGTTTTAATTGTGGAAAGGTGGGTCATATTGCATCTAAGTGCTTTGCTCCGAGGAAGGAGATAGGAAGAGGGAAAGCAGCAGTCCCTACAGGATGTATTGTGGTGATCAGTAAATCGACGAGAAAGCCCCAGGTAGACAGAATACGAGAGGGGCCTGATAAATTTATTTCAGAAGGAACCGTGTCTGTGAAAGAGGGAGACACACCAGTTCCAGTGCGGATCTGGAGGGACACTGGAGCTGAGCTGTCATTGATTCGCAGTACGGTACTAGATTTTGGTTGCGAGACAGGAGAGGTAGCTTTGAGAGGCATAGGAAAAGGGACAGAAGCGGTGCCTTTGCATAGGATCATTATAAATTGTGAGCTGGTATCTGGACCAGTTGAAATAGGGGTGCGATCAGAATTCCCGAGAACTGACGTAGACCTCCTTCTGGGTAACGATTTAGCTGGTGGTGACGTTTGGTCGGCCATGGAGCTGACGAGCCAGCCTGTAAGTGTTGAGGACCTGCCCCTAGATTCCAAGATCTAGCCCGCATGCGCAACCACTTGCATGTCGAGAAAGGCAGCTGAGAAAGAGGACAGTATCAATTTGGCTGAGACGTTTTTACCGACCCTGTACCAAGAGGGGTTAGAGGGTGGTAAAACGGAGAATAGGGAGGTGAAAGAGAGTAAGGGAGAGGAGGTGGTCCTTCCCTTAGCCAGGGGGAAATTTATAGAGGCACGGAGTAAAAATGAGAAACAGATAAGGCTGTTAGAAGGTCCAGGGTTGGACATGGATGATCTGTCTGGATTGACAGAACTGTTTGAAGAAGTTGAAAATTTTAAAGGTGTTCCCGATAATGAAATCAGGGCAGTCCTAGATGAAAAGGATGCCATTACCTTGAAGAAGTCTGCTGGGTTGGCAGATGAGGTTGTTTCAGCCCGCAGGGTTGAGTTTACTCCGGAAGGGAGTTGCCCAGAGAGTAACTGGGAGGAACAGGGGAACTTAGAATTTGAAAAGGGTACGGGTATTGAAAGCCTGGAAGAGGCAGATGTCCCATTTGAGTGTGTTCAAGATGTGGATGCACGTGGTACTGAACCTAATAATGGAACTCAGAAAAAGTCTGAGGTATTTGATTCAGTTGAAAAGGAATGCAGTCCTTGTGGGTCAGATGAACTTGGTTCAGTGAAGAAAGGGTTAACCTTGGTACTAGTGGGAAGTGAGAATTCCCAGTTGTTTGTGGTTGAAGGTGTGTTAAAAGTTAGTGAGGAGATAAAAGGTGGTGAGGTGAATATTATTATTGAAGGGAAAGGGAAAAGTGTAGTTCCTAAATTGAATGAAGAAAATTTAAAGTCTAGATTGATGTCAGAAGCAGTAACCAGGCTGCAGGGACAATGGCTTGGTAACACTGTGCCTGCGACTCAATTACAGGTTGATTTGGAATGTAAAGATGCCCCACACTCTATTGTTATTCAAGAGTATGCTGTGAAGAGGCAGAATTTGAAATGCTGTTTGGACAAAGAGGGATTGCTTGCAGATCTTAAATTGAAAACTAATAGAATGAAGGGTCCTGAAGATAAAATTAATGACTTGCTTAAAAATAAAGAATTGTGTGGAACTTCGGCAAATGGGCTAAGTTTAGAAAACATTGTTGATAAAATAACTCCTATGAAAGGAGCATGCAAAAGCCTATTCCACACTGGTGCACAAGTTCACCATGTGGGAGTTAACTGGAAAAGGAGCGAGGGTTGACGGGATGCCACTTTAAATAACAGGATACGGTTTTAAGGGATTTCGACAAAGCATGTGACTAATAAAGACAACCCCCATGGAAGACTGACTGTTAAGTTTGAAAGTAAAATAAAGATTAGTATTTGTATGAACTTTTGTAATATACACGTAAGCTAAGATCACAACTCTTTAGTTTTTGTTTGCTGAAGAAAAGGAATAAAAATAGGTGGTTATTAAATTGGAGTCTGATGCTACAAGAATTTTATTAAGGTACAAGATGTTAAGATATTAAAGGAAGTGACAATGTAATCGATAACTGTTTAGATGCTGAATTGAATGTATAACTATATTACTCTGTAGTGAAAAAAAAACTCTTTTGTATTGTGTTAGATTCTGAAATCCTGTAAGACTCTGCATTAATTAATTTTTACCGGTGGTAAAAATCTTAGAAGGAAGGGGGTGTTACAAATGTGCCGCAACTCTGAGGGGCCGAAGGGTACAAAGTCGCCCCCTCTTTTTTGAGAATCACAAGATCGCTATTAATTCGGGTCTGGGACCCAGGAAATGAGAGAGAGATGTCCAGAATCCACAAGGGTTAGAATGTGTTCTGGCCTCAGCAAAACAAAACCACTGATAACGGCTATCGTCTCTTGGAGACGGAATTGTGTATTGAGTACTGTACTATTCATTGAAACCCCTCAGGGGACAGCCAGAGTGGGCTGATTGAGGGATTGCATCATCCCAACCTGATTGACATCTGAGACCCCGTGAGTAAGGATAAAAGAGGGTCTGGGGAACAACCCCTTTAGACGCACCAGGAGAAATGCTAGAAATCCCGTGACAGCGTT
This sequence comes from Hemitrygon akajei, assembly GCF_048418815.1. Classification (NCBI taxonomy): domain Eukaryota; kingdom Metazoa; phylum Chordata; class Chondrichthyes; order Myliobatiformes; family Dasyatidae; genus Hemitrygon; species Hemitrygon akajei. The sequence goes on from NC_133128.1 coordinate 180,360,607, forward strand.
TGATAGCGAAAGCCGGTGGGGGCTCGTGTGCGTCCTCTCTTGCCTGGGTGGCGGGCTCACCACGGAAGAACTGTTTAGCTAAAGGAGAGGTCACAATTGAACGGCCACGACAACGAGACACCGGACGGTTCGAAATCATAAAGGAAAGCCGGCAAGTTATTCTCCTAAATCTCTCTCTCTCTCTCTCTCTCTCCAACAATTGCAACACAGCGGTCCCCAACGGCTGCAGCCTGTATGAACTGAATGAACTATATATTTCCATTGGACAATTCATTATCCCCTTGACAACGATAGAGCTTATTGCTTATTGATTATTATTATACCCGCACTTTTAGGTTTAGTATTGATGATGTATATTATCTGTATATTTGCATTGATATTATTTTTGTGTATTTTTACTAATAAATACTGTTAAAAATAGTATCATCAGACTTCAACGGACGTCTCTATCTTTGCTGGTAAGTAACCCAGTTACGGGGTTCATAACAGCAGGGCCAGAGATCGTCTCCCCTAGACTTACGCAGGTGAAGGAACCAGAGGGCTACAAACTCACAAACCTGCTCACACCCTGCTGGGAGCAAAGTTCAATCCCAAATGACCTACACGACCCCATAACCGTCTCCCTGTATGAAAACAAAGAGGAGAAATTGGAAAGCTACAGAGGTGTTACCCTGATGTCCACCATGGGGAAGATCCTCGCCAGAAATCTGTTGGACAGAATCATCCCGACCATTCCCGAAGGCAACCTCACAGTGCGGATTCAGAGCGAATGGAGGTACATACGACTTGATCTTGGTCCGGCGCCAGATACAGGAAAAGAGCCGTGAACAATACGTGGGAAGTACACGGCGTTCATTGACATGACTAAGGCCTTTGATACAGTCAGCCGCAATGGTCTCTGGAAGATTCTGTCGAAGCTCGGCTGCACCCTAAAATTCCTCACCATCCTGCAGCAGCTCCGTAAAGGCCAACTGGTCAGGTTAAACACAATTATGACCTGTCTGAACCATTCCCCATCAGTATCGGTGTGAAACAAAGCTTTGTTTTGGCACCAATGCTCTTTGACACCTTTTCAGCATGATGCTATGGGAAGTGAAAGAGACAAAAATATCTTCAACCTTCGCTGCCTTCTCACCAAAACGAAAACCATGCAAAAGCCCATTCTTGAGCTACTATATGCGGACAACTGTGCTCTTCTTAAGCACACAGAGGACTGCAGGCTACAGTCATTCAGTTCACCTAGGCTGCATGGGCTTTCGGTAACAGTCAGTCTGAAGAAAACAATGATCCTCCATCAGAAACCCCCTCGTGGTGTTTACAACCCATCTCGGATCACCATTGACGACCACTCTTTCATCACAATTCAGCAATTCACCTACCCGGGCAGCATCATCTCCAAAGACGCTACAGTAGTAAGGGACAGTTGAGAATCGACTTGCCAGAGCCAGTTGTGCCTTCGGGCACCTCCAGAAACATGTGGAAGAACCACCAGCTGTGCTGTTGTCACAACACTGTGATACTGCTCCAAAGCCTGGGAATTGTACCGCATGCAAATCCAGTGGAGCGCTTCCACCAGCGTTGCCTCCGCTCCACCGTGGGTATCAGCTGGCAGGATCGTGACTCCAACAATGATATCCTGGAGAAGGCAGGACTCCAAGCATTGAAGCCTCATTGCTGGTCTGGCCACATGCCTTGCACGGACAACTCCAGGTTACCAAAAGCAGTACTCTACGGAGAACTCTCTCAGGGCAAGAGAGATAGTGGTGCCCCGCGCAAGAGGTACAAAGACCAACTTAAGCAGCAGCTCTCTTGGGCAAATTTTGAGGACAACAAGCGGCTTGTGACAGAGACCGCTGGAGAACGCTGATCCACGAAGCAGTCAAGAATTTTGAGGAAACCAGAAGAGCAACTGCTGAAAAGAAGAGGACACGCAGGATTGTATGTGGCCTATCAGCGGCGTCAATGGATCTTTACCAAGAGGGATTTCCTGCAGGTCAGTGGCGGTTATTTAAAAAGGGAGCTTCGAGAGCATTTGTCCATTGCACATGGCCTGTCAACAGCTATAACCAGAGCACCAACCGTGAGTTAGATGGCGGGGAAGGTTCAGGCATAAAAGGGAGACACTGCCTAGCGGAGCGCTCATCAGCAGAGTGATCTGAGGCAGAGTGGTAGGCCTTTGGCTCATTCAGGCTTCAGTGAGGTTAAGTGGGTGAGTGGACCTCGTTCTATTCTTTCCATTTTTTTGAAAGAGGAATAAAGAACATGTCTGTAGGCTTAGTACTTTGCACTGGGTGTCAGATGTGGGAATCCTGGGAATCTTTCAGTCTCCCAGATGGCCATATCTGCACCAGGTGCACCGAGATACAGTTCCTGAGAGACCGTGTTAGGGATATGGAGCTGAGGCTTGATGACCTACAGTGTATTAGGGAAAGTGAGCAGGAGATAGATAGGAGTTAAAAGGAGTTAGTCACCCTGAGGCTTCAAGAGTTAGATAAGTGGGTGACTGTCAGGGAAGGAACAGGAAGAGCTCAGATAGTAGAGAGCACCCCTGTGGCCCTTCCCCTCAGTAATCGTTACTTCGTTTTGGACGCTGTTGAGGGGGGGCGACCTGACAGACGACGACCACGGCGATCGGGTCTCTGGCACAGAGCCTGGTTCTGTGGTGCAGAAGGGAGAGAAGAAGATGAGGAATACGGTAGTCATAGGGGATCCCACGTGATGGGAACAGACAGGAGGTTCTGTCAGCCCGATGGAGATGCCCACATGGTGTGTTGTCTCCCAGGTGCCAGGGTACAGGATGTCTTGGATCGGGTGCACAGTATTCTGAAGGGATAGGGTGAACAGCCAGAAGTCTTGATACACATTGACATAGGTAGAAAAAGGGAGGAGGTCCTGAAGTGAGAATTCAGGGAGTTGGGTAGGAAGCTGAAAAGCAGGACCTCCGGGGTAGTAATCTCAGGATTGCTGCCTGTGCCACATGCTAACAAGCGCAAGAATAGCATGATCAGGCATATTAATGCGTGGCTGAGAGAATGGAGTAGGGGGCAAGGCTTTGAGTTCCTGGATCACTGGGGCATCTTCCGGGGGTGGTACGACCTGTACAAAAGGGACAGGTTACACTTGAACCCAAAGGGGTCCAAAATCCTAGCAGGCATGTTTAATAGAGCTGTTCAGGAGGGTTTAAATTAATTTGGCAGGAGGATGGGAAGCAGAGCGATAGGGCTGAGGAAGGGGAAAACAGAAATAAATCAAAGATAGCGTGCAATAGAGATGATAGAAAGAACAGGCAGGAGATGAGGCATAATCACAGCCAGTGAGATGAGTTACAGGGCAATAGAGGTGTGGTGCAGTAAAATCAGAAAGCTACAAATACTGGACTGAAAGTGTTGTATTTGAATGCATGCAGCATAAGAAATAAAATGGACGATCTTAAAACTCAGCTGCAGATTGGCAAGTATGCCATTGTGATCATCTCTAAAGAATGGCTGCCATTGGGAGTTGAATGTCCAAGGATATACGGTGTATCAAAAAGATAGGTTAGTAGGCAGAGGGGGTGGTATGGCCCTATGTATAAGAAATAATATATCATTAGAAAGGGATGACAAAGGATCAGAAGGTGTAGAGTCTCTATGGGTTGAGTTAAGAAATGGCAAGGGTAAAAGGATCCTAATGGCAGTTGTATACAGGCCTCCAAACAGCTGCCGGGATGTGGATTACAAATTACAGCAGCAGATAGAAAAGGTATGTCAGAAAGGCAATGTCATGATAATGATTGGGGGTTTTAACATGAAAGTAGATTGGGAAAACCAGGACAGTACTGGACCTCAAGAGAGTGAATTTGTAGAATGTCTAAGGTTTGGCTTTTTAGAACAGCTTGTTGTTGAGCCCACTAGGGGATTGGCTGTGCTGGACTGGGTGTTGTGCAATGATCCGGAGGTGATAAGAGAGCTTAAGGTTGAGGAACCCTTAGGGAGCAGTGATCACAATATGATCGAGTTCACTTTGAAATTTGAGGAGAAACTAAATTCTAATGTGTCAGTATTTCAGTGGAATAAAGGAAATTACAATGGCATGAGAGGGGAACCGGCCAAGGTTGATCCAGAGACACAAGCAGGAAGGACAGCAGAGCAGCAATGGCTGGAGTTTCTGTGAAAAATGAGGGAAGCGCAAGACAGATATATTCCAAATAAGAAGAAATTTTCGAATGCAAGGAGGACACAACCATGGCTAACAAGTGGAGTCAGAGCCCAAGTAAAAGTAAAAGAGGGGGTATACAAGGAAGCCAGAGCTAGTGGGAAGATAGAGGATCGGGAAGCTTTTAAAAACTTGCAGAAGGAAACAAAGAAGGTCATTTGGAAGGAAAAGATGAAATATGAAAGGAAGCTGGCAACTAATATCAAAGAAGATACTAAAAGTTTTTTTAAGTATATAAAGGATAAAAGAGAGTTCAGGGTAGATACAGGACCAATAGAAAATGATGCTGGAGATATTATAATGAGAGATGCAAAGATGACAGAGGAACTGAATGCGTATTTTCAATCAGTCTTCATAGTGGAAGACATTTGCAGTATACCGGACGTTCAAGAGTGTCAGGGAAGTGAAGCATGTTAAGTGAAAAGTATGACTGACAAGGTGCTCAGGAAGCTTAATGGTCTGAGGGTGGGTAAATCGCCTGGACCTGATGGAATGCACCCTCAGGTTCTGAAGGAAGTATCTGGAGATATTGTGGAGGCCTTAACAATGATCTTTCATTGTTAAGGCATTGTACCAGATGACTGGAAAATTGCAAATGTTACTCTGCTATTTAAGAAGGGTGGGAGGCAGCAGAAAGTTAACTATAGGCCTGTTAGCCTGACATCTGGTTGGAAAGTTGTTGGAATGGACTGTTAGGGATGAGATTATGGAATTAAGGCACATAACAAGATAGGCCAAAGCCTGCATGGTTTCCTGAAAGGAAAATCCTGCCTGACTAACCTACTACAATTCTTTGAGGAAATTACGACAGGGTAGACAAAGGAGATGCAGCAGATGTGATGTACTTGGATTTTCAGAAGGCCTTTGACAAGGTGCCACACATGAGGCTGCTTAGCAAGGTAAGAGCCCATGGAATTACAGGAGAGTTACTAGCATGGGTGAAGCATTGGCTGATCGGCAGAAAACAGCGTGGGAATAAAGGGATCCTGTTTTGGCTGGCTGCCAGTTACCAGTGGAGTGCCACAAGGGTCAGTGTTGGATCGCTGCTTTTTATGATGTTTATCAATGATTTGAAGTATGGGATTAATGGATGTGTGTAAATTTGCTGATGAAACAAAGATAGTTGGAGGAGCAGGTAGTGTTGAGGAAACAGAGAGCCTGCAGAGAGACTTGAATAGTTTAGGGGAATGGACGAAGAAGTGGCAAATGAAATAGAACGTTGGAAAGTGTACAGTCATGCACTTTGGTGGAAGAAGTGAACAGGCAGACTATTATTTAGATGGGGAGAAAATTCAAAATGGAGAGATACAAAGGGACTTGGGAGTCCATGTGCAGGATACCCTAAAGGTTAACTTCCAGGTTGAATCGGTGGTGAAGAAGGTGAATGCAATGTTGGCATTCATTTCTAGAGATATAGAATATAAGAGCATGATATGATGTAGAGGCTCTAAAGGGCACTTGTGAGACCACGCTTGGAATATTGTGTGCAGTTTTGGGCTCCTTATTTTAGAAATTATATACTGACATTGGAGAGGGTTCAGAGAAGATTCCAGGAATGAAAGGGTTACCATATGAGGAACGTCTGGCAGCTCTTGGGCTGTATTCCCTGGAGTTCAGGAGAATGAGGGGGTATCTCATAGAGACATTCCAAATGTTAAAAGTCCTGAACAGATTAGATATGGCAAAGTTATTTCCCATGGTAGGAGATTCTAGGACAAGAGGGCACAACTTCAGGATTGAAGGACATCCATTTAGAACAAAGATGTGCAGAAATTACTTTAGTCAGAGGGTGATAAATCTGTGGAATTTCTTGCCATGAGCGGCTGTGGAGGCCAAGTCATTGGGTGTATTTAAGGCAGAGATAGATAGGTTCTTGATTAGCCAGGGCATCAAAGAGTATGGGGAGAAGGCAGGAGAGTGGGGATGACTGGAAGAATTGGATCAGCCCATGATTGAATGGTGGAACAGACTTGATGGGCTGAATGGCCTAATTCTGCTCTTATTTATCTTATGATCTTCTAGGAAGGATCCTATTACCCAAGTGCCCACATCCCAGCTGTTCCCGTGTCCCTACTGTTCCAGAGCCTGCATATCCAGAACTGGCCTCTACAGTCACCAATGATTGTGCCATCACTTCTTCCCTCCTGATCTTTGCAAGCGACAAACCAGCTATCATCATTATGGCTATTACTCTATTATGGGTTTATTATGTATACCCACAAGGAAATAATTCTCAGGGTTGTACGTGGTAGCATATGTACTTTGACAATAAATTTAATTCAAACTTTGCTCTCAGCTTCAGGAACCCAGATTCAATCACGAACACGTGCTGTCTGTGTGAAGTTCACATATTCTCTCCATGATTGTTCGTTTCCTTCCAATTTGCAGATCCTCAATTTCCTCATGGGCAGTCCCTTGTTAGTTTTATTGAGAGACAAGGAACAGCATTGAGCCTTCTGGCCCAACGAGCCACACTGCTCAGCAACCCACTATTTAACCCCATCTTAATCACAGGACAATTTGCAATGACCAACTAACCTACTAATCAGTAAGTCTTTGGAATGGGGAAGGAAACAGCAGCACCCAGAGGAAACCCACAGACTCATGCGAAGGACGTCCAAACTCCCTACAAACAGCATCAGAATTGAACTGCGACACTGCAAGCTGTAATAGCATTGCTCTAAATGTTGCGCTGCCGTGGCACTCCAATTACATAGTTATTATAACATTCATTGCATTGATGTGCTGGAAGGTTCATTGGTTGCTATAACTTAACCTTCGGTGAAGGTAAATGACAAAAGAAACAACAGGAAAGAATAGACAAGAAAGAGATTTTCTTGCAGGGCTGCAGGAAACCAAGAGATAACTGCCCCCAGAGTTCAAAGTTCATTTATTATTGACGTACTGTATGTATACAATTTAATATAATGTACTGCCATGAGATTCATTTTCTTGAAGGCATTTACAAGGAAAAAAATTGAATTTAATGAAAAACTTGTACATAAACTGGCAAAGACTGGCAAACGCCAATGTGCAATAGAAGACAAACCAGAATCAGATTTATTATCACTGCCAAATGTCATTTAATTTGTTAATTTGCAGCTGAAGTGCTGTCAATACATAAAATCAATTACTACAGGTTACAGTAAGACATTTTTTTAAAGTGCAAAAAGAGAGCAAAATAGTGAGGTAGTGTTTATGGACCATTCAGAAATCTGATGGTGGATGGAAAGATACTGTCTCTAAAATGTTGAGAAAGCATCTTCAGGTTCCGGTCCCTCCGCTCTAAAGATAGTAATGAGAAGAAGGGATTGTCCTGGGTGGTGGGATCCTTAATGATGGATGCCTCCATCTTGAGTCACTGCCTTTTGAAGGTGCCCTCAGTGGTGTGGAGACTAGTGCCCACGATGGAGCTCACTGAGTTAACAACCTTCGGCAGCTTTTTACAATCCTATGCACTGGAGCCTGCATACCAGACAGATAAACAATCAGTCAGGTTACTCATCTTAGAACATCTGTTGAATTTGCTATTGTCTTTGGTGACATGCCAAATCTCCTCAAACTCCGAATGAAATACAACCACTCGTGTGCCTTCTGCATAATTGCACCAATGTGTTGGGCTCAGGATGGATGTTGACATCCAGGAACTTGAAGCTGCTCACCTTTTCACTTCTCACCCCTCAATGAGGAGTGGTGTGTGTTCTCCCAACAACCTGTTCCTGAAATCCACAATCAATTTTTTGGTCTTACTGATGGTGAATCCAAAGTTGTTGTTGTGACACAACTCAACCAGCCAACCTAGCTCACTCTAGTATGCCTCCTCGGTCTCCTTCTAAGATTCTGCTAAATACAGATGTGTCATTGTCAATGTCATGATGTTTGAGCTTTGCTTATTCATGATGAGTGTGGAGACAGTAGAGTATCAAGCAAAATTCACATTCTTGAGGTGTGCTTGCGTTGATTGTCAGTGACGAGAAGGTATTATTTCCAGTCCACATTGTCTACCGATGAATCCCATTGCAGAGGGAGGTATAGAGATCCAAGATTTGAAGCTTGTTGATTAACACTGAGGGGGATGATGGTGTTGAATGCTGAACTGCAATCAATAAACAGCAGCCTGACATATTGTAGGTATTAGTGCTGTCCAGGTGGACCAAGGCTAAGTGGAGAGCCACTGAAGTTGCATCTGTTGTAGTCCTATTGTGGCAGCAGGCAAATTGTAGCAGGTCGAGGTCCGTGCTTAGTCAAGAGTTAATCCTGGCCATGATCAACCTCTCAAAGCACCTCATTACAGTACATGTGAGTGCAACTGGTCGACAGTCACCGAGGCAGCTCACCCTGCTCTTTTTGGTTACTGTTATGATTGTCACCCTTCTGAAGAAGGTGAGAACCTCCAACTAGCAGTGAGAGATTGAAGATGTCTTTGAATGCTTCAGCCAGTCGGTTGGCAGTTCAGTGACCTGCCAGGTACACCATCAGAGCCTGAAGTCCTTTGTGGGTTCACCCTCTTCAAGGATGTTTTAACATGCAAATATAAATACTGAGGACATGAATTATAAAGAATCCTTGAAAAGTGATCAAAGATTCAAAGTACACACACAAAATGCTGGTGGAACACAGCAGGCCAGGCAGCATCTATAGGAAGAAGCGCTGTCGACATTTTGGGCCTTTGTCAGGACTTGGTATGGAAACACCAATGCCCAGGAATGGAGAAGACTACAGACATTGGTGAATACAGCCAGTCAATCACAGGTGAAGCCCTCCCTACCACTGAGTACATTTACATAGAGCACTTCCACAAGAAAGCATTATCCATCATCAAAGGAAGAAGGGTCTCGGCCCGAAACGTCGACAGTGCTTCTTCCTACAGATGCTGCCTGGCCTGCTGTGTTCCACCAGCATTTTGTGTGTGTTGTTTGAATTTCCAGCATCTGCAGATTTCCTCGTGTTTGCTCTAAAGATTCAAAGTACATTTATTTTCAAAGTATGTATGCAACATACAACCCTGAGATTTGCCTTCCCTTAGACATCCATGAAATAAAGAAACAGGATGGAACCCGTTAAAGAAAAACATCAAACCTCCAACAGGCAAAAGAAAACAAATGGCGCAAACGGCAAAAAAGACCAAACAAACCCACAAAACATAACCTCAAACCACAAGTCATCGAAACAGTCCCCAGAAATGCTCAATTCAATCTAGTGCTGTGTCATTCATTGACTGCAGGCCGCAGATTCTGCTCGATCAAAATTAGAATTGATTCAGATTAATAATTAATGAAGTTATCTACACTGGTTCAAGAGTCTGATGGCTATAGGGTAATAATTGTTTGTGAAACTGGTGGTGTGGGACCCAAGTTTCTGAACTTCCTTCTCAACAGTAGTAGCAAGAAGAGGGAATGGCCTATTTAGTAAAGGCCTTTGATAATGGATAATGCTTTCTTGTGGAAGTGCTCTATGTAAATATACTCAATGGTAGGGAGGGCTTCACCTGTGATTGACTGGCTGTATTCACCAATGTCTGTAGTCTTCTCCATTCCTGGGCATTGGTGTTTCCATACCAAGTTGTGATGTAACCAGTTAGCATACCTTTCACTCTGTATTTATAGAAGTTAGTTAGCTTTTGGTGACATGACAAATCTATGCAAACATTTAAAAAAGCAGGTGTTGTTGTGCATTCTTTGTGAAGACACTTAAGTGCTGGTCCCAGGTCAGATCCTCTGAGATGCTGATGCCAAGGAACTTAAAGCTACTGACCATCTCTGCCTCTGTTCCCCTAATAAAGACTAGCTCATAGACCTCTGGTTTCTTCCTCCTACAGTCAATAAACAACTCTTCTGGTTTTCCTGATGTTGTTGTAGCACCTTCAGCCAGATTTTCAATTACCGTCCTATATGCCAATTCATCACCACCTTTGATTCAGCCAATAATAGTGCTGTCATCAGCAAACTTAAAAACAGCATTGGAAATTTACAGCCGCACAGTCGTAAGTATAAAGCCAGTAGAGCAAAAGTCTAAGCACACAGCCCTGTGGTGGACTTGTGCTACTGGTGAATGTGGAGGAGATGTTACCACCAATCCGTACTAACTGTGGTACGACAGTGAGGAAGTCGAGGATCCAGTTGCACAGAAAGGTACTGAGACCCAAGTCTTGGAGCTTGATGGTGATAGCGTTGAATGCTAAGCCGCAGTCACTTTAGAGCATCCTGACATAAATGTCTTCACTGTCCAGAGCTGAGCAAAGGGTCAATGAAATGGCATCTGCTGTTGACACGTTGGAATGGTTGGCTAACTGGAATGGATCCAGTCACTCCTTGGGCAGGAGTTGACATGACCAAACTCTAAAAGCACTTAATGGAGGATGCAAGTGCTGAGGCAGATTACTACCTGAGACAGCTGAAGCTAGAGGTTGAAGATGCCTGTAAACACTCTAGTCAGTTGATTAACATAGGCCTTCAGTACTCTGCCATCTGGGCCAAATGCCTTCCATGGATGAAGCCCCTCGAAGGGTACTCCCACATCAGCCTCAGATACAGATCACAGGATCGTGAGGTTTAGTGCAGGTGAGTGGGGGGGGGGGGGGGGGAGGTGCTCATGAAGGTGCTTATATATTCCGTTGGTCAAAGTCAACATAAAAGGCATCATGGTCATCTGGGAATGAAACCTCATTGCCATTTATGTTGCTTTGTAGAAGGTGATGACATTCTAGCCCTTTAACAATTGCAGAGCATCCCTATGTGATTCGTTTAATCCAGAGTTGCTGCTTTGCATGAGAGACAGCCTCCCTGATGTCTTACCTGGACCTCTTGTACTTCCACAGATCGCCAGTCCTAAACGCCATCAATCCAGCCTGGAGGGATTGCTCTGCTTGGAACTGAAGGACACACAATGAGCTGAATGGGATCCTGTGTCACAAGAAATAATCCTCGAGTACTAAGCCTCTCCACTCTGGTAACAGAATTCTATCAAATTGCAGCTGCCCCTCACTAACATTTTTACATCTACCTAACAGTTTGGTGACCAGAACTGCTCAAGGTGCGGTCAAATCAATATTTTACAAGAAATTAATTATGATTTCATTGCTTTCATATTTTATGGCAGCACTTATAAAAGTCAAGGATTACACGTATGTATTGTTTAACTTGCTTCAACTTCTCCTGCCACTTCAAATTATTTGTTCCACCTTATCCTAAATCTCCGTTCTTCTATTCACTTTCATATTGTACCTTCTAGATTATATTGCCTTGAATTCTTGATACATCTAACACTTCATCCTTGTTCACATTAGTTCTCATTCCATGTGTGCTTGCACATTCCACCAACTAATCTACAAATCTCATTATTACCTCCAAAGCCACTATGTTTCCCAATTTTCTACCATTATAAACTTGTAAATTGTGCCCTTAATACCCAATTCTCACCACTGCCCGCAAGGAGGTTGTGTGTTCTCCCTGTGATGCATTAGCTTCCACCAGGGCACCAGGGATAACTCTCCTGCCCACAAAGAAATCTTTAAAGTAACCGAGAGCAGCTACAGTATACCCAACCTCTGGATGTTGAACACAGAAACTAGGTTGCTGAACTTCTGCGGTATGAAAGGTTGGCCAAAAAGACAGCATGGTAGTGTAGTTGTTAGCACAATGCTTTACGGTACAGGCAACCTGGGTTCAATTCACTCCACTTCTACCTTCTCTCCGTGACCGTGTTGATTTCCTCCAGGTGCTCCAGTTTCCTCCCATATTCCCAAGATATACCAGCTGGTAGATTAATTGGTCATTGTAAATTGTCATGTGATTAGGCTAGGATTAAATCAGGGGATTGCTGGGCAGTGTGGCTCGAAGGGCCTGTTCCGCACTGTAAAAAAGACAAGTGCTAAGGAAATGGCAAAAATGCTGCCAAAGTCGCCATAAGGCACAAAAAGGAACAATATTACTCGATTATGAATGGCTTTGATGAGAGAAGATAAGAGGAACCTCTTTCCATTGACAAAAGAATGGTAACCAGAGAACAAATTCACCTTAATGTCTTCATTTACTACTGTTTTAATGGTGAGTAAAATGGGAACTTATACGTCAGAAGAATAGTCATTGGCTGAGCATTATCCATTTAGCACTTCATCTCAAATTCAACATTAAACTCTTTGATTGCAGCTTTTTATACCCCAATTAAAGAGATACTAGCAAAACATACAATCTTGAACCGATGGAACTTACGAAACTAGGCTAGCAATTTCCCCCTCCCCCTCCTACTTTCAAATCTCTTACTATCTTTCCTTTCAGTCAGTCCTGACGAAGGGTCTCAGCCCGAAACGTCAACAGTGCTTCTCCCTATAGATGCTGCCTGGCCTGCTGCATTCCACCAGCATTTTGTGTGTTGCTTGAATTTACAACACCTGCAGATTTCCTCCTGTTAGCGACATGAAAAGTACTTAAGCAAATTTAAATGATTTCAAGTGTAAATAAGCAAAGGTAAGTGATCAACAAAAGACATGACATTCGCTGGTCCCCAGCTTTATACTGCCCACAACAAGGCATGAGTACATAACTAAGCCCTTTGTTTTTACCAAGTTCCCACCCACATAACTAACTACCATAAACATGCAACACACAATACAATGGAGACAGAAAAAAGATGGATGGCTTCTACACAAAAAAACATTACATCATTGCCGTTGAGATGGAAAATAGTCATGGGATTATTGGTTGCAAGGACAACGGTGAGAGATACATTCATTTTATCTGCTGGAAAAAGGACAGAGAATATTTACTTTGACATTATGGAAATTGTCAAGACTTTGATGAAATTTCCACTCAATTACTTGCATTTACTCATGCAAGTGCTGGCAAGATTAGAATCTCACAATTTTGCCATCTGACTTTTGCCACTCAAAACTAACGAGAAGTTTACTTAAATTCCCCAGAAATGACTCTGAAGTATAGTATCTACTTTTGGATTCTACAGTCATTGTAGTGGCAATTACACTGCTGTAAAAATAGAAAAATAGCTAAATTATTTTATTTTTAAATGCAAATGAATGATTTTAATTTTTAGTTCTAGCTCATTTCAAAATGAAATTTTAAGTAGCATTTTGGCCATATCCAAATCACAGGAAACTTCAGAAATATTAAAACACAGGTTTGATGATTAAGTTTATGTTGGTTTTCATTGCTGTGACTGAGGGGGTTTTGATTTGCCTTGGGGTGGCCATAAGTGTTTTGTCTACACTGGTACTTGATTGGTGATGAATGCACTGGTTAAAATCACAGCTTGAAGACATGAATGGTATCTAATTTCAAAGGGCATGCACATTTAAGTAGGATTCCATTTACCAGTTGGTTGATGTATTCAAAAGCTTTCTGAAGATTAGAAAAGGTCTTGTGCTTTGAATGGTTCCTGGTCCTTTTTTTTAGATTTTCCATCTAATGAAGATCATATTCACATTTTGCTATCTAACGGGAAAAAATCTATATTACAACACATCAATCACTGAAGGGAAATAATCAAGAAAGATTCTCTGGAAAGAATCAATGGAGACCTTTCTGTAACCATCACAAATTGGACACAACGGTCACAATTACAGTCTCGCTGATCTCTTCGTATGCACTCCTCTTCCTAAACTAGGGAGACAAAACCATGAATTTGGTCTGCAATATTGTAGAACTTCAACAGAAACCTTGTTTTCTAACTGAATAGCCTTTTCAACCCTATGTTGGGCTGGAAGTGTGCTAGGATTTCAACACTTTCAATGCATTGGGTTGGTGTCAGGATTACTTGAGTCAAGCACAGTGAATCTAAGACAAAGTGACATTCAATGTATTCCCCTACCAAGCAAGCACTGACTGCCTCTCCCCTCTTTTTTAATCTGGCTCTCAGCAAGGTGGGCCCCTTGGCTACCCGGACAATGAATGGTCTCAACCACATTGACGATTCCATGGGTTATCATCTCTTGTTCTTTCCACAAACCTTCTGCGCCTTAGGTCAGATGCTTTTTATTGAACTATGGATCTGAATTGTTCTCTCATTTTCTGCCCAAGAACATGTTGTGCTTGTGGTTAATTAGCTCTTCACTTTCCTACTCATTCTCATCAAACCTGTCTCTTTACAAGAGCAAATTACAGTGAACTCCAGTACAGTCCAGTCACTTTGGACATTCTGCAACTTCTGCTGGTTAAGAGTCAGCAGGGTGCACTGACTGAAAAGAGTTGTCATTTAGGTCACAGGTTGGATGAAGGTGATGAAAATGACAGTCTGGGTTAGGTACTGGCTCAGTCATCAGTATTTCTGATGGTGTTGGTGATAAGGTCATCCTCGCCATGCCACATTTGAATGAGGCAATCTTCCAGCAATAAACATCTAGATTGAGGGAGATATCACAAAGCCTCAAGCTCATTTCTCAACAAAAACATAGTAGGAGGCAGACAGTTGTTATACATTGTGCTTGGTAGAGTGTCATTCTACATGGCAGGAAGGAGATTAGAGATCCAGTCAAATGTTCAGCTTCGGCAAAAATAAAATAACTTGTGTTAATAATCTAACCAAGAAGTGTTAAATATTGAAAGGAGAGAACTTCCAAGATCATGGCACCTGAACAAGTACAAACATTATTCCATGACTCCCACACTAAACAGCACTACAACTTCTAACTCCATCTCCTCACTCAACTTTCAATCCCAGATGAAGCAAGGCACTTCCATGGGCACTAATTACAAATCCTTTCACAGAAACTCCCACATTCTCCTCCTCTCAGCAAACTGATGGAAGACATCATCAATGTGATCAGGTGGTGCCAACTCACCAATAATGTACACACCTATAGAGTTTGTTTTTTTTTGCAAAATGGCTTAGCTCAAGCTCTCATCACAGCCTTAGTGCAGACATAGACCAACAGTTTGAATGCTGGTGGTGAGCTGAGAGTGATCACCTTTAATATCAAGGCAGCATTTGACCAATTGTGACATCAAGTTACCCTGGTAAAACTGAAGACGATGGATCCAAGAGGAAAACACCCCAATTATTGGTATATTTCACAAAGGAAGATGGCTGTAGTTGCTGGATTACCCCAGCCCCAGGACAGACACATAAACACCATGGCTTCCAAAGCAGCAAGTGACTCACTTCATGATGGTGAAAACCTATCCACCATCAACAAGGCACATTTCAGGATTGTGATGGATTATCCATCCATTTCCCTGGTTGAGGACAGGATCAGTAAGTAGAGTGGCTGAATGGTGTCCAGAACAAACAATCTGTCTGATTCACATTCCATCAAATCCCCTAAACATTAACTCAATGTCATCAATACACAGTGACCCATCACCTGTAGCATCTACAAAATGCACTACAGTTGGTCATCCAGGATAGTCCAACATCATCTCCCAACTCATGATCCCGATCACTATGGAAAAGAGTGGCAGGTGTAAAAGAATATGACTGTCTCCAGGTTCCTCTTCAAGTTGAGTACCATTCTAAGCTCCAAGGCATCCTTATTACTGCACTAAATCCTGGCATTCCCTGTCTAACAGCAGGGGGAGTACTTTCACCAGAAGGACTGCAGCAGTGAAAAGCAGAAGCTCATCACTATCTTTTCAACAACAATTAAGGATATTGCCTTGCCAGAGACAGTCGCATCCCAATGCTTTTTACATTAAAAAGCATCATTAGATTGCATTTACATCAGTACCATGCATATCTCGATAGTCCTACTCTTGAAAATTAAAACAGATTAGTGAGTAGTTTTTGAGAGATGAAAAGTAAACATGTTTTTGTAAGTTGACTGTAGCCTAATAAATTTAATTGAAATAATTAAATAAGACAAAGTCATAATATTCATGGATATGGCACTAATTTAGGTTCAGGAGTTATCCTACTGATACAAAATTCCTTTATCTTACTTGGATAACTTATTTCATCTAGTCTTTCTGCCTTTCTCTGTAGGAGCATAAAGCCTGGTATAAAAATCCAGTATGCCAGACATCAGAATCAGTTTTAATATCATCAGCATACGTCATGAAATATGTTGCTTTACAGCTGTGGAACATAATAATACCTACAAATTAAAATAAATATTTAATTTAAAAATTGAAATTAAATAAGTAGTGCAAAAAGAGAAGGAAAAAAATAGATGTGTTCATGGGTTCAAAGTCCATTCAGAAATCTGATTGTGGAGGGGAAGAAGCTGTTCCTGAAATGCTGAGTGTGTGTCTTCAGGACCTCATCCTTGATGGTAGTAATGAGAAGAGGGCATGTCCTGGGTGATGGGGGTCCTTAATGATGGACACCTTTTTTGAGGCACCAGCTTTTGAAGATGTTCTGCATGCTGGGGAGGCTCGTACCCATGATGAAGCTGGCTGAGTGGCCCCCACCATACCAGATGGTGATGCAACCAGTTAGAATGCTCTCCACAGTACCACTGCAGAAATTTGAGAATGTCTTTG
Organism: Hemitrygon akajei; assembly: GCF_048418815.1. Taxonomy (NCBI): domain Eukaryota; kingdom Metazoa; phylum Chordata; class Chondrichthyes; order Myliobatiformes; family Dasyatidae; genus Hemitrygon; species Hemitrygon akajei. The sequence continues at coordinate 180,377,232 of NC_133128.1, forward strand.
GTGACATACCAATTCTCCTCAAAAATCTAATTAAAAAGAGCTGCTGTTGTGCCTTCTTTGTAATTGCATCAATCTGTTGGGCCCAGGATGGATCTTCAGAGCTGTTGACACTCAGGAACTTGAAACTACTCACCCTTTCTACTGCTGATCCCTCGATAAGGACTGTTATGTGTTGCCTCAACTTCCCCCTTTCTGAAGTCCACAATCAATGCCGTGGTCTTACTGACATCAACTGCAAGGCTGTTGCTGTGACGCTACTGAAACCAGCTGCTCCATCTCATTCCTGTAGACTTCCTTGTCACCATCTGAAATTCTACCAGCAGATATGTCATCAGCAAATTTATAGATGGCACTTGAGCTGTGCCTAGCCACACAATCTACACCCTCTTTCATTGTGGCCATACGGGAGGCTTGGTAAGCTCATGGCATTACAAGGTCTCGCCCAGTGAAAGTGGCTCATTGCACAGCTTCGTAGCCAATGAGAGTCTGCTTATGAATGGCCAAATATGACAGTCAGGTTCAATTGAAGTACAAAATGATAGAAATATGCAGCAAATCACACGGTATTTGTGGAAAAAAAACTGTGTTTCAGGTCAATGACATAAAGCCATAAGCTCAGAAGACATAGGAGCAGAATTAGGCCATTTGGCCCATTGAGTCTGCTCCGCCATTCTATCATAGTTGATTATCCCTCTCAACCCCATTCTCCTACTTTCTCCCTGTAACGATTGATAACCTTACTAATCAAGAACCTATTCAAGCTCCACTTTAAATGTACCCAATGACTTGGCCTCCAAGGCCTCTGTGGCATGGATTTCACGGATCTGGCTAAAGAAACTCCTCCTCATTTCTGTTCTAACGGGGCATCCTTGTATTCTGAGATACTGCCCTCTAGTCTTAGACTCCCCCACTACTGGAAACATCCTATCCACATCTACTCTATGTAAGTCTTTCAATATTTGGAAAATTTCAATGAGACCTTGCCCTTATTTTTCTAAACTCCAGGGGGTGGGTGGGTGGGTGGGTGGGTGGATGGATGGATGGATGGATGGATGGATGGATGGATGGATGGATGGATGGATGGATGGATGGATGGATGGATGGATGGATGGATGGATGGATGGATGGATGGATGGATGGATGGATGGATGGATGGATGGATGGATGGATGGATGGATGGATGGATGGATGGATGGATGGATGGATGGATGGATGGATGGATGGATGGATGGATGGATGGATGGATGGATGGATGGATGGATGGATGGATGGATACTTTATTCATCCCCATGCCCTTCGCTCAGCTACCGATGTTAAACTCTCCAGTATCTCCAGATACAGCAGTACCTGAGTTACAGGGAAAGGCTGAATAAGTTAGAACTTTATTCCCTAGAACATAAAGATTGAGGGGAGATTTGGTAGAGGTATACAAAATTATGAGGGGTATAGATAGGATACATGCAGTGGGCTTTTTCCACTGGGATTGGGTTGGCAGGTAATGGGATAAGGATGAAAGGTGGAATATTTAAGAGGAACAGGAGGCGCAGCTTCATTCAGAGGGTGATGAGATTGTGGAACGAGCTGGCAGAGAAAGTAGTGGCTGCAGGGTTGATTTCAACATTTAAGAGAAATTTGGATAGTTAGATGGATAGAAGGGGTGTGGAGTGCTATGGTGTGGGTCAATGGGACTAGGCAAGTTAATTGCCCAGCATGGACCAGATAGTGTGCTGTGGTGTTCTATGTCTCTACAGGTCCATATTACCTGCAGATTTGCTTGTAGATTTAAACTGAATGCTTGCACGTGCCTGGCTTTATCAAATATTCAATTTATTGACCAAATTGAGAAAACAAAATGTGGTCTTAATTTTCAAAGCAATTTAAATTCAGAATGCATATACACAGTTTGTGACGACTGTGGGACTTTGGGAGAAGAGACGAGCAGAAGCCTGTGCTGCACGCTCCACACAAATTACCAGTGAATGGCATTGATCAGGGCAGAGGACTTCCACATTTTTAAAATTCAAGCCCAGACAGGAACCTCTGAATGGAATTAGGAAGCATTTTTATTTTCCATTTCAGATCAATTAGTGATCAAAAGCAAGTCAGCTGAGATTTTGATGGGTTTAAAGTCTTCATAACGGAGCACCAGCCTGCAGCATGTTTCCAGGTAGAGTCTGCATCTCAAGGGCTGTCAAGCCAGGTCCTTAAGTTATACTGAAGCAGACCCTGCAAGTGTGATCTGCTCAAGTAGCCCCCCCAAAGTGAGGACACAAATTGTCAAGCATTAAAACTGGATGCCACTTAGCATATGTGGGAGGGCAGCATGGAGCAGGATGGCAAGAAGGTAGTCTCTGTTCTAGAGAGGTAAAAAGCATGCAGAAGTTTGAAACCTGCACAGTGGAAATTTAAATGGCACAATGCAAAGTATGCTTTCTACACAATTAATCATTGTGTAATGACTAATGAAACATCCAGATTTTAAAAAAAGATGCGAGCAGTGTCTCTTCACAACTTTACTAGAACATGCTATCATTGAAGTATCATCACCAGAAGGGTATAGTAATAATAACTAAATAAAGATATTCTGAAGGAAGCCTTTTAAAGGAAACAAAATTGACAAAACATTTACATTGATATACTAGCAGCACCAGAGTGGTAAAACAATAATGAAAAGCTTGACCAGAGTTCAGAAGATATAATTTATTAGATTTTGATGAAATTGAATGAATCAAATGGAAAGGATGGGAGAAACTAGTTGTCCTTCCTGGAAAATGAAATGCAATACTTTGAAATCAAAACCATCTCAAAGGCAGAGTCCAAAAGAAAGACCAATAAATGGAACTACTATTAAACATAGTAGACAACTAGGGGTTCAGATAATGCATGAAGATGTTTGATCTGTAAATTATTAATTAAAATTTTCCCAGATCCCATAATTATCTTCCCTTTTGTGGCTAGAATATTGGGAACTACTGTGCGCTCTGATTACGGAGAAGTGGTTCACACCTGCTTCACCGGATTGTACCATGTAACCCAATGGTTATTCAACAGATGGGCCGTACTGCATCCTCAAGCAAAGTAAGAGGGTAAAGGGGTCTGCTTTCCAAACAGCTCCTCACGGTGCTTGGAAGTGATGGTCCTGGTGAATTCTTGCTCAGCAGACAGAATATTCAACTGTGAGGTGCCACCACAGTAACCTGCCATTTAAATCCGCTTTGGCTATCGTGATGGCAGTCAGAAGCTCACTCCAGGTGGACTTGACGCCTGCTCTCAATGAAACATGCCTTATGATGAACAGCTTTGAAACAGTACATGCTGAAGTCTAGTTCATCATAGCCAGTACCCTCAACCAGGCCAGCCTCAAGAGTGTGCTACCAAAATGCCAGAGTCCAAATTCCCTCAGCTACTGCCACACAACCATTTAAGGTGTCTACCAATCCACCTCCTGCCTGCAATTTAGAAAAATCAGTCCACCACATTATGTTCCTTCTCCCTACTTGCCAACAGAAACAAAGTCAAAATGCTGGTTTGAGGAAATAATGGAGCTTTTTGTAACTGTTTTGAGTCTGAAGACCAATCCACATTCAAGATCCAAGTGGCCAAACAAAATAAGTATGTCACCGTCGTCACAGACTTAATCACCTTCTTAAGGACTGTATAACAAAGAGGTGAATCTGGGTGCTCTGCAACCAGACACCAACATGATTCACTCCCCACTTAAGTTCAAGTCTGCAGTGTTTAAATTGGGTGACCCTGACCTACACAGTTAATCCAGGTATGACCTACATAAAGCAATCAAAATGCCAAGAGCCTGCACAAGACCAGCTGTCAATTGTGGCAAGGCTTACCTGCTATGACAAGCTACAAAACAATGTCAGGCAATTTCACTGGCAACAGTGCATCGCTCCCTGATGAGCTCAATGCTTTCTCTGGCCAAGAAAGCCCATCAGTGCCTCTACTCCCTCACTTTAAACAGATGGGCAATGAAATGACAACACCTGCCCTGACAGCCTCTGACATACCTGTACCCCCACTCACCATTCCAAATGTCAGATCAGCAAGCCCATAGAAGGCATCTGGTCTGGATGGAGTCCCTGGCTGTGCTCTCAGATCCTGCAGGAATCAGCTGGCAGAAGGTTTCAGATATACTTAACTGCTCCGTACCGTAATTAAAATTTTCCACCTGCTTCAAGACCACTATCACCCCAGCAAAGAAAAACAGGATAATGTGCCAAATTGACTGATGCCTGATGGCTCTGACATCCACCAACATGGAACGCTTCGAGGGGCTGGTCATATTATATCAACTCCAGCCTCCTAGATACTCACTGGGGTTTAGAAGAATGAGGAGGGAATCTCATTGAAACTTATTGAATATTGAAATGACTAGATAGAATAGACATGGAGAGAATGGTCCCTATAGTGGGGGAGAGTGCACAGCCTCAGAATAGGACATGGCTTTGGAACAGAGATAAGGAGGAATTTCTTTAACCTGAGTGGTGAATTTGCAGAATCCACTGCTACAGATGGCTATGGAGGCCAAGTCATCAGGAAGATTTGCAGATCCATGGCAGAAATTAATTTCTGTAGCCCTACACTCATCACAGGAACATTAGAAAAACAAAGACAGCAAAGCCAGACTCTTACTTAATGACCATTGCTCTGCCTTCAATAGCCCTTCCTCCAATACAACATGGAATATATCTCTAGAGTGGCATTAAGGGATCAAACAAGTTCCCAACTTGTTTACAAACATCCTAGTGCATTAGCAGTTATTAAACATTGAAGAACTCTGGACTAAAATGGCAAGTTTAATGGTCCAGGGCAGTTTCCGTGCTGTAATTGTTATATGGTTATATGGTTAATTGCTTTATCTAAGATAAATACAAATATGACTGTAACAGAAAGAGACAGTTGATTTTTGAAAATAGAAATTTGGGGTTAAGTAAAGTGGGATTTCATAATACCAGATCAAAAAGCAGGGAAAAAAATGAGTCAAAGCCTTTGTGATGTGATTTTTCTTTCTCCTGGAATGAATCGGAAAATTATTTTAAAAAGGAAGAAAAATAATTCAAGCTGTCCTAAATCATGTTTTACAGGCAAAAACAAAATCAACAGAGGCTACCCTCCTAGTTCCAATTAGCTGTCAACATGGAGCAGAGCATAAAAATTAAAAACTTTCCAAAAATGCTATGCAAATCAGTAACATAAGTGAACACAAACAGTACATGAATGCATTTGTAAATATTCTATTTGAATTATACAAATGAGAGCTATAGTATAAAATTTAGATAAAACAAAATACAGTAGTTAACACTCTGGTAAAATTTACAACTGAAATCTTACCAAAAAAACACCCTGCACCACAAAGCGCCCAAAAAATTCATTGATATAAAAGCTCAAGTTTAGTGCACTTAAATTATTTTTTTGCTTGTGACAGCATTTACAATATGGACAAAACTTATATAGGTTATAATGTGAATTGCTGGCAGAACATTTCCAAATATAAATATTGCAAAGTAGAGTTCAGGCAATAATCTACACAAGAAAATGAAGCTGCTGTATCAGTTCACAATTATGTAAAACATATTAGTAGTGACACTGCAATAAATAGGAAAATTTGCAAAGGCAGTTGTGAACTACTTGGGTCTGAAAATATTTGGGTTAACATCAGTGCAAATTGTTTATACCAATAGAGCAATTAATTACAGCTCAATACTCTAAAATATATAATTATGAGTCAAATCATAAAATTTGGCTTGTGTTGTTTTATGCATTTAAATCTATAATGCATAGGAAAGCAAAAGTTTCCAGTGCAAAGAAAGGAAATACAGCATATGGGATATAAATATTAAGCCACAAAGAATCTATTATTTTGCAGCAGTGGGTATACTTTCCATTGCCCTTATGTTTTTATAGGAATTATTCTTTCTTTCTGGTTCCTCATAAGCTGCTCAAGTAATATGTTGGTTTCCACATAGTTTTATCAACGTTGTTACTGATGCAAAGTTATCTTTATCCCAAGGAAAAGACTTCAAGTATGCACATATGGTTAGAAAAACGAGTTCTGGCAACTACATACACTAAGAATGTTCATCTTATCTTCAGCTCAGTCTGATAAGCTGCTCATTGCCAACATTTTTTGTTCTATCTTATACCAAATTGATTTGTGTCTTAGAAAGCTGCAACCCAGGATCTACATAGTTATTTCTCTTTTGTCCACAGTATTCTTTTGTACATGAAAACGTGCCTATTAGTGAGTCTATATAGAATTCGAAACTCAACAGTCCATTTTAAACTTATCAAATGAGTTGTCAATTTTGGACAGAGTTTTCCTGATCCGGAGTGCAGTGAGTCTTGCAGATGGATTTTGATACCAGCATTCTTTCATCACCTTTGCAAGTGAGGTTAATGTCTGTTGAGAAAAATGTCATAAAGGATTATCATTAAAACATTTTCCATTAGTACTCTGCAGTCCTCAAATTCATCTTCAAGACATTCCAAAGCCAGGGCAAGTAACTTCCACATCATAACCATTTTCTCATCATCCAAAAGGTTAAAAATATCAAACTAATAATGCTGCCTAATGCTAAATAATGCTACACTCCAGCTTGCCAATGGGCTTTGAGTGTTATGGACTGTTAATACTTTTTTTTAAATTAAGCCATACAACATGCATTGTCTGTTTTGCACAGACTGGAGTATCCTGCAATCTCATTGTTTTGAGACATGACAATAAAGGTCTATTCTATTATAATTTTGCAGGTTAGAGAAATTTTGTGGCTTTGCATAACAAAAATTGAAAAATAACTTCAAATGAATGAAAATTCAAATCTATTTTATCCAAAACGGACAGATACAATTCTGAGCCAAATTTGCTGCTAATAAACATACCAGTTTATGACTTTTCCAAAACAAGATTATCAAATTGTTTGTCATAAGAAATGACAGAGCTATGACCTATTATGTTTTAAATGGTGACATGAACAGCACTTCAAAAACGAATTAAGGGTTTGTTTCATTCTAATCCCATCAGTTAGCTCAAAAATAACTAGAAAACCTGATTTAGAAACTCTCAAAGGACAATTCATTGCAAGAAGAGGGAGAAAAGACAATCAAGAGCAACTCACAAACAAGAGAAAATCTGCAAATGCCGGGAATCCGAGCAACACACACAAAATTTCTGGATGCTCAGATTTCCAGCATCTGCAGATTTTCTCTTGTTTTGATTGAATTACTACACTGCTAAGTACATAATTGTGAACTTCTTCAGGGAAGCCTACCCTGAAGAAGTTTAAATCTTCCCTTCAACAGGAGTTCAGTGAAACCCTCTCTCAATTGCCTTCCTTCTGTGATCCCTGCTGCTCTCAGACTCTTTGACCAGACCCTCTACTACAGCTGTGTATCCTCCCTGGGACTATGTCTTTGCCACCGGCTTGTACCCACAGTTTCCAGATTAGTTTCCAGGCTTCTCAATTTGAACCCTCCAAGGACTCCAGGTACTCACAGTCAATTCACTGCTTCTCCCACTGCATTCTACGCACCACACTTTCTGTCATGAGGAGGTACCTGGTGTCCCTATCCCAGTCACTGTCACTGGGATTCTCTCTCCGCCTCCTGTAATGTATCTGTACACTATTTTATCTTCCACTGGATCCATGCTTTCAGTTGCCAGTTCTTTGAAATTCACCAGATGAGGCCACACTTAGGTTGCAGGAACAACACCTTATATTCCATTTGGGTAGCCTCCAACCTGATGGCATGAACATTGATTTCATGAACTCTGGTAATGCCCCCACCCCTCCCCTTCCTTCACCATTTCCCATCTCCCTTTCCTTCACTCACCTCGTCTCATTGCCCACCCATCACCTCCCTCTGGTGCTCCTCTCCCCTTTTCTTCCTTCCATGGCCCTCTGTCTCTTTTACCAATTTACTTCCCAGCTCCTTACTTCATTCCTCTCCCTTCAGGTTCCTCCGATCACCTTGGTGTTTCTCTCTCCCTTCCCCCCACCTTTTAAATCTACTCCTCAGCTTTTCTCCTATAGTCCTGCCCAAGGGTTTGGGCCCGAAATGTCACCTGTACCCTTTTCCTAGACGCTGCCTGGCCTGCTCAGTCCCTCCAGCATCTTGTGTGTGATGATCAAGAGCAACTGATGTAATAGATTTTGGGTTATGGCTTCATGTTTAGTTACCTAATGAACAGTTGCCACACTACAGAAGATGCACATTTCTGCTGCCCATCACCACCATAACACCCCCATTCTGCAACATCCCCAAAACATGACATAATCAGAGAAAATTCATAGGTTTTATGTATTAATTTATTGCTGAGAGTTCCACTTTAGTTTTTGAAAACAAATCCAAAATTATCAGCAAGCAAAATTCCAAATTCATAAAACATGAGAAGTAAAGACCCAACTATGAATTTTGTGTTTGTGGAAATGACGTTCTCTAACAATAACAGGAAAAACTTTGTCAGCAGGTGCAATGTGTGCCCTGGGCTCTAAGAATCTTCTCCAATAATTTTCTCACCACTGAAGTAAGACTTGCTAGTCTCCATTTCCCAGGGTTATCCCTACTTCATTTCTTGAACAAAGCAGCACATTTTCTACCTTCCAATCATCTGTTACTACTTCTGTAGCCAGTGACAATGCAAAGCTTTCGCCACCTCTTCCCTTGTTTCCCATAAGCAAGCAGGAGCAAATTCCTTGTTCAGAATCCCAGAAGGAAAAATTCAAGATGTCATATGATCTCAAACTTTCAAGAATTTGAAAGCTTAAACACATGAACAATCAGAGCCTCATCCAGGTGGAAAAGACATTAACCTGTAAATTGCCATTGATTACTCTAAATGCACTTTGAATAAGTTCTGGTGCTAAAAACATTCAGCTACATGTGCTTAGGAGACGCAATTAACCAAAGCACTCAACTTAAAGGGTGGTGTCAACTCCACATCAAACAGTGATCTTCCTCAACATCAAGCAGGGTCAGAGCAGTCTCTACTTCCTGAGGAGACTGAGGTCCTTTAACATCTACCAGACGATGCTGAGGATGTTCTACGAGTCTGTGGTGGCCAGTGCTATCATGTTTGCTGTTGTGTGCTGGGGCAGCAGGCTGAGGGTAGCAGACACCAACAGAATCAACAAACTCATTCGTAAGGCCAGGGATGTTGTGGGGGTGGAACTGGATTCTCTGACAGTGGTGTCTGAAAAGAGGATGCTGTCCAAGTTGCATGCCATCTTGGACAATATCTCCCATCCACTCCATAATGTACTGGTTAGGCAGAGGAGTACGTTCAGCCAGAGACTCATTCCACTGAGATGTAACACTGAGAGTCATAGGAAGTCATTCCTGCCTGTGGCCATCAAACATTACAACTCCTCCCTCGGAGTGTCAGACACCCTGAGCCAATAGGCTGGTCCTGGATTTATTTCCACTTGGAATAATTTACTTATTATTATTTAATTATTTATGGTTTTATATTGCTATATTTCTACACTATTCTTGGTTGGTGCGACTGTAATGAAACCCAATTTCGCTCGGGATCAATAAAGTATGTCTGTCTGTCTACAGAACATTCTTTTTAAAAAAAATAAGATGGCAACCTCATGTTAGAATGCCTGGATTGACTCAATACACAGTTCCAGCAGTTGCCACACTCCCGAGAAATGCACATCTCAAAACTGAATTCTGTGCCATAGATAAATCTTCAATATACATAAAACATTATTTTATCAAATTATCAATACTTACTGGGTCTGAAAACCATCTGTTCGGTATATTTGGTCTTTGCTGATCAACACAAATTACCTTTTTCATATCATCAAAACCAGGATCGTTAGGAACAAGATCATAAAATGGAGGGTTATACTCTTCTACAATTCCTAACCAAAAATAAAAATTGCAAGAATGTGTTAGAAATAAGTTTTTATGGTGCAAATTAATACTAACATAATAGCCGACTAAATAAATACTTACTAATAAATACTAACTGGCATAGTACTTAAACAAGATATTAATGATACATCCTACACAGAAAACACTCATTCAAGAGTTGAAACGTTAAGATAAAGACCGGTTGATTGTTGTCAGATGTATTATTTGACCTAATCAGCAGAGTCAGGTTTAACAAGGGAAATGCAATAACAGAATGCAGATTATAGCATTACATTTACAGAGAAAGTGCAGTGCAGGCAGACACAAGATGCAAGGCCATCTTCTTGTACAAGGGGTCCCTTCAGTGCTCAGAAGATATACCATGGAGAGCATTCTGACTTGTTGCATCATTGCTTCGAACAGAAGCTCCAATGCAGAGGATCAGGAAAAAACTCCAGAGGTTGTAGACTCAGCCAGTTCCATCACAGGTTCCGTCACCAGCCTCCCCACCATCAAGGGCATCTTCAAAAGGCGGTGCTTCAAGAAGGTGATATGCATCATTGAGAACCCTCATCATCCAGGAGACACCGTCTTCTCATTACTATCATCAAGGAAGAGGTACAAGAGCCTGAACACGCTCTAAAGCAGTGGTTCCCAACGTGGGGTAATTTGATTTTTATGGGGGGCAATTCGAGAATGAGTTATTAACAGTGAATTTTTTCTAGTAAGTCTGTGTGAGTATGAGTGTGTGTGCGAGTTAATACGTATGTGTATATACAGTATGCATACATAAAAATACTTGTGTATGTACATGTGTAATTGCGTATGTACTGTATATATAATGTATCACCATCATTACAACCATCAAATGGCTTTCATAATTAAATTAATGAATTGACTGATGTAGGAAGGAACGAATGAACAAGTCCAAACGCGTAAGAAACTCGTACGAGGTCGCGCCAATGCTGCTTTTTGCAGTAGCTTTCGGTTCTTGGTGGTGTGAAGGTGTGTACATTGCGTCATCTCTTTTAAACGGTGTATCTGTCTTTGTATGCTGTAGAAACGAATCGGCATTGTTTTATTTATTTATTATTATTATTTTAATATCACTTAATGTTCTTTTTTTTTACAATTTCTTAGTAATTTCTTCCTCAGAACTTTAACAGTCCTTTGGTTCTTTTATTTTTCTCTTTCATGAATGCCATGTTCTTTGAAAGCTTGTTTAAACCAAGTTAATGGTCTTTTAGGCTTCCTCCAGGTGAATAGGAGTTCACTTTTTGAATAATAAGAATTATATATCACCACAGGGGGCATCAGGATTTTAGAGGTGATTAGGTGGGGCATGGCCAAAAAAAGGTTGGGAACCACTGCTCTAAAGTATTTGAAGAACAGTTTCTTTCCCTCTGCAATTCAGCTTTCTGAATGGTTCATGAACACTACCTCACTATTTTATTCTCTTTTTTGCACTACTTATTTTATATGTCATTGTAACAGGATTTTTAAAAAGATGTATTGCACTGTACCGTTGCTGCAAAACAAATTTCATGACGTACATCAGTGATAATAAACCTAATTCTGATTATAACAGGTCTCAAGGCCAGTGTACGTATTTTCAGCCTTTTGCATCTTGCGACCAAAGGGAGCATGAGGAGTGCAAAGGTCTGGAGTTGGGTAGTCTTAGATAATTCTGGCTCCTTTATCAAGACAGAATCCATGTTGGTTACCTAGTCAACAAATAGGAGGAGCAATATTGCTGGATGTGCCAGTCTTATACTCAATAACAGACCACTTTTCTAAGCCTCAATGCTCAGGTGCAAAATTTTGAAATGATGAAAAATCTTTTAGAATAGCTTTGGCTAGAAAAATAATTTTCTTCAAATTGACCAATTTTCACAGAGACATCATAATCCCCAGGATATATTAACCAAGAAACTAAATACAATGTTAAACATCAAGTGAAACTATATACAGCACCAGATGACAATGTTTTTCAAGTTATCATCTATACATCACAGCTGAGTGCAAAAAAAAAGCAGAAAACAAAGCTTTTAGAAAGTGGAAAAACAATCTACAAAGCTATCAAGGCTATGCTGAACTAACTGAATATTCCACATCTGCCCTTTCCATGTGAGCCTTTGCAAAGCAATCAGCTTTCAGCTCACTGCTGGTTTTAGCATCAGCTTGAAAGCATTATACAAATGAAGCAATTTAAGGGCTCTATAACATTGCCAGCTACATCTTGGAAATCTGCTGAACACTGCTGCACCTCATCTACAAATCTGCCAATGACACCAAGATTGGGGGTGTAGTGGACAGAGAGGAAGGGTATCAAGGCTTGCAGAGGGACCTGGACCAGCTGGAAAAATGGGCTTTAAAATGGCAGATGGGATTTAATGCAGACAAGTGTGACGTGTTGCAATGTGGTAGGATCAAGCAGGGTAGGTCTTGCACAGTGAATGGTAGGACACTGAGGAGTACGGTAGAACAAAAGCCATGATTCGTGGAAGTGACATCATAGATATATAGGATCATAAGGAAAACCTTTTGGCAGATTGGTTTCCTTAAATCAGAGCATTGAGTACAGGAGATGGGATGTTATATTGAAATTATACAAGACAATGGTGAGGCCTAATTTGAAGTATTGTGTGCAGATTTAATTATCAAATGATGTACAATAGAAAAGGTTGAAAGAGTACAGAAAATGTACAAGAATATTGCCGGGTCTGGAGGACCTGAGTTATAAGTAAAGATTGAATAGGTTAGGACTTTATTGCTTGGAATGCAGAAGATTGAGAAGAAATTTGATTGTGGTATACAACATTACGAAGGGTATAGATAGTGTAAATGCAAGTAGGCTTTTTCCACTAAAGTTGGGTGGGACTACAGCTAGAAGTCACGGGTCAAGAATGAAATTTGAAAAGATTAAGGGGAGCACGAGGAAAAACTTCACTCAGAGGGTCATGAGACTGTGGAATGAAGTGCCAGCACAAGTGGTGCATGCAAGCTCAATTTCATCATTTGCCATGGATGGTAGGGACATGGAGGACTATGGTCCCGATGCAAGTTGATGAGAGTAGGCAGTTTAAATGGTTCAGCACAGACTAAATGGGCTGAAGGGCCTGTTTCTGTGCTGTATTTTCTATGACTCTACAAAGCAATTAGGCCAATTACCTACCACTCCGGTCCACCCTCAATCAGAAGTGATTGAGGGAAATTTAACAATACTATCAAATGCCATTTGCTTATCAATAGCGTGCAACCAAAACTACCGTAAATATGCCAGCAACCATCAGAACTTGTTCAGCTGCAGAGCACTTGTAATGCTGGTACATTTATGATCACTGGAAATAAAGGTGAAAGCAGCATCAATACTGTGGTATCATGGTCCACTAATAAACCCATTAGTTAATGGGAATCAAGACCGATCTCTCTAATGAGCACCGCACTACAGAAGATATATGAAAGCCTTGGTGAGGATGTGGAAGGGTAGAATGGATTCACCAAGATATTGCCTACAATTGAGTGCATTAGCTACAAGGAGACTGGAGAAGTTTGGATTTTTTTTCCTGGGTATCCAAGGCCAAGGGGCAACTTGATTTAAGTATATAAAAAGGAGAAGCATAGGTCGATGGATATGAGAGTTGCGCTGCATTTGATTTTGGCAGCTTACTGGAACCCAATTGCCAGGGGAGGTGGTAGTAGATATAATAACGTCATTAAAGAGGCATTTAGAAAGACTCATGAATAGGCAGCAAAGAGGGCTGTACCATAAAAAAAGCAAAGCAATAAATGACTGTTGGAATTATCTAGATATGTATCATGGTCTGGGCAGACAAAAAACCACAGGGCCTGTTTCTACATGGAGCACAGAATGTTGATCAGGACAATGACCAAAGCCACAAAAGTAGCATTGGCTATTAGATGGTAGTCATGTCAGCTAAACAAAATTGCTACAGGAATTTCTCAGTGCCATTTCCCGAGAGCAATTTTCATATCTGCAATTTCCTCCCCTCATACCAACTTCCAGCTCAAGATGGCACTACCAAAGATGGGCGACAGCTTACTGGTGGTTTACAAAACAAGAAATGACTAAATACTCTATTAAAAACATTGTCTGTGGTGATCGTTTTCCACAGAATCAATGACAAGGCGAGCGAAGGCAAAGCTGATCTGAGGGTTAAGGCACATTGGCGCGAGACAGAGTCTGAGTGAGGTCGAGGCACATTTGAGACGAAGTCAGTCAGAGATGTAGTTGGAGCAAGCAGAGCAGAGAAAAGTTGGAGCAGATTTGTTTTGGAGCCCATAAACCTAAATTGGGAGCAACATTGAATCTATACAAGCATCAGGCCAACTTGGAATGGTCAAGTATGGGCTGTAACATGGGGCCCAGGAACAGGGTCTATTGCAACTGCGGGGCATGGGTCATTGTGTGGGGTAATGACCTAGTGTTTGGAAAATTTAAATGCCAAGCTGGATGGACTGAAAAGGAAGGCATCGGGACCAGAGATGAGGGCTGGGGCCGATTCTGCTCCCGATGTTTGCTCCGCTCTCCTCAGCACTGAGGCTGTGCCCTAACCTGTCTGCTCCGGCTTAGTGTTTGCAAGCTTCACACCATTTTACCCACTGGGTGATGAACTGAGACAATGGGCCTACTCCTGAATTCGAGTTTATGGACTCAATTTTGTTATTATTTAACTTTATTGTTTGTGTGATTTGTTTTTTTTTCCTCCCCTCTCCGCACATTTGGTGTTGGTCTTTTTTTTAAAGTTGGTTTCTTTCGGGCTTCTTGTTTGTGGCTGCCTGTAAGCAGGCAAATCTCAAGGTTGTATAATTTATACATACTTTGATAATAATCGTTCTTTGAACTCATTAGATTAAACTGAGGGCAATTACTAATTGCACAACATACATTTCCTATTTGTAAGTGCTCTGATAAAACAAGAATACCTGATCCTGGTCAACATCTAGTCCTGACTGATCCATAGCAAATAATATTTGTGGCAATCATTAGGAATTGTCCAACTAAACCAGGAAGGTGTTAATCAAAGTCAAAAAGTCAAAGTAAAATTTATTATCCGAGTACATATATGTCAACATATACAACCCTGAGGTTCTTTTTCCTGCGGGCATACTTAGCAAATCCATAGAATAGTAACTGTAAACAGGATCAATGAACAATAAACTGTGCAAATGCAAATAAAAATAAATAATGAGAGCATAATATAACAAGATAGAGCCCTTAAATGTGATACCATCAGTTGTGGGAATATGGGAAATAGAATGAGGGTGGTTATCCCCTTTTGTTCAAGAGCCTGATGGTTGAGGGGTAGTAACTGTTCTTGAACCTGGTGGTGAGAGTCCTGAGGCATTTGTACCTTTTAATTTGATGAAAGCAGCGAGAAAAGAACTTGGCCTGGGTGGTCAGGATCTTTGTTGCTGCTTTTCTACGAGAATGTTTCATGTAGATGTGCTCAACAGTTGGGAGGGTTTTACCCATGGTGTACTGGGCCGAATCCATGACCCTTTGTAGGATTTTCCACTCAAAGGCATTGGTGCTCCCATATCAGGCCGTAATGCAGTCACCCTTCACAGGGGGTCGCGATCACAACCCCCTTGATTCTCAGTGGCATTACCATTGCTGAATTTATCAATACTCTTAGGATGTCACCATTCATCAGCAACCCAAATGACTGTAGCTGCATCGACACGTTTGAGGCCATGTTTTCCACGGTCAGGTGTTACAACTCCAAAAGTCCCCAACTGTTTCAACCAGGCAAGGTTTATTTTAACATTAAAATACAAAACATGTTACACACCTGTCAATACATCTTACTTTCACGTTACAATCAGAACATAACAATCATGTACTTGTGCATTTTAGATATAGGATACTACAGGATCAAAAATATTCTTTGCACGCCGGAAATTAATTGTGGAAAAGAGTTAATTGTAAAAAATAGTTATAATTCTCTTCAGGAAATGATTTAAATCCAAAATACCACCCAAACACTTACCATTGCTCACTGTCCTCCTTGCTACTTCCCACAGAACGAGACCAAAGGCCCAGATGTCAACTCTCCTATAAGAGTCAAAGAGGTTCACCTGCATTGATTCATCCAATACTTCAGGAGCCATATATCGCTTAGTGCCTACCCTGGGATTATTACCCACATCTAAAAGGTTAGTGCATTGGGAATGCATCACAGCAAGACCTAAGAGAAAATTAAGGAAAAAAACCATAATATTTCATAAAATATTAGAATAATAAGCTATTAACTTGAAAATTCACTTGATACTTTATTTTTGCTTTGCAATATTCTGAGCAAAACCAGCTCAATGTTTGAACATAGTATCATTTGCAGTCAAGGAGCAAGGTATAGCACTCAGGAGAGAGTAGCACACGAAAGGGAGGAATAATTTATGACAGACAGCAGTCCACAGATGAGGGAATAATTAAATAATAGTGACCACCAATATATTAACAGGTTATCAGCATGAAAACTTTAGAAAAAAGATTGTTAAAATGTACCACATACAGGTGGCCCTTGCTTTACAACAGCTCGCTGTTACGAAAGACCTACATTAGTACCTGTTTTTCACTAACCAAAGAGGATTTTCGCTTTTACAAAAAAAAGATGCCCACGTTATATGTGTGTTTACCCCGAGAAGGAGTACCATGACCGTGAAGCCTTGTGTGGGTAGTTGTGTGCGCATGCATGTATGTGCATATGCATGTACGTGATTTTTTTTCTCCAAATTGATTTTGACTCGCTGTCTTCCTGATTCCGATAAGTGAAACTACGCTGTACATACAATATTTCTACTTTATATAGGCTGTATATTTATCATATCATTCCTGCTTTTACTATATGTTCGTGTTATTTTAGGTTTTATGTGTTATTTGGTAGGTTATTTTTTGGGTCTAGGAACGCTCAAAAATTTTTCCCATATAAACTAATAGTAATTGCTTCTTTACTTTATGACATTTCGGCTTACAAACTGCTTCATAAGAATGCTCTACCTTCTGATAGCAGGGGAAACCTGGACCAGTTCATTGGTCTGTCCACAAAACCAAACAATGCGCAATTAACCATGTACAAACCTTTAAAATTCACTACTTTATCAAATTTCTGTCTGCCACAGGACTAAAAACTTGAGCAACGAGACAATATTAAGAGAGCTAAAAAATCAACGGAACCCGGGGCAAACCAGAAGAAACAGTGATAAAATGAATGTTCTTTGCACACACAAGTATTGAGACTCTGGAATTTGTTTCCGTGGTTATTGTTTGGCACTGAATTCCAGTACTGTAGCCTCAAAGTTGCTGGATCCCAATTTTCAATGCTGCTATTGTCAATTTCACATGTTCTTCCTGACCACATGGGATTCCTCCCACGAAACAAAAAAAACATGATGGGGCTACTGTGAGCAGGTTTGGGCCCCCTATCTAAAAAACGATGTACTGACATTGTGGGGAGTTCAAAGGAGGCTCATGAAAATTATTCTGGGATGGAGAGGCTTGTCATACGAGGAGTGTTGATGGCTCTGGGACTGCACTCACTGCAATTCAGAAGAATGAGGAGTGACCTCAGTGAAACCGATCAAATGCTGAAAGGCCTCGACAGAACATTCAAAGGTTCATTCATTATCAAAGCATGTATGCAATCTTCAACTCAGTTTCTTCGTCTACAGAAAGAAAAGCAATAGAAGTACAAAGAAAAACCAACCCAACCCCCGCACAAAAAAAAATGGCAACACGATCATCAATGCCCCAAACACCCGTCCCCTGCACAAAACACAATAAGAATGTCAGCCCCTAAACCCTTACCCCCCCCCACACACACTTTTTTTTTTGTGTGCCATACTCTGCCAGAGCCTGAGCGACCACTTTTTTTTCAAGTGGTAGTCTTGGAGGAAAGATTCTGTGAGTGGTCCCCCTCGTCCTTCTCACAGCACAGCTTCCTTCTCTTACGAGGCCGAGTTGCGAGCTCAACACTCAACCCGACATGGATGGAAAGCGTGTCCCGACTGGATTCGAACTCGGGAACCTTCGCTCCGGAGTCCAGCGCTGATGTCACCGCACCACCAGCCGGTGCACACACACACAAAAATAGCAAAAATGCAAGAGTGGATGTGGAGAGGATTTTTCCTTAGGTTGGAGAGTCTAGGACCAGAGGAGACAGCCTCAGAATAGAGGGGTGTCCTTTTAGAATGGAGATGAGGAGGAATTTCTTTAGCCAGAGAGTGGCGAATCTGTGCAATTTGGTGTTACAGAAAGGCCAAGTTTTATGTGTGTTTACATAGATTGAAAGATTCTTGATCAGCCCGGGCATAAAGGGATACAGGGAGAAGGCCAGATATTGGGGCTGAGAGAGAAAATGGATCAGCCATGATGAAATGGTGAAGCAAATCAATGGGCTGAATAGCCTAGTTCTGCTCCTATATCATATGGCCTTAATTGGCTACTATAAATTACCCTGATAGATTTATGACAAAAATCAAAAGTGCATTCTATCAGAGTTTAAGAGAATAAGTCATAGGGTATGGGAAATGAGGAATGGGACTAGCAATCTCCTGGCATGCATCATTAGTAATTGAATACAATTGGAAAGATTTTCCTGCTTGGAAGAGAACCACCACTGCAGACTAGCTGGACTGAACCATCTTTTATGGGATAATTTCCACCTGTTGCAGCAGACAAAGGCTGCAGAGCATTTCAAATTAGACGCTGGGGTACAGAAAAGGCAGCAAGTTACAGTGCATGCGCAACCTGGAAGCGGTCACATGAAGGCAGGTGCCGATGAATTTTAAGAATGTGGATCTAAGCTGGGATAACACAATGGGTGAGGTTTACTTCAGGTATCCGAGTATGGAATTCTGAAATCATATACTGGTTTTAGCTTAATATCAGCAAAATGTTGCAAGAATGAGAAAATGCATGGGCACAAGGACTAATGCATAGACAGGAGTCCATAATTCCAGTTAGCACTTCAGAAGAATAATGAACAAACATTTCAGGTTTCTTTGAGATATGTAACAGAATCCTGTCCGCCATCTTTGGCTTCCATTGTACCATTTTCAAAAATTGAATTTGCTGATGTCACAGTCAACATTGATCCCGCAGCCAAGTACAGATTAATAAATTGGGTCATTTACTGCAGTACTTTGCACAGAATTGCCTGCACTTAAAAAAGTACTTAGCAGGATTAGGCATCTGAAAGCTCTAAGCTACTAATTAAGATATAAACACCAACCGTTTCTTTCTTGCTCTTACGGCTATCCCACTGCTGTCGTAAGTGCAGTGGGCAAAAGTGCTAGATGGCTTGATGATTGATGAGAAGTCATTTTGAGAGGGGAAATTTCTGTTGTGCATTCTAAATAGGTGTGTTCGCATCAGAAATAAGACACATTTAAAATTGCTGAGATTTACACAGGCTAAAAAATAGCATTATCAACTTGAAAGTTAAAAGACATCCACAGGATAACTAATGCCCCACTGTTTGACTAGATCAGAAACAACACCTCTCACCCTCTTCAACTTCCAAAGAAATATTAGGAACAAGAATTGCCAAGTGCACCATCTTGCTACTGAAGCAATCCAACCACCTTTACTTTTGTTTCTTTTTGTAAAAAAAAGTCTCCAAGAGCAAGAAATGAACATTACGAGGATGTCACTTACTGCCCTTCCAGAAATTATTGGGAGGATAAGCTAAGCCACGTTCTCAAAGCAATGCAGTTTCTGCTGTGATGATCATACCCAAGCAGCACTTCGGGAGAGATTTCAAGGATTTTGACCCAGCTTTGGTAAAAGATAGTGTTACGAACCCCGTAACTGGGTGTCTTACCAGCAAAGATAGGAGTAGCCGTTGAAGTCTGATGATACTATTTTTAACAGTATTTATTAGTAAAAATACACAAAAATAATATCAATGCAAATATACAGATAATATACGTCATCAATACTAAACCTAAAAGTGTGGGTATAATAATAATCAATAAGAAATAAGCTCTATCGTTGTCTAGGGGATAATGAATTGTCCAATGGAAATATAAAGTTCAGTTCAGTTCATACAGGCTAGTCGTTGTTGATCACCGTGTTGCAATTGTTGGAGAGAGAGAGAGAGAGAGAGAGAGAGAATAACTTGCCGACTTTCCTTTTACGATCTTGATCCGCATCCGTCCTTTAGCTAGACCGTTCCGTGGAGGACTCGTCACCCAGGCAAGGGTGGACACACACACAAGCCCCCACCGGTCTCGTAGCGTCTCTCCTGGTGCGTCTGAGGGGTGTTCCCCAGACCCTACTTTTATCCTTACTCACGGGGTCTCAGATGTCAATCAGGTTGGGATGATGCAATCCTTCAACCAGACCACTCTGGCTGCCCCCGAGGGGTTTCAATGAATAGTACAGTACTCAATACACAACTCCTTCTCCAAGAGACAATAGCAGTAATCAGTGGTTCCGTTCCGCTTTTGTTAGAAGGAGACATTCCACTTTTGTGTATTCTTGCGTTGTCAATAACAACTGCCTTTTCTGTTATCCTGCGTCTCTCTCTCATTACTGACATGATGTGTATCTCTCTCATTTCCTGGGTATCAGACCCGAAATAATAGCGAGTTTGCGATTCTCAAAAAAAAAAGGGGGGGGGGGCGGGCATTGGCGATTCTGTACCCTTCTGCCCTTCAGAGTTGCTCCTCATTCGTAACAATAGCAACGCACTTCCAAAAAGTGGTGTGCAAACTGGACCATCACAGCACTCCTGGGTGTTTGGCATTATGGGTTGGGAGCTGCTGTCAAGGGACCATGTCAACTTGCAGTCAAATTTTACATAGATGCAGAATGCATCTCTGTATTGGTGGTAGAAACAGTAAATACTCTACAGAGCATTTCACTAATGGAAATCACAGCAAATGGAATTAAACATAAACGAGCAATAAACATTTCTATTCTGGGATTATTACCCAGATTGAAATGGTTAGTGCATGGGAATGCATCACAGTAAAACCCAAGAGAAAAGCAAATGGCAAGAAAATACCATCATATTTCATCTCACAAAGGATGGATCATTAACAAAACAGCTAAATGACAGAGTCAGAATCAGGTTTATTATCACCAGCATGTGACATGAAATTTGTTAATTTAGCAGCAGCAGTTCAATGCAATACATAATATAGAAGAAAAAAATACTAAGTAAATCAATTACAGTATACACATATTGAATATGTTAAAATCATGCAAAAAACAGAAATACTGTATATTAAAAAAGTGAGGTAGTGTTCAAGGGTTCAATGTCCATTTAGGATAGGAATAGAATGACAGAGGGGAAGAACCTGTTCCTGAATCGCTGAGTGTGTGCCTTCAGGCTTCTGTACCTCCTTCCTGATGGTAACGGTGAGAAAAGGGCATGCCCTAGGTTTTGGAGGTCATTAATAATGGACGCTGCTTTTCTGAGACACCAATCCCTAAAGATGTCCTGGGTACTTTGTAGACTAGTACCCAAGATGGAGCGGACTAGAATTACAACCCTCTGCAGTGTCTTCCAGTCCTGTGCAACAGCACCCCCCCCCCCCGCCCCATATCAGTCATGTGTATATAGAGAGAAGAGCAGTGGGCTAAGCACACACCCCTGAGGTGCATCGGTGTTGATCATCAGCGAGGAGGATATGTTATCACCAATCCGCACAGATAGCGGTCTTTCGGTTAGGAAGTCGAGGATACAATTGCAGAGGGAGGTACAGAGGCCCAGGTTCTGCAACTTCTCAATCAGGATTGTGGGAATGATGGTGCTTACAGGCTGAGTTACAGACTATGAACAGCATCCTGACATAGGTGTTTGCGTTGTCCAGGTGCTCTAAAGCCGTGTGGAGAGCCATTGAGACTGCGTCTGCAGTTGACCTATTGCGGCGATAGGCAAATTGCAATGGTCCACCAGGTCCTTGCTGAGGCAGGAGTTCAGTCTCGTCATAACCAACCTCTCAAAGCATTTCATCACTGTCGATGTGAGTGCTACCAGGCAATAGTCGTTAAGGCAGCCCACATTATTCTTCTTAGGCACTGCTATAATTGCTGTCTTTTTGAAGCAAGTGGGAACTTCCGCCCATAGCAGTGAGAGGTTGAAAATGTTCTCGAATACTCCCGCTAGTTGGTTGGCACAGGTTTTCAGAGCCTTACCAGGTACTCCATCGGGACCTTCTGCCTTGCAAAGGTTCACTCTCTTTAAAGACAGTCTAACATCGGCCTCTGAGACAGAGATCACAGGGTTATCAGGTTCAGCAGGGATCTTCACAGCTGTATTGTGTTCTCCCTTTCAAAGTGAGGAATAGAAGTTGTTGAATTCATCTGGCAGTGAAGCATCACTATTGGATTTTGCCTTGTAGGAAGTAATGTCTTGAAAGCCCTGCCAGAGTTGCCGTGCATCTGATGTCGCCTCCAACCTCGTTTAAGATTTGTCTCTTCGCCCTTGAAATAGCCCTCTGCAAATCATACCTGGTTTTCTGGTACAGGCCTGGGTTGCCAGACTTGAATGCCACAGATCTAGCCTTCAGCAGACGATGTACCTCCTGGTTCATCCATGGCTTTTGGTTTGGGAATGCACAGCAAGTCTTTGTAGACACACACTCATCCACACAGGTTTTAATGAAGTCTGTAACAACTGCAGCATACTCATCCAGGTCCGAAGATGAATCCCTGAATACAGTCCAGTCTCCTGATTCAAAGCAGTCCTGTAGGTGCTCCTGTGCTTCCCTTGTCCATACCTTCTTGGTCCTCACTTCTGGTGCTGCAGTCTTCAGTCTCTGCCTATATTCAGGGAGTAAAAGTACAGGCAGATGATCAGACTTCCCGAAGTGAGGGCATGGAATAGCACGGTAGGCATTCTTGATGGTGGTGTAGCAATGGTCCAGTGTGTTGTTTCCTTTAGTATTGCAAGTTGATGGTAGTTGCTTAGTGATTTTTTCAGACTGGCCTGGTTAAAATCCCCTAAAACGATGGTGAAAGCATTAGGGTGTGTTGTTTCATGCATGTTGATCCCATTGCTCAGATCATCTAAAGCCTGATTGATTTTGGCCTGAGGTGGAATGTATATTGCTACCAGAATTATCCCGGAAATCTCCCGCGGTAGGTAAAAAGGACGGCACTTAACCGCTAGATATTCCAGGTCTGGTGAGCAGAACTGGGACAGCACGGATATATCTGTGGACCAAGAAGAGTTGATCATGAGGCATACTACACCACCTCTGCTTTTGAGAGACTCTATAGATTGGTCCTTACGATGTATAGTAAACCCGTCAATCTGAATCGCTGCATCCAGTATGGAAGAGCTTAACCAGGATTCCGTGAAAGGACACACGCGGTCCTAATGTCCCTCTAATTCAGCACCCTGGCTCTGAGATCATCAATTTTATTCACCAGAGACTGTACGTTTGCCAGCAAGATAGTCGGTATAGGGAGTCTAAAACCCTGTTTCCTTAAACGCATTTCTATCCCTGATCGGCAGCCACGCTCCTCCATGGTGTCCTTCATAGGCATTTCCAACCCCAATCAGTGTTGTTTTCATCAGTTTTAAGCAGCGATAATTTGTTTAAATGGATTAAATTCAAATGTATTTGGACTTTAGGAACTTCTATAATGACATCAAGACCAAGATGATCAGCCTCCTGCAATACAAGTCATATTCCTTTATGCTGCAGTACCAAGGTTAATCATACTTATTTTGGAATTCAACAGTGCTACTTACACCATTTTAGGAGTCAACAGCCAACATAAGGGGGCTTGACTGGTAACTTCAGTAGTAACCGTAGGCTGCTCAAATAACTCGCAAAATCCACAATGTTCTCCATCCAGCATTTAACCGGAGCCTCAGTGATGACACCAGAGCACGCACAATCATTACTGAAGGTATCACTAGATCAATAACTCAGCAAGGGTGGGTGGAGTATGTCAGGAAGCAGGTAAAAACATGTTCAGAAGTGAAGAATCTTTGCAAAATCTTCGGAAATACCAGTTTTGACCCAGCTCGCTTTAATAAGCAATTTATTTTCAGATCTAGATTAGATAACTTCCAGTCTTCTAGGGTAATGTTATGCATTTTAAAAAGTTTGCAAGAACAAACCCAGTAAGCTTGACATCTGCAGTCGGAAAGTGACTAAAGGGGATTCTAAGAGACAGGGTCTTTCTGCATTTAGAAAGTCTACAACCGATAGTGAGCATAAACTTGTGCACAGGAAATCGCATGTTACAAGTTTGATTGAAACTTTTTGAAGAAGTGATCAAGAATACTGATAAGGGCAATAAGGCAGATGTTGACAACGTGGTCTCTTAGCAAGCCTTTGACAAAATTCCATATGGAGATGAGAGGGCATAAAGGAACAAGATATACCAGCTAGTTGAATCGTGTCACAACAACAAACTTGTACTCAGCATCAGTAAGACCAAAGAGCTGATTGTGGACTTTAGGAAGAGCAAGACAGGGGAACACAGACCAATCCACAGAGGGATCAAAAGTGGAGAGAGTGAGCATTTTCAAGTTCCTGGGTGTCAAGATCTCTGAGGATCTAACCTGCTCTCAACATATTGATACAGCTATAAAGAAGGCAAGACAACCGCTATTTTTCATTAGGAGTTTAAAGAGATTTGGTTGTCATGTGAAACACTCAAAAACTTCTACAAATATATCGTGGAGAGCATTCTGACAGGCTGCATCACTGATGGTACACGGGTGGGGAGGGGGCACAGGATCGAATGCTACAGAAAGATGTAAATTTAGTCAGCTCCATCATGGGCAATACTAGCCTCCATAGTATCCAAGACATCTTCAAAGAGCGATGACTCAGAAAGGTAGTGTCTATTGTTAAGGCCCCAATCACCCAGGACTTGCCCTCTTCTCCTTGTTACCATCAGGGAGGAGGTACAGAAGCCTGAAGACACACACGCAGCAATTCAGGAACAGCTTCTTGAATTGAATTGACTTTATTACTTACATCCTTCACATACCAAGGAGTAAAAATCTTTACATTATGCCTCCATCTAAATGTGTAATTTATAGTAATTTGTAATGAATAGTATGCACAACAAGACAATTAATATAGCATAGAAATACAATTGTATCAGAATAAATTAATCTGATGGCCTGGTGGAAGAAGCTGTCCCAGAGCCTGTTGGTCCTGGCTTTTATGCTGTAATACCGTTTCCTGGATGGTAGCAGTTGGAACAGTTTGCTGTTGGGGTGACTCATTCCCCAATGATTGTTCGGGCCCTTTTTACATGCCTGTCTTTGTAAATGTCCTGAATCATGGGAAGTTCACATCTACAGATGCGTTGGGCTGTCCGCACCACTCTCTGCAGAGTTCTGCGATTGAGGGAAATTCAGTTCCCATACCAGGCAGTGATGCAGCCAGTCAAAATGCTCTCAATTGTGCCCCTGTAGAAAATCATTAGGATATGGGACCCATACAAAACTTCTTCAGCTGTTTGAGGTGGAAGAGGCGCTGTTGTGCCTTTTTCACCACACAGCCGGTATGTACAGGCCACATGAGATCCTCGGTGACGTGTATGCAAAGGAAATTAAAGCTGTTCACCCTCTCAATCCCAGATCCATTGATGTCAATAGGGGTTAGCCAGACTCCATTCCTCCTGTAATCCACAACCAGCTCCTTTGTCTCTGCGACATTGAGGGAGAAATTGTTTTCTTGACACCACTGTGTCAGGATGATGACTTCTCTTTACGCTGCCTCGCTATTATTTGAGAGTCTGATTTCTAAATGGACATTGACCCATGAATGCTACATCACTTTTTAAATATATATTATTTCTGTTTTTGCACTACTGTCTTTAAATTTAACATTTAATATATATATGTATTTACTGTAATTCTTTTTTGCTATATTTATCATGCATTGCATTGTACTGCCACCATTAAGTTTACAACCTTCATGGCATATGCTGTTGATATTAAATCCAATTCTGCTATGGCAAGCTGGGCTGAAAGGTTAGCTCATAAGAGATAGAGGGTGAACTAGCCAATTGGTTACAGGTGTAGCAAATGCTACACCTGTCCCCCACACCTCCCCCCTTACCACCACCATTCCAGGCCCATTCAGTCCTTCCAGGTGAGGCAACACTTCACCTGCGAGTCTGCTGGAGTCGTCCATTGCATCCGGTGTTCCCGGTGCGGCCTCCTCTACATCGGCGAGACCCGACGCAGATTGGGGGACCGCTTCATCGAGCACTTATGCTCCGTCCGTCACAATAGACAGGACTTCCCGGTTGCCACCCACTTCAACTCTGCCTCTCATTCCCATCTAGATATGTCCATACATGGCCTCCTCTATGGCCATGATGAGGCCAAACTCAGGTTGGAGGAGCAACACCTCATCTACCGTCTGGGTAGCCTCCAGCCTGGTGGTATGAACATTGAATTCTCCAATTTCCGGTAATTCCCTCCCCCTTCCCCTATCCCAGGTCCCTCTCTGCCTCTCTCCCCTTTCAACTTTCTACTTCTTTATCTCTACAGTTCTTTCATGCTTATCCCCTCCCCCTCCCCCCCTTTATCTTTCCTCTGATTGGTTTTCCACCTGGCGCCTCTAGGCCCTACCCCCCCCCCATCTCTATTACTGGGCTTCTGCCCTCTCTTCCCCCCATTCCTGATGAAGGGTCTTGGCCCGAAATGTTGGCTACTCTTTTCTCACGGATGCTGCCTGGCCTGCTGAGTTCTTCCAGTGTTGAGTACGTATTCTTTGATCCACAGCATCTGCAGTTGTATTTTTGTGTTTTGATGGTTACAGACTTTACTTAGTCATTGGAGACAGTGGGTTTTCATGGGTAGTTATTTTTCTGAATAAAGGTTGCAGTCTTTAGTATGGTTCGTAAGTTTGCAGATCACACTAAAGTTGGTGGTATAGAGAATAGAGGAGAAGAGTATTAAAGATTACAACAGGATCTAGAACAACTTGAAAAGTACACCAAGGAATAGCAGATTGATTTTAAATCTGACAAGTGCAGAGTTGTACTTTGGGAAGTCAAAGCAGGACAGAACTTATACAGTGGGCCCTGGGGAGTGTTATCAAACAGAGAAACCCAGGAGGTACAGACATATAGTTCCTTGTAACTGGCAACACAGATAGCATGACATTATACCCTCTTGAACCAGAGGGAATAACTTGACGCATCCCCATCACCAGATTATTCCCAATACTAACGGACTCACTTTCAAGGACTCTTCACCTCAGGTTCTCAATATTTATTGCTTATTTATTTATTTTTGCATTTGTACAATTCGTCGTCTTTTGAAAATAGCTGTTTGTTCACCCTGTTGGGTATAGTTCTTCCTTGATTCTGTTGTGTTTCTTGTAGTTACCGTGAGTGACCACAAGAAAACGAATCTCAGGGTTTGTATAGGGTGACCTTCATAATAAATTTACTAGAAACCTTTTGAACAGAATGGGGAATGTAGCATTTGGCATATTTTACTTAATCAGTCATGACACAGGATAGAAGAGTTACAACTGTGCAGGATGTTGACGAGACATCACCTGGAACACTGTGTGCAGTTCCAGTTGCCAAGGTATCGGAAGGATTCCTTAAGCTGGAAAGGGTGCAGAAAAAATTCACAATGAGTGTAGGAGGCCGGGGAGTCACTTTAGGGGCAGATAAAATCATGAGAGGCACTGATATGGTGAATGGTCACAGTCTTTTCTCCCCCCAGGGCAGCATAATCTAAAACTAGAAAGGTATAAGCTTAAATTGAGGTGTGGAAAAACTAAAGGGGACAAAGAGGAGAAAATAATTTCAGAGGATGACGAGTTTGTGGAACATGATATCAGAGGAGGTGGATAGAGCCCAGACGGACAAGATTTGCAGCAGGAGGTTCCCAACCTGGAAGCCACGGGCCCCTTGGCATAAAAAAGATTAGGCACCCCTGATTTAGAGGGATATGGTCCAATATAGGCAAATGGGACTAACACATTTGGGCACCATGGTTGACATGAACACATTGGGGCAAAGAACCCATTTGCCCCACCATAATTCTATTAATAACCCAGATTATTCACATAGGTTTCTGTCCCTCATCATTCAGATAGTGTTCTTGACAAGAGATTGGGACCCTGAGGGAAAATATATCTGCTCTGATGAAATGGTGAAGCAGACTCAATGGGAAAATGGCCAAATTCTGCTCCTATATCTTACAGTATTTTCTCTCGAGAAAAGTGTTTAAAAGACTGAACTTATAAAAGTTTCATTGGCCATTCCTGCCTAGAGGGATGGACACTGGAGAATAACGATTACTCTTTACCTCTCTGAATCTTGGCACCTGAATGAAATCTTACCGCGGTTGTTGAGCACTTTTACGCACAGACAGCACAGTAGCCTTGTAGTAACGCATTATAGGGCCAATGATCTGGGTTCAGTTCCTGCTGTTAACTGTAAGGAGGGTGCACCGGATCCCTCCCACATTCCACACACGTCTGGGTTAGGGTTTGCACTGTGTCTTGTGGGCATCCCAGGCTGGTGCTGGAAGCCTGGTGACACTCATGGGCTGCCCTCAGCACATCCACGGATTGGGTTGGTCATTGACGCCAAATGACGCATTTCACTATGTTTTGTTGTACAGTATATATGACAAATGAAACTAACTTTTAAAAAAAAAAAATTGAGGAATGCACTACCAGTGAACTAGAATTGAGACCTGCATCATCTGAGTGTTCTGCAGTAAATGGTGAAGAGACTTCATTGAAGCATTCTGTTTGTGCACAACCTATTCAAAGACCGCATTAGAAAAACCATAAGGGAGACAGAGACCAAGGACCATGAGAAGGGGATGGTAGCTCCCAAGTTTATATCCTCCCTCACTACCCAAAATCTATAGAGAGGTGGAAGAAATTGACCGCACGAGACATAGAACTTGTTTTGATAGAGAGCTATGCCCAGAAAGCAGCCTGTGAAATCAGTCAAAACGAACCAGGTGATTTTTGTCCACGGTTATCACCATGGTGCACCAAAAACCAAGCAGGAGAATCCAGAAGAGACTTAATCAGATGCATACCACATTGTGGGTTCACCTGCACTGATTATAAAGACATCAATAAATAATTTATTGACCCAATTACTGCTCTCATGGTCTGCAGTTTATCTGATTTTCATATTACGACATAAAATCTGTGCATCACTGCACTGAGTGGAAATTCTCATGCCAGACAGAAACTGCTGTCTTTATTTTTTTTAGAACGTCAATCTTTCACAATAACTAAAAGGTTCAAGCAGTATTGGGGGGTGGGGGGGAGAAGGGTGGAGGAACTGACAATACTTCAGGTCAAAACTCTATCGTTAATTCCTTCTGTTCAAGCCACTAATTTTATTACTTTTACCCCACACCACCACCAATGAATGGGTGATAGCACCAAACAAAAAACAAAGCACAAAACTGAGCTTTTGCTGATCATTGAATGTAGTTGTTGATGATCAGTGACACCATCATATTCAATAATGCAAAATTAATATGCAAACATCTTAAATACTTCACTACTAACCTATTTCCAAGATGGATTGGAGGTCTTTAATCTCATTATTAACAAATATTTCATCTCAGTAGAAACAAATGGAAAACCTTGTTCGAAGCGCTTACCCAAGTCTGCAATGCAGCATTGTCCATTCTCCTTAACAAGGATATTTTTGCTTTTAAGATCTCGATGTGCAATGGCGACTTTTCCTTGTGTCCCAATTATTTCTGTGTGCAAATGCGTTAGACCACTAACGATGGACAAGGATATCCTCAAACAGCCAGCGGTATCCAATGCATTGTGCTGCAGGTGGTCATAAAGAGATCCCAGTTTATGGTAATGTGTAATTAGCCACAGTTGTGTGCTGGAATTTCTCGATGTCATGTCAGACGCAATAAAGCCTATAGAAAGAGATACAGATGGTGAACTTCACAATTGCTAGACACTCTTCTACAGCAGGTCTCACTGACATTGAGTATGTTTCCAATGCCAATTAAAAGTAAAGAAATTATTTTTTTCCTCATGCCATTCATGTTAATGCCCTAAAGTAAGGGATCCCATCCTTTTTGATAACATGGACCAATAGTGTTAAGCAAGGGGTCTGTGGTCCCTAGGTTGGAACATCTGCTCTAAAGAAGCCACACTTAGTAGTGCAGGTAGAATCTCATTACAAGGTCTTGGTTATTCTATACTCTCATCTCATCCATCACTCTCAGTCACACCCCACCACAACACACCATGGCTGTAGTGTGTTTCACCTCCATCCACTCATCAACAGGACATCCCTAACCAAATGTAAGCACTAGAAGAAATGTCAGTAGGCACCTTTGTTTTGCCTTGTCACCTTAATGTTAAGGCAAACAAAAAAAAACACTCTTATATTGTCCTTGGGTCAACTTCCTCATCTTGTAATACTGTGGGAGAACCTTCACCACAAGCATTACAAGAGTTCATGGAACAGTTCAAGGCAACATTAAATTCTGACCCTATCAGTAATTCCAATATTACACAGAGAGTGATAAAAGGAAACAAGCAATTAAAGTCTTCATATTGATGCAAGTACAAAGGATGCATGGCACTGGCTATTATTCATTGGGAGTTTGAGTAGAATTGTTATTTCACCAAAGACATTTGCAAATTCCTACAGATGTACCATGGACAGCAGAAAGTTGTAAATTCAGCAAGCCCTATCATGGACATCCAGGACACCTTCAAAGGGGGATGCCACAAAACAAAAAGACAGCATCCATTATTAAGGACCCCATCATCGAGGACACACCCTCTCCTCGTTGCTACCTTCAAGGAGATGATACAGGAGCCTGAAGACACACACTCAGTGATTCAGAAATAGCTTCTTTCCCTCTGGCATCAGATTTCTGAATGGACATTGATTCCATGAACACTTATCTTTTGTTCTCTTTTTGCACTACTTATTGTCATATACAGTGAGCTTATTGTAGCTCATAGTTTTTACTGATATGCATTGCGATATACTGCTGCCACAAAACAACAAATTCCACAACATATACCAGTGATATTAAACCTGATTCTGAAATGTTCACTGTTACTCTCCACTGATGCTTCCTGACCTGCTGAACATTAACAGCATTTTCTCTTTATGTTACAATAAAGAATCAATTAATTTTGATGCACTGCCAACTAACTTTATGTCATCCCTGCAGATCAAGGATCAAATAAAGAACATTAATTTGCTTTTATATACCACCAAGAAAGGAAAAAAAGTGTTTTGCAGAAGCCCCATCCTGACAATAAAATAACTATTGTTAAGGACACTCGTATCTTTGGCATGAAGGGAATGGCTTTCCCTCAATCAACTTTCAAGTTCTAAGAGGAAGGTGTAAAAAGTATGAATCATAAAATGTTAGCAACCAGGTTTATTTAGTAGTTTTGAAGGAAAATTGGCTTTTATCGCATCGAGGATGGAGTTTAAGAATAGGGAGATTTTGTCACTCTTACACATTGAGGCCACACCTAGAATACTGTTTGTCTCCTTACCTAAAGGCGATAGAAACTTGAGAAGCAGTTCAAAGAGATCTCTCCAATCCAATTTATGTAAAAAGAGTATAATATTGTGCAGATAGGCCACACAGTTTGCAAATTAAATTCCTTGGTGTTTAAGAGGACAGGCAGGGTGGAGTAGGAGGGTGGTGACTTCATTCCAATGTAGAAGATTCTAGGGCAGGTTGACATGGTAGATATTGGATTGTTTCCACTAGTGGGAGAATCATAAGCAAGGAGACAGCTACAAAATAGTCATTTAAAACTGTTGAAGTATCTTTTCTCAAAGGGTGATGAGTCTCTGGAATTCTTTTCCTAAATATTAAGCTGGAAATAGATAAGTACTTTAAAGAAAAATGAATTAACAGTTATGGGGAACAGGCACGGAAGTTGATTTGAAGATATCACAGTTCAGCCAT
Source organism: Hemitrygon akajei (assembly GCF_048418815.1). Taxonomy (NCBI): domain Eukaryota; kingdom Metazoa; phylum Chordata; class Chondrichthyes; order Myliobatiformes; family Dasyatidae; genus Hemitrygon; species Hemitrygon akajei. The sequence continues at coordinate 180,409,037 of NC_133128.1, forward strand.
CAATATACAATATCACTGTGCGAAGGCAGTGTGCAGTTTAACAGCGAGTGATTGCCAGGTGTTTTCCTTGTGATTGCAAGATCCTGCGGGGATAGTTCATTTAGAATACTACAAGTCTGGTTCACTGGTTTATTGGAAAGACTGGCAGCGGGGCAGTTACATGGCCTCAGTTGTAGTGCAGACTAGGCCTCGTGCCACATTATCACCTGTTGCAGCCATTCAGGCGAGGTGACAATGGAGGCGGTGTGACTCAGTGTCCATGCTGGATGGCCCTGACTGTCAGTGCTGCTCTCCAGTGTTCACTCAGTGGAAGACAAGCTGGACTGCATTCATCTGTAGACAGCTGTGGGCTTGTTCTTGCCAAGAAGATCCATAGACACAAGAAATGTTTATATTCTATTTCTTTTCTGTGACTGTGTGACTGCTATCTTACACATACTATATATATGCCTTGTGCTGCGTATGACTGTCGGTATTGTGTTTTGGTTCTTGGCCCCAGTGTTTTGTTTGGCTGTGTTCATGAGTATTCAGATATGATTGAACTGAATGACAATTAAACCTGAACTTGAACCTGAATGAGCACACACACACGCACGCGCACACGCGCACACACGCACACACGCACACACGCACACACACACACACACACACGCACACACACACACACGCACACACACACACACGCACACACACACACACACACACACACACACACACAAATAAACAGGAACAGGAGGTCAAATTCTAGGTCCTCCTGTTTCAGAGTAAGATATGGGCAAAAGCAATGTTTTTGCCCCATTTCCAGATCTCTTGATGCTAAAAAAATTTCAGTTTTCCACATATTAACACTTGCATTTCTTTGGAAAAGAGTGTCAAAGATTCACACTCTTCTAAACAAAGCAGCACCGTAGTTCCATATGATTGGCCAACCTCTCATCCCAAGATCTTGACTTGACAGAAAGTAAAAGGTAGGCAATTAGTGACTGAGAAATTTTTATATAAAAAAACAAGACCAAAGAAATCACTTTCAAAAGTCCTTTTCATCAGAACACAATACTTTCTTATTAAATTAATGAACCTCTGTGGTAGCCTCTGCAAACGGAGTTCACAATATATTGCAACACCTTGTCATACAAGTTATCACAGCGCTTTTTCCTCTCCTTCACCCCGGTTGCTTGTACTTGAAAAAAAAAGTTCACAAGAACATTTGAGAGAGAAAAAAAGATCATTTTCCATACTAAAGTGTTAATTTCACATTTCCTCAGATAATACCCTAGCTAATGTATTTTCCATAGATCTAACCACACTCTCTTTGCAGACTCCTTATGTTCTCCTCTGTACTTACCGTCACAGCTAATATTAGTACATAACCAAAGTGCATTTGATGGATTAGAATCAAGTTTTTCATCTCTGACAAATGTTGTGAAATTTGTTTTGTGGTAGTATGATCGTTCAAGACATAAAAGCTACTTATAAGATACAAGTAAATAAATAGTGCAGAAGGAGAATAACGAAGTAGCATTCATGGGTTCATGAAACTCTTCAGCTATCTAATGGTGGTCAGCTCGGTCAAGTTTATTCAGACAGATTGTAAGTGGGGTAAAAAGCCCCATCAGGCACTTCACAAACCAACATTTCAGATGGCATACTATACTAGGCCTAAAGAAGGAATGGGTACATGATTAGAAAATGCTGGTAACACTCACACCGGGCCACATCAATGGCAAGGGAAACAGAATCCACTCTTCAGGTTAGAGACCCTTCCTCAGAACTGAAAAGATGACAAAAGGAGCTTGTAAAGCTGCTGGATGATTTGGGGGTTGAGGGGCTGTCTCAGACATGTGAAGCGGGCATGACCATGGGGACAAAGTTATCTGGTTAATGAGCAAATGGGCAGGTCAGGCTGGACATGCCCTCACTCCCGGATTAATGCGTCTGATGCTGAGGTGTAAACAAGGCAACGGGAACACTGAATGAGTTGGCAGAGGAAATGGTAATGCTAAGAACAATAATATTTAAAAGACAAATGGACGGGCATTTGGATAGGAAATGTTTAGAGGTATATTAGCCAAGGGCAAGCAAAAGGGACCAGCTCAGTTGGTCATCTTGGTTGGCATGGACAAGGTGGGCCAAAGGGCCTGTTTCATGATGCATTGCTCTATGGCTTTATCAGAGTTATTACTTTCCATGCAGCTTTTCAAACTACACATCTCCTTTTCATTCTGACAATGGGTCTTCAATTTAAAATGTTAACTGCTTCCCATCCTACAGATATAGGCTCATCATGCTGGGTATTTTATTCAAGATTTCTAGCAGTAACAAATCAGCGCGCACACACACACACACACCCCCCCCCCCCCTTTCATTTACTGACATTCTTCTTATGAGGGTTTTTAATATTTCTACTTTGATTGTTTTTATATTTCTTCCTGGTTTAATCTCACACCCATTTCCCCTCCTTTATCTTGCCCTGATAGGGCCGAATCGTGCTCAACCTCATTTAATTTGAGATCTCCAGTCACATTTTCTCATTTACGTATTGACAGTCTCTACAAATCAGGAAAACTTAGAATCTCCTTTAAATACGTCAGTGCTTCATATCGAAGAGCAATTATTTGATTTCAAGCAACAGAAGTGAATTTTAGAGCAGATGCTCAGTAACTTGATCAAAAGGGAGAGAATAGAGGTAGAGTTGTCTAAGGATAAAAGAACAAGGTTTCAACAGCTAAAGTGATCAACTGGAACAAATCAGGCTGAATTTTCAGCATGCAAAAAGAAATTTCATTCATAATTATGATTGGGGCATATTTAAACATTATGATAGTTTCAAACATTATTCTGAGTCAACACAAAGCTCTAATTATCATTACAGAAAGAAAGTACAAAAAATTCAAGTTCTCGTTAAAAATCACTGATTTGCTGCAGAATGCAGAGGTGGAAACTGCAACAGTGCAGCCTGTGATGGACTCATTACAGATGTTTTGTTTCAAGGTTAATAGTGTATGTGTAAACCATGAGTTTGCAGAATTTTACTGATATCTGAGGATTACATGTCAATAACTCACTCACCTAAAATGTTCTCATTTCTCAAGAGTACACTGTTATAGATCTCAGTCTCTCTGAACCAGGATTTTTCATCTCTGGAAGAAAATATTTTCACTGCAACATTTTCTCCTTGCCACAGACCTCGCCAAACCTCTCCAAAACGCCCTTTACCTAGGAAAAGGACCACAGGAGACACACCATTATAGATCCATTGCAACATTTACTTAACATACATTTCAACATACCAGATCTTAAACTGAAAACCCTCTTAATAAACTGGTGATTAGTTAATTCAACAAACACCCTGAATGTAAAATGAAGAACTACAAGCAGTGCAATCCAGTCATAGAATTCACTAATTAATGCAATGATTAGTTTATTGCCCAAACACAAATAACGAACTTCTTTATATTAAAACAAAATCACATCTAAAAGAAAGAAACAATACCTTCAGATTGAAGAAATAAGCAAATCTGAGTTGTAGCAATAGGCAACAGTAAATACTTTGTTCAAATTACTGCTGCATTCTTCAAAATACAGTGGATTCCAGTTAATTGGGATAAATCAGGACCGGTACATTTTGGCCCAATTAAGTGGCTGCCCCAATTAGCCAAAGTTTCATGGAAATAGTTTAAGGTATAAAAAAGATAAACTACCGTTTAACTGAGTAAAAAATTATGTTTTTAAATGAAATGCAGAACAAATTAAAACACTATCAATACTACCACAGTACTACAAAACTGAATTAGTTCTTAATAGATATCAATGGAGGAACTCAGCATACGCTGCCACATTCTTTTGATTGAATGTAAATGTCAAAATCAGCACAGACACCTCATGTAGATAGTGGATTGCCTTCACATAATCCTTTTGATGATTGCATCTCCAAACCTGAAATCTTGAAATCGCAGTTGAGCAAAACATTTTTGAATTGCCTCACTACTTATCTTCCGCCATCAGTGGCAAAAATCTCTGCTTTTTGAAAACAAGCACACGCAACTGATGCCATTTAAAAACTGTTCATTCTAAGCACAGGGTGCTGTCTAATGGATACACAAGTGCACACGTTCAACTGTTAGAAACTGGCAACAATCTCCTACAACAATTAAGCAGTATGGAGTACCAAATAAATGAAGGGAATCCTGGCTAGTTTCTTAATTAGAGTCATAGAACACTACAGCATAGAACAGGCCACTCAGCCCATCTAGTCTCTGCCAAACCATTAACCTGCTTCATCCCATAGCCCGCCATACCCCTCCCATCCAGATCCAAATTTCCCTTAAACGTTGAAATAGACCCCGCATCCACCACTGGCAACTCGTTCCACACTCTCACTTCCCTCTGAGTGAAAAAACCCTCGTGTTTGCTTTGAATTTTTCACCTTTTACCCAACTCCATTACAATCGTTCCATTAGATCTTGTCCATTAAAGGTTGGCCCAAATAAGCAGCTTGCCCCAATTAACCAGAATCCACTGTACATGGTTTTGAAACCATGTGACAACCAACGGATGGTTTGTTTTAGTTGTGGTTACTTCCACTTTACTCCAAAGTTTCAGTTTCTACCCCTAGCATTTTCTCTCCTATACCTCAGCCATGGAAGTTTTAAAACTTGTTACAGTTCTTTGGTGCCCTAGGAAGTAACACGCTTCACAAACAAAATATAAAATTGCTTACTCAGCATGAACATAACAGTTGTTAAGGGTTATTTGAGACATTTTCTGGCGGTATGGAATCAGGGAAGTGGCCAGTTAATTCTAAAAAGAACTAGTCTTCAAATAAAAAACCTGTTCACAGTTAACTTCCAGTGATGTTTGAAAGCTGCAGAAACCAGCATACTGATTCTGTACCTTTCCAACTACTTACTAAAAAAATATAAATATCAATGCCCTCCCCAATCTTGGATGAGGGTTTCATTCAGCTTTCAATGAAACCCACGTGTAAAATCAGGGAAAGCATCTTAAATAGCCCTTTGCATTAACACATCATCAAAAGGCATACCCCTGTCACTTAATTCAGACTTCAGAACATGCCTGCTTTGCCATATAATAATCTGGCCTTTTGTATATCCAAGGAATCATCGCTCAACACTGTAACAAAAGTAGTATATATTAATTTTAATTGCTTTCTGCTCAGAACTCACTAGACTAGTGACTGATATTTGAATACTAAGAGAGAGTTCTGTCAGTTCAGATGTAAACAGTTAATTGAAATATTCCCACAACCTGTGGACCCAATTTCAAGGACTCTTCATCCCAAGCTCTCAATATTTAGTGCTTACTTATCTATATTTTTCTTTCTGTATTTACACAGTTTGTTGTCTTTCCCACACTGGTTGAACGCCAGTTGGTACAATCTTTCAATGATTCTATTATGATAATTATTCTTTTATGGATTTATTGAGTATGCCCACAAGAAAATGAACCTCAGTGTTGTGTGTGGTGTCATATAACAGGGATGTAATGTTGAAGCTTTAAAAGGCACTGCTGTGGCCTCACTTGGTGTATTCTGAGTTTTGGTCCCCATATTCAAGAAAAGATAAGGTTCAATGGAGGTTCATGAAAATGATTCCAGGATTGAAAAGCTTATGAGGAGTGTTTGATGTGTCTGGGCCTGTATTCTCTGGAATTTAGAATAATGAGGGGCAACCTAATTGAAACCTATCAAATTCTGAAAGGCTAGATAGAGTGGATGTGAAGAAGATATTTCTGATGGTGGAGGAGCTTAAGACCAGAGGACACAGCCTCAGAATAGAGGAATGTCTATTTAGAATGGAGATGAGGAAGAATTTCTTTAGCCAGAGTGTGGTGAATCTGTGGAATTCATTGCCACAGGTGTCTGTGAAGGCCAAATCATTGGTTATATTTAAGGCAGAGGTTCATAGATTCTTGAGTAGTCAGGGCATGAAGGGATGTGGGGAAAAAGCAGGAGACTGGGACAGTGAGGAAAAAATATCAGCCATGATGAAATGGTGGAGTAGACTCGATGGGCTATTGGCCTAATTCTGCTCCTTTAGCTCACGTCTTATATATGTACTTTGATAATAAATTTACTTTGACCCTTTTAACTCTATAAAGTTATCTGTGTCACGTACCCCGTGACGGGTTAAAGAACCAGCAGAAATGGAAAACACATTGGAGTCTGGTATTGCTATCAACTAAGTGTTTATTAGTAAACTAAGCAGTACAATAATATAAATGCAGATATATCAAACAGGTTAGCAATGATTATATACATACATACACATATATACATACATAAGTGTGGAAATAGGAACAAAACTAGGCTCTTTCAAACCTAGGGGTGGATGGATATAGTCTTACGAGGATGAAAAGAGTTCAGTTCAGTTCGAGGTAGTTAGCTGAGTAACGTTGGAGAGAGCGAGAGCAAGATGAACTGATGCCATCAATCTTCCCATTGTCAACTGTGACCATAACACATGCGACCATTCTTCAGTGATGGAATTATCACCCAGGCAAGGGTGGACACACAAATAATTCCCCACCGGTCACACCTATTCACACTGCGAGAGCCACTGATCGATTTCCCCGAATCAATCCTCCAAAAACTCCACCTTCCTGTGGGTACAACAAAGCTTGTCCAGTGTCCAAAACCGTGTGTCTGTCTGTGTCTCAGCGGACCTGGTTTTTATCTCCACATGTTGGACACCAGCTGTCCATCAACCTGCTCCGCCCTCCTCTCTCTGTAACAGAGTTTTACAAGCAGGCGAGTGTCCTTGTGGAAAGGTAAACAAGCTTGTAGAGAAACCATAACATCAATCTTTCGAGCAGTCTCTCCCTCTCTCCCCCTCTCTGTAACAGCTCAAACTGTGTCCAAAACTCAGTGTCATTCTCCCGACATTTTAAAGTGATAGTCCACAGAAAAGATGAACCCTCGGGGTACATAACATCTGTCTACATTCAACTGTTAAAGTAGGTAACTATAGCTATCAAAAGTTTAATTAATTGTTTATTGTTGGTGTTTTAAGTAGTATAAACATCACTCTACTGTTTTGTGTCACGAGAGGAGAAACAGATGCTCCAGGATACCTGCTTTTGTTGATTAAAGTTCTTTTGCATTTATCAACTTCAATCTCCCAATGATATAGTTACAGATACAACACTTGGGGCTCATCTGGGATACATTCATGACTCATTATATTGCCAGGAAGGAAGGGCACCAGATGAAGGTGATAGGCTGGTGATAGAAGCAGCAAGAGGCTAGAGTGGGAAATAGAAGATGAGGAACCAAAATACTGGATTGAGAAATCCATGTTCATGCCATCAAGTTGGAAGCTAACCTGGACAGAATATGAGGTGTTGTTCCTCCACCCTGAGAGTCGCTTCATCTTGGCAAAAGTGGAGGCCATGGACCAACATGTCTGAACATGAACAGGGATAGGAATTAAAATGCTTAGCCACCAGGAAATTCTGGTTTTGGCGATGGAGCGAAGGTGCTCCTCTCTCCCAACTGCTCTACATTGGTCGAGTCTCACCAGTGTAGAGGAGGCTGCATCAGGAGCACAATAGACGATCCCCAACAGACTTGCAGGTGAAGTGTTGCCTCACCTGGAAGGACTATTTGGGGCCCTGAATGGAGGTAAGGGAGGAGGTGAATGTGTAGGCATAGCATTTCTGTCACTTGCAGGGTTATGTGCCAGGAGGATGATTAGTAGGGAGGGGGTGAATGGATAAGGAAATCACAAAGGGAACGATCCCTGAGGAAAGCAGAGAATGGAGTGGAAGAGGTAAAGATATATTTGGTGGTAGGATCCCATTGAGGATTGCAAAAGATGCTGAGAATGTGTTGGATGCAGTGCCTCAAGGCATGGTAAGTGAGGACAACAGGAACTCCAACCCTGTTAAAGTGACAGGAAGATGGTGTGAGTGCAGATATCTGGAGGAGATGCCAGTGCAGCAGCATCAATGGTGGAGAAAGAAAAATCTCATTCTTTGAAGAAGGACAATATTTCTGATGTCCTGGAAACAAAGAAACTGAGAAAAGGGATGGATTTTTTTTATAAACAAGAGACAAGTATAGTCAAGAGAGCTGTGGATATTGACAGGCTATAAAAGATGTCGATGGAGAGTTTGTCTCCAGAGATGGAGGCAGAGAGATCGAGAAAAAAGGAGAGAGATGTCAGAAATGGACCACATAACCCATCACCTTCGAGCTTGCCCTTCTTTTCCTCCCCGCTTTTTATTCTTTCCCCTTCCTTTCCAGTCCTGGTCTCAGCCCAAAACATCAACCATTTATTCATTTCCATTGATGCTGCCTGACCTGCTGAGTTCTTCCAGCATTTCGTGTGTGTTGTGTGAACCTCTCTGTTCACACTCACTGCTCACCAGATTACAGAACTATGAAGACAGAATCCAAGTCAAGTAGAGAGCTGACAGTGGTCCCCTATGTATGTACACGAGATCTTTAATAGGGGGCCAGAAATGCAACATGTAGGTGGACGTAGGGGCATCTCTGGCAATAACCCTACTTTCAATGACTGGACAGATTATGTTACCATGATGGAGAACAGTGAGGACAAAGACAAGAGTCTGGTGAGGTGGAAGACAGGGGGATCCCTATCCTTGTTCCGTCTCAGAGGAGAGGGGTTGGGAAACAAAGAGGGTAGAAAGAGGAGAACCTTAGGTACTTGAGAGAGAGAGAGAGAGAGAGAGAGAGAGAGAGAAAGGGCACTCTCCAGTTCTGAGTATGCCCAAACATCTGTCCTAGTGACAGATAACTTTGAAAGGCAGTTATCATTATTAACTAAGGAAGCACTGCTGAGTCAGGGCCAGTGGATCTGCACAACCCACAGACTAAACAACACAGCCAGCAAAGCTGCAGCAGCCCTAATCAAGATCTGGACCCAGAACTGTGTGGATGTCAGGAGTTCCCAAGGAAATGGGCCAAACACATACAGAAACCTTTGGAACCAGTACGCTTACTTAAAGAGATAGCAGTAATTAAACCAAAGCAGAAAAGGGAAAGTGGGGAACAGGAAGGGAATGAGATAGCAGTTCTGAGGGGGGTGGGGGGAGAGAAGAACAGGAGATAACAGAATTTGCTTGCATTTAAAAAGGAAATAACCAAAGTTAAAATTCAGTAAAATTATATAGAGCTGTTATATAGATCAAGCAGTAGAGCAAAGAAAGGACAGATGGTAGCTAACTCATGGGGAGCACTGTTGTCTCTGAGCTGCATGGGTGCTCCACCACGCAGTAACTGAAATGTTCCCATGCACATTGCCTTTGTTGCTGCACAGCTAGAAAAAGTTTATGAAGTATAAATATTTTCTTTGTTATACTATATTTTATTATACCCTTCAAATAATAAATAAAATCTAAAGAATGTGTTTTTTTATTTTCATTTTAAATATTTATAGTATGCTTATTACACAAAAAATCATTCAATGTGCCGTGTAAAAATTTCCTGCTCAGAGCAAGGGTTGGTCTGCACAGCTGTAAAATAAAATTTTAGGGAACGTTGATGGGAAGGCAGGAGTAGCTGAGCTCCAGTGTGTATTGCACAAATATTGCTAAAGTTACATCATGGGGATATCCATTTGGTAAAGCACATCATGATCAAGACTCCAGCAGGTCTGGTGGTGACCAGGGACGAGCAGTAGAGACAGAGATTCTGTCTGTACTGTTATCACTTGTGCCAACTATAACCCAGACAAGGGCACTAAAGTGCGACTAGCAAACCAGCCTTGTGGGCAGTGGGAAAGCATCCAGGTAGACCTCCTGAGACCAAAGCATTGACGGAAAAGCTACAGTCTTGTGACCATGGGTCAGTTCACTTCTCTGTTGGGTAAAGTCTTTCCCAACAAGAGAGCGCACCATCAACTTAGCATCGTAAGTTTTGGCTCAGGAAATCCTGAAGAGCCGCTTCTTCCCCTCTGACAGCAGATTTTTGAACAGTCCACAAACACTACTTCATTACTCTTTTGTTTTCACACAATTTATTTTACAATTGTGTTAATTTCATGTCTTTGCTCTGTGTTGCTGCCGCAAAATAACAAACTTCACAAAATACAAATCAGTGATAATAGAGCCGATTGTGGAACTCCAGCCCAGGTAGATTCAGATCAGAGAGTACATTTCACAGGGAGAGTGACGGGAGAAATCTGCAAACTGCAAGGACTCAGATAATGATACCCCGTAGTCCACCGCCCCCAGAGCTCAGGAATGTGAGAGAAAACGGACTGAACAATCAAAGCAACATTACCCAAGTACTGTCAGCAGTCCCAGTGGGACCAATACCAACAAAACACTGCACGCTGGGTCTCAACCTGTGTTGTAACAATCTCATTACAAGGAATTTAAATAAAGAACATCCCATCCTGCTTCACAGCTCTCTGCTGCTCAGGGAACAAGCACATGAACGTCAACAGGAAAGACACCAAGTGCTCAACAGTAAGCCGGGAAGAAGAACTAAAATCTAGGCGTCAGAAATTTAGTGGGATAGATCAGAGCAGAAGAGACATCAGGGAACATGGGAAGGGATCCAAGATATGGCAAAGACAACACTGAAAGTCAGACAGAGTGTAAAAGTGCAGAATACACGGTAATCACTTCAGCGTGGATAGAAGGCAATACCAAATGAGCTGGACCTTTCCAGTGGTGGGACCAGCGAGCGAAAGGACACAATAGGTGGAGATGTCATTGGGGGAAGAACCTTACAGTCATTGATATATTAGGTGTGTATTTTTTTCTGCTCAAAACCCCTCAGCCTACCACCACTGTTTGAATATATCTGTGCGCCACAGTTCCCTAGGAGACACTGGACTGCGTAGAGGAACTTCAAAAGAAGCAAGCGGGGGCAACCAAGACATTTTGTGCACCCAGGGAGATTTTGGATTGTGCATAATTAGGCATTTGGCAAGTGCCAATTAAAAAGTCAGGTTGAAGTGGAGCAGCGATGAGTGGGCCGAAGTAAGAGTGGGCCGCTCAGGCTTTTGCTCAGAGGCTTCAGTGAGGAGAGGTGAATGATGTAGGTGCATTATTTCATTTCTTTTCTTTTTCTTTCTCTTTGCACATTTGGAGCAGTGAGGATGCCACACAGGATAGTGGAATGCTCCTCTTGCGGGAAGGCAGGATACTTCCAATGTCCCTGATGACCACCTCAGCAAGAAATGCAGCCAGCCGCAGCTTCCTTCAGACCTTGGAGCCGGAACTGGAGGAACTCCAGATCATTTGGGAAGCTGAGGGGTTGATCGACAGGATATTCAGGGAGGTAGGTACACACAATTTGCAGGACACAGGTGACTGGGTGAGTATCAGGAGGCAGAAAGGGGACAGGAAGCCATTTCAGATGCCGTTCCCTCAATAACAGGTATACCACTTTCGGTACTGTTGGGGTGATGACCTAGCAGAGGAAAGCCACATCAGTCGGGTATCTGGCACAGTGTCTGGCTCTGTGGCTCAGGGGTGGAAGAAGAGGTGCAATAGTGAAAGGGGATCCCACTGCTAGAGGAGCAGACAGGAGATTCTATGGATATGAAAGACACACCCAGGTGGTATGTTGCCTCCCAGGTGCCAAGGTCAGGGAGGTCTTAGGTTGTGAACAGAACATTCCAAAGGGGGAGAGCGACCAGCCAGTAGTCATGGTACATATTGGTACTGACGACATAGGTAGGAAAAGGGAGGAGGTCCTGAAGTGAGAATATAGGAAATTAGGTAGAAAGCCGAAAAGCAGAACCTCCAGGGTAGTCATCTCTGGACTGCTGCTTGTGGCACATGCCAGTGAGGGCAAGAATAGTAATGGTTTGGCAGTTAAATGTATGGCTGAGAAATTGGTGTAGAGGCAGGGTTTCAGACTTCTGGATCATCGTGATCTTTTCTGGGGAAGGTATGACTGTACAAAAAGAGAGGTTTCGCCTGAACCTGAGGGGGACCAATATCCTTGTGGGCAGGTTTGCTAAAGCTGTTCGGGATGGTTTAAACTAATTTGGCAGGGGGATGGGAACTGGAGTGATAGGGCTGAGGATGGGGCAGATGGTATACAAGGAGAAACTGTGTATAGTGAGACTGTGAGGAAGGACAGGCAGATAAATAGGCAAAAATCACAGTCAGTGGGAGCAAAATTGAAAAGGGTGATGAATACAGGACTGAAGGTGTTATATTTGAATGCACACAGTATATAGAATAAGGTAGATGATCTTGTAGCACAGTCAGAGCAGGTATGGCATTGTTGGTGTAACTGAGTTGTGGCTGAGAGAAGATCATACTTAGGAGCTTAACATCCAAGGATTCACATTGTATTGAACATACAGGCAGGTAGGCAAGACTGAGTGAGGTGGCTGTTGATAAAGAAAATGAAATCAAATATTTAAAAAGAGCTGACACAGACTCAGAAGATGTAGAATCCCAGTGGGTAGAATTAACAAAATGCATGAGTAAAAAGACCCTAGTGGGAGTTATATACAGGCCTCCGAACAGTAACCAGGACACGTGGTACAAATTACAATGGGAGATTTTCAAAAAGGCATACAAACATGGCAAAGTTATAATAGTCATGGTGGATTTCAATAAGCTGGTAGTTTGGGAAAATCGGATTGGTGCTGATCCCAAGAGAAGGCATTTGTAGAATGCCTGTGGGATGGATTTTAGAGAAGCTTGTGGTTGAGCCCATTAGGGCACAGACACCTTGGTTAATGGTAGGGTTCCATGACATAAAAAAGTTTGGGAATTCCTGCACTGGGGAAAAGGCAGGTGTTGCATAATGAACCAGATTTGGTTAGGGAACTTAAGGTAAAGGAACCCTTATCATGCTGTGATCATAATTCACACTACAGTCTGAGGGGAAGAAGATAAGGTTAGAGTATCAGTATTTACAGTGTCTATAAAAGTATTTACCTCCCTTGGAAGTTTTCATGTTTTATTGTTTTACAACATTGAATTACAATGCATTTAATCTGGCTTTTTGCAGAAATCTGTTTTCACTTTGACATGAAAATGCCTTTTCCTGTTGATCAATGTCAAAGTGATTAAATTAATTACAAATATACAACACAAAATAATTACTTGCATAAATAATCACCCCCTTTAATATGACACACCAAATCATCACTGGTACAGTCAAATGGTTTTAGAAGTCACATAATTAGTTAACTGGAGATCACTTATGTGTAGTCAAGGTGTTTTAATAGTAAATATACACCTCTATCTTGAAGGTCCAACTGCTGGCGAGTCAGTATCCTGGCAAAAACTACATCATGAAGACAAAAAGAACACCCAAGCAACTCCGCAAAAAAAGTTATTGAAAAGCACAAGTCAGGATATGGATACAAGAAAAATTCCAAGTCACTGAATATTCTTTGGAGAACAGTTTAAGTCAATCATCAAGAAATGGAAAGAATATGACACAGCTGTAAATCTTCCTAGAGCAGGCCATCTTCAAATACTGACTGATTGAGCAAGGAGGGGGCTAATGAGGGAGGTCACCAAGAGACCTATAATAACTCCAGAGGAGTTACAAGCTTCAGTGGCAGAGACTGTGCATACAACTGTTGCCTGGTTGCTTCACCAGTGAAGCAATCACCTTATGGGAGAGTGGCAAACGGAAAGCCACTGTTGAAAACAAAACTCACCTGAAATCTCGGCCAGAGTTTGCCAGAAATCATATGGGAGACACTGAAGTCAGCTGAAAGAAGGTTCTATGGTCTAAAGAAAACAAAATTGAGCATTTTGGCCATCAGACTAAACAAATCATCAAAAATACACTACCCCTACCATGAAACATGGTGGTGGTTGCATCATGCTGTGGGGATGCTTCACTACAGCAGGCCCTGGAAGGCATGTGAAGGTAGAGGGTGAAATGAATGCAGCAAAATACAGGAAAATCCTGGAGGAAAACCTCAGGCAGTCTGCAAGAGAACAGCGACTTGGGAGAAGATTTGTTTCCCAGCAAGACAATGACCCCAAGCATAAAGCCAAAGCTACACAAGAATGGCTTAAAAACAACAAAGTTAATGTCCTGCAGTGACAAAGTCAGAGTCTAGACCTCAATTCAATGGAGAACTTGTGGTTGGACTTGAAAAGGGCTGTTCACTCATAATCCCCATGCAATCTGTCAGAGCTTGAGCAGCTTTGTAAAGAAGAATGGGGAAAAATTGCAGTCGAGATGTGCAAAGCTGGTAGAGACCTATCCACACAGACTCAAGGCTGTAAGTGCTGCCAAAGGAGCATCTGACTTGAAGGGAGTGAACACTTATGCAATCAATTATTTTGTGTTCTATATTTGTAACGAATTTAGATCACTTTGTAGAGATGTTTTTACTTTCACACAAAGGAGTCTTTTTTCTGTTGATCTGTGTCAAAAAATCTAAATTAAATCCAATGTGATCAATAAAACATGACAACTTCTGGGCAGGGTGAATACTTTTTATAGGCACTGTCTATGAAGTAAAGGAAAGTACAGAGGCATGAGAGAGAAGTTGGCCAAACAGGATTGTAAGGTGACTCTAGCAGGGATGATGGCAGAACAGAAATGGCTGGAGTTTCTGGGAGCTATTCGGAAGGTTAAGGATAGATACATCCAAAAGATTAAGTATTCTAAAGAGAAAGCAACACAACTGAGGCTGACAGGGAAAATGGAAGACAGCATAAAAGCATAAGAGAGGGCAAATAATATAGCAAAAAACAATGGGAAGTTAGAGGATTAGGAAGCTTTTAAAAACCAACAAAAGACAACTAACACGAGGAAATCTGCAGATGCTGGAAATTCAAGCAACACACACAAAATGCTGGTGGGACGCAGCAGGCCAGGCAGCATCTATAAGGAGAAGCACTGTCGATGTTTCGGACCGAGACCAGAGTCCTGACGAAGGGTCTCGGCCTGAAACGTCGACAGTACTTCTCCTTATAGATGCTGCCTGGCCTGCTGTGTTCCAAAAGACAACAAGAAAGCCATAAAGGAGAGAAAAGATGAAAAATTATGGTAAGCTAGCCAATAACAACAACAAAGATGCCAATTTTTTTTCCAGATATATAAACAGTAACAGAGAGGTGAGAATGGATACTGAACCACCAGAAAATGATGCTGGAGAAGAAGTAATTGGGGACAAAGAAATGACAAACTGTCATTGCATCAGTCTTCACTGTGGAAGACACAAGCTGTATGCCAGATTTGTGAGTGTGTCAGGGAGGCAGAAGTGAGTGTCATTGCTATTACTGAAGACAGGGTTCTTGGGAAGCTGAACAGTCTGAGGGGAGATAAGTCACCTGCACCAGATGGACTTCACTCCAGGGTTCCGACAGTGGTAGTTGAAGTGATAGCGGAGGCATTAGTAATGATCTTTCAGGAATCACTAGATTCTGGAACTGTTCCAGAGTACTGCAAAATAGCAAATGTCACTCCACTTTTTAAAGAAGGAGGCGGAAGGAAATTATATGCTAGTTAGGTTGACTTCAGTGGTTGGGAAGATGTTGAAGTCCACTAGTAAGAATAAGGTTTTGGAATACTTGGAGATGCATGATAAAGTAGGCCAAAGTCAGCATAGTTTCCTTAAGGGGAAATGTAGCCTGACAAATCTGTTGGAATTCTTTGAGGAAATGACAGACAAGATAGACAAAGGAGAGTTAGTGGATTTTCAGGTGGTCTTTGACAAGGTGCCACACATGAAGGGTCCACAGTATCACAGACAAATAAACTAGCATGGATAAATGATTGGCTGACTGGCAGAAGTCAAAGGGTACAAATAAATAGGCCTATTCTGGTTGGCTGCATGTGACTAGTGGTGTTATGCAGGGTCGGTATTGGGACCGCTTCTTTTCAGGTTGAGTCATTGGTGAGGAAGGCAAATGCAATGTTAGTATTCACTTTGAAAGGACTAGAACAGGTGTTTCTAACTTTTTTTTTAATGCCATGGAGACTCACTGTGAACTGAACTTTAAAAAAAAAAAAAAAATAAACTATAGGGACATGAGTTTGACATCGAACGTGGTTAAATTCCTGTAGGAGATTCTGAGGGGCAGAATCAACCAACATTTGGAGAGATGTGGAACAATCAACATGGCTTCATTTAACAAGTCTCAGAGTTTGATGAGGAGGTAACCAAGAGGGTAGATGAGGGAGGGCACTGGACATTATGTAAATGGACTTCAGAAGGGCAGCTAACAAGGTCCCTCATGGCAGGCTACTCTGAAGGTTAGATCACATGGAATCTGGGGAAAATAGACTGAAGGACTGTGCCCAGTACTGTGCCACAGGGATTGATACCAGTACCTTTGCTGTTTGTAACTTATATAAATGATTTGGATGTGAGCATAACAAGACATGATTAGCAAGTCTGCAGAGATACTGAAAGATGGTGTAGAACATTATGAAAAATTACTGAAGATTTTGATCAGCTGGTATGTGGGCTAGGATTGGCGAATGGCTTTCAATGCAGATAAACATGAGGCACTGCATTTTGGGAGATCAAATCAGACGAGGGCTTGTACGTGAATGAATGATAGGGACTTAGTGAGCTTCCCACACTAAGGGTAGTGAATATTTGGAATGAGCTGTCAGAAATGGGGGATGAGATGGCACATTAGCAACACTTAAAATCCATCCAATAATGGATACGAGAGGTTAGAGGACAATATGCCAAACACTGGCAGATGGGACTAGCTCACTGGACAATACAGTCAGCATGAATGAGTTGGGCTGAAAAACCTGTTTGCACACTGCAATTACAACTCTGACTATTGCCACTGGAAACGAAGTTAATCATTGATTGCCTGTGTTGTAAAAATACAAAACATTACTCCTCTGTTGAGTGTCAGGAGAGGAGAAATAGATTCTCCAACAGACCTGCTTGTGTCGAATGAAGACCCTTGCATTAATCAATTTCAGATCCCACGCAGCTTAGTGACAGTCACAACAATAGTTACTCACCTACACATTCTACCAGGGTGATCTGCCGAGCCACTGTTCTCTGTATGAAGAAGGGAAGCCCTGATCCACTGCCCGATGTGCAGGAGTGATCCAGCAGATCCTGTGAGAAAGAGAAAATTAACTGCAATTACTCACTTTCTTGAGGCATGTTACAGGCTGGAAAACCTTTGCTGCTCCTGGGCAAGTATTGCCTCGTTATTTGATTTGAACATAAAATTACCAGATTCACCTTCTCCTTAGCTCTGGTCAACTTTTAATGAAAAAGTCGTTGAAAGCTCCTGGTCCTGCCACACCAGATCATGCATTGTATAGCTTCAAGGGAGAAATGCTACAAGGGAAGCATCTTCCTATTATGAAGAGCTAATGAAATTACTTCTATAGTCCTTGGAGTTTAGAAGAATGAGGAGCAATCTTAATGAAAAACATGTTCCTAATGAAGCATTAGTGTGTTGATGTTGAAATGTTATCGCAACTGGCTACAAGATAAAGGGACTGTCATCTAATCATGATGTTTGTAGGAAGTTCTCACACAAAGTAGTGAACCTTTAGAATTCTCTACCTTATTGGGTTGTTCCAATGATTTTGTGATTTGTTGTTTTATGTACTGTGTATTCCACTCATTTTTTGCTGTTTTGTGATTCATTCTTTTTTTAAATTCTTTTACACACTGGGTGTTTGATGTTTTACTTTCAACAGGTTCCATGGGGTTTCTTTGTTTTGTGGCTGTCTATGGGAAGACAAATCTCAGGGTTGTGTCACAAACATGACAAAATCTGCAGATGTTGGAAATCCAAGCAATACACATAAAATGCTGGAGGAATTCAACAGGCCAGGCAGCATCTATGGAAAAGAATAAACATTGACTATTCACTCATTTCCATAGACTGATCAGCTGATTTCCTCCGGGGGGGGGGGGGGCGGGGGCGGGAGGTGTTGCTCAGGGTTGTATATTCCATAACATTCTTTGATATTAAATGTACAGTACTTTGAATCTTTAAAATTTTGGGAAAGCTAAATCACTGGGAATATTGGGAATAAACACTGGTGAATTGAGGGCAATGAGGTACTAGTAGGCAGAGGAGATTTTAGACAGATCAAACGGAAATTTGAGGGGAAATATTGGTCCACTCCTGTTATCTTGCAAACTTGCTCAAAACATCAATTTCTTAGTTTCAAGATATGTGAATTTTCCTTTCATAGGTGGCACAGTTTGAATAACATCAACCACATTACCATTAATGAGCACACCTCCAGAATTTTATCACTGCAAATTCCCAGCCTTTTTAAGAACAAATGCTACACGTACAATTCAGGAGTTAGTCATAGAGTCAAGGAACACTACAGCACAGAAACAGGCCCTTTGGCCCATCTAGTCCATACCAAACCATTAATCCACCTAGTCCCATTGACTTGCACCTGGACCGTGGTCCTCCATACCCCTCCCATCCATGTACATATACAAATTTCTCTTAAATGTTAAAATCAAACCCACATCCACCCAATCACACTCTCACCACCCTCCAAGTGAAGTTCCCACCTCATGTTCCCCTTAAACATTTTACCTTTTTCACTTAACCCATGATCTCTAGTTCTAGCCTCATTCAACCTCAGTGGAAAAAGCTTGCTTGCATTTACCATTTTTAATCCCTCCATTTTGTGTACTTTTATCAAATCTTCCCTCATTCTTCTACACTCCAGAGAATAACATCCTAACCAATTCTACAACTCAGGTCCTCAAATCCCAACGTCCTTGTAAATTTTCTCTGCACGCTTTCAATCCTATTGACATCATCTTGTAGGTAGCAGATGACCAAAATTGGGCTCCAAATTGGGCCTCACCAACATTTTGGATAACTTCAACATAACATCCCAACTCCTGTACTTAATTCTTTGACTTATGAAGGCCAAGTTCCAAAAGTTTTCTTTATGACCCTATCTATCTGTGATACCACTTGCAAGGAATTATGAATCTGTATTCCCAGATCCCCCTGTTCTGTTGCACCCCTCAGCACCCTACCATCCACTGTGCAAGTCCCACCCTGATTTAGCCTTGCAAAATGCAACACCTCAATAGATAGATTAAATTCTACCTGCCATTTTCAGTCCATTTTCTAGTCCAGATCCCATTGCAAACTTTGATAGACTTCCTCACTGTCCTCTACACCCCTAATCTTGGTGTCATCCACAAATTTGCTCATCCAGTTAACTACATTATCATTCAGATAGCTGATATAGATAGATGACTAACAACAATGGACTTGGCACTGATCCCTGCGGTATACCATTAGTAAAAGCTTCCATTCAGAGAGGCAACCATCTACCACAACTCTCTGGCTTCTCCTGCAAAGCCAATGTCTAATCCAATTTAATACTGCAATGTATGGATCTATTTCTTTTAGAGTTAAGACTCCCCTGCAGCACTACAGAAGAACTGTTGTCTACTCATGCAATATTGAACTGTGTCTGCACACGATCATGTTCTCTCTCTGCTGCTGCAACGTGAATACACCAGTTAAAGCCATCTCCCGTGCACGTGCTTTTATGTCAGGGGTAAGTTTTTTTTTAAAAAATGCAGAGAGTGGTGAGTGCGTAGAATGGGCTGCCGGCAACAGTGGTGGAGGCAGATACGATAGGGTCCCTTAAGAAACTTTTGGATAGGTACATGGAGCTTAGAAAAATAAGAGGGCTATGGGTAACCCTAATAATTTCTACGGTAGAGACATGTTCAGCACAACTTTGTGGGCCGAAGGGCCTGTATTGTGCTGTAGGTTTTCTATGTTCCTATGTAGTTGCAAAGATGTAATAAATTGGCGATGAGTACAAACCTGAATATCAGAGAATAATCGCCAGCTGCACAGGACAAAACAGCAAGAAGACAGATAAGCACTGCATAGTACACAGTGAGAGACGTAATTAGCAAAGTTAATGTAAGAATAACATAGCGATGGCTTCAGTCAAGAAAGTTGACAAATTTTATAGTGCTAATGAAGGCTGAGAGTCGTATATTGAGGGGTGAGGAACAAAATAAAGCCCCCACCCTTTTTAGGATGTACAGTCTCTTACACAACTTAGTAACCTCTGAAACGCCAGCAAGGCGTACAATGAAAATGGTACAAAATTACAAAATCACTTGAGCCCTAAACCACTGATAATAGCTGAGAGGTTTAAATTTTAGAAAAGGAACCAAAGGATGAAAGCAATTTGTGAATATACTGCAGAACTGTGCAAACTTTCCCAGTACTGTAACTTTACAGGTGGACTTTCTGATGCATTAAGGGACAGGCTTGTATGTGCTATGCATAGCCAAAAACTCTCAAAAGAGGCTACTGTCAGAAAGAGACCCACGGGCATCAACCATTGCAGTATCATTGGAGACTACAGCAAAAGATGCAGCAGAACTACAGAAAGAGCTTAGAATGTGAAATGCACAAAATGTCCCTGAATGGGCAAGAAGCCAAAAATGTTATCGATTTGGCAAATCCTCCCATGATGCAAATGACTGTTGGTTCAAAGAAAGAGATTGCAGAAAGTGTCACAGACAAGGAAACAAAGTCAGATAAAAAGTACAAACAAAGAGAAAAACCACATAGTGAAAAGTTTCAAACACAAAACTAAGCAAATGCATAAAGGGACCAAATGTGAACCAGAATCAGATTAACACAGTATCTGACAAAGGTGAGCTGTCATGCCTAGAACAGCATAGCAATACTGAAGCAGATCACAAAATCATATGGATCTCAATAGATCTGCCTTGTGTCAAAATGAAAATGGAGCTGGATACAGGGTCAGCTTTGTCTATAATTCAAGAGGCTGGCTGTTTTCGAATATACCATTAGAGAAGACTTCAGTGATGCTAAAGTCTTACAAAGGCAAAAAAAAAGTGTCTGCCTAAAGCAAACTAAAAGTGAATGTGATGTATGGAGCTGTATGTATTGAAAAGTGGAGGACCAGTACTTTTGGGACGTGAATGGTTGAGAAAAATCCAACTAGACTGGCACTCAGTGTGACGTCAACAGGAAACTGCAGCCCAAATTATAACACTAACCAGAGACTGTCACAGCTGCTTAATGCCAATGAAGTTGTTTGAGAAGGGGATTGGTAAACTCAAATTCATCAAGGCCAGAACTGAATTGAATGAAGCAGCAGTACCAAGATTCCATAAAGTGTATCCAGTGCCTACGCACTACGTACTAAAGGTCTTGAAGACATCTGGAATTCTCTCCAAAGTTGAGTGGAGTGATTGGGCCACAACCATTCTCCTGGTGATCAACAAAGGGAAGTCCAGAGCCGTTCGCATACGTAGGGATTTAAAAGTGAGCATCAACCCAGTACTGCATACTGTGTAGTTTCCCCTGCCACAAACTTTCACATCTTTGGCAGGCGGGGAGAGACTTTCAAAGATTGACTTGTCAACAAGCCCATCTGCAAATGGAGGTCAAGCAGGAAGTTTCTCACAATCAATACTCACAAGGAGCTGTTCCAGTGTAATTACCTCGTCTTTGGCGTTGCATTAACTCTAGTTATTTGGCAAAGACCAGGTGCTCCAAGACATCCCAGGAATATAATGTTACCTTGATGATATCATTGTGACTGGCAAAAATAATGATGCCAGAACCTTGGTAAAGTGCTTACCAGGCTGAGTGAGTGTGGTCTGCACGCAAAGAGAGAGAGATGTGAGTTTTTCAAGAACAGAATCTCATATTGTGGACATATCACTGATAAGCATGGCTTACAAAGTAACAAGAGAAGATTGAAGCAATGCTGTAAGCACCTGAACCAGAAACTGTGTCGCAACTCAGGTCATACTTGGACCTTGTAAACTACTACCACTGGTTTCTCCCAAAGATTGCTACAGGGCTGCACCCACTGATGCACTGTTACAGACAGCAGCGAAGTGGGAATGGTCAAAAAGATGTGAAAAGAGCATTCAAGGAAATAAAGGGACTAATAACATCAGATGAACTGCTCACCCATTATGACCCATCTCTGCCCATCAGACTGGCGTGTGATACATCCCGTTATGGCATTGGAGTCGTTTTGTCACACATCATGAAAGATGGATCGGAACGCCTGATTGCATTTCCTTCAAGATTACTGATGAGCACAGATCGAGAGACCCTTAGTCTAGAATAGGGAATAAAGAAGTTCCACCACTACCCCGAAGGACAAAAGTTTACTCTAGTGACAGATCACCAGCCACTTGTGTCCATTTTCAATCCCAGGAAGGGAATTCCAGTGATGATTACCACCCGGTTACAACATTGGACACTATTCCTTTGAACCTACTTTTATGACATAGAGTTCAAGGGTACCAAACAACACACGATACTGATGATGGCTTGTCCACGTCTTCATCTGTTGGCAACTGAAGAAAAGTCTTCAAACTGTGACCCAGCAGAAGTGTTCTACACAGCATTGGTAGACCAGTTGCCGGTAACAAATTCAGAAATACAAGGAGAAACAAGGATTGATCCAACATTGTCAAAAGTCTATAATGTCACTATGCAAGAATGGCCAGCTCACGTAATGCTATGGTTCCAGAGTTCTCAGCGAGACAAGACCGATTGTCCGGAGTGTCAAAGAACACTGATGTGTGGATCTCGTGTTGTAGCTCCCTCTAAACTCCACACCAGACTGTCAGAGAATCTGCATGAAGGACACTTGGGTATGGTCAAGATGAAGAGTCTCGCACAGCGCTACGTGTGCTGGAAGGGACTTGGCCAAAAGCTGTTCAGGATGCCACAAAGTTCAAAATGCACCCCACAGACACCGTTACACATGTGGGAGTGACCATCATCACCATGGCAGAGTACATATTGACTTTGCTGGGCCATTCATGGACTCCATGCTTCTGATTGCTGTGAATGCTCATGAACTCAACCACCTCAAAGACTGTTTCTACTCTGAGGATTATCTTCACCAGAAATGGCTTACCAGAACAAATTGAGAGTGACAATGGACCACAAAGCATGTTAGAACAATTCAGATTGCTCATGAAGTAAAATGGCATCAGACATTTCAAGTCAGCTCCTCACTACCCAGGAACCAATGGTTTAGCTGAAAGGTTTATCCAAACATTCAAGAAGTCCATTAAAGCGATGGACAAGAAGGACATTCCTCTACAGCACGAGGTGGACAACTTCCATTTTCTGTATCAGAACTCTGTTCATGCAACGACAAATTAAACACAGGCAATGCTGTTCATGAGCAGGAATCTGAGATCTCACATAGACCTCCTAAATCCAGATCTACGGAGGGAAGTACAGAATAAACAGTTTAGCCAGTTGCCAAGTGAAGCAGCAAGGAACTTCCAAGATTGGACAGGATGTCCTGGTGTGTGATTACCAAGAGAAGTGGAGATCTGGTAGGATAACTACAAAAACTGGACCAGTGATGTACACAGTGGATGTTGGAGGCCATTCATGGAGACATCATGTGGTCCAGATACTGGATGCTCAAACGAAGAACACACCAGAGTCAAATGCATCCAACAAGACGGACACATTACAGCCATCAGACAGCAATATGACACTGAAAACTGAGAAAGTTGTCTTGGACAAGACACATATCAAACCTGATGCCACTCCACAGGTCCAGAGGCACTATCTAGAAAGAAGCAGAGTGCCACCCAAAAGACTGACTTATAGTATATTGAAGCTAGTTTACGGACCATTATTGTGAAAGCGTGGTTAATTGGAATATGAATTATGAAAAGGAAACTGAATGTTTTGTACAGATAGTTATGTGTTGCATTAATCTAAAGGAGGAAGTGTAATGTATGGATTTATTTCTTTTAGAGCAATAACCCCACCCCCCTTAGCTCTACGCAAGGACTGTTGTCTACGCATGCATATTGATCTGTTCTCTATGCACGTGCATGTTCTCCCTCTCGCTGCAATGTAAATATACCAGTTAAACCCATCGCCTGCATGCGTGCTTTTACTTCATCTTGAATGCCAAGCAATTGAACCTTCTTAACCAACCTCCCATGTGAGACCTTGTCAAAGAACTTGCTAATGCCCATGTGGACAACATCCACTGCTTTGCCTTCATCTACTTTCCAAGTAACTTCCTTGAATAGAAGATTGGTTAGACATGACCTGCCACGTAGAAAGCCACGCTGACTACCCTAACCGGTCCCTGTCTATCCAAATACTCAAGTGTCCAGTCCTTTGAATATCTTCCAATAACCTAACCACTACTGATGCAAGGCTCACTGGCCTATAATTTCCTGGCATATTCGTAGAGCCTTTCTTAAACAACAGAACAACATTAGCTACCTTCCAATCATCCAGCACCTCATCCATGACCAAGCACATTTTAAATATCTCTGTTACCCTCTGCAATTTCTGCACCAGTCTCCCAAAGGTCCAAGGGGATACCTTGTCAGGTCTTGGGGATTTATCTACCCTAATTTCCCACAAGACAGCAAACACCTTCTCCTCTAATCTGCATATGATCCATGACCTCACCGCTAAAGACCCTGTGTCCATCTCCCAAGTACAAATGCGAAAATCCATTTCAGATCTTCCCACCTACTCTTCCAAGAGTTGGAAGAAACACTCCCAAAACAGATTAGAGTTAAACTCAAGTCAGCTCCATCATGGTCACTAGCCTCCTCAGCATCCAGGACATCTTCAATAAAGCGATGCTTCAAAAAAAAAAAAAAACAAAAACAAAACACAATGCAGTATCCATCATTAAGGACCCCCATTACCCAGAATATGACCTTCTCTCACTGCTACCATCAGGATGGAGGTACAGAAGCCTGAAGGCACACAACAATTCAGGAACAGCTTCTCCCCTCTGCCTTCAGATTTCTGAATGGACATTTTGTACCCATGAGAAACTATCTCACTACTTTTTTGGACTACTTATTTAATATTCAAGTACCTGTGTAATAATCTACTTAATTAAATACTTACTGAATTTCAGAGATTTTATTATGCATTGCAATGTACTTCTGCCGCAAAACAAATTCTACAACCTATGCCAATGGCATTAAACCCAATTAGCATTCTGATTCTAATATCACTTTCTCCTGCTCAAGTGTATATGTAGAGGTCTGAACAAGTGACAATGATTTCTAAATCTGGCCACCTTTCAAATAAACTGATATCAAAACTTAACAAGATGCAAGAGGCTTTGAGGAAAGAGGAACAGAATAAAGGGTGTAAAGGTAGTAAGGTAGAAGGGCTAAAGTGCATGTACTTTCAATGCAAGAAGCATCAGGAAAAAAGATGATGAACTGAGAGCTTGGATACATACATGGAATTATGATGTAGTGGCCATTACAGAGACTTGGCTGGCACCAGGGCAGGAATGGAATCTCAATATTCCTGGATTTCAGTGCTTTGAAAGGGATAGAGAGGGAGAAAAAGGAGAGGAGGACTGGCATTACTGGTCAGGGATACCATTACAGCTGCAGAAAGGGTGGGTAATGTAGCAGGATCCTCTTTTGAGTCAGTATGGGTAGAAGTCAGGAACAGGAAGGGAGCAGTTACTCTATTGGGAGTATTCTATAGGCCCCCTGGTAGCAGCAGAGATACCAAGGAGCAGATTTGGAGGCAGATTTTGGAAAGGTGCAAAAATAACAGGGTTGTTATCATGGGTGACTTTAACTTCCCTAATATTGATTTGTACCTGATTAGTTCCAATAGTTTAGCGTCCAGGACAGGTTCCTATCACAGTATGTTGACAGACAGACTAGGGGGAATGCCATACTGGATCTAGTATTAGGTAACAAACCGGGTCAGGTCACAGATCTCTCAGTGGCTGAGCATCTGGGGGACAGTGATCACCACTCCCTGGCCTTTAGCATCATCATGGAAAAGGATAGAATCAGAGAGGACAGGAAAATTTTTAATTGGGGAAGGGCAAATTATGAGGTTTTAAGGCTAGAACTTGGCAGGTGTGAATTGGAATGTTTTTGCAGGGAAATGTACTATGGACATGTGGTTGATGTTTAGGGATCTCTTGCAGGATGTTAGGGATAAATTTTTCCCAGTGAGGAAGATAAAGAATGGTAGGGTGAAGGAACCATGGGTGACAAGTGAAGTGGAAAATCTAGTCAGGTGGAAGAAGGCAGCATACATGAGGGTTAGGAAGCAAGGATCAGGTGAGTCTATTGAGGAATATAGGGTAGTAAGAAAGGAGCTTAAGAAGAGGCTGAGGAGAGCAAGAAGGGGGCATGAGAAGGCCTTGGCGAGCAGGGTAAAGGAAAACCCCCAATGCATCCTTCAATTATGTGAAGAACAAAAGGTTGACAGGAGTGAAGATAGGACCGATTAGAGATAAAAGTGGGAAGATGTGCCTGGAGGCTGTGGAAGTGAGTGAGGTCCTCAATGAATACTTCTCTTCGGTATTTACCACTGAGAGGGAACTTGATGACAGTGACGACAATATGAGTGAGGTTGTTGCTCTGGAGCATGTTGATATTAAGGGAGAAGAGGTGATGGAGTTGTTAAAATACATTAGGACGGATAAGTCCCCGGGGCCTGACGGAATATTCCCCAGGCTACTCCACGAGGCGAGGGAAAAGATTGCGGAGCCTCTGGCTAGGATCTTTATGTCCTCGTTGTCCACGGGAATGGTACCAAAAGATTGGAGGGAGGCGAATGTTATCCCCTTGTTCAAAAAAAGGTAATAGGGATAGTCCAGGTAATTATAGACCAGTGAGCCTTACGTCTGTAGTGGGAAAGCTGTTGGAAAAGATTCTTAGAGATAGAATCTATGGGCATTTAGAGAATCATGGTCTGATCAGGGACAGTCAGCATGGTTTTGTGAAGGGCAGATTGTGTCTGATGGAGTTCTTTCAGGAGGTGACCAGGCATATAGATGAGGGTATTGCAGTGGATGTGATCTACATGGATTTTAGTAAGGCATTTGACAAGGTACCACATGGTAGGCTTATTCAGAAAGTCAGAAAGCATGGGATTCAGGGAAGTTTGGCCAGATGAATTCAGAATTGGCTTGCCTGCAGAAAGCAGAGGGTCATGCTGGAGGGAGTACATTCGGATTGGAGGGTTGTGACTAGTGGTGTCCCACAAGGAACGGTTCTGGGACCTCTACTTTTCATGATTTTTATTAACGACCTGGATGTGGGGGTAGAAGGGTGGGTTGGCAAGTTTGCAGATGACACAAAGTTTGGTGGTGTTGTGGATAGTGTTGAGGATTGTCAAAGATTGCAGAGAGACATTGATAGGATACAGAAGTGGGCTGAGAAGTGGCAGATGGAGTTCAACCCAGAGAAGTGTGAGGTGGTACACTTTGGAAGGACAAACTCCAAGGCAGAGAACAAAGTAAATGGCAGGATACTTGGGAGTGTGGAGGAGCAGAGGGATCTGGGAGTACATGTCCACAGATCCCTGAAAGTTGCCTCACAGGTAGATAGGGTAGTTAAAGCTTATGGAGTGTTAGCTTTCATTAATCGAGGGATAGAGTTTAAGAGTCGCGGGGTAATGATGCAGTTCTATAAAACTCTGGCTAGGCCACTCCTGGAGTACTGTGTCCAGTTCTGGTCGCCTCACTATAGGAAGGATGTGGAAGCATTGGAAAGGGTACAGAGGAGATTTACCAGGATGCTGCCTGGTTTAGAGAGTATGCATTATGATCAGAGATTAAGGGAGCTAGGGCTTTACTCTCTGGAGAGAAGGAGGATGAGAAGAGACATGATAAAGGTATACAAGATATTAAGAGGAGTAGATAGAGTGGACAGCCAGCGCCTCTTCCCCAGGGCACCACTGCTCAATTCAAGAGGACATGGCTTTAAGGTAATGGGTGGGAAGTTCAAGGGGGATATTAGAGGAAGGTTTTTCACTCAGAGAGCGGTTGGTGCGTGGAATGCACTGCCTGAGTCAGTGGTGGAGGTAGATACACTAGTGAAATTTTAGAGACTATGAGACAGGTATATGGAGGAATTTAAGGTGGGGAATTAGAAACATAGAAAATAGGTGCAGGAGTAGGCCATTCGGCCCTTCGAGCCTGCACCGCCATTCAGTATGATCATGGCTGATCATCCAACTCAGAACTCTGTACCTGCTTTCTCTCCATACCCCCTGATCCCTTTAGCCACAAGGGCCATATCTAACTTCCTCTTAAATATAGCCAATGAACCGGCCTCAACTGTTTCCTGTGGCAGAGAATTCCAGATTCACCACTCTCTGTGTGAAGACGTTTTTCCTCATCTCAGTCCTAAAAGACTTCCCCTTTATCCTTAAACTGTGACCCCTCGTTCTGGACTTCCCCAACATCAGAAACAATCTTCCTGCATCTAGCCTGTCCAATCCCTTTAGAATTTTATACGTTTCAAAAAGATCCCCCCTCAATCTTCTAAATTTCAGTGAGTATAAGCCTAATTGATCTAGTCTTTCTTCATATGAAAGTCCTGCCATCCCAGGAATCAATCTGGTTAACCTTCTTTGTACTCCCTCTATGGCAAGAATGTCTTTCCTCAGATTAGGGGACCAAAACTGCACACAATATTCTAGGTGCGGTCTCACCAAGGCCTTGTACAACTGCAGTAGAACCTCCCTGCTCCTGTACTCAAATCCTTTTGCTATGAATGCCAACATACCATTTGCCTTTTTCACTGCCTGCTGTACCTGCATGCCCACCTTCAATGACTGGTGTACAATGACACCCAGGTCTTGTTGCACCTCCGCTTTTCCTAATCGGCCACCATTCAGATAATAATCTGTTTTCCTGTTCTTGCAACCAAAGTGGATAACCTCACATTTATCCACATTAAATTGCATCTGCCATGAATTTGCCCACTCACCTAACCTATCCAAGTCACCCTACATCCTCTTGGCATCCTCCTCAGAGCTAACACCACCGCCCAACTTCATGTCATCCGCAAACTTGGAGATGTTGCATTTAATTCCCTCGTCTAACTCATTAATATATATATTAAAAAACTGGGATCCCAGCACTGAGCCTTGCGGTACCCCACTAGTCGCTGCCTGCAATTCTGAAAAGGTCCTGTTTACTCCCACTCTTTGCTTCCTGTCTGCCAACCAATTCTCTATCCACATCAATACCATACCCCCAATACCATGTGCTTTAAGTTTGCACACTAATCTCCTGTGTGGGACCTTGTCAAAAGCCTTTTGAAAATCTAAATATACCACATCCACTGGCTCTCCTCTATCCACTCTACTAGTTTCATCTTCAAAAAATTCTATAAGATTCATCAGACATGATTTTCCTTTCACAAATCCATGCTGACTTTGTCTGATGATTTCACCTCTTTCCAAATGTGCTGTTATCACATCTTTGATAACCGACTCTAGCATTTTCCCCACCACCGATGTCAAACTAACCGGTCTATAATACCCCAGTTTCTCTCTCCCTCCTTTTTTAAAAAGTGGGGTTACATTAGCCACCCTCCAATCCTCAGGAACTAATCCAGAATCTAAGGAGTTTTGAAAAGTTATCACTAATGCATCCACTATTTCTTGGGCTACTTCCTTAAGCACGCTGGGATGCAGACCATCTGGCCCTGGGGATTTATCTGCCTTTAATCCCCTCAATTTACCTAACACCACTTCCCTACTAACATGTATTTCCCTCAGTTCCTCCATCTCACTAGACCCTCGGTCCCTTACTATTTCTGGAAGATTATTTATGTCTTCCTTAGTGACGACAGAACCAAAGTAGTTGTTCAATTGGTCTGCCATGTCCTTGTTCCCTATGATCAATGCACCTGTTTCTGACTGTAAGGGACCTACATTTGTCTTGACCAATCTTTTTCTTTTCACATATCTATAAAAGCTTTTACAGTCAGTTTTTATGTTCCCTGCCAGCTTTCTCTCATAATCTTTTTTCCCTTTCCTAATTAAGCCCTTTGTCCTCCTCTGCTGGTCTCTGAATTTCTCCCAGTCCTCAGGTGTGCCACTTTTTTTTGCTAATTTATATGTTTCTTCTTTGGACTTGATACTATCCCTAATTTCCCTTGTCAGCCACGGGTGCACTACCTTCCCTGGTTTATTCTTTTGCCAAACTGGGATGAACAATTGTTGTAGTTCATCCATGCGATCTTTAAATGCTTGCCATTGCATATCCACCGTCAACCCTTTAAGTATCATTTGCCAGTCTATCGTAGGTAATTCACGTCTCATACCTTCAAAGTTACACTTCTTTAAGTTCAGAACCTTTGTTTCTGAATTAACTATGTCACTCTCCATCTTAATGAAGAATTCCACCATATTATGGTCACTCGCACCCTTGGCGAGGCCAAGGGGCCTCGCATGACAAGATTGCTAACTAACCCTTCCTCATTGCTCAATACCCAATCTAGAATGGCCTGCTCTCTAGTTGGTTCCTCGACATGTTGGTTCAGAAAACCATCCCGCATACATTCCAAGAAATCCTCTTCCTCAACACCCTTACCAATTTGGTTCACCCAATCTATATGTAGATTGAAGTCACCCATTATAACTACTGTTCCTTTATTGCACGCGTTTCTAATTTCCTGTTTAATACCATCCCCAACCTCACTACTACTGTTAGGTGGCCTGTACACAACTCCCACCAGCGTTTTCTGCCCCTTAGCATTATGCAGCTCTACCCATATCGATTCCACATCCTCCAGACTAATGTCCTTCCTTTCTATTGGTTATATGGGAGGCATGATGAGAGGAGACTTGATAGAGGTGTACAAGATATTAAGAGGAATAGACAGAGTTGACAGCCAGCACCTCTCCCCCAGGGCACTACTGCTCAGTACAAGAGGAAATGGCTTTAAGGTAAGGGGAGGGAAGTTCAAGGGGGATATTAGAGGAAGGCTTTTCACTCAGAGAGTGGTTGGTGCGTGGAATGCACTGCCCGAGTCAGTGGTGGAGGCAGATACACTAGTGAAGTTTAAGAGACTACTAGACAGGTATATGGAGGAATTTAAGGTAGGGGGTTATACGGGAGGCAGGGCTTAAGGGTCGGCACAACATTGTGGGCCAAAGGGCCTGTAATGTGCTGTATTGTTCTATGTTCTAATAGCATTTTTGACCAGAGAGTGTGAAGCAAACAAAATAACAGAAATTTAAAATCCTTACAGCTAGCGTGCTGTCGCCAACATTTGAGGCAATCAGTCCATCGATGGCACCATACTCAGCTTCTCGAGCATTCAGCCTTTGCATTTGATTTTGATGGAGCTTCCGCAATATTATCACTGTCACCATAGTGATGACAATTAGCACAATTACTGGAGCAACAATAACAATCGTCAGAGTTCTTGCACTGTAGCCCACTGGTGCTTCTGTAAGGGAAGAAGAGAAACAAGTTGGTGCACTAATTAAGCAACTACTGGATAAAAATAATCTTGTAGAGTACTGATATTTTTCCTGTGCATTCACCTCATACAAAACCATATTAGTCAACATTCATACCATTCTCAGTTGATTCAGTAGAATAAAGTCAGTGCAAATGCAAGTTCTTTCTGAATTAATTTATGTCAATTGAGGGGGCCATTAAGAAACTGTTTATGATTCTTTGCTGCTTCATTCATGGTGGCAGACCATGAATAATCTTATCCCCATTTAGTATCCAGCATCTCCACAGAATTCTGTACACGAGAGCATGCCGAAGGCCGAATCAAACTGGAGAGTGATGCGTGCATTTCAGTATTCAGTCAGGATCTACAGATAAATAACTCCAGTGAAGACCAAACAATGCCAGCAATAATGCCTTATATGGAAAGCAAATCACTGATAAAAATACAAAGCTAAAAAGGTTCTTACTTAATTAAGCTACCCAAGTTGTAGAATATTAAGTTCATTTTTTTTAAATTTTATTTTCATTTTAGAGATACACCATGACAACAGGCCCTTCCAGCCCAATAAGCTCATGCTGCTCAATTACACCCATGTGACCAATTAACCAGCCGGTACGTCTTTGGAAAGTGTAAGGAAACTGGCGCACTCAGCGAAACCCCCGTGGTCACGGGGAGAACGTACAAACTACTTACAGACAGCAAGTAGAATTGAACTCGGGTCACTGGCACTGTAATAGCGTTATTCTAACTACTACGCTAGCACGAGACTGTTTGCCCGTGGAATAAACAGAAAATGCTCTATTAATAAAGACTCAATAACCTAATACTTGGGAAGTTTGGTGTGGATGACAGGTATTATTCTATGGAAGAGACATAACAAATTGAACCAATGCTTTCAGGAGCTGAGAAGGAGAAGTGATCTCATTGAAGTGCACAAAATTCTTAAGGCAGGGGCAAGTGATATCTCCTCTGGATGGGGTATCTAGAACCTAGACTTGCAGTGTCAAAAGTACAGGTGTTTCTCATTCAGGACTATGATGAATTTTTTTTATTTTTTGCATAGATCATAGCCAATCCTTTCAAGTTCTTTACAATAGAACTGTAGATTCTCGACTGTTAAGTATATTCGAGAAAGAGATTTTAGATATTGAGAACCAAAGAACACATAGTTAATACAGGAAAATAGCATGGAGGTAAATTACCTTACTGATTGGCAGAGGAAGAACAAGGCCCAGTACTCAGTCTTTACTGGAGTCTCTCAATTTCAATAAAATTCCAATCTTGTTTACAAAACACACTACCAAATGCAGCAGTTTACATTTCTATTAAAATAGGTTTTGCAGATCCCCATGTTGAAATAGTAAAATTATTAAATATATTCAACTCAGCAAGGACAAAAATTGCCAATCGAGCTTCAGAAAGGAAATACCACCAGAAATATTTGTTTAACACATGTTGGTAGCCTTTCAAATGATCTTTTATTATCCAACTTGTCACTTCAGACAAAGTCTAGGTGGTGAGTAAAGTTGTAGATGATTTTTTTTTTTAAAATGGTAGATGCATGATGTGGTAGAGATATGATTGTTTCATGCCCTGAATAGTTTCCTACACTACAAGAATGATTGCATCTCCAAAATCACTTCATCAACTGCAGAATGCTTTGAAAGACCTAGATAGCCACATGAACAGAAGTCTCATTTTAGATTGTCTTCTCAGAGGTTTCCAAGTGGTTGCTCAATTTTCTATCTCAGAAATAATTTTCTGAAAATGTCTCCACACATGCCTGAATCTAGATGAGCTACAGTCAATAATTTTTTTTTTAATGTTTTTGATGATGTGATTAAAAGGGCCGATGAGACTAGAGCAGTAGATTTAATTTATATAATTGCAAGTAAGGTCTTTGACAAGATTCCACGTGGCAGGCTGATCTAGAAGGTTCGATTGCATAGAATCCAAGGAATGCTGGCTAATTAAATGAACATTTTGCTTGATGGCAGGAAGCAGAGAGTAATGGTGGAAGGAAAGCCCTTGGTCTAAATGTCCAGTGATGATAGAGCTCAGGGGATGGTGCTCCTGCTCATTTCATATCCATTTCACCGCTGACCAGATGCTATTACCTACCAAGTTCTTCCCATGTCTTCCCAGACTCTGAGTTACATTCATCACTGCCTCCACAATCATTTTGTTTTGTGAAATTTCTTCAAGGATGCAGTCTTCAACATCCATAACCTGGTGTTCCTCCCTCAGATTCAGTTAAATTATCATTTGAAGTTCCCCTTTAAGAGTTCTAATAAAAGTAGCTAATAGTCAAAAAGGTGACAATGCAAGTGCAGATCTGTAAAGAATGTCAGATATAAGTAGCTTGATCAAATTCAAATTTAATTCCAGGTCAAATTCAAATCTAATTGTCATTCAACCCTACACAGCTAAATGAACAGCGTACCTCCAGCACTAAGGTGCAAAAAAAAAAATCAGTACCATCACTGGCGCACAGCATAAAGCACAAACAATTGCTTCAGCTGAAAAAGCAGTCACAAAAAAATAATATAACCCAAGTTCCTGAGTGGCATGGCCTGTAGATTGATGGTGCATGGAATGTTATCCTGAAGCCATGTTTCTGGAAGAACAAGCACGCAGCAGTACCTCACCATGCACTAGTGCAGCCAAAGACGAATGCAATCCAGCTTGTGTTGCACTGAGCGAACACTGGAGGGCAGCAATGACAACAGCAGGCAGCCCCCAACCCAGTACAACCGCTACACCTCTGTTCTCTCCCATATCAGCTTCGGCATCTCCTCTGTTGAGGAACAGGTGATGCAGTGGCATGAGGGCCTGGTCCACACAACAACCACACTCCCACACACTCAGACTCGCCAATAAACCAGCTTACCATATTCTACGTTACCAATGTCCAACAAGCATCTTAGGATCAGAAGAAAAATATCCAAGACATTCATTTGCACTGTTTGTTAAACTGCACATCACCTCTGATGCCCTCTTCCCCGAATGCTATTGCAGGTGATGACACAGTACACAACAAGACCAGCTCCACCACTATTCAGCAACTCACTGGTGGGATAGGCCTGCAGTACTTTATGTTCTTAATATCCAGCAGCGTCTTGTGATTGTAAAAAAAAAAAAAGACATAAAGGACGAACAATCACACCATTGGTTGGACCCGGAGAGACTGCTGTGACTGAGCATGCTGCCATCTTACCGGAAGATTGATACAAATGCTGAGGTTCAGAGGTAACAAGCATTTAGGACTCAGATATGGTTTGGATCTGAAATTTATTAATTAGGTAATGTTAGATTTATTATTTGTCACATGCACATGGAAGCACACAAGTTGTCTGCGTCACACCCAATCAGCGAGGATTGTGCTCAGCAGCCTGCAAGAGTCACCACACTCTGCTGTCAACACAGCATGCCCACAGCTCACTAACCCTCACCGTGCATCTTTGGTATGTGGGAAGAAACCAGAGCACCCAGAGAAAAGCCACAAGGTCACGAGAAGCACGTACAAACTCCTTACAAGCAGTGGCTAGAATTGTATCCAGAATGGTGATCATTGCACTAACCACTACAGTACTGTGCCACCCTGGGTATTTGCTTACCACTATAGCACAGGCACGAATATGGAAGCAGAAAATGATCCACAGAGCTAATAGGAATAACTTTTCTGAGCATCATTCCTCTGCAGTCGTGACCAAAAGCCAAACAATGGATAAAGTTCAACTCTAACCATATCTAACAGAAGCTATAGTGGTTGTCTATACAAGACAAATAGATAATAAGAATAGATTGAGGAACATCCTGCTCTCACTTAAAACTTGTAATTTCCAGCTGCTCTAAGCATTATAATACAAAATATTACCGCCATTTTTAGATGTAAATAGAGTTTAATTAATAGAATTTTAGCTTAAAAACAAAATAAGGCAGACAAAGACTAGAGTCACAGAGCAGGATTGGCTGAATTGAACATTAGTCCAAAGGATAACAAACATGGATATATATGAACATAGTATGCAATCTAAAAAAAAACGGCATTCCACGTTTTGCTAATGTAAGCTGTTGAAACTTGGAGAAATAATAAATCATGTTAACTTGGCGTAGTTTGCAAATAGCACAGGAATACATCTTTTAAGGCCAGTTAATTTAAGACAATGCGCTTGAGCTGCAACCGATACCTTGCAGATAAACATCCCTGGCACAGCAGACTGCAGATTAGGAATTGGCGCATTGGAACAACAAGTAGGAACTCAGTTTTTTGAATATGCAGCAAGATTCCATAAAATGTTTTACCTTTTGACGGCAGTTGAGCTGTAATGTTCATATTACACAAATAGCCCTGGCAACACACAACTGTTTGATCTGCTGATGGTGGAGTTTTGCATGTCAGCTTACTCTGCTCATAGACTTCGAAGCAACCTTTTTGATAAACAGGGTACCCATCATTTATGCTCAGTGAAGCAAAGCACTGCTGTCCAACGCACTGGTCTTCTCCTCCACAGGACATCCCTTCACACACACATTTATAGTGACTGGTCTTCAGCTTCGATTTCTTATCTACAAAGCAAAAGTCGACAAGTTGAGCTACCAGCAGATTTCAAACGGGTGGTCAAGTAAGACCGCAGCAGGATTTACAGTTACTGTAATCCAAGAATATAAATACAAGATTTATGGAAAGTAAATCTTCTCCATTTGGTGTTTGCTTGCTTCACCAGAATGCCAAAGAACCACATTATAAAAATTTAAATACTAGTAGGCTTTACCTTCTGGATGAAAATAATATAGAATTAGCACATTAACCCACTTCTAGATATCTTTAACTATCTATCAAGGTATGTTTTAACACCTTTAAATGAATTCAAAAAAATAACTCATTCTTAATGGACTTTAATTTTATTTATTGAGATACAGCTTGGAAAAGGCCTTTCTGGCCCTTTGAGCCGGGCCACCCAGCAATCCCCCGATTTAACCCTATCCTAACCATGGGACAATTTACAATGACCAATTAACCTACCAACTGGTAGGTCTTTAGCCTGTGGGAGGAAACCAGAGCACAAGGAGGAAACCCATATGGTCATGGGGAGAAGGTACAAACTCCTCACAGGCATCGGCAGAAATTGAACCTTGGATGCCTATACTGTAAAGCATTGAGCTAACCACTACAGTACCATACCATGCTTTTGACCAAGTTTTCATGCTGCAATTTTGTTTAAGAATGAAACAGAAGCTCAGCTGACTAGTTTCAGTGTTTAACACCCAGAGGTCAGGTATATTGTAGCTGGAATAAAGCTTTCTTCAGTCTGTTCGATACACTGCCTTTGCCCCAATCTCAATACCCATCCCATTGGATTTGTACAATTCCATTTATCTGGGAATGCTGTTAGCAACAGACACATTACCTACAAGCTGATAGTTATTTATTCAAGCTGCACATCCAGAGATTTGAACACAAAAATCTTGGCAGGTTCTGCAGGGTGGCATTAGGGAAAGAAATATTTAAATTAGCACCTGCTTCCTCTCAGGTGCTTGAAAGATACCGGTGTGGTAATTTGAAGGACAGGAGAGTTATCCTCAGCCAAAATGTATCCCTCAAATAAATAATGGAAAACTGATCATCATCATCCAACCACTCAAAAGTCCTCTCTAGCATTGAGCTCACCACGAAGGGCTTGCAAAATTCATTTCCACTGAGAGGAACCCTGTTCCCACATTCCTTTCACACTCAATGGGCCCCCATTCCTTTCCCCTCACCTGATCTACAAGATAAGTAAATTAAAAGATTGAAATAACATTTTTATTTTAATCCAATAATTTAGAAAATCTATCAGTGTACCAAAGTCCCATGCATGCCACATTATCAGAGATTTGCTGTGTTACAGAAACAAGTTATTTGGTCATTAGGTTCAGGGTAGTAAAATTAATGTACTAGCAACACTTTAAAAAAAATTCATTAGGTATAACCTGTGTTAGAATGCTCAGAATTAACACACTAGATCAATACAAATTCAAGACTTCCTCTTCTAAATTTTATATTGTTCACCCTTCTGAATAATGGCCTTGAGACTGAGTTCTATGAA
Organism: Hemitrygon akajei; assembly: GCF_048418815.1. Taxonomy (NCBI): domain Eukaryota; kingdom Metazoa; phylum Chordata; class Chondrichthyes; order Myliobatiformes; family Dasyatidae; genus Hemitrygon; species Hemitrygon akajei. The sequence continues at coordinate 180,446,319 of NC_133128.1, forward strand.
GCAGCAGCAAACAAAGATTTTCAATTGTCTACAACAGTGGAAAAAACTTAAAAAGTAACCAAGCTATATTCTTAAAAAAAAACTATGGATTAACATTTTTTCTTCAGCGGTTCGATCAAGGTATGACAGTGGAGGCACGTGGATGCCAGCGAGTTAGACTGGCGGGAAGAATTTAAAAGAAGACAGAATTATAGACCGGGCACCAGAGGAGAGGAAGTTAGAGTAGGAGGGCTTTGGTGATAATGAGCCGAGGCAAGGCAAGTTATTTGTGAAGAATAGGAACAGGAAGTATGTCTGTGAGGCCGGTGTTCTGTACTGCGAGTCGGATCTGGGATGTCTGGGAGACTCCCAGCCTCCCGGACGGCCACATCTGTGCCAGGTGTGTCGAGCTGCAGCTCCTTAGGGACTGCGTTAGGGAACTGGAGATGCGGCCCGATGACCTTCATACGGTCAGGGAAAGTGAGGAGGTGATAGAGAGAAGTTATAGGAAGGTAGTCACACCAGGGCCTAAGGAGACAGTTAAGTGGCTAACAGTCAGGAGAGGGAATTGCAAGAGTCAGATACTAGAGAGTACCACTGTGGCTGTCCCCCATAACAATAAATACTCTTGTTTCAGTACTGTTGGGGGGACCTACCTGGGGGAAGCAACAGTGGTAGTGCCTCTGGCACAGAGTCTGGCCCTCAGGCTCAGAAGGGTAGGGAAAGGAAGAGGATGGCAGCAGTGATAAGGGACTCTATAGATAGGGGGTCAGACAAGCGATTCTGTGGACACAGGAAACACAGATGGTAGTTTGCCTCCCAGGTGCCATGGTCCAGGATATTTCTGATTGTGTCCACAATATCCTGAAGTGGGAAGGTGAACAGCCAGAGGTTGTGGTACATATTGGTACCAACGACATAGGTAGGAAAAGAGAGCAGGTCCTGAAAACAGACCACAGGGAGTTAGGAAAGAAGCTGAGAAGCAGGACCATAAGAATAGTAATCTCAGGATTACTGCCTGTGCAACACAACAGTGGGTATAGAAACAGAGTAAGGTGGAGGATAAACACGTGGTTGAGGGATTGGAGCAACGACAGGGAATCAGATGCCTGGATCATTGGGACCACTTTTGGGGTAGGCTTGACCTGTACAATAAAGATGGGTTGCACTTGAATCACAGAAGGACCAATATCCTGGAAGGGAGGTTTACCAAGGCTATTGGGGAGAATTTAAACTAGAATTCTGGGGGATGGAAACCGAACTGAAGAGACAGAGGAAGGGGTGGTTGGCTCACTAACAGAAGAAGCTTGTAGTCAGTGTGAAAGGGAGGATAGGCAGGTGATAGAGAAGGGATGCACTCAGACTGATGGTTTCAGATGTGTCTATTTTAATGCAAGGAATATCAAAACAAAGCGGATGAGCTTAGAGCATGGATCAGCACTTGGAGCTATGATGTTCTAGTCATTACAAAGACTTGGATGGCTCAGGGGCAGGAATGGTTACTTTGAGTGCCAGACTTTAGATGTTTCAGAAAGGACAGAGAGGGAGGCAAAAGAGGTGGGGGTGTGGCATCGTGGATCAGAGATAGTGTCATGGCTGCAGAAAAGGAGGAAGTCATGGAGGGATTGTCTACAGAGTCTCTGTGGGTGAAAGTTAGAAATAGGAAAGGGTCAATAATTCTACTGGGTATTTCTTAGAGACCAGCCAATAGTAACAGGGACATCGAGGAGCAGATAGGGAGACTCTGGAATGGTGCAATAATAACAGGGTTGCTGTAATGGGAGATTATAATTTCCACAATATTGATTGGCATCTCCCTAGAGCAATTCGTTAGGTGTGTTCAGGAAGGTTTCTTCACACAATATGTTGAAAAGCCTACAAGATGCAAGGTTGTACTTGATCTGGTATTGAGAAATGAACCTGGTCAGCTGACCGGTCTCTCAGTGGGAAAGCATTTTGGAAATAGTGATCACAATTCTATCTCCTTTACCATAGCATTGGAGAGGGATAGGAACAGATAAGTTAGGGAAGCATTTAATTGGAGTAAGGGGAAATATGAAGCTATCAGGCAGGAACTTGGAAGCATAAATTGGGAGATGTTCTCAGGGAAATGTACAACCTATGTAGCAAATGTTCAGGGGATATTTGCATGGCGTTCCGCATAGGTATGTTCCAATGAGACAGGGAAAGGGTGGTATGGTATAGGAACCGTGGTGTACCAAGGCAGGTGATGATCTAGTCAAGAAGAAAAACTTACAAAAGGCTCAAAAAACTAGGTAATGACAGAGATCTAGAAAATTATAAGGCTGGCAGGAAGGAGCTTAAGAATGAAATTAGGTGACTCAGAAGGGGCCATGAGAAGGCCTTGGCAAAAACCCCCAAGGCATTCTACAAGTACATGAAGAGCAAGAGGATAAGACATGAGAGAATAGGACCAATCAAGTGTGACAGTGGAAAAGCGTGTATGGAACAGGAAGTACCAGAGGTACTTAATGAATACTTTGCTTCAATATTCACCATGAAAAAGGGCCCTGGCAATTGTGGGGATGACTTGCAGCTGACTGAAAAGGTTGAGCATGTAGACATTAAGAAAGAGGATGTGCTGGAGCTTTTGGAAAGCATCGAGTTGAATAAGTCACCAAACCATTACGAAATATACCCCAGGCTACTGTGGGAGGCGAGGGAGGAGATTGCTGAGTCTCTGGCAATGGTCTTTGCATCATCACTGGGGACAGGAGAAGTTCTAGCAGATTGGAGGATTGCAGATGATGTTCCCTTATTTAACAAAGGGAGTAGAGATAGACCAGTGAGTCTTAATTCAGTAGTTGCTAAGTTGATGGAGAAGATCCTGACAGGCAGGATTTATGAACATTTGGAGAGGCATAATATAATTAGGTATAGTCAACATGGCTTGGTCAAAGGTAGGTCGTGCCTTACGAGCCTGATTGAATTTTTTGAGGATGTGACTAAACACATTGATGAAGGTAGAGCAGTAGATATAGTGTATATGGATTTCAGCAAGGCATTTGATAAGGTACCCCATGCAAGGCTTATTGAAAAGTTAAGGAAGCATGGGATCCAAGGAGACATTGCTTTATGGATCCAAAATTGGCTTGCCCACAAATGGCAAAGAGTGGTTGCAGAAGGGTCATATTCCACATGGAGGTTGGTGACCAGTGGTGTCCCTCTGGGATCTGTTTTGGGACCCCTTCTCTTTGTGATTTTTATAAAATGATCTGGATGAGGAAGTGAAGGGATTGGTTAGTAAATTTGCTGATGACACAAAGGTTGGGGGTATTGTGGATAGTGTGGAGGGCTGTCAGAGGTTACAGCAGGACATTGATAGGATACAAAACTGGGCTGAAAAGTGGCAGATGGAGTTCAACCTAGATAAGTGTGAAGTGGATCATTTTGGTAGGTCAAATATGATGGCAGAATATAGTATTAATGGTAAGACTCTTGGCAGTGTAGAGGATCAGAGGGATCTTGGGGTCCAAGTCAATAGACAATAGGTGCAGAAGTAGACCATTTGGCCCTTCGAGCCTGCACCGCCATTTTGAGATCATGGCTGATCATCTACTATCAATACCCGGTTCCTGCCTTGTCCCCATATCCCTTGATTCCCCTATCCATAAGATACCTATCTAGCTCCTTCTTGAAAGCATCCAGAGAATTGGCCTCCACTGCCTTCCGAGGCAGTGCATTCCAGACCCCCACAACTCTCTGGGAGAAGAAGTTTTTCCTTAACTCTGTCCTAAATGACCTACCCCTTATTCTCAAACCATGCCCTCTGGTACTGGACTCTCCCAGCATCTGGAACATATTTCCTGCCTCTATCTTGTCCAATCCCTTAATAATCTTATATGTTGCAATCAGATCAGATCCCCTCTCAATCTCCTTAATTCCAGACAAGCCCAGTCTCTCTAACCTCTCTGCGTAAGACAGTCCAGACATCCCAGGAATTAACCTTGTGAATCTACGCTGCACTTCCTCTACAGCCAGGATGTCCTTCCTCAACCCTGGAGACCAAAACTGTACACCATACTCCAGGTGTGGTCTCACCAGGGCCCTGGACAAATGCAAGAGGATTTCCTTGCTCTTGTACTCAATTCCCTTTGTAATAAAGGCCAACATTCCATTAGCCTTCTTCACTGCCTGCTGCACTTGCTCATTCACCTTCAGTGACTGATGAACAAGGACTCCTAGTTCTTTGTATTTCCCCCTTACCTAACTTTACACTGTTCAGATAATAATCTGCCTTCCTGTTCTTACTCCCAAAGTGGATAACCTGACACTTATTCACATTAAACGTCATCTGCCACTCACCCAGCCTATCCAAGTCACCAGTGCTACCAGTGGTGGCACTACTGATATACCCATGGAATGAATATCGCAGTAGCTAAATTATGAGAGAAGTGCTCATAGTTGTATCACATACTATGGACTTGTATTTGAATACCCTGCAGCCAACGTCAGAAGAGTGCTGCTATATATAATGAGAAAAGGAACAAGCTAGCATGATTTGCTCTCGTTCTACTGAAGCTGTGCAATGATGGTTGTTGTGTGGATCTTTTGGCTCCAGTATATGTTAGCACTGATGGAAGTATGTGCTGCGTGATTGGTAATCAACTTGGTACATGCCTGCCAGGGGAAAAGGTTCAGGTGTATTTATGAGATAGTGTCTAGAAGTACTTTTGATAATACCTACCTTTCTAAATCTTGATTCTTCGGGTATTTTGGAGAAATTGTTAGAACTAAATCCTTTTCAGAAAGGTGTAATATCAAATGTTTACAATATAATTATGAAAATACGTTCAGAGGCCTTTTATAAGATTAAAAATGATTGAGAAAGAGAACTTAACTTTATTATCCCTATTGACAATTGGGATAAAATTCTTCAATTAGTTAATATCCTCTATATGTGCTAAACATTCATTGATACAGTTTAAAGTTGTGCACAGGGCTCATATATCCAAGGATAAATTGGCTCGTTTTCATTCCCATATAAATCCTATATGTGACAGATGTCATTCTGAGATAGCTTCTTTAACTTATCTTGTCCAATCCCTTAATAATCTTATATGTTGCAATCAGATCCCCTCTCAATCTCCTTAATTCCAGCGTGTACAAGCTCAGTCTCTCTAACCACTCTGCGTAAGACAGTCCGGACATCCCAGGAATTAACGTGAATCTATGCTGCACTTCCTCTACAGCCAGGATATCCTTCCTTAACCCTGGAGACCAAAACTGTACACAATACTCCAGGTGTGGTCTCACCAGGGCCCTGTACAAATGCAAAAGGATTTCCTTGCTCGTGTACTCAATTCCCTTTGTAATAAAGGCCAACATTCCATTAGCCTTCTTCACTGCCTGCTGCACTTGCTCATTCACCTTCAGTGACTGATGAACAAGGAATCCTAGATCTCTTTGTATTTCTCCCTTACCTAACTTTACACCGTTCAGATAATAATCTGCCTTCCTGTTCTTACTCCCAAAGTGGATAACCTCACATTTATTCACATTAAACGTCATCTGCCAAGTATCTGCCCACTCACCCAGCCTATCCAAGTCACCCTGAATTCGCCTAACATCCTCATCACATGTCACACTGCCACCCAGCTTAGTATCATCAGCAAATTTGCTGGTTAATTTTCAATGCCTTCATCTAAATCGTTGATGTAAATCGTAAACAGCTGTGGTCCCAATACCGAGCCCTGTGGCACCCCACTAGTCACCACCTGCCATTCCAAGAAACACCCATTCACCGTTACCCTTTGCTTTCTATCTGCCAACCAGTTTTCTATCCATGTCAATATCTTCCCCCCAATGCCATGAGCTCTGATTTTACCCACCAATCTCCTATGTGGGACCTTATCAAATGCCTTCTGAAAATTGAGGTACACTATATCCACTGGATCTCCCTTGTTACATCCTGGATCTTGTTACACTGGATCTTCCTGGTTACATCCTCGAAAAACTCCAATAGATTAGTCAAGCATGATTTGCCCTTGGTAAATCCATGCTGGCTCGGCCCAATCCTATCACTGCTATCTAGATATGCCACTATTTCATCTTTAATAATGGACTCTAGCATCTTCCCCACTACTGATGTTAGGCTGACAGGACGATAGTTCTGTTTTCTCCCTCCCTCCTTTCTTAAAAAGTGGGATAACATTAGCCATTCTCCAATCCTCAGGAACTGATCCTGAATCTAAGTTACATTGGAAAATGATTACCAATGCATCCGCAATTTCCAGGGCCACCTCCTTTAGTACCCTAGGATGCAGACCATCTGGACCTGGGGATTTGTCAGCCTTCAGTCCCATCAGTCTACTCATCACTGTTTCCTTCCTAATGTCAATCTGTTTCATTTCCTCTGTTACCCTACGTCCTTGGTCCATCCATCCATAGGACACGCAAAGCTTCTGCACTGGTTGACTCTGTGGTTAAGAAGGCATACGGTATATTGGCCTTCATCAACCATGGGATTGAGTTCAAGAGCCGAGAGGTAATGTTACTGCTATACAGGGCCCTGGCCAGACCCCACTTGCTCAGTCATCTCACGACAGGAAGGATGTGGAAACTATAGAAAGGGTTCAGAGGAGATTTACAAGGACATTGCCTGGATTGGGGAACATGCCTTATGAGAGCAGGTTGAGTGAACTTGGCCTTATCTCCTTCGAGCAACTGAGGATGAGAGGTGACCTGATAGGGGTGTATAAGATGATGAGAGGCATTGGTCATGCTGATAGTCAGAGGCTTTTTCCCCAAGACTGAAATGGTTAACACCAGAGGGCACAGTTTTAAGGTACTTGGAAGTAGGTACAAAGGAGATGTCAGGGGACTCCCATGAAGTCCTTGCACCTTTAACTGAAGATACATTTGCTTTTTAACTCATTTGCAGGTGTTGGAAAGCCAGACAACACCCCATCTTATTCATCACAAATGATTTGACACTTGTACTGTCAAAACCCATATCCATGCCTTTGTTTCTTTTTAGACATGAGTGTTCAAGACACAGTTCTAACTGACTGCCATATCCTACCTTCTAAATTCAGTCAAAGATTTGTTTCTTTTCAAAATTCACGCCCAGTACTATTCACTTTTCGTTGCTGAACTTGCTAACTCTGGTCATTATAATTAAGTAACATTCTGATTCAAAAAAAAAATCGCCAAGCATTTTTAAAATTCGCCATGGCCTTGCCTCTCCCCTTTTCTCTCCCCCACACCCATCCAAAGATCCTCCAGCCTTACAAACCTCAAAGTAAATTGTGTTCCTCCAAGTCTGCCCGCTGGCAAGCATTCTTGCCCACCAGGCTGTTGCTCTAAATTATAGAATTTAATAGATTCTTGAAGGCGGGAAGAAGCAAGGTGAGATGCTATTCCTCAAGTTCATATTGGGCATTATCGAACAGCAAATAAATGCCACAGGTGGATAGATGAGACCAAAAGGGGAAATGGAGAATTAAAGTGGCATACAACAGGATATTCCTTTGAACTGAATTCAGGTGTTAACAAGGTGATCACCCGGTCTATATTTGGTATCCCCAAATATTGTAAACACTGAATGCAATATATTAGACTGGAGGAAAAGCATTTAGCCTGTCAACAGTATCATAGTAAGCCACCTCAAGATGCTTCAGGCATTTATTGCAATTACAATAACTTACCTTTACACCAAGCACTTGGAAAGGCCAATGTCATCAATACCGGAAGAATGATTGTACCGGTAGCCATCATAAAACTAAAACAAAAACAAAAAAAGTTATAATTAAATGATCGTTATCTCAGCTATGTACATGTGAATTTTTTTTTTAAACCAAAGGGGATAACATACCACGGAAATAGGAAATAATTGCAAGCCACAAATACAGACATAAATATCATACATGTGCAGTCCAAACAGTTCCTAACTCTAGGGCATCTTTGAAACCATAATTCTGGTTAACCAAGAAGACCAAATGCTTCACAATTGTGATTTTTCTCAAAATAGATAATCTGGCTTTTTCCACCACTGTTTAGTTCACCAAGGCGTAGAAGTTGTCAGCATTCATCTGGTTGTCACTTGACTGTGAGTATGCTGAAAGCCACCAAACAGATTATTACAGTAACTGCCTTAAAAAGAGTTAATACCACAAAGTCTTTAATTTTGCGATCTATTAAGTAAGCCCTTTGAAGAACTTAAATAAAATTAAGGAAATTTTGTTTCAGTGCTAAATACAATGGCCCTCTGCTTGCCAATTAAAAAATAAGAGTATAGCATTGCTTCGAAGGCTGGGCTGTGGAAGCGGAGACATACAGTTCAAAGGCACATTCTTTTCAAATGGGATGTCACTTGGGACTGAGTCAATGATGAGCGCCACAGCTCACTAACTCATATGAGAGACAACTTCATCGCCTGCAAGATTGGTAGCTCTACACAATGGCACCCAGTGGGAATCCTATACTTTCAGCCTCGACAATGAAGTTGTTTCCTGCTGCAGATACAAGGATGTCGAAATACAGTTGCTCAAATGAAACTCCATGTCAAAATTCAAGGTAATCATGTCTGCCTGAGCTAGACGTGTGACTCAACCTACTACGTAAACACAAGAAGCTGTGGCCAGACCTGTATCACAGATATTATTAGTTAATTACGTCAGTACATATTCCAAACAAAGTAGTCAGATGTGGGGATGCATGAGCCAATAGAGATAGTATCCAAGTGTACCTGATCTATATTCAATCAAGATTTGAATAGCTCAGACTCAGCAGAAAGCAGCTGATTGGGCAATCGAGGTCAGGTGACCAAGCAGTTTCAAAAGCTCAAATAAATAAATAAATAAATAGAGGGTTACCTCAAGCGGAGCAGCCTGTGGAAAGCAGCCAGTGAGTGAGTGGGCCAGTGAAGGAGTGGAGATTTGAGGCTTTGACGAGAAGAGGCTGAGGATGAGCTTCACTCCAAGTGAGGTAAGGCCGGGTAAGTTCCTTTCAAAGGAGAAAGTTTCAAAAGTTGATGTAAGTATTGGGTGGGTCATGGCAGCTGAGATCGGCCCCATGGCTTGTTCATCCTGCAGCATGTGGGAAATCAGGGATACTTCCAGTGTCCCTGACGACTATGTGTGCAGGAAGTGTGTCCAACTGCAGCTTCTAGCAGACCGCATTGAGCGTCTGGAGCTGCGATTGGATTCATACTGGAGCATCCGCGATGCTGAGAAAGTCGTGAATAGCACGTTCAGTGAGTTGGCCACACCGCAGGTAAAGGCTACACAGGAAGAAAGGGAAGGGATGGCCTCTAGACAGCGTAGCAGTAGGCAGGTAGTGCAGGAGTCCCCTGAGGTCATCTCCCTCCTAAACAGATATACTGTTTTGGATACAGTTGGGGGAGATGTCTCATCAGGGGAAGGCAGCAGCAGCCGAGTTCATTGCACCATGGGTGGCTCTGCGGCACAGGAGGGAAGGAAAAGGAGTGGGAGAGCTATAGTGATAGGGGATTCGATTGTAAGGGGAATAGATAGGCGTTTCTGTGGCCACAAACGAGACTCCAGGATGGTATGCTGCCTCCCTGGTGCAAGGGTCAAGGATGTCTCTGAGCGGCTGCAGGACATTCTGGAATGGGAGGGTGAACAGCCAGTGGTCATGGTGCACATAGCTACCAACGATATAGGTAAAAAAAACAGGATGAGGTCCTACAAGGTGAATTTAGGGAGTTAGGAGATAAACTAAAAAGTAGGACCACAAAGGTAATAATCTCTGGATTATTACCAGTGCCACATGCTAGTCAGAGTAGAAATAGGAGGATATTTCAGATGAATACGTGGCTTGAAAAATGGTGCAAGGGGGAGGGATACAAATTTCTGGGGCATTGGAACCAGTTCTGGGGGAGGTGGGACCGGTATAAACAGGACGGTCTGCACCTGGGCTGGACTGAACCAATGTCCTCGGGGGAACGTTTGCTACTGCTGTTCAGGAGGCTTTAAACTAATGTGGCAGGGGGATGAGAACAAGTGCAGAGAGACAGAGGGGTGTAAAATGAGGGTAGAAGCAAAAAGTAGTAAGGTGAAAAGTAAAAGTGGCAGGCAGGCAAATCCAGGGCAAAAAGCAAAAAGGGCCACTTTTCAACATAATTGTATAAGGACTAAGAGTGTTGTAAAAACAAGCCTGAAGGCTTTGTGTGTCAATGCGAGGAGCATTCGTAACAGGGTGGATGAATTGAATGTGCAGATAGTTATTAATGAATATGATATAGTTGGGATCACAGAGACATGGCTCCAGTGTGACCAAGGATGGGAGCTCAACATCCAGGGATATTCAATATTCAGGAGGGATAGACAGGAAAGAAAAGGAGGTGGGGTAGCATTGCTAGTTAGAGAGGAGATTAACGCAATAGAAAGGAAGGACATTAGCCTGGAGGATGTGGAATCGATATGGGTAGAGCTGCATAACACTAAGGGGCAGCAAACGCTGGTGGGAGTTGTGTACAGGCCACCTAACAGTAGTAGTGAGGTTGGGGATGGCAGTAAACAGGAAATTAGAAATGCGTGCAATAAAGGAACAGTAGTTATAATGGGTGACTTCAATCTACATATAGATTGGGTGAACCAAATTGGCAAGAGTGCTGAGGAAGAGGATTTCTTGGAATGTATGCGGGATGGTTTTCTGAACCAACATGTCGAGGAACCAACTAGAGAATAGGCCATTCTAGATTGGGTATTGAGCAATGAGGAAGGGTTAGTTAGCAATCTTGTCATGCGAGGCCCCTTGGGTAAGAGTGACCATAATATGGTGGTATTCTTCATTAAGATGGAGAGTGACATAGTTAATTCAGAAACAAAGGTTCTGAACTTAAAGAAGGGTAACTTTGAAGGTATGAGACATGAATTACCTACGATAGACTGGCAAATGATACTTAAAGGGTTGACAGTGGATATGCAATGGCAAGCTGCTTGACAGATAGACCTCAGTATGTGCGGTTGGGAGACTGTAGGTCTGACACAGTGGTCAGCAGCACAGGAGCGCCACAGGGAACCGTACTCTCTCCGGTCCTGTTCACCCTGTACACATCTGACTTCCAATATAACTCGGAGTCCTGCCATGTGCAGAAGTTCGCTGATGACACGGCCATAGTGGGGTGTGTCAGGAATGGACAGGAGGAGGAGTATAGGAAACTGATACAGGACTTTGTGATATGGTGCAACTCAAACTACCTGCGTCTCAATGTCACCAAGACCAAGGAGATGGTGGTGGACTTTAGGAGATCTAGGCCTCATATGGAGCCAGTGATCATTAATGGAGAATGTGTGGAGCAGGTTAAGACCTACAAGTATCTGGGAGTACAGTTGGACGAGAAGCTAGACTGGACTGCCAACACAGATGCCTTGTGCAGGAAGGCACAGAGTCGACTGTACTTCCTTAGAAGGTTGGCGTCATTCAATGTCTGCAGTGAGATGCTGAAGATGTTCTATAGGTCAGTTGTTGAGAGCGCCCTCTTCTTTGTGGTGGCGTGTTGGGGAGGAAGCATTAAGAAGAAGGACGCCTCACGTCTTAATAAGCTGATAAGGAAGGCGGGCTCTGTCGTGGGCAAAGTACTGGAGAGTTTAACATCGGTAGCTGAGCGAAGGGCGCTGAGTAGGCTACGGTCAATTATGGAAAACCCTGAACATCCTCTACATAGCACCATCCAGAGACAGAGAAGCAGTTTCAGCGACAGGTTACTGTCGATGCAATGCTCCTCAGACAGGATGAAGAGGTCAATACTCCCCAATGCCATTAGGCTTTACAATTCAACTGCCAGGACTTAAGAACTTTTTTTTTTAAAGCTATTATTAATGCTTTTTGAGTTAGTGATTTAGATGCATATCATATTATTACTGAGTTAAGTATTGTATGTAATGAGTTTTTGCTACAACAAGTGTATGGGACATTGGAAAAAATGTTGAATTTCCCCATGGGGATGAATAAAGTATCTATCTATCTATCTATCTATCCCAGTTTGGCAAAAGAATAAACCAGAGAAGGTAGTGCACCCGTGGCTGACAAGGGAAATTAGGGATAGTATCAAGTTCAAAGAAGAAACATATAAATTAGCCAAAAAAAAGCGGCACACTTGAGGACTGGGAGAAATTCAGAGACCAGCAGAGGAGGACAAAGGGCTTAATTAGGAAAGGGAAAAAAGATTATGAGAGAAAGCTGGCAGGGAACATAAAAACTGACTGTAAAAGCTTTTATAGATACGTGAAAGGAAAATGATTGGTCAAGACAAATGTAGGTCCTTTACAGTCAGAATCAGGTGAATTGATCATAGGGAACAAAGACATGGCAGACCAATTGAATAACTACTTTGGTTCTGTCTTCACTAAGGAGGACATAAATAATCTTCCGGAAATAGTAAGGGACCGAGGGTCTAGTGAGATGGAGGAACTGAGGGAAATACATGCTAGTAGGGAAGTGGTGTTAGGTAAATTGAAGGGATTAAAGGTAGATAAATCCCCAGGGCCCAGAGTGCTTAAGGAAGTAGCCCAAGAAATAGTGGATGCATTAGTGATAATTTTTCAAAACTTCTTAGATTCTGGATTAGTTCCTGAGGATTGGAGGGTGGTTAATGTAACCCCACTTTTTAAAAAAGGAGGGAGAGAAAAACCGGGGAATTATAGACCGGTTAGTCTGACATCGGTGGTGGGGAAAATGCTAGAGTCGGTTATCAAAGATGTGATAACAGCACATTTGGAAAGAGGTGAAATCATCGGACAAAGTCAGCATGGATTTGTGAAAGGAAAATCATGTCTGACGAATCTTATAGAATTTTTTGAAGATGTAACTAGTAGAGTTGATGGGCAGAGCCAGTGGATGTGGTATATTTAGATTTTCAAAAGGCTTTTGACAAGGTCCCACACAGGAGATTAGTGTGCAAACTTAAAGCACACGGTATTGGGGGTATGGCATTGATGTGGATAGAGAATTGGTTGGCAGACAGGAAGCAAAGAGTGGGAGTAAACGGGACCTTTTCAGAACGGCAGGCAGTGACTAGTGGGGTACCACAAGGCTCAGTGCTGGGACCCCAATTGTTTACAATATATATTAATGATTTAGACGAGGGAATTAAATGCAGCATCTCCAAGTTTGCGGATGACACGAAGCTGGGCGGCAGTGTTAGCTTGTGAGGAGGATGCTAAGAGGATGCAGGGTGACTTGGATAGGTTAGGTGAGTGGGCAAACTCATGGCAGATGCAATTTAATGTGGATAAATGTGAGGTTATCCACTTTGGCTACAAGAACAGGAAAACAGATTATTATCTGAACAGTGGCCGATTAGGAAAAGGGGGAGATGCAACGAGACCTGGGTGTCATTGTACACCAGTCATTGAAGGTGGGCATGCAGGTACGGCAGGCACTGAAAAAGGCAAATGGTATGTTGGCATTCATAGCAAAAGGATTTGAGTACAGGAGCAGGGAGGTTCTACTGCAGTTGTTCAAGGCCTTGGTGAGACCGCACCTAGAATATTGTGTGCAGTTTTGACCCCCTAATCTGAGGAAAGACATTCTTGCCATAGAGGGAGTACAGAGAAGGTTAACCAGATTGATTCCTGGGATGGCAGGACTTTCATATGAAGAAAGACTGGATCGACTAGGCTTATACTCACTGGAATTTAGAAGATTGAGGGGGGATCTTATTGAAACGTATAAAACTCTAAAGGGATTGGACAGGCTAGATGTAGGAAGATTGTTTCCAATGTTGGGGGAGTCCAGAACGAGGGGTCACAGTTTAAGGATAACAGGGAAGCCTTTTAGGACCGAGATGAGGAAAAACTTCTTCACACAGAGAGTGGTGAATCTGTGGAATTCTCTGCCACAGGAAACAGTTGAGGCCGGTTCATTGGCTATATTTAAGAGGAAGTTAGATATGGCCCTTGTGGCTAAAGGGATCAGGGGGTATGGAGAGAAAGCAGGTACAGGGTTCTGAGTTGGATGATCAGCCATGATCATACTGAATGGCGGTGCAGGCTCGAAGGGCCGAATGGCCTACTCCTGCACCTATTTTCTATGTTTCTATATTCAAAATTGATCATAATCAAGCAATAATTAAGAACAAACACACAAACTGAAAAGAATGCTTGGATTCTTAGCCAAGATATATTTACACATTTCTTGTACATAACTCATAGCTTTGAAAAGATGAACCAGAGCTTTGTAGTGAGGATTTTGACATAGAAAGCCACACACGTGAACTAGATATTGAAGGTGCTCATTGGTCTAACATGATCCTATTACCTGAAAAGTTGCAGAACATCAAGTTGCAAGAACATATTTCGGAATTGGGACTCATTAAAAATTGCATTTGTTTTGTTCTCTTGCATCTATAAATTAGCCTGTGCCTCTCTGCTCTATTTCAGAAACATCAATACACAAGTAATGACTGGTTTCTCGATTACTGTCGTCTATGTTCCATATGCATAGTTTAGAATAGTGCCATATACATGAAGTATAGCACATTTAAAATAGGTAGAGAACAAAAATAATTAAAGAATGATATATAGAGACCTACTTCCTGTTAATGCACAGAGAAAGAATTCTCCAGCAAGGATGATCAGTTTATACCCATGGAAGTGCTGAGCGAGTAGGAGAGAACTTTTTTTTGTTGGGGCCATGGTAAAAGATAAATTATGGGAGACATTTTTTGGTTAGTTAACAGTTCAATTTGTTTTTATCTCTGGAGGGTACGTACTGCAAAATTTAAAACATACTTATTTTATGCAGATAAACCAATATGAAATAGAGCTGCAAAGTAATCAACACACACAAAATGCTGGAGGAACTCAACAGGCCAGGCAGCATCTGTGGAAAAAAAGGTACAGTCGTCATTTCAGGTCGAGACCCTTTGGCAGGACTGGAGAAAAAAAGATGAGTAGAAGATTTAAAAGGTGGGAGAGGGGAGAGAGAAACAAGGTGATATGTGAAACTGGGAGGGAAAGGGATGGAGCAAAGAGCTGGGAAGTTGATTATGGAAGAAAATACAGACGATGTTTGAAGCAGAGACTCAAAGAAAAAGTAGATCAGTCTGAATTCTGAGTTTATTTCAGTGGGTAGCTCGAGCAGGCACTGCACCAGGTTTCAAACGAGAAAATCTGTAGATGCTGGAAAAGCAAGCAACACACAGAAAGTACTGGAGGAACTCAGTAGGCTAGGCATCCTTAGAAAAATATACAGTCGATGTTTCAGTCCAAAACATTGACTGTACTTTTATCCCCCCATAGATGCTGTGTGGCCTGCTGAGTTCCTCCAGTGTATTGTGTGTGTTACACTGCACCAGGTTTTATCCCTTATGTATACCAAGCTTCATAAAACTAAACCACCAGAAGTATGAAATCTACAGGTTGTTTCAGGTGACAGGATTTAGGTTAAAAATAGTAAGCAAATCTTCATTTAATGAAAGTGCCAAAAATGTTATAACATTTTAAAGATGTCAATCAGAACCATGTCTAAGACTGTGTGCGGTTATGATACTCAACATACTCAAATAGATAACTACCGTAGATTTCGCACTACAGAGCGCACCTGATTAAAAGCCGCTGGCTCTAATTTTAGAAATAAAATCAATTTTTTACTTGTACAGGCCGCACCGGATTTTCGGCCACAGGTGTCCCACGTTGTAATATGAGATATTTACACAGAAAGATATTACACGTGAGGATTTTTTAACTTTTAATTAAATCCATATGGTAACATAAACAAATACATATTGCAAATGCTTTTTTTCCGAACCGTGCCTGTAACGCGGCTACTTTTAAATATACGTTGCGTATACTTTTTTACTGAACAACATTCCAATATCTCCTAACGACTGGTAAAAAATATATATACTGCAGCCTACCAGGAAAAGTTATTGATCGCCTTTAACTTAAAAGCAGCGTTCGCTCAGATCCAAAGCCGCTCCGCCGCTCCCCCCCGCCGTCCCGTTTATCGCAAACCGGTATCCCACAAGACGTGGCAAAACCGGGTGTGACGTCATAGCATCCCGCGATGTAGTACAGAAAACAAATATAGTTAAAACACTTCTAACTTTAACTAGAAAATGAATTACTAAGCGAAAATATTATAAACTAAATAACTGCCATAAAGGCAGCACAATGCTTTTCTTCGAGTATTTTCCATGTTGATGAGGGCGAGTACAAATGACTGATTTACAATAATTTAATTGTGAAAGTGCGCTTGATTTATCGTACAATTTAATTGGACCTCTGTGAACTACTCATCAATTTTATTGGTCTACTGTTACGAGGCAAAATGTTTTTGGCGGCATGAAAAAAATAATGTATTAGCCGCTCCGTATTAAAGGCCACAGAGTTCAAAGCTGATCAAAATGTGGGAAAAAAGTAGCGGCTTAAAATCCGGAATCTACGGTAGATGAATTAACTTGTAGAGACAGCACACCACGGATTCTGGGATATGGAGTAACACAAGATGCTAGAGAAACTCAACAGGTCAGGAAGCATCTATGGAGGGAAATCCAGTGCCATTGTCACTGAATTACTGAACTTTCAGTAAACTGCTCTCTCCTCATGATCTACCCACTTTTTTCCTACACTTGCCCAAGTCCACATAACACAATTTCTTTCCCCTCTTCCCACCTCATCATCCCTTCACACAGATACCCTTATTAGTTACCCTCCTCGACTATTCCCATCTGCCTTGCCCCACCTCCTTCACTAGATTCCATGTTCCACTCATCTCTCAGCCTGAAACATTCCAGACTGCTTAATGTCATTT
Organism: Hemitrygon akajei; assembly: GCF_048418815.1. Classification (NCBI taxonomy): domain Eukaryota; kingdom Metazoa; phylum Chordata; class Chondrichthyes; order Myliobatiformes; family Dasyatidae; genus Hemitrygon; species Hemitrygon akajei. The sequence goes on from NC_133128.1 coordinate 180,463,041, forward strand.
CCAGTAGACAAGTGTAAAGGAGAACAAAATAATTGTTACTTTGGATCTGATGCAGTACAAATAAAAATAAATCAAAACAATTTTTTTTAAAAAACACAATAAATATAAATATGCAAGATGGCCTATGTACTTAAGAATGACGGTATGTCCCTAAAGTGACACTAGACACAAAGTGCCTGACTGGAAATGATAAGGTAGTGGCAGTTGGAGTCGTGGAGAGTGGGTTTGTAGGTGGAGGTGTTGATCGGACTTGCCATTTGTACTGGTTGTCCTGGTGTGGATGCTACGTAGCCCCCTCCTTGATGGGAGTGGGACAAACAGTCCATAACCAGGGTGGCTGGGATGCTTTGTGGTGTTACTGCCTTTACCCCATACCTTTCTGTATACACACTATGTCCTTGATGCTGGGTGGACTGGTGCCTCTGAAGGCAGTTTTGACTACCCTTCCTGTCCACTGCAGTGCAGTTTCCATACCAAGCAGCAGGATGTTCTCTACTGCACATCTATAAAATGACGTGAGTATAGATGTTCAAAGTCCAGCTCCCTACAACCTCCTCAGAAAGTAGAGGCATTGGTGAACTTTCCAGATAGTGTTTAACATTGACTGCTCATTTCCCTCCATTAATGCTGTCTGACCCACAGAGATTCTCCAGCATTGTTTGTTGAAATAAATTAACTTGGAACTTTAAGAAAATATGTTGAAACTGTTTATTGACAGCAAGTAGGATTAGATACAAAATCTAGAAGGCTAGTCAAATCCAAAAAGTTCAATACTATGTAAAACACTAAGGATTCGCTACTAATGTAATGGCTTCTCTGTAATGTTCACTGCTGAGGTAATGTTTGGGTTATGGCTGGTGATAACAGGACTGTGGTATGCATGTTAACCAATCAGGAGACTGTTGCTCTGTCTTGTGAATCTAGAAGGAGATTTTTCGCGGTCTTTGGTCGAGGAGAGATGAAGAGGGAAGAAACGTATGGAGAGAACTGGTAAACCATCAGACGGAGTGGACTGGACTGGGATCTGAGGGTCTGAAGGTCGGCGACACTCGGAGGAGATTGATGATGGAAGAACAACAAATTCAAGAGCTCCAACTTGCACTTTTGACTTTTCCTTAAAATAGGTCCTTTTTTATTTTAATTACTAACCCTATATTCAGATTAAGATTCATAAAGTTCAATCATTTAATTGCATATGGTGTACTGTCTGATATTTTGCATTGTGGGTTTTTAACTAGGCAGTACATTACACACATCCACACAAACGTGATTTCTCAGTTTGGCGGGGCCAGAAGCCATTTTCCCCTCGACGAACACGAGCTGGCCGAGCCTGAGGGTTACAGCTACATATCAGGCTCGGTTTAAGTCAGCTGCAGTAATTTTCACATTAAAATGATTAAAGCACCACATTGCCCAGAATAATTTGTCATCCTCTACAAAAGAAAGAGGCTGCAAGGATATCCTGTGCTAGTTTCTGCAGCTGTTATTGTCACTTAACTTCAGAGGTGTCATGATTCTTTACACTAACAAAAAGACACCAGTGGCTGACTGCTTTTATTTCAGCTCAAGGAAGCCAGAACTTGGGCCAGCAATGCCAGTCACAAAACTGAAACATCAATGGTCTCGTTAGAAAAGAAAACTTATAGCAAATGGAAAAGCCCAATATTCTTTACAGTAGTGCCCATAATTCAGGATGAAAATAAAAGACACGGCTGCCAGTGCTCAATGTTGCAAAGATGAAAACTTGACAGTCAGGATTACTGAACTACAGATATGTGGAAACCCGTAACACCAGTTAGAGATTCCCAGTCCTCCGAGTGCATGCTTTTGCAGCGTTCAGGCACTGAACAGAATTTTAACTTCAAGGATAAAAAGGCAACAATGATGCCTGATGAAAAATAATGGGCTAGACTATACTGGTAGGTAGCTAGACATCTCAGAAGTGCCAGCTAACTGTAGCACACACGTCAGAGCACTATAGACTCCAAAGCTTGAAGATGGCAGTGACAAAGCTGGAAACATACTGAAGGTGATGAAAATTTAACAAGCATAAGTCTTAATTCGAACTGCTAACTGTTTTCCTCTCTCCAAGGATGCTGAGTGACCTGCTAAATATTTGCAAAGCTTTGTTTTTCTTTTTAATTTCAGAGCCAGAAATCATTGGGAGCTATAACTGTAGAGGAAGAAACTGCAAGCTGGGTCCAGAGCAAGGTGCCCCAACAAAAAGGACAAAGGAGAACAAAATAATTGTTACTCTAGATCCAATGCAGTACAAAAAAAAACACAACAGAATAATGATTTTAAATGCACAATAAATACAAATACAAAAATAGCTTCTATTCATAAATTGTCTACTCATCTATAAAGTGATGCTAGGCGCAGGATTAACTGACAGGAAATGATAAAGTATAGTAGTAGTGGTTGAGGCTGTGAAAGGGTGATTTAGTAGTGGGGTTGTTGATCAGCCTTACTGCTTGGGGAAAGTACCGTAACTGCTTTTGCGTCTGGTGTGAATGCTACTTAGCCCCCCCCTCCCTGATGGGAGAGGGACAAACCGTTCATGAGCTGGGTTGGTGGGATCCTTCATGATGTTACTGCCTTTATGCCATACCTTTCTTTACATTTACACAAATCTTTACAAATAATCCAAACCATAATTACCCAACAATTTTTTCTAGCTTTGAAATACCAAGTGGAAAAGAACTTTCAGAACAGTTCATTCAAGGTTCCAGATTTTTTTTTTTAAAACACCAGAGTGTAGTTGATTTTTCAGTATCTATCTTATATATCCCATTATTTATTCTGAAGAATGTGATAACAACTGGCATTCTTCATTTCTTTCCAAATCAGCTTGATGGCATCATAGTTATAACATTCCACAGATCCATAAACTCTTGACAGTAAGTGAGCTGACAAACAGGAAATCAACATCAGAAGATCCTCTTAAGTGTTGCTAGCTGATTTTTGTCAATAAGAGCAACTCTACCACTGACCAGGAAACCCAAGTCGGTGTTTGGAGAATACTACAGAAAGTAGTGGATATGGCCTGGTCCATCAAGGGGAAAGCCCTCTCCACCATTGAGCACAACTACGTACATGAAAAGCTGTCACAGGAAAGCAGCATCCATCATCAGGGATGCTCACCACCCAGGACATGCCCCCGGCCCCCTTCTGGCTGCTGCCATCAGGAGGAAGGTAGAGGAGCCTCAGGACTCGTGCCACCAGGTTCAAGAATAGTTATTACTCTGCAACCATCAGGCTCTTGAACCAAATGGGATAATTTCATTTACTCCATCACTGGAATGGTCCCACAAACTATGGATTCCCTTTCAAGGACATTTCATCTCATGTTCTCAGTATTTATTGCTTATTTATACATTATTATTTCTTTCTTTTTGTATTTGCACACTGATTGAACCAGGTTGGTGTGGACTTTCGTTGATTCTGTTATGGTTATTATTGTAAGTATTTATTGAGTATGCCCACAAGAAAATGAATCTCCGAATTGTATATGGTGACATATGTACTTTGATAATAAACTTACATTGAACTTTAAATACATAGCAAGTTATCTTTAGAGATTCAGAAAATTAAACAATTCTTAACCACAATAACAAATAAAACATCACACACATTGGAGTTGAGTTTCTCTACTGCATAAAATAGAACAAAATTTGAAAACTTATTGTAGATTCAAACAATGGTACAACTGCACAGAAACTGAAGCAAATAATTTTACTTTTGAATCTTTTTAAAATTAGTGAATTGCATTGCAAACTCATTCAAAATCCACATTACACAGCATTTCTTCTTGGCTTTCCAAACAGTTTATTACATACTCCTAATTATTTTTCAGGGTTTGGACACTGGGGGAAATGCCCATCTCTAATTGCCACAAGGTGGTGTCGCTGAAGTGCTGCAGGTCTTTCTGAAGAAGGTACTCCCAAACTGTGCTGTTGCATCTGAGACTCTAAGATCTGTACTTAGCAATCAAGGATTGGCAAGTCGATGTGGTGGGCATCCTGAAGGGAAATTAGGCATTTTCTAAATAATATGCCTGTGAAAGAAGTAATGTTTATGTTGGTGGATGAGGATGCAAGAAATAAATGGACTGATTCATCTATAATGATGTCATTTTTTTTTTTGAGAGTTGCTGGAGTTGGACATCTGCACCACAATCAGTACTGAAGAAGCCAAGGATCTAGTGTACTTAAGAGGAAATTAGAACATAGTGCACACAATCTTGGGCCAACATCTTAACCTACTCACCCAACACCTACGTGAGGATCTCATTTGTTGATTTTAGTTCTGCCTTCAACACTATTTTCAGGAGTTGCTCTACAGCAAGCTACAGCCTATAGCATCTGTCGGTGGATTACAAACTTCCTGACAGGAAGGAAGCAATACGCAAGGCAGGGCTCCTACTTGTCTGATCCAATATCTATAAGCAAAGGCTCTCCACAGGGTTGTTTCTTTCTCCCCTCCTGCTCTCACTTTCAACAAATGAGTATATCTCCGAAACAAATCTATTCAAATCTTGAAGTTCATGGATGTCACAAATGTAATTGGTCTCATCTCTAAAAAAAATGAGGTGAACTGCTATCAAGGAGGTAAACTGTCTTGTAGCATGGTGCCCTCGTAACAACTCAGAGCTTAATGCTATCACAACAATAGAATTGGGGATTGACTTCTGCCAACAAATCTCCACTGCCCCCCGCCCCCTTGGAAATTAATGAGCAAGCTATTTCTGTGGTCAAATCATTCAAATTCCTGGGGGCTACCATTACCAATACATTGAACAGAGTATGTTACACTTATCACTAGGAAAACCCAGCAGAGATTGATCTTCCTACAGCAGCTTAGGAAACTTTGCATCTCAGGGTGTATCCTGATGAATTTTTACTCGCTATCATTGAGTGTTGTGACCATCTCTATCACCATTTAGTTTCCTGCCACTTCCTCCCTCTCCAAGTCTAGAAGCAAGTGGCCCACTCAGTGGAGAAGATCATCAGCTGGCAGCTATCAACATTAAAAGACTGTTATTCACCAGAGTGAAGAAAAGAGCCAAAAAAAAAATTACTGCAGACTCCACCCACACTAGCATTCACCTGATCAGCAAATTGCCAATGAGATGCTACAGGTCCATCATCACCAGGCTACACATCATCTCCTCAGTTTCTTTCCTGTAGCTATCCAGCTTCTCAAGAAAACTCACTCAGGTGTAATTCCTTAACTATCCTTGCACAACATCCTTGGTCTTTCCTGCTTCTCCTTGTTCTGTTGATAATTACTGAGACTGTCATATGTTCACAATTATTTAAGTTTGCTTATTGCAATATTGTCTTGGTTGCTATTTTGTTGCCCTTTATTGTATTGTCCTGTGTTTTATGCTTATCAATGAACCACAATCAATTCTGCTATGTTTCACAGACTGGCAATAAAATGATTCTCTTACTCCAAGATCAGCTCAACCAGGGTAACCAACCTTTTTTATGCCATGGACCCTGACCATTAACTGAAAGGTCTGTGGACCCCAGATCGGGAACCTCTGATCTAAACCAACTCTCCTACATAGCCCTTTATCCATGTGTCTAACTAAGAATCTTTAAAATGTCCCCAACATATCTGCCTCTATGCAGTTAATAGGCCACCATCTCTGGCAGCTTTTTCCAAGTATTTACCATTATGTAAAAATCCCCCCCTCATACTTCCCTCCAAACACCTTAAAATTATACCCTCATTGCCACTTTGGGAGGGAAGTCTCCGGCTATACACTTTAGCTATGCACATCATCTTGTACAACTCTATCGTGTCACCTCATCCTCCTTCGCCACAAAGAGGAAAAGTACTAGCTTGCTCAACCTATCCACATAAAACACTCTCGAATCCAGGCAGCATCCTGATGCATCTTGTCGGCACCGTCTCTGAAGCTTCCACACACTTCCTATTATGAGTAACCAGAACTGAGCACAATACTCTAAGTGCAGTCTAACCAGCATTTTATAGGGCTGCTATATTACCTCACAGCTCTTAAACTCAATCCCCAACTAATAAAGGCCAACACCTTATTAACCACCCCATTAACTTGTGTGGCAACTTTGAGGGATTAAGACTTGGACCCCAAGATCCCCTGCTTCTTCTATACAGCTAAGAATCCCACCATTAGCCTTGTACCTCTCCTTCAAGTTCAACCTTTCAAAGTGATTCACTTCACACTTTTATGGATGAAACTCCATCTGCCACTTTTCAACCAGCTTTGCATCTTGTCGATGTCTTGTTGCAACCTACGACAACCCTCTAACGTTATCCACAACACCACCACCAATCTTCATGTCATCTGCAAACTTACTAAACTATCCTTCCACTTCCTAGTCATTAAAAAAAAATCACAAAGAACAGGGGTCACAGAACAGATTCCTGTGGAAAACCGCAAGCACAGACCTCCAGGTAGAATACACTCCGTCTACTATCACTCTCCATCTTCCGTGGGCAAGCCAATTCCAAATTCACACAGCCAAGTTTCCATGGATCCCATGCCACCTGACATGGTGAACTTGTCAAACACCTAACTAAAATCCATATACACCAAATCCTCTGCTCCATCTTCAATTTGAGTTGTCACCTCCTCAAAAAAGTCACAGGTTTCTGAAGCATGACCTACCCCTCACTTAGCCATGTTGACTATTCCTAATCAGACTCTGGTCATCCAAATACTCATAAGTCCTGTCTCTAAGACTGCTCAAGGAGAGTTTGACCACCACTTACTTCAAAACTCACTGATCTACAATTACCTTTCTTGAACAAAGGAATAACAGTTGCCATCTCCCCAGTCCTCTAGTACTATTCCCATGGCCTGGGAAGATGCAAAGAACTCACCGTCAATGGTGCGGATGTCCTGGTGCTGGGATCATAAAGGTCCAACGACCACAGCCGCCTCCCTCTGTGTGAGCATCAACTCCCTTTTGATACACGTGGCCCCCGTTTCTTGAAAGTTCGCTTTACAACAGCTCGCTGTTATGAAAGACCTACATTAGTATCTGTTTTCACTAACCAAAGAGGATTTTCACTTTTACAAAAAAAAAGACGTGTGTTTACCCTGAGAAAGACTACCATGACCGTGAAGCCTTGTTCAGGCAGTTGTGTGCTCATGCATGTACTTGCGTATATGTGTACGTATGTAGGTGTGAACGTACATACGTATGCATGTATGTGCCAATTTTTTTTCCTCCAAATCGATTTTGGCTCGCTGTCTTCCTGATTTTGATAAGCGTAACTACACCGTACATACAATATTTCTACTTTATATAGACTGTATATTTATCATATCATTCCTGCGTTTACTGTATCTTAGTGTTATTTTAGGTTTTATGTGTTATTTGGTAGGTTATTTTTTGAGTCTAGGAATGCTCAAAAATTTTTCCCCATATAAATTAATGGTAATTGCTTCTTCGCTTTATGACATTTCAGCTTAGAAACGGTTTCATAGGAACGCTCTACCTTCAGATAGCAAGAGAAACCTGTACTTATGTCAATTTTGCAAGAATTACTGATGGCCATGTTTCATCACTTTTCTTGGTCTCAATGGGCAAGAAAACAAATCTCAGGGTTGTGCAAGGTGAAATACATGTACTTTGATAATGAATTTACTTTGAACTTTGTAATTGAACTGTTTAGTCCATGTTTGAACAACTGGAGCTGACAAGTCAGGGTGAGACTCAAAAGGAGATATCAGTGAGCAGGTTATTAGCAAGTGGCACTTGACAGCGCCATCCACTCTGTAGTACTATCCACAGCTTCCATCACCAGATTGATTGCATGCAGACTAATAAGATAGTAATTAACCAAACTGAATGTTCTGCTTTTGTGAACAGTACATAACTTGACAGCTTTCCCATATGGTTGGGCATATGCCAGATTTTTTTTATTTGAAACCAGAAATCACAACTAGAGACCTTAAAGCAGCATAGATTTGATCTAGTTATGAGATTACTCAGCTGTCCTTTACATGCTATTTAGCATACAAATAATCCTAGGTTACAACTTCACTCAATACACAGCTTATGGTATATGCCTGGCACTGCACCCGCATTCACCTTTTGCAGTTTTTAGTAAAGTACTCTTGATCCCCTAATTTAACAGTTATAGATAGCATATCTCTCACCATCCCCACAGGTTGCATACTATGGGTGCTATACATGTCCATAGCACCTCAGATGCCCAAATCTGCTTTCTCCTTTCTGCCATCTTACCCTGCAAAAAGGAGATGGTGCCCTCAGATCTTTGGTATTTCTAGTACTATGCAGTGGCCAGTTCTATTCAGTTTATCATGGAAAGTTGTATCTACAACAGGTAGTGAAAATGTCCCAACCTTCTCAAAGCTCTCTCCACAACTCAGTTCCTCCAGTCCCACCGACATCCTCAAATCTCTGCTGCACTGCATCATTTAATGGAATCCCCTATAGCAACACCCAACACACTATTCCACACTATTCAACTGCTGCACAAAATCCCCAAGTCCTCATTGCTGAAGGCCAGTAGGCCAAAAGCTGCCTTCAAGACAAACCACAACAATAAGAAACACTCAAGAACTCGCAGAAATGATGGAACAGATTAGTTTGAGCAGGACGTATAAACATACAAGCCTCCAAACACAAAATAGCTTTAAAATAAAAATAAAAATCTGGGTTCCAATGAAATGTGCCCCAACAGATGCTGCCTGAGAATATGTGTCCCTTATTTTGTTTTTATTCTAGAAGACTTACAAATACAAATATATAATAAAGCTATTAAAAGAAACATTGGTATGGTGTATATTAAGATAGTGATGAATCAAGATAAAGATATGATCAGTGATCCCAAGGGGAACCACAAGCATTCAGTTAGCTGCAGGCAAGTAATTCCAAGATCGACCCACACTAAGCTTGGAACATACTAAATAAAAGGTTCTGCCAAATATGCCACATGGGAATCCAACAATGAAGCTTTAGTACTAAATAAAGGAATCAACCTTTTAGCCAGGACCATTTAAGTGGCCCTTCCTGACCCCGTCAACTAGATTACATTCATAGTTGGTCAGTAAATTAGACTCAAAGGCCTGGTTAAGAATGCACTAAAATAATTTTTGGAGACAGTAGTTTTGAAACATGTACTCAGTCCCCCAGCTGGACTTTAATATATGTCACATTATATACAAATCACAAAGTAGGCAGAAAAAGAGTTATTTTAATGTCAACTTTTAAAAATAAGTTGTGTACTCTTGAACCAGTGGAGATAACATTACTCAATTTCACTCGCCCCATCACTGAACTGTTCCAAACCTACAGATACACTTTCAAGGACCATTCATCTCATGTTCTCAATATTTATTGCTTTTTTTTGTATTTGCACAGTTTGTTGTTTACACTTTAGTTGTTTGCCATCCTGTTGGCTGAAGTCTTTCAATGATTCTATTATGTTTCCTTGATTTATTGAGCATGCCTGCATGAAAACGGGATGGCACATCATCAACGCAAACACGAGGAAACCTGTAGATGCTGGAAATTCAAGCAACACACACAAAATGCTGGTGGAACGCAGCAGGCCAGGCAGCATCTATAGGAAGTAGTACAGTTGACATTTCGGGCCAATACCCTTTGTCAGGACTAACTGAAAGAAAAGATAGTAAGAGATTTGAAAGTAGCAGGGGTAGGGTTCCCCCTTGTCTTCACCTACCACCCCACCAGTCTCCGGGTCCCACATATAATTCTCCATAACTTCCGCCACCTCCAATGTGATCCCACTACCAAACACATCTTTCTTTCCCCCCATTCTTTCTGCTTTCCACAGGGATTGCTCTTTACGCGACTCCCTTGTCCATTTGTCCCCCCCCATCCCTTCCCACCGATCTCCCTCCTGCCACTTATCCTTGTAAGCGGAACAAGTTCTACACCCGCCCTTACACTTCCTCCCTCACCACCATTCAGGGCCCCAGACAGTCCTTCCAGGTGAGGCGACACTTCACCTGTGAGTTGGCTGGAGTGATATACTGCGTCCGGTGCTCCCGGTGCGGCCTTCTATATATCGGTGAGACCTGACGCAGACTGGGAGACCATTTCGCTGAACACCTACGCTCTGTCTGCCAGAGAAAGCAGGATCTCCCAGTGGCCACACATTTTAATTCCACGTCCCATTCCCATTCTGATATGTCTATCCGTGGCCTCCTCTACTGTCAAAATGAATCCACCCTCAGGTGGGAGGAACAACACCTTATATTCCATCTGGGTAGCCTCCAACCTGGTGGTATGAACATTGCTTTCTCCAACTTCCATTAATGCCCCTTCTCACCCCATCCCTGATTTATTTATTCCCCCCTCCTTTTTTTCCTCTCTGCCCCTCTCACAATCACTCTTTGCCTGTTTTCCATCTCCCTCTGGTGCTCGCCCCCCACTTTCTTTCTCCCTAGGCCTCCCATTCCATGATCCTTTACCTTCTCCAGCTGTGTACCCCTTTTGCCAATCACCTGTCCAGCTCTTAGCTTCACCCCACCCACTCCTGTTTTTTCCTATCATTTTGGATTTCCCCCTCCCCCTCCTACTTTCAAATCTCTTAACATCTTTTCTTTCAGTTAGTCCTGACAAAGGGTCTCGGCCCAAAACGTCGACAGTGCTTCTTCCCATAGATGTTGCCTGACCTGCTGCATTCCACCAGCATTTTGTGTGTGTTGCTTGCATATCGTCAAGCTCTGTGCACTACTCTAAAGGACAAGCATTCAGAGGATACACAGGTGAATAGCACACGGATGTTGTATGGTGAAGAAACACCTATAAATGGATTACCAAGATTGCAGAACCCAATGCAACCAGGGTTGTATATTTGATAATAAATTTACTTCGAACTTTTAAATACTTTAAAGCACTTTGTGTACACACACACACACACGCACATGCGCACACGCTCAGCGTTGTGAATCCCATCCTGGAAGCTTGCTCACTTACAATTGTCTGTTTTACATGGCCAGCAAAGAAATTTCTGAAATTCGATAAATGGAAAATCTTGAAAGTACATAACTTATTTTTGTCTTTGTTGATATTGGCATTCATTATTTTTTTTAAAATCACCAACTATTTTCAGCACTGTAGTAACCAAATTTTTAGTTTGTTTTCAACATATTTTCTTAACTTAAAAATGTATATAATAACATTTTTGAATACAATCTGTTCAATCCCAGTTGTTCTTTTATTTTGACGTGCCTTCTATCAAGGTAGTACATCACAACAGCTTTGGACAGAGGAAAAGAACTTTAACATAGTAAATTGTTCCATGGCACCTCACAGAAACGTACAAGATTTGACAGAGCTTAAAGGAGAACGAGGTCCAAAAGCTTGGTCAAAAACAAACTTCAAACAGGAAAGATAGGTTGAAAGACTGAGGCCAAGGAAGTGCACTCCAGAGTTTTGAGCTTCAGCAAGCAAAGCTTAAGTGAACATCACAATGTGTTGATCAAATCAGCAGTGGAACACAGATCAGAGGTTCCAGGGTCAATATGCAAATATGGGCAGCTTGGTAGCATAGTGGTTAGCACAATGTTTTATAGAACCAGTGACCCAGGTTCAATTCCCACCACTGCCTGCAAGGAATTTGTATGTCCTCCCAGTGACCGCGTGGGTTTCTTCGGAATGCTCCGGTTTCCTCCTACAGCATCTATGGAAAAGAATAGATAATCAACGTTTTGAGCTCAGACCCTTCTTCAGGACTGAGAAGGAAGTGGAAAGACAAGGGCGAGCTGGAAGGGGATAGGTGAAGCCAGGTGGGTGGGAAAGGTCATGGGCTGGAGAAGGAGGAATCCGATAGGAGAGGACAGTAGACAATAGGAGAAATGGAAGGGGGAGTGGACCCATGGTAAAGTAATAGGCAGATGAGAAGAGGTAAAATATCAGAATGAGGGACAGAGGGCAGAAAATTTGTTAACTGGAAGAAATCAATATTCATGCCATCAGGTTGGAGGCTACCCAGATGGAATACAAGGTGTTGCTCCCCCACCCCAAAGGTGGCCTCATCTTAGAACAAGAGGCGGCCATGGACTGAATCACACAGAAATGAAGACAACTTTTCTTGGCCATTAAACAAGGGAGACTAGAGGTTCAAACAAATCCGGTGTGATAAGAAAGGAATTGAGAATAGTCTGGTTTGCACTACTCAGTATTCTGGAAAACAAACTCCCAACTGATAGGATCATTTATTTCATCTCACATTCTAAAAGTTTTCCTCCTTGCTCTCAACCAGAAGGCCAATTTTTGTATCACCTGCTCACTTCATCACATCTACTACGTTTAATTCTGAAATTGCAAATATTCATTATGAAAAGCAAGATACTGAGTACCAAGCACAAAGGACCCAGATGGTAACAGACTTCAAGTCAGAAAAATAGCACAACTGCCAAGTCCTCACCTCCCACCATGAGATAGCGGCGGATCCAATTTGCTATCCTTGATAGTACTTTAATTTGTTGACCAACCAGCAATGTAGCATTTTATTAAAAGCCTTGTTAAAATGCAAACTATATAAAAGCCCACTGCCCTTGTTGACCCTCCTTGTTATGGCCTCATAATGCATAAAGTTACTAATTAAATCCGTGTATTGTTTGAAATTCTATTTTTACAAAGTTCACATTCAAAGTAAAATTTATCAGAGTAGATACATATCACCACATACAACCAAGATTTTTTTTTCTGCAGACATACTCAGCAAATATATAGAACAGTAACTGTAAACAAACTGTGCAAATGCAGATATGAATAAATAGCAAAAACTAATTAGCATGAAATAACAATACAACAGAATCCTTAAATAAATGTAGCTATTCCCTTTTGTTCAAGAACCTGATGGTTGAGGGGTAGTAATTTTTTGTGAACCTGTTGGTGAGAGTCCTGGGGCATTTGTACCTTCTACCTAATGGCTGCAGCAAGAAAAGAGCATGGCCTGGGTGGTAAAGATCTTTGATGAGGGATGCTGCTTTTCTAAAGCGATGTTTCATGTAGATGTGCTCATGGTTGGGAGGGTTTTTCCTGTGATGTACTCGGCCACTAACGTTTGTAGGATTTTGCACTCCAAGGCATTGGTGTTCCCACACCAGGCCAAAATGCAGCCAGTCAGCACACTTTCCACCACTCATCTATAGAAGTTTGCTGAGGTTTCCATTGGCATGCCGAGCCTCCGCAGACTCCTGAGGAAATAGAAGTGCTGTTGTGCTTTCTTCACAAAAATATTTGTATGATGGGTCCAGGACAGATCCTCGGAGATAGTAACACCGGGAATTTAGTGTTTCTGACCCTCTCTATCTCTGATCATCCGATGATTAATGGCTCATGGACCTCTGGTTTCCCTCTCCTGAAGTCTACAATCAGTTCCTTGTCTATTGACATTGAGTGAGAGTTTGTTGTTATTACACCACTCAGCCAAGTTTTCAATCTGCCTCCTGTATGCTGATTCATCACCACTTTGATACAGCCCACAACAGAGGTGTCACCTGCAAACTTGTGTATGGTGTTGGAGCTGTACTTCGCCACAAATTCATGGACATAAAGCGAGTAGAGCAGAAGGATAAGCACACATCCCTGTGGTGCTCCTGTGCTGATGGAGACTGGGCAGGAGATGTGAGGAAATCCAGGATCCAATGGCACAAGGGGGTATTGAGGCCCAGTTCTTGGATATTAGTGTTAAATGCTGAGCTGTTATCGATAAAGAACATCCTGATGAATGTGTCTGATCAGTCCAGATGTTCCAGAGTATTCGGCCAGGTACTCTGTCTAGACTGGATGCTTTCCTTGGATTCACTCTTTGAAGGCAGCCTACACATCATCTTCAGATACTGACACCAAAGGATTTTGGGGAGACATGGGGGTTCTAGTGTTCTCATCAAACTTATTTTCAAGTGACTGTACATTCGCCAACAAGATGCTCGGTAGAGAAGATCTCACCCCCACCCCCCCGCTGGGTTTTCGGCCAGGGCCATGGCATTGACACTTAAATGTGCCGCGCTTAACTGTTCCACATTTAACTGTTGAGCGCGAGAGCTGAAGATCATTGACGTAGTTTTGTAGTACGTTGTCAAGAAGAAATTTACATGCTGCAGGATGCCCAGGAAAGAATTGGCCTGCTAGAACTTAACTGTTTCAAAAATAAAATAAATAACAATAATAATCGATGACTGAACATTAATTGCCCTCCAGTCCCCCTCTTATACCGCTCTTGTAACTGAGGGGAAAAATAATGAAAGTAGTCGCTAGACCCTCTGTAGTTACTTCCCAGGCTGCTGAAAGAAATATTTCACCCAAACCTAATGAATTATCTGATGACAAACTCTTAATACCCCATTTCTATTTTTGATCCATCCAAAATTTGTGCATGTATTCATACGTCAGTATCACTCCCCACCCCTTTATAAATTCAGTCAGAAAATACTCATTAATTGTACAAGCATATCCACCTCTTCTTACAGGGCTTCTAATAGGCTTTACTCTTCCCTTTAAAAAAAATCCTAAGATGTTTTGTGAAGAGTTTACTTGCCAAAATCTTTCATTCCCTTTCAAATATTCCTAGTTTCTCCTTTAATTCTCTATTTTTGCCATATACTCTAAATTCTGCTACAATAAAGACTTGTCTGACACAGGCCTCTCTCACCACAGTCCTTCCACTGCTTATTCTAATCTCTGGGCACAGAGTTCTAGACACAGAAACAAACTTTTCTCCTTGTGGGAAACCACTCTTTAAGGAACAGATCCAAAACCACCGATAAAAGGCTATTATTATTAATTTTCCTTCTGCACTCGCAGCTTGGTGTCTTCTGCACTCAGACTGAATGCCCAAGTTGGGCAGTCTTTCATTGGTCCTGCTGTGACTATATTTTTATAGATTTTTCTATGCTCACAAGAAAATTAATCTCAGGGTTGTATATGGTGACATAGTGTATATGTACTTTGATATTAAGTTTTCTTTGAACTTTAATTGCTCTTCAAGTAGCTATTTCCATTCTACCTATACAAAATCAATTCCCACTCATTTAAAAAGTTTTCTTTCAAAGTTAGAGTCCTGACTTCCACTTTTGTTTTTAAAACATATGCAAGACCCCTTGATGGTCTTTACATTTACTATTATGAAGAAAATGAGTAGCAGAACTAGATGGCAAATAAATGACAAGGACAATTGCACAGCAAGGCAATAGCACAGAGCTCAAGAAACTATCAGAAGACCAGAGAATGAGCTGAGAGGGAGGCGTGCAGACAAAAATCAAAGTGGACATTTCCAGGGATTTTACTACAAATATCACAAAGTGATTTGCAACATATAGTTTTGCACACTGAATCCCCATTAAAAATGAATCACTAAAATTATCTTCCTACCATGCTTTATGAAGTTCATAACATCACTTCCTTGCCAAAACTGGCAGATTATAAGAAGTTACCTCGCAAGTTGGTGCGTGCATGCACAACTCTCTCGGGAACGTTTACCCAAATCCCTCCCAATTGTTTCAGAACCGAGGATCCACTTATTTGGATGAAACACAGAACGCCAGGATTAACTACTGTATGTATACAGTATTTCTGAGTTTATTCATTTCCTTTAAATTAATCTCACAAAAATCAGGGAGGTACAATGAAAGTTAGCATTCCAAAGCAAGATCTGCAATTGTGGAACAGTGTTCTTTTATCCACATTCTCAAAACACAAATAATCCTTCCCCTCCCGGGGAATCAAAGGATGTAGAGTTGAGGTGGGAAAGGAGTTGCTTTGAAGTGCAGCAAAAACATTATTAAATGCTAGAAATGGTATGGAGCCACACTTCCTTTCCCATTTGTGGCATTTATGTTCCAGATTCAAAACACTTAAATTACACAAAGATGGAGCTCAATAGAATTCAGATGTTATTAGGTCCAGGTTCATGATTAAAGAATGCTGGGCACTTCATCAGCATCATGGTCAAAGTCATTTAGTTGGTCCAGATAAATATTACCAATAGCAGTTCAGTACAAAACTACATCACATTCATTAGCAACAATTTATAATTTGCCTTGAAAATAAAATAATAACTGGGGTGTTGAACACAGAATTCACATCTCCTGATTTGCTTTCCAAGTTAATTAATTTGCATAAATACAAATAATCTTTATTTGGACTAAAAAAATAATTTGATTAGAGTCCTATTTCATGGATGGATAAAAATGCAGAATTTTTACAGAAATTAGAATGTGGCAAGGAAATGTACTGAACCTACATATCAGTTACCCTCAGTTGTAGCTTATCCATTTATTTATTTACAGATACTTTACCACAGAATGAATATTGAGTACACAATGAAGAACCAAGAATACATTATTAAATATAAATTAGCAACAGTTACAAACAAAAATTCTTGCTATTTTCTTTGGATTCTTATTCAATGGATGGTACAAACTGGTTTCAAAGAAACTTTAAGGTGTTTTTGCATCTCTTGTAGTGACCAAAAGGAAATGAGATTCAGCTAAAACCAAAAATCAGGTCTGCCACCGATAACTCACAGGTTTCCATTACAGACCAGAGAATCTTACTTCTCAGGAGCACAGTCACACAGCACCCCTTCTATTTCTGTATTCCCCATACAATACCATCCCTCTGAGATGTGGACCTGAAACCCAAACATTGCACAGATGTTTCTTTTCCGCTCTTTAAGAAGGCAAGTAAGATTAAATTAACTGAGCAAAATCCATAGCATTCTAAAAGCAAATATGTTAGAGACAATATATTTGTTCAAGATAGGGTGGAAATAATCCACACTGTCCCACATAGCAGGGAAGACAAAAAGTGCAATAGTTTGAGAATTGCTACTGCGAAAAACAACATTGCTTAATATTATTTAAAGTATCTTTAGCACCTTTCATCCCCAATGTGTTTCACATGTATGCTCTCCTTCCTGTCATTTACCAAAGTTGAAAAACAGAAACAGGAGGAGCAGATTCAGAAAGATATACAATGCTGGTATTCGGAGGAGACAAATGAGCTTCTACATGACTGCTATGAGACTCAGCTGCCAGCCTAAATAACTACATCATCACTACCTTCAAAGACTTTATCAGCAAGTGCATTGTGAACATGGTGGGCCAAAGGGCCTGGACTGTGTTATGTTCTATGTAACTGTACCAATGAGGACAATCCAGTGTTTCTAAACTGGAAACCATGAATGAACTGAGAGATCTACACTCTATTTAAATACAGGTCTGCAGCATTCAAATCAGGTAATCCTGGTCTTCATAAGAAATCAAGATTATACCTCCATAAGGAAATTCAACGAGACAGTGCAATTGTTCTTTTTAAATAATACATTTTAGTTTCACTGCAACTGGCATGCAAAAATTTCTGTCAAATTTCAAAGTAAATTTATTATCAAAGTACATACATGTCACCATATACAAGCCTAGGATTCATTTTCTTGCAACCAATCACAGTAAATACAACAATAGAATTAAGGAAAGGCTACACCGACTGGAACGGACAACCAATGTACAGAAAAAAAAAGTGCAAATACAAATAGAAGTAATAAATGAGCAATAAATATCAAGAACATGAGATAAATAGTACTTGAATGAGTTCAATGATGGGGCAAGTGAAATTAAGTGATGTTTTCCCCTCAGGTTCAAGACCCTGGTGGTTGAAGTGTAATAACTATTCCTGAACCTGATAGTGTTGGGTCCTGAGGCTCCTGTACCTTCTTCCTGATGGCAGCAGTGAAAAGACAGCATGGCCTGGATGGTAAGGGTCCTTGATGATGGACGCTGCTTTCCTCCAACAGTGTTCTGTATAGCTGTGCTCAATGGTGGGGTGGACTTTACCCGTGATGGACAGCCATATGCACTACCTTTTCCAGGCTTCTCATACAAGGGCATTGGGGTTTCCATACTACGCTGTGATACGAGTCAATATACCCTCCACCACACACCAAACATACACAAACTTCAAAGTAGAGGTGCTGACATATTTCCTTGCAATAGCACTTGCATGCTGGACCCAGGGCAATTCCTCTGAAATTATAACACCAAGGAATTTAAAGTTGCTCTCCACCTCTGATCTCCCCCAATGAGCAATGATCTCCGGTTTCCACTGGTCATCAGCTCCTTCGTCTTTCAGACACTGAGGGACAGGGTTATTGCTGTGGCACAATTCAGGCAAATATTTCAATCTCCCTTTGTGCTGATTATTCACCACTTTTCATTCAGCCCATGACAGTGATGTTATCAGCAAACTTATTGGAACTGTGCTTAGCTTCACAGTCATTAGTATAAAGCAAGTAGAGCAGGGAGCTAAGCACGCAGCCTTGTGGTGCACCTGTGCTGAGGGAGATGGTGGAGGAAATGTTGTTCCCAATCCAAACTGATGGGGGTCTGCAAGTGAGGAAATTGAGGATCCAGTTGCACAAGGAGGTATTGAGACCTAGGACTTGAAGCTTTTGATTAGTTTTCAGCAGGTGATAGTATTGAATGCCAAACTGTAGTCAATGCAGAGCATCGTGATGTACATTTCTTTGTTATCCAGATGTTCCAGGAAAGTGAACAACCAATGAAATGGCATTTGCTGTTGACCTGTTGGGATGATAGGCAAACCAGAGTGGAGACAAGTTGCTTCACAGACAGGCGTTGATATGTTTCATCATCAACCTCTTAAAGCACTTCATCACAGTGAATGCAAGTATGACTGGACAACGGTCATTGAGGCAGGTTACCATGTTTTCTTGGACACCAGTATAACTGAAACCTACTTAAAACATCAGACTGCTTAACTGAGAAGTTAAAGATATCAGTGAACACTCCAGCCAGATGATCAGCACAAGTCTTTAGTATTTGGCCAGGTACCCAGTCTAGGCCAGATTCACCTTCCTGAAGAATGGGCTCATGTCGGCCTCAAGACTGAATTCACAGGGTCAGCGGGGGATGTGGAAGTTCATGAAGGTGCCTCCATGCGTTGATGGTGAAAGCCAGCAGAAAAGGCATTGTGCTCATCTGGGCGGGAAACCTAGTGGTCACCTATGCCGCTTGGTTTCACTTTGTCAGGACTTGTGTCGTTGCAGGTTTTGTTAAATAAAACATTTCAAAAAGATAATTTGGCATAGTGATCAATAGAGATTGATGTTAATAGGCCAAGCTTACCTCATCTACACAAATATACAAGAGGTCACCATCCTCTCATTTTCTTAAACAATTTCATACTAGGTTTCAAAAACTATATTGCATGCAAATCTATACAATAATTTTGATCCTACTTGAATTACTAAAATTTCAATGCTATTAGATCCTCCTATACAGTTCTGCTTTTTCTGACCTATGACCGCTTTGCTAACTGAAACATAACACAAGCTGAAAATACAGGTTTAGTTTTTTTTTTAATTAAGTGGAGTACCCTGACCCAGAACGGCAGTTCCCAAACACACAATCTCAAAATGAACCAGAAAGTTAAAAGTAAACATTAGAACAGAGTCATTTACTTTGCTTCTGTGAGATTATCAAACCCTGTGAACCATTCTGAACAAAAGACTGCATCAGTTCTACACTTGTGCTCCGTTCAGTCATAAAAATATAAATACACACTCAAAGCAAATTTAAGTTTCTCAGCCAAGTCTATTCGTGCTTTAACCAATAATTCTAACCAAGTTATTCCTTCAGTGAAGCAAAAAAATTCTCCGTAGTATATCCTGAAAATAAGCTACTGTCAATAATAAAAAAATAAAAAGTCTTATAATATTCAGTCATTTTAATTGATTGAACAGGAGGTCTAATATTCAAATATACTGAACAAACTAATAGCACAGGATAACCATATGTCAGTCCAAAATGTTCATATTCTAGTTGCTATAACCCTTGTATTGTCCCTGGCAAAACATATAGATATCCAAGAATGCAAAACAGCAAGAAATAAGAATGACCATGGAAATCAAATTTCAAAAAGTTCAAAGTAAAACTATTAAAATACATACGTGCATGTCACCATATGCAATTCAGATTAATTTTCTTGCATACATACTCAATAAATCCATAATAGAATAATAACCACAATAGAATCATTGAAAGCCCGCACCAACATGGGTGTTCAACCAGTGTGGAAACTACAAAAAAAAAGTATAAATAACCAATAAATATTGAGAACATGAGATGAAGAGTCCTTGAAAGGGAATCCATAGGTTGCCGGAGCATTTCAATGATAGGGCGAATGAAATTATCCCATTTGGTTCAAGAGACTGATAGTTGAGGGGTAATTACGGGGCACGTAGGCGCGACTTGAGTAGCATCAGTACTCTCAATGGATACGATTAAATATCCCCATTTCAGCCTGATACACCTAAAAAGCACAACTGCTTCCAAGGTCACTACAGTCAAAGATTTGGTATTAACTGTTCCTCAACCTGCTGCTGCAAGGACTGAGGCTCTTGTACCATCTTCCTGATGACAACAGCAAGAGAGCATGTCCTGGGTGTTGGGGGTCCCTGATGATGGATGCCTCATTCCTGAAATACCACTTCATGTCGATATATTCAAGGGTGGGGAGGGCACTACCCGTGATAGACTGGGCTGTATCTACTACTTTTTCTAGGATTTTCCGTTCAAAGGCATTGGTGTTTCCATACCAGGCTGTGATGCAACCAGTCAATATACTGTCCACTACACACCTATAGAAATTTGTCAGAATTTTAGATGTCATGCCAAATCTTCACAAATTCCCAAGTAGAGGTGCTACTATGCTTTCTTCACAATTGCACTTGCATGCTGGACGTAGAATTAAAAATACTGAGGAACTTAAAGTTGCTAATCCTCTCCACCTCTGATCCTCCAATGACGACTGCCTCATGGATCTCTGGTCTCCTCCTCCTGGAGTCAATAATCAGTTCCTTGGTCTTGCTGACATGGAGTAAGAGGTTGTTGTTATGGCATCACACAGCCAGATTTTCAATCTCCCTGTTATATGCTGATAAATCATCACATTTGAGTCAGCCTACGACAGTGGTGTCATCAACAAGCTTGAATACGGCATTGGAGCTGGGCTGAGACATATGGTCACAAGGGTAAAGCAAATAGAACAGGGTAGAGTAGAGATATTGCCAATCCAGGTGTCAATTTCAACAAGATAATAATGACCTATCTTCTACTTCATTTGCTGCCCACTCTGCAGACCCTTCCATTATCCAGTATTCAGTCTCAGACATAACAAAAGAGGATCCACATTCCTCCAAGGCTAGAATGTTCTAAAGATTCACAATCATTTGAGGGGGGGGGGGGGGGGGAAATTGAGCCTAACTGCAAACTAAACACCCAATTCTGGCACCTCGTCTATATTTCTAAATGACCTGGCCATTTAAAGTATCAGTGGGGCAAGTGGTCCAGGGGGGGAGGTGGGAGTGGTGGGTGGTGGTTAATGAAAAAAAAAGACAACCTTAGTCAGTACTGGTGGATTTTAAATGATAAGCATCAAGTGTTTGAGCCAAGCATTTAAGCCATTCCACAATTTCTCTGTAGCTAGACGAGCAATTTTTGATGATCTTCATCCATTTTCAGACTGAACAATTCTGCAGAGGCAAATCCAATTTAACACTTAAATTCACTAACTCAAATTATAACTCTGCCACTGGATACTTGACTTCCACACTAGGAGACTACAGTCTGGTGCAGTTTGGAAATTACGTGTCCTCCTTGCTGGTAACCAGAACTGCCGCATCTCAAGGATGTGTGCTTTGCCCAATGTGCTACTCTCTCTACACCCACAACCGTGTGGCTAGGCACAGCCCAAACATCTATATATTTGCTGATAAATTTTCTGATCATGTGCAGTGGCGTGTCCATACCAGAATACAATGCAACCAGTTCAAATGCTCTCCTGTGAAATTTGCAAATGTCTTTGGTGACATACTAATTCTCCTCAAACTCCTTATGAAATAAAGCCACCACGATGCCTTCTTTGAAACTGCATCAATATGTTGGACACAGGATAAATCTTCAGAGATGTTGACACCGGGGAACTTGCAGCTGCTCACACTTCCCACCTGATCCCTCAAAGAGGACAGGTGTATGTTCCTTTGACTTCCCCTTCATGAAGTTCACATTCAATTCCTTACTGATGATGAGTAAGTTTGTTGCTGCAACACCACTCAAACAACTGATCTTTCTAACTCCTGTATATTCTTTCGTCACCATCTGAAATTTTGCCAACAATAGATGAATCATCTGCAAATTTATAGATGGTGTTTGAGCTATACCTAGCCACACAATCATGGACGTGGAGACAGTAGAGGAGTGGGCTAAGTGTGCATCCTTGATGTGCGTCAGTGTTGATTATCAGCGAGGAAGACATGTTATTGCTAATCCATGTAGACTATGGTCTCCTGGTGAGGAAACCAAGGATCCAGTTGCAGAGAGAGGTACAGAGGCCCAGGTTTTGCAGCTTGTTGATTGGAATTGAGGGTATGATTGTGTTGAACAGTGAGCTGTAGTCAATAAAAAAACAGCCTGATGAAGGCATTACTATTATCCAGATGATCCAAGGCTGAGTAAAGAGCTAGTAAGATTTCATTCACTACAGACCTATTGCAGCAATAGGCAGGAATTGATTCTAGCCATGACCAATCTCTCAAAGCACTTTATCACAGTAAATGTGAGTGCCACTGAGCAAGTTGTTGAGACAGCTCACCCTGTTCTTCTTGGGCAATGGTATGAAGCAGGTGGGAATCTCTAACTGCAACAGTGAAAGATTGAAGATATTCTTGAACACCCCCGTCAGCTAATTGGCACAGGTTGTCAGAACCCTACCAGGTATACATCAGGTCTAACATCTTGCAAGGGTTCACCCTCTTGAAAGACGGTCTGATGTCAGCCTCTGAGACAGAGATAAAAGTCATCAGATGCTACAGGGATTCACACAGGTGTAGTTTTCAAAGCATGCATAAGAGCTGTTGAGCTCATCTGGGAGTGAAGCATCAGTTCTTCATGATGTTAGGGATCACTTTGCGGGATGTAATAATCTGCAAATCCTGCTAGAGTGGACATGCGTCCAATTCCATCTCTAACCACAAATGAAATTGTTTTATCACTCTTAAAACAGCCTTCTGAGGGTCATACCTGGACTTCTTGCATTTCTCTGGGTCACCAGTCTTGAATGCCACAGATCTGGACCTCAACACATCCATAGGTTTTGGTGTGTCCACTATCTCCAAGGATGTACTCATCCACACAGGTCTTGACAATGTCGGTGACAACTGTGATATATTCATTCAGACCCATTAACATTGCTCAGCTCCTCTGCCTTCCTCGACCATACCTCTTGCTCCTCACCACTGATGCTGTGGTCTTTAGTCTCTGCCTAAATTCCAGGAGTACAAATACAGCCAGGTGATCAGACTTTCTAAGGTGTGGGCGTGGGATGGCATAGTAAACATTTTTGATAGTGGTATAGTAGTGGTCAAGGGTGCTGGCTTCTCTGTTTCCACAGGTGATATGTTGTGGCAACAAGATGGTGTACAGGAGCAAGATAGATCAGCTGTTTGAGTGGTGTCACAACAATAACCTTGCACTCCACGCCAGTAAGACCTAGGAATTGATTGTGGACTTCAAGAAGGGGAAGTCAAGGGAACGCACACCAGTCCTCATTGAGGGATCAGTAGTCAAAGGGGTGAGCAATTTCCAGTCCCTGGGTATCAACATCTCTGAAGATCCAGGATCCTGGGCACAACATATTGATGACATTACATGAAGGCAATCATGGCTATATTTCATCAGGAGCTAAAAGGATGCTAGGTATGTCACCAAAGGCACTCACAAATGTCTACAGATGTACCATGGAGAGCATTCTAACTGGTTGAATCACTGTTATATGGAAGGCCACTGCACAGGATCTGAAAAAGCTGCAGAAAGTTCTAAACCCAGCCAGCCATATACATCATGGGTACTGGGCTCCCCTGCATCCAGTAAAAATTCAAAAGGAAGCATCCAACATTAAAGACTTTCTTCACCCAAGACATGCCCCCTTTTCATTGCTAGTATCAAGGAGATGGTTCCGGAGCCTGGAGACAAACACTCAACAATTCATGAACAGCTTCTTCCCCTCAGCCACAGATTTCAGAATGGATAACAAGCCTGTGAACACTACCTCACATTTTTTGCACTATTTATTTTATTTAAGTTTTATGTACATATATTTATTGTTATCTATAGCTTTTTTCTAATATGATTACAATGCCTCAAAACAACAAATTTCACAATACACATCAGTGATATTAAACCAGAGAGAAAGAGGAAGGAATTCTCCATCTTCTGGTAATTTCATGTTCGTGCCATCAGGCTGGAGGTTACACAGAAGGACACAAGGTGTTCTCCCTCCAACACGAGTGTGGCCTCATCATTGCAGTAGAGGCAGCCATGGACCAACATGTTAGAATGGGAAATCTACGTAATTGAAATGGGTGGTCACTGGGAAATCCCACTTTTTGTGGCAGATGGAGCGAGGGTGCTCAACTAAGCAGCTTCCCAATCTACATCACATCTCACCAATGTAGATAAAGCCACAATGGGAGCACTGTATACAGTAGATGGTCCCAGCGGGTGAAGTGTCACCTCACCTGTAGGGACAATTTGGGGCACTAAATGGTGATGTGGGAGGAGGTATAACACTTGTCTTGCTTTACAGGAGTAAGTGCCAGGAGGATGTTTAGTGCATAAGGGGTCATAGAGTACAGCACAGAAAGAGGCCTATTGGCCCATCTAGTCTATGCTGAACTATTACTCTACCTAGTCCATCAACCTGCAGGTGGACCATACCTCTCCATATCCCTCCCATCTATTTACTTATCCAAATTATACTGGGAAACAAGAAAATGACAGAGTTGTATGGAGCTGTTTACCTGTGCTCCACTTAACTACATGGATTTTGAATAGTATTTTATTAACTTATTTATGGTTTAATATTTCAGCTTATGCTCTTTGTGTGCTGCATGTTCTGTGGGTGTACCATGGTCTGGAGGAATATGGTTTCATTTGGTTGTATATATGTACAGTCAGAGGACAATAACATGAACTTCTTCCTGATGGCAGAGAACATAGCCTGGGTGGTGTGAGGGAGGGTGTCCTTGATGGATGCCGCTGTCCTTTCGAAGTGCCCCATGTGGATATGCTCAATGGTTGAGCTGACTTTACCTGTGATGGATTGGGCCATATCCACTACTTTAGTAGGATTTTCCAATCACAGACATTGGTGTTTCCATATGAAGCCATGATGCAACCTGTCAACATACACTCCACATCTATAGAAGTCTGTCAAAGTTTCTGATGTCACACTGAACCCTTGCAAAAGTCTAAAGTAGTAGATGTGTTGCTACGATTTCTTTGCAATGGCACTTACGTGCTGGGCCCAGTGCCATTATTCCCCCATCATTCCATATACTGCATTCATTCAAACATAACACTTTCAGTCTTGTACTCATCACCCCTTCTGATTTTGTCTCCATGGTACACTTTAACTCATCCCATTTACTGCAATTTTGCCATATCCACTGCCTGTC
This sequence comes from Hemitrygon akajei, assembly GCF_048418815.1. Classification (NCBI taxonomy): domain Eukaryota; kingdom Metazoa; phylum Chordata; class Chondrichthyes; order Myliobatiformes; family Dasyatidae; genus Hemitrygon; species Hemitrygon akajei. The sequence goes on from NC_133128.1 coordinate 180,488,580, forward strand.
CTTCCTCACAGACTCAGTATCAACCAGTATATCAACTCCCCCATCCTCAGCCCTATCACTCCAATTCCCATACCCCACTCAGTTCTTTTAATATCCAGAAAACTTTTAAGCAGTCTTTAATACACTCAACAACTTAGATTGTGAATTCAAAATAAAAAAAAAACACCACCCAAGGTGATTAAAATTCTCACCCTGCTTATAGAACACCAACAACTGCACCCCCCAAATCCACTGGAATATCAACCTATTTAGCCCTGCAAAAAACCTACTTTTTAAACTGAGATCAGTTATTTTCCTCAAGAATAGGCATATTGTGCCTATTCTGTCCTCACAAGACAAACCCTCCATCCCAGGAAACAATCTGGCTCCAACTATCACAAATATATTCTTCCTTGGGTGGAAATACACAATATTCCAGATGTAGTCCCACCAGAGTCTTGTATAAATGAAGCACGACATTTTTAACTCAAAACCTTTTGCACAAATGCCAAGATTCTGTTTGTGTTAACTGCTTGTTGCACTTGGAAATTAACTTATTTAATGTACAGCGTGGTATAGGCCCTTCAAGCCTCGCCACCTAGCAATCCCCCAATTTAATCCCAACCCAATCACAGGACAACTTACATGATCAATTAACCTACTGGTATGGCTGGATTGAGAGGGGAAACCGGAGCACCTGGACGAGACCCACGCGGTCACAGGGAGAACGTACAAACTCCTTCTGGGCAGCAATGGGAATTGAACTGGGGAACCCTGGTACTGTAAAGCACTGTGCTAACCGCTACACTACTGTGACACCGCTGGTTTATTTACGCTTGTGTTCAAAGTACATCAAAGTATGCATACTATACACAACCTTGAGAACCTTCCAGCCAACCACGAAACAAAGGACTCCGGTAGAACCCATTTAAAAAAGACCATCAGACACCCAACGTGCAAAAATAAACAGATCATGCAAACAATAAAAATAAGCAAACACCATTCAGAACTGAAGATCGGGAAAGTGAGTCCACGGCCATGAAGCCAGTCACAGCCAATGCAGGAGCCAGTTAACGGCTGGATTACTAATAGTCCTCATCATTCCTTTTACCATGTTGGATGACCTCACACTTCTCCAGGATTCCATCTCATTTGTGCTACCCCACGTACACAACCTGTCTACACCCCCAAAGTTGATACGCATCCTCCTTAAATAGGACTGTGAATCAGCTTCCAACCATCTGCTAGGAAGCAGTGATATGTCAAGTTAATATGTCAGAATGCTGTCCAAGAGAAGAGGGGTAGGTTTAGAGAGAAGTAGTAAATGTGTAACCAATGTGATTTTCCCACTGTGGAGAAAGTAAGGGCAATCAGAGTCCAGCTTGAAGAAACTCTGGGCAGGAAGCAAGAGCAAATTAAATCCAGTTTTAGGGATAAGAGAATGAAACTCGGTACAGCAAGAGGCGCCACCGCGGTGTAGAGGCTAGCGCGACGCTATTGCAGCTCAGGCCGTCGGAGATTGTATATTCTCCCCGTGACTGAGTGGGTTTCCTCCGAGTGTTCCGGTTTCCTCCCACAATCCAAAGACCTACTGGACAGAAGGTTATTTGGTCACCGGGCCGCAAGGGCCTGTTCCGCGCTGTATCTCCACATAAAAACAGAGAGGATTCAGCCCAAAACCGTCAAGGCAATCGAAATCGCACAAGCCTTCGGAACAAATTCAGTTTGCTTTCCAAGTGCATGCACAAAATATGAACAGAATGTGCTTTCATTTGAGGAGGAAAGCATTGTTCTTTTAGAGATGAGTAACTTTATCTATTACCTTTCCTCCTGCTATCGAGGTTCATGTTATCCATTTACATTGTGTTGCAACTACCCGTAATATCGCGCAATAAGAAACAACGCATGGAAAACATTATAATCCCATTCAATAATTCATGACGAGGCAGACATTGGTCCTGGCCAGACCAGACATTTACTCCGAACCTCGCAACAGACAGGCGAGCAAACGTGATTCAATACCCAGCCAGGTTGGACTTCAAGCCGCCATTTAAACTCGAAAAAGACAGCGGAGGGGAGGGGAAGGGAGCTAAGGTTGCCTCAGTTGTATGGTTCCCAAAAGTCTGAACATGTTCCTTCAGTTACCCTGCTGAAAAGAAATTTAAGACTTGGCATTGTCATACAAAACAGCTGTGACCACATTCGCCTGGAGCTGCCACAAATAAACAGGCATTCCTGTTTTTAAAGCCGTCAGATGGAGTAAACTTGAAAAATAACTTGGCTGGTATTTTCCAACAACCAGGTTACCAACAAAAAAAAATCGGCTCCGAGTTACTTGGAAATCAAGTCAAATATATGTTGATACTGTAACCGCGATTAACCCGACTAACCTGATAGACGAACTCAGTTTATTGGAAGTTTTAACCTACCTCTTGCGAAGTCAGATTCTCCTATTCGGAAGAGGCCGACATTAATGGAAATCTCCAACCGAGCTTTGCCACAACCGAAAACAGTGTTAAACCACTAAACTGGCCTTTCGATGACGAACCAGACAACCGCCTAAAACATTGCCGCTGCGATTTTAATCAACCAAATTCAGCCGGCATTGCTCTTACAGTTTCCAGTTTGGGAGGGGTTATCGCAATCACTGCGTTCCTCCTTGAGTAGAAAATTGAAAAGCTGGCGTGCCCAGCCTCCGATGGGGGTTTCACTGCATTGTTTTTCTCTTTCTCCGCCCTATAAAGCGACAATCTCTCACACTGCTCGGTCCCAGACTGTAATTAACAAGCCCTCATTACCACATCATTTCCTCTTTATCCAAATCCCCCAAACAGACACCTAGGGCGAAGGGGATGGGAACTGGGATCTCGGACCAATTAAATATCAGACATCGTCTCTTCAGATTTCAAGGCGCATTCCTCTTCTGTGGAAAATTTCAAGAAGCCAATCCAGTTGCAACTTTTCAACCATAAATATTTATTGCGATAAAGTTTATTAAGAAATGCTTTCTCTTCAAGGCACCTGTAGATAGGAATCTATTACCAAGCGTAAGTATTCAAACCCAGATAAATGCTATTATTTTAGATTTGAATCGACATTCATAATGCTTTTTTCAAGAATGTCTGATTAATATTTGTGGCATTCATATCATATATTGGCAAACTTCCAAAATTATTGCTTGTCTACCAATATAGGTGTTTAGCCTGTAACTGTAACAGTGCAAGACATTGATTTATAGTGCCCCATTAAGCCAAATTGTGTTTTTTATTAAATGGCATTGTTGGATTTTTGCCAATTGTATAGATCAATATTCTGTGGTTTCCCAGCTATTTCTACAAAATCTATAAATCATTGACTTTGAATACCTTTAACTCCAAGCTCATTTTTAACAAAGATCCTTGTTAAATCCTGGAATGCAAGGCATGAGAAGAGGAGTGTTAACTATTTACCAACACTGCAGTTGCAGTAATGTTGTAGTAATCAAATAATACTGGAAGATTTTTATTTAGGCAGTATTAAAAATAGAAGAGTTAAGTTCTCGATTTTTTTGTGTGATTCTTTTGTGTGATTGTTTTTGTCTGACATCTGGGGTATGTCAGGTATATCAAACTCAAGTAACAATGTGGATGGGAACATTAAGAGTCTGGTTGCACTGACAAGATGGACCTTTCTTTTGACAGTATTATAATGGACATTGGGAGGTGGGATGGAGATAAGTCTCTGCCAAAGGAGGTTTTAGAAATTCTTTCCCTCTGCCAGCCTACAGGTCACCCTTGGGCAAGGTGCAGCACCTTCTTAGCCCCCCCCCACCCACCCAGTCAGGGTCACATGAAGCCATGGGAGCAGGAGGTGGATGGTCGTTTGAGCAGCTGTTTATTAACTACTACTCTTTTCCAAATTTATTACTGACTAATATTTATTAACCACTCTAGAGTAGAACTGTTTCCAGACTATCTACAAACCCCCAAGCTTGCTGGTTGTCAATATCTCCCACTTAATGCAGCCAGTATCTGGACTCCCGCTGTAATGCTGCCAGAGTCCATGATGTCCACCATTAAGCCTTGGTTATGCGACCACTTACGATAGGCAGAAAATCTCTGAAGAGTATTGATAATGGCTGGGATCACCCGTCTTGTAAAGACACTGGTCTAAAGAAGGCAATGGCAAACCACTTCTGCAGTTGTATCTGCCAAGAACAGTCATGGTCATCAGGTCAATGATCACCCACATCATATGGCATGGCACATAATGATAATGATGTATTGGACATCATGGACTCTGGCAGCATTACAGTGGGAGTCCAGATACTGGCTGCATTAAGTGGGAGATATTGACAACCAGCAAGCTTGGGGGATTGTAGATAGTCTGGAAACAGTTCTCCTCTAGTGTGGTTAATAAATATTAGTTAGTAATAAATCTGGAAAAGTGTAGCAGTTAATAAATCTGGAAATACATAGAGCACATTTTGACACCTATATGATTGTTTTCATAAAGATCAAAATATTCCTGGAACATTGATCTTACACTAAAAATTATCTCAACAAACACTCCCATTCTCTTTCCATGAAATATTGGTTGACAAGAGGGGAAGGAGAACATATCCAATGAAAGAATTTAGAAAGAAATGACTGAACTGCCTGCCTACAGATAGAGAAACAAGCATCTTCTTTTATTCCATGGATGATAGCCTCCAGAAAAATATAGTTTCTGTTTTCCTTAATAATTAGAAATCTAAATTCTCAGTATATGAAAAAAGCAGTAGTGCTCCGATTAGTGATTTCCCCATCTCATTCCATCTGCCTCTTAAATTCCGCTTGTAAAATTGAAAGTCTTTGAATGTATTCCTCTGAAACTTTATATCAATCTTGTGTCAATCTAGACCATCCTAGGCTGCTACTAATCTGTTAGAAAAATGTGTATATTGTGCCCTATCATGAAAAACATTGTTCTGAATTTTTTTACAGAGGAAAATATGAAGCAAGGATGTGGTCCTAGCGAATAAGCAACCATTTTCTTGATAGGCTGAGATGTTTCTTGAGGCTAGATTGAGAATGAGGAGAACTGTGAATCCAGAAGAGATGTGAAAGCAGGGAGTAAATGACATGGAATATTTGCTGTACGTGCAAGGAATAAGTTAAGAAAGAGCACAAAAAGCAAAAACAAGTAAGAGTCATTCAACCAAAAATGTCATTCAACCAGACAGTCTAGTGCCTGGGTGATGTGAAGAGTCATGTTTGGTTATCTAAGATTACAACAGGGAATGGCAGGTGAAATTTAACTCAAGTCAAGTATGAAGTTTGCATTTTGGGAATTTAATCCAGGAAAGTACTTGTATTCTATTCTACAACACTCTTCGGAGCTGAAAATGACAAGCTGGAGAGTGTTGTAGAACAGAAAGACCTAAGGGTCTCAGGGCAACACAGGTTGACAGGGTGTTGAAGAAGGCATTTTGCATGCTTATCTTTATTGGTCAGAGGTTGGATACAGGAGTTGGGCAGTCATGTTCCAGCTATGCAAGTCATTGGTTAGACCATGCTTTAAGTGTTATGTACCATTCTGGTCACCCAGCTATAGGAAGGATCTCATTAAAGGGTGTAGAAAACACTCCCAAGGATGTTACCAGGACTGGAGGTCTTGAGTTACAAAGAGAGACTGCATACGCTGCAGTCATTTCCCTGAAGTGTAGAAGGCCAAGTAATGAGCCTATAGAGGCATATAGCATCATGAGTAGTATGAATTAAGTGAATAGTTATGTCTTTTGCCAAGGGCAGGAGAGTCTAAAGAAACAGAGTGTATAAGGTGAAAGGGGAAAGATTTAAAGAGGAGCTGAGGGACAAGTTTTTGCACATAGAGGGTGGTGGGTATATGGAATGAGCTGCCAGATGAACTTCTACAGGTGGGTACCTTGTTTGAAAGATAGTTACATGGATAGGAACTATTGAGAGGAATATGGGCCAAACACAGGCAAATGGGACTACCTCAGGTATGCAACTTGTTCAGCATGGAGGAGTTGAGTTGAAGGGCCTGTTTCATGCTGTATGACTCTAAGCCAGATAGAAGATTGAAAAGTAACCAAATATTACTCTGGATATTTTGCTATGTCACTTCAGCAGAGTTAATGTAAGAACCATCACTAAAGATATGTAAGATTTCTAGATGACTAATTTGGAAGAGCAGGAAAGAAAATTGAGAGAGAAATAAGGTGCTGATCTAAACCAAAGTGCTAGATATTTCATTCAGCTTAGTCATGGAATTATAAGGCATGGAAATAGGCCCTTTGGTCCACCATGACACATCTCTGCCTGAGCTAGTCCCGTTTGTTTGCATTTGGCTCACATTCCTCTGGGTGTTTCCTATCCATTACTTGTCCAAACATCTTTTAAATGACTCCCCTACCCAAGAAAATAAAACTATCCCTCCACCTTATCGATACCCCTCACAGTTTTATATGCCACTATAATGTCAGCTTTCAACCTTTCATGCTCCAGGAGAAAAGGTCTCAACCTGTGTATCAACTCATAGTGACTCAAGTCCTCCAGTCCGGGCAACAACCTCATGAATCTTAATGACATCTTTTCTATAGCTGGCTGACCTTCTTTGGAGAGAATACCTCTGATGCAAGTTCATTGCCTGAAATGTTAACTCTTTCTCTTTATTGCTGTTGTCTGATTTGCAGTATAGTTTTCTATTTGTATTTCATATTTCCGGTATTCGCTGCTTGTTATTTTTGTGTTAATATTGAAATAGTTTAAAGGGTATATACACAGGAACATCACAGCTGTATTGAGATATAATGGGAAACTGTGCTACCCAAAGAAGGAGGAAACCCTATATAAACAAACAGATTGGAGGAGCATGAGTGTATCTGGCTGTGGCTACCTGAGGCAGCCTATCTCAGGTGGAATATGCATTGCAAAAGGACCTCAAACCAGCATTAACCACAAAGATTTGCACTGTGAAATCCCTCATTCTGTGCTTTTAAACCAAAACAGAGGCATTCTGCTGTTTGCTATTATAGACATCTTTTCAATGCTACAAAAATAGATATAGTCAAAATAATTTTTCCTGATTATTATTTGTAACATCAAGGGAAGATTGGTTTGTGGAAAATCTATCAAATATTGAGTCTAGCAGGCAGGTCGACTACTAAGTTCACACATATAAAGAATGAAGGAGAAACTAGATAGCCAGACAAATCTAGAGTTACTTTCTTTTGCAGCTTCAAATATTCAATGAAGCAGTGATTTGATAAATCACTGCTACATAACTGGTCAATGCACCCTTGCATGGTTGATCTGTTAGCACTTGCCATTTTGGTTCCCTCTGGGACTCCTTGCTGCAAAGTACTTCAAGTAGGAATTCCTGGTCTGGTGGTATCTCATGAATTCCTGCCTATTTACAGGAATTCCACACCCAACGAAAACAGTTGTATCAGGAAAGGGGCAGCAGCTGGAAGCCGTTTCAATTAGATAACCAAAGAGGAGAGAATGCTTTGGTGCAGTGGAGGAAGGAGTTTGCCGTTTAGTGTGGGGGATTTGAAGGAAACTGTGAGGGGATAAGTCTAGCAATTAGAGAGGAAGAGTATACCTCTGTAAAGAAATGTAGTGTCTGTGTGATTTCAATTTAAGTGATGACAGGTTTGATCTTTAGACAAATCAAACATCTCTTAATACGTTATCTGTAAAGAAATACTTTCTGAATGAATTGTATTGTCAGCAATAAAATTTTGCCAGAGAACATCATACCATCTCATATAAACAAATATTTAACAATAAAACTAGATGAAGGGTGCTTCAAACGTCACCAAAAGGATACTGTTCTATATTATCAACTTACAACACTGATACAAAGGCCCAGATCTGATATCTGTTTGTGTTTGTTTGTGCATCTCAGCCAGACCAACAATAGAAGTACAAAGCCATTGGATTTCTGAACTGGGGGAGACAGGCAAACTGTTCAGAAATCACTTCAGTTTCCTGTACATACTGGAATGAAATTGCACCCTGTTAGCAATATATTGCTTCATATATTTGTATATTGTCAAGAAGTTAACCAAACAGCAGAGCATTAGCACTTTAACACATATTTTAATTACTGTGTTTTGAAGGTTTAGCATCAAAGAAAGCACTATCCTTCAATCAATATTGACTGGTAAGTTTACAATTATTCCACTCTACCATCACAAACAACCCTACTGCAGGAACTGGCCTTAAATAGAATTTAACACAAAGTTATCTCCTTGCTTCCCTGACTAGTTCTAATTTATACTGTGGATTATACAAATCATGGTGACATTTATGTAAAGTAGGTTTTAACAGCAATTGAGAGTAGGAGCAGGAATGCAAAAAGGATAAGAGTAATAGGACAAACAATGGGTTAATGAAAATATTATTTTACACAATAAAAATAACTAAAACTTGAGGTACAGTACAAAGTGCTTTAAAAGATTAAACAAAATTAGAAAACTACTGGTACTGGAAAGCAGAAAAATAAACATTAAATGTTGGAAGTGAACAAAAGCTCAAACAGTTTCAATGAAAAGCGGTCAGGGAAATTAATATTCCGGGTTCACTTTGTTAGAAAAATCAAGACAATAACCTTTTAAGTGTAAATATAGTTCCCATGGTAATGGTTGTGCTTTATGTTTACCATTTACAATATGTGCAGAAAAGACTTGTAGAAGTTAACATTAATATCCCTCTGCTTTCCACTCGGAAATAATTTGCTTTCTTAGCACAAAGGAGAGGTGAAAAAAGGAAGCAAGCAACCAAATCCATGGAGTAGATTCAAATGTGGAAATGTATAAATAAAGTGGAAAGTTGAAAAGAGTGCATTTACCTCATTTTCTCTTTTTGGGAAGTAGGTAACTATTTGGAGGTGCACCTAGAACAAACATGTCAAAGGGCTTAACAAAGAGGACAAAAAAACTAGGTAGGCCAAAGAGCTTGTTTCCATGTTGTACAACAGAATGGATCCATGATGTGAGGAACATATTGGATGTATTGGGACAACATACCAAAGGGATGCCAAATTGTAGATGAGAGTATGAATGTTCTCAGTGTTCTGGAGCAACGTGGTTACTTCTCTGAAGTCTGCCGAGGAGAATTCAGTCTCCCCAATGGAAGCTACAAAAATGTTGGCACAAGCAACATCATGTTCAATAGAAGCCAAAACTGCCTCAATTTTGGCTCCAGCTTCCACCATCTTCTTAACTTGAAAAATAATCATGTTATAAACCACAAGTCCATAAGACATAGGAGCATAATTAGGCCACTCAGCCCACCGAGTCTGTTCTGCCATTCCATCATGTCTGATTTATTATCCCTCACAACGCCATTCTCCTGCTTTCTCCCCACAACTTTTGATGTGAACCTCTGCTTTAAATACACTCAATGACTTGCCTTCCACAACCGTCAGTGGCAATGAATTCCTCAGATTCATCACCATCTAGCTTAAGAAATTCCTCTTCATCTCTGTTCTAAATGGAAGTCTGATGCACCATCAATAACTCTGAGACATGGGTTAAGGTAGGCTTTTATTGGCTGGAAGAAAGCACAAGCAGCAAGTGACCACCACACAACATCCTGGAGACTGAGGAAGGGGCTGTGCCTCCAATCGCCTTTATACCGGGGTCTGTGGGAGGAGCCACAGGAGCAGTCAGCAAAGGGGGGGGGGGGGGGGGCGTGTCCAGACAGGTATATGTAGTTCACCACAAAGTCCCTCAATTCTGAAGCTGTGCCCTCTGGTCCTAAACTTACCTACTATAGGAAACATCCTCTCCAATGGCTTAAAAAACCTCAGCATCATATCCTTGCTCATATTCTAGTCCTCTTGAAATTAATGCTAACATTGCATTTGCCTTGCTTCTCACTGACTCAAATTGCAAGTTAACCTTTAGGAAATCCTGCACGAGGACTCTCAAGTTTCTTTGCACCTCAGATACTTGAATTTTCTCCCCATTTAGAAATTATTTATTTCTTCTACCAAAGTGCATGACTACACACTGCCTGACACTGTATTCCATCTGCCACTTATTTGACCATTCTGCTGCAAGTTAACCTTTAGGGAATACTGCACACGCACTCCCAAGTCTCTTTGCACATCTTATTTTTGTATTTTATTCCATTTAGAAAATAATCTATGCCTTTATTCCTTCCACCAAAGTGAATGACCATATACTTCTCTACACTATATTCTATCTGCCATTTCTTTGCCCATTCTTCCAATCTGTCCAAGTCCTTCTGTAGCCTCCTTGATTCCTCAACACTGTCTGCCCCTCCACCTATCTCTGTGTCACCTGCTAGCTTAACCACAAAGTCATCGATTCCTTCATCCAAATCATTGAAATATACCATGAAAAGAAGCGGCCCCAATTGTTATCGTTTGTAACTCCAGGAACTAATTGAAATAAAAAACATGGGAGCTTGGGAATAATCATGTACTGTACTACATTTTACTTTAGTGAGGTGTGCATATATGCTGTGGTTGCATGTAACCAATCAAAGAATGCTTAATCAAACAGTATTACTCAAATATTACTGAAATATTAAATACAAAACACTCATCCCTGCTTAGCTATATCCAATATAGAATACATCTCAACAGAAAGTATATTACATATAATACAACTGCTATATAGACATCCAGATCACAGTACATTTTAAATTGTTCCATTCCAACCTGAAGTTTTAATTGGTGTGGAGAATTTCTTACTTCTGTGGAGTAATGTCTTTCGTGAACAAGGTAGGGGGTCACTCTGCTTGTCAGAAGAAAAGACTTGTGCCTGTGAAAGAATCCCAGGCTCTGGAGTCTCCTCTGTGGTGGTTGTAGGAGTTGACTCTGGGACTGCAGGGAGTGGTTCTGATCGTTCTGGACATCTTTCTTCTCTAACAATTGACTCTGCTCTTATTAACTGATTGATGTGGTGTCTCCAGATGACATTAGACTCAATCTCCGCTGTGTAGGAGAGTGATTCATTTCTGTCTTTAATCTTTCCAAATACCCACTTTTGATGGTCTCTGTAGTTCCTTGCCAGGACTGCTGGTCCAGGAGTAAAACATCAAATCTCCTTGTTTGAGGTGACCTCAATTTGTCTCAACTGTTTGGCCTGCATGCTCCTTCTGAGGTTCGGTTTGAGGAGTTCCAAATGTGAGTGTAAAGGACACCCCAGGAACAGCATAGTCGGTTGTGGAGCAAGCTGCATTGTAACGTGCAAGGAGGAAATTGGAGAGCTTCTGATTCAGTGTCAGTGTAGTGTGTTCTGCTGACATTGCTCGCAGTGTGTTCTTTAGACTCTGGACAATCATTCTTGCCAAGCCATCCGTAGCTGGGTAGTAAAGTGCAGATGTAATATGTCTTTTTCCATTCATCTCCAGGAGTGACTGTTTCTGTTCCGCAATAAACTGTGGTCTATTGTCACCGACTAAGTGTTCTGAAACACCAATCCTTGAGAAGAGGCTTTTCAACACTGAGAACTATGCAAGACTGTAGTGGAAGCTATTGGAAACATTTCTGGCCATTTTGCAGCTGCATCTACTATGACCAAGAAACCGGTGCCCGTGAATGGTCGGCAAAAATCCACATGAATCCTCTGCCAGGACAACATGGGCCATTCTCAAAGACGAAGAGACGCTACTCTTGGCATCTTCTGGATGCGTCGGCATCCTGAAAAGTGCACGACAAGCTGCTCAATCTACTGATTTATCCGAGGCCACCAGACAAAGCTTTGAGATGGTGCTTTCAATTTGACCATGCCTACATAACCAACATGCAGCTCTTCCAATAATTTAGCCCTCAGCTTGGACGGTACAACAGCTCGCAATCCCCACATAAAGCAATGCCGTCAAGGGCAAGTTCATCCCAGTGCTCACAAAAATGGGGGGGACTGGAAATTCTGCTGCACGTTCCAGCCATTTTGGGTTGTCATGTAGATCTGAAAAAGTGCAGAGTATTTTCTGGTTTCCCTTTGGATTATCTCTGCTGTTTTAGGGAGACTTTAGATTTCCATTAGCGAGAGTACATCAGGAGGAGTGTCCTCTTTTGTAAATTTTTCAGGTATTTCCCTTTCTAAGGGTAAATGGGAAAATCCATCAGTATTTCTCTGATTTGGGTCCTCCAAGAAGCAGAGCCCATCTCTGTATTCACAGTGCTGCTGTTAGCAGAACACCCTTCTGTGGATTATAAATGGACAGTCATGGTTGATGATGAGTAATGAGGGTAAACTCTGTCCCATACAACTACTGGTTGAAACATTTTACAACCCAAAGTAAACTCAAGGCCTCTCTGTCAATCTGTGCATAATTTTTCTCTGCAGTGGTCAGAGAATGTGATGCAAAGGCTATGGGGTGTTCACTTCATCTCTCATAACATGTGTCATGACTACATCTATACCATAAGGCAAGACATCACAGGGAAGCTTCACTGGACAATGTGGATCATAATATGTCAGTATAGTGTCTGGCATCACCATTTCTTTTGTCCTTTGGAAAACACCCTCACAATGTTTTGTCCATTGCCATTTCTTCCAAATCTGAGGTAGTGAGTTCAAGGGGTGGAGCACAGTAGCTAGATTTGGCAGAAACCTGTTATAATAATTGGCAAATCCTGAAAGGACAATAACTGTGACATATCCTTTGGCCTTGGGGCATCCACCGCAGCTTGCATTTTCTCAGCAGACTTCTGTAAATCTTGTGCGTCAATGGTGTGACAAGGGTAATAGATGCTTGGTTTAAAGAATTTTTCACACTTGTTGCATCATGCTCTGACCTCATAATCTGCTAATTATTTTAACACTGTCTTGAGATTTTGGAGATATTCATTGTAACAATGATATCATCCAGGTAACACCGAATGCCTGATTAGCCTTGCAGCAGCTGGTCCAACTTACAGCCAAATTGTAGGTATAGATGCCACTCCAAAAATAATCCTATTATAACGATAAAGCCCTCTTTGAGTGTTTATGGTGAGGAATACTTCGGACTCTTCTTTCACTTTGTCTGTAAGTTGGCCTCAGCTAAGTCCATTTGCGAAAGTGAGTTACCCTCCAGAAAGGTTTGTAAAGATATCCTCTATCCTAGGCAGAGAGTATTGATCTACTGGATTAATGATGAAGCACCACAGACCTTAATAGACCAATTCTTCTTTGCTAGTGGGACCATTAGCATTGCCCATGAATTCCTGCAGCCTTGCTGCGGTCTTACTCACTGGCTACTTTGAATATCTATAAGGAACTGGATTGGCTTTATAAAACATGAGAGTGGCATTTTGATTTAACACTATTTTACCTTTGATATGTTTGAGTTTCCAATGCCATCCTTGAACACTGCTGTGACATCATTCAGTAGCTTTCTTAATTCACTTTCAGTTGATTTTATTGCAGGGGGTGTGACATGTAAATTGTGGTTTGATCTCCAGTCAAGTTGTAGTTGTCTCAGCCACTCATGGCTCCACAATGCTGGCGCTCCTGTTTTGACCACATAAAAACCATGGGCTTTTATCTCGTTAAGCAGCCTCATGTGCGGCACCAGACCACCTGCGGCAGCCTGTTTCGGGATAGTTGAACTGTCACCTCAAGAGAATGGAACTTGTGAAGTGGATTCTATGCATGTCACCCTGAATCTGAAAGGCCATATGACTCGATCTTCATCAGAATAAAAAAATTAACAGCTTGCATTCATGTCTTGTCTTAACTAAAACATAGTAATGTGAGGTAAGAAGTAAATAATTTAGGCACAGAACCACATAAAGATGTCAATAGATAAATGGCCAAAGCTTCTTGGGGATTGAGAATGAATGTATTGGAGAGGGGGTGAATTGCTAATCTTAGGGTCCAGACGGCTGCAGGCTACTAATAATGAAGCAACGACAATCACCAAAAGATGACGAATTAATTAGCTGTATGTTTAGAAGTGGTTAGAAAATTAAAGGAGGGGAAATTCCATGGAGGTATTTTGGAACACGGCAATTATAAAACTGTGATTTTGCTCAGTGAGGAGCAAATATGCAACATCAGGCAGAGGGGTCATAGAGTCATAGAACACTACAGCTTAGAAACAGGACCTTTGACCCATCTAGTCTGAGCCAAACTATTAGTCTGCCTAGTCACTTTGACCTGCACCTGGACCATAGCCCTCCATACCACTCTCATCCACATACCTATCCAAATTTCTTTTAAATGTTGAAATTGACCCAGCATCCACCACTTGCGCTGGCAGCTCATTTCACATTATCACCACCCTCATGTTCCCCTTGAACATTTGACCTTTATCCTTAACCCATGATATCTACTTGTAGTCCAGCCCAACCTCAGTGGAAACAGCCTGCTTGCATTTACCCTATCGATACACCTCATCATTTTGTATTCCTCCATCAAATCTTCTAGGTTCTAGGGAACAAAGTCCTAAGCTATTCAGCTTTCCCTATAACTAAGATCCTCAAGTCCTGGCAGCATCTGTACTTTTTCAAACTTATTTATATTGGACAATTTAGACGCAAGTCCAAATAAACTGGAAGCTCAAGAGTTGGGACCAGAGGCGAGGGTCCGGTTGATCTCGCTCACTCTCCCACAAATGTTCATTCCCCTCTCAATTGCACCGAGACTGGCTACTGATCTGGCTGTTGTGCATTTCTGCCCCACTGGTGTGATGAACTGGGACCGAGGCTTGGGCTACTCTGGCTGATCCAGGAGCGGATCTGGGGACTCAATCTCATATGGAATGCTGTTTACTGGCTTCTATTGTTTGCATGATTTGTGTTTTTTCTCTGTGCAGTGGTTTTTGTTTTTTTCAAATTGGGTTTTTCAGGTTTCTTGTTTTGTGGCTGCCTGTAAGCAGGCAAATCTCAAAGTGTATAATTTATACATTCTTTGATAATAAATGAATCTCTCCTGTAGTTAGGTGACCAAACCTGCACACAATATGGGGGTGATGTATTAGCATGGATAGAGGCAGGGCCGGATTAACCTAGTAGCAAAAATAGCATATGCTATGGCCCCTGCATTTTCAAGGGCCCCGCACTAAACGCTTGCAAGCTGCAGTCTGGTGAAATCGGCATCTCTCACCGTATTCTCACGATGATCTGGCAACGCTGTTGTTTTCATGTCGGGGGAGCTGCATGCTGCGTGGTATGTGTGTGCAGTCGTGTGTTGGCTCTTTGCCGTGTCGTGGTGACCTTTGTGCTATCTCCCACGCTCCCAAGCCGCTGCAGCGTGCGCTGTTACGCCGCTGGATGACGCACCACCGCAGTGAGCCTGCGACAAGGGATGTGCGATTCAACAGTTTTATGTGACCCAGTTCATGATTCCCCATTTTTTTCCTGATTTTAGGTAGTCCGAACCAGCTCAGGAACATACAAGATCGGATTAGACTGTGTCTCTAAACATGTGGGTTCCCACCTTATGAAAGAAATGGAGACTGAACAAAAGTGTTGGCGCACACTTCTAGAGCAAATAATTGAAGTTGTAAAGTTTTTAGCAGAACTAGGCCTTTCATTTCATGGTAGTGATGAAACTGTTGGCTCTCCTCATAATGGAAATTACTTGGGGTTGTTAGAATTTCTGGCCAGGTTTGACTCTTTTCTGGCAGAGCATATAAATGCTCATGCAAACAAAAGAAGGGGACATAAATCGTACCTATCTAAAACAACATGTGAGGACCTCATCAATCTGATTGGATCCGGCATACTGGATCACATTATCAGTGAAGTGAAGAAATACAAGTATTATTCTGTTTCATTGGGTTCTACTCCAGATATATCTAATGTGAACCAGCTGACTTTGACTGTGCACTATACTTTGCCGTCTGGACCAGTTGAAAGGTTTGTGAAGTTTTGGGATATGGCAGGTCATAATGCTGAACAGCTCGCTCAAAGTTTACTTGACTTTTTAAAGGAAAATGACGTTGATAGAAAAGACTGCCGTGGTCAAAGTTATGACAATGCCAGCAACATGAGTGGCAAGTACAGCGGCTTACAAGCATGAATTAAAGAGCTGAATGAGCTTGCGGATTACATTCCATGTTTTGCACATTCACTAAATTTGGGTGGAAAATGTGCTGCTGAATGTTGTCAAGAAGCATTAATTTTCTTTCAATTTGTAGGAAGTTGTACACATTTTTTTCTGCTTCTACTTATCGGTGGGATCTCCTTTCTGCTGCACTATCTGATGGTGGTGCTCATTTGCCCGTTGTGAAAAGAATGTCAGATACCAGGTGATCAGCTCGTGCAGATGCAACAAAAGCGCTTTTACACAGCTTTCCTGCAATAAAACAAGTCTTGGATGACATTTCAAATAACAATGTCAGAAGACAGAGTGTTAACAACAGGCTCGTGGACTACTTTCAACCATGATGAAGTAGGAAACAGGAATAATGGTCATATTGTGGGATCGAGTATTACAGCGTTTTCAAATTACCAGCACTTCTTTGCAATCTTCTGGCCAAGACTTGAACACAGTTTGTGCAATATATGAATCCTTGCATGGATATATTCAAGCTATGTGGTCTACTTTTTCAGATATTGTGCAAAAAGCCAAGGATCTGACTAAGTGTGAAGATTATCAACAGCAAACTTGAAGAAACACAATCAAAACTACGCGTATGATGATTTCAATGGTTCCAGCACTCTTGACCTACTTGTTGAATCTCAAACGCCTTCTCAGAAGTTTAAAAGCCGAACATTTCTTGCCATTATTGACAGCTTGCTTTCTGCCCTATCAAAAAGGCAGAAAGCTTATCTAAAGGCGAATGATGTTTTTGGATTCCTTCATCAGTTACAGTTGTTTACACCTGAAGAGATCGTAAAGAGGTCATCAAATCTTATTAAATCATATCCAGAAGATCTGGAAGAAAGTCTTGATGAAGAATTTGTGCAGCTTACTGAACTGTTGAAAACTGATCTTGCTTCTCATGTTGATGCCAAACAAGACCTTGTAGAGTTACAGTAGTAATGTTTGATAACTGACAATTCTTTGGAGTCATGTTTTCCAAATGTAGAAAATGCCTTGCGCATCTATTTATAACTCATGATTACCAACTGCAGTGGAGAACGGTCATTTTCAAAACTGAAAAGGATTAAAAATGAACTAAGGAGCACCATGGGTCAAAACAGATTGAACAATCTCACTCTAATGAGCATTGAACATGAACTTCTGCATGAAATAGACATTTCCAGTATCATCAACAAATTTGCTGATGCTAAATCTAGAAAATGCAGTTTTAAATTGTAGGTTTGTTACTTTTAACATTTGAAATTGATACCTACATGTAAGTAATAAAATTACTGAAGTGTCAGACATTTGTCATATTATCTGGCTGTATAGCAAATGAAAAAATTGAATTACTTTACTATGCAAGTAAATAACTTATGTTTTAATACTTATGTGCATTTTTTAGATTTAGGGCCCCTTTATAACATATGCTACAGGCCCCACACTAGCTTAGTCCGGCCCTGGATAGAGGATTGGTTAACTAATAGAAAGCAGAGAGTTGGGATACATGAGTGTTTCTCTGATTGGCAATCAGTGGTGAGTGTGTGCCACGGGGGTCAATGGTGGGGCCACAACTGTTCACAATATACATTAACAATTGGAAGAGGGGACTGAGTGTAGTGTATCTAAGTTTGCTGATGATACTAAGTTGACTGGAAAAGCAAATAGTGCAGAAGATACGGAGAGTCTGTGGAGAGATATAGGTGACTTAAGTGAGTGGGCAAGGGTCTGGGAGATGGAGTACAATGTTAGTAAATGTGAGGTCATCCACTTTGGAAGGAAAAATGGAAGAGCGGATTATTATTTAAATGGTAAAAAATTGCAGCATGCTGCTGTGCAGAGGGACTTGGGAGTGCTTGTGCATGAATCACAAAAGTTTGGTTTGCAGGTGCAGCAGGCTAACAAGAAGGCAAATGGGATGTTGGCCTTCATTGCTAGAGGGACTGAATTTAAGAGCAGAGAGGTTATGCTGCAACTGTACAGGGTACTGGTGAGGCTGCACCTGCAGTTCTGGTCTCCTTACTTGAGGAAGGATATACTGGCTTTGGAGGCAATGCAGAGGACATTCACCAGGTTGATTCCAGAATTGAGGAGGGTTAGACTATGAGGAAAGATTGAGTCACCTGAGACTGTACTCACTGGAATTCAGAGGAATGAGAGGAGAACTTATAGCAACATATAAAATTATGAAAGGGATAGATAAAGGGCAGGGAAGTTGTTTCCATTGGTAGGTGAGACTCGAACTAGGGGACATAGCCTCAAGATTCAGGAGAGTAGATTTAGGACAGAGATGAGAAGGAACTGCTTTTCCCAGAGAGTGATGAATCTGTGGAATTCTCTGCCCAATGAAGCAGGGGAGGCTACCTCAGTAAATATATTTAAGACAAGGTTGGAGAGATTTTTGGTTCGTAAGGGAAATTAAGGGTTATGGGGAAAAGGCAGGTAGGTGGAGATGAGTCCATGGCCAGATCAGCCATGATCTTATTGAATGGCAGAGCAGGCTCAACAGGCCAGATGGCCTACTCCTGCCTACTCCTGCGCCTATTCCTTATGTTCTTAAGTTCTCAATACTCTGAATTAGGCCTCATCAATGTGTTATATAATTTCAACATAACATCCCAACTCCAGTACTCAATTTATTGATTTATGAAGGCTGATGTACCAAATCCTGTGACGGCACTTTCAAGAAAGTATGCCTCTGTATTCACATATCTCTCTTTTTTACTGCAGTCCTCAGTGCCCTACCCATGACGAGTACTGCTCACCATGTAAGACCTCCCCTGGCTGGTCCTCCCAAAGTGCAACACCTCACAATTGTCTGCATTAAATTCCATCTAATATTTGTCAGCCCATTTTTCCAGCTGGTCCAGATACCGCTGCAAGCTTTGATAGTCTTTGTAGTTATCCACTACACCCCCAATCTTGGTGACATCCACAAATTTGCTGATCCATTTTACCACATTATCGTACACATCACTGATATCAATGACAACAGCGCACCTAGCACTGATCCCTGTGGCACACCAGTAGTCACAGTTCTCCAGGCATAGAGGAAACCATCTACAACCGCTCTCGGGCTTCTTCCATGAAGCCAGTGTCTCATCTTGAATGCCAAGTAACTGAACCTTCTTGACCAACCTCCCAGGCAGGTCCTTGCTAATGTCTATGTAGACAACATCCACTGCCTTTTCTTCATCAACTTTCCTGGTAACATCCTTGGAAAACTCTGTAATATTGATGGGACATGTCTTACCACACACAAAGCCATGTTGACTATCCCTCATCAGTCCCTGTCTCTCCAAATACTCATATATCCAGTCCCTTAGAATACCTTACAATAACTTTTCCACTACTGATGCCAGGCTCAAGGGACTATAATTTCCTGACTTACTCATACAGCCTTTCTTAAACAATGGAAAAGCATTAGCTCTTCTCCAATCCTCCAGCATCTCAACCTTGGCTAAGGATGTTTTAATTATCTCTGCTAGGGCCCCTGAAATTTCTGGACTAGGCACCCACAGGGTCCATGGGAACACCTTGGCAGGCCCTTGGGGTTTATCCACCTTAATCTGCCTCAGGACAGCAAACACCCCTTCCTCTGTGATCTGTATAGGGACCATGACCCCACTGCCACATTGCCTCACATCTATAGACTGTGTCCATCTCCCAAGTAAATACAGATACAAAAAAAAATCATTTAAGATCTCCCACGTATCTTTTGTCTCTATGCATAGATTGCCACTCTGATCTTCCAGGTGGCCAATTTTGTCCCTTACTATCCATTTGGTCTTAATATATCTGAAGAGGCCCTTGGGATTCTCCTTCACCTCGTCTGCGAGAGCAACCTCATGAGCTCTTTCAGCCCTCCTGATTTCTTTCTCAAGTATTCTCTTGCATTTCTTAAACTCCTCAAGTACTTCATATGTTCTGCCTGCCTACACCTGCTATGCACCTCCTTATTTTTCTTAACCAGGGCTTCAATATCTCTTGAAAACCAAGGTTCCAGAAGCCTGTTAACCTTGCCTTTTCTTCTGACAGCAACATACAAACTCTGTACTCTCAAAAATTTCACTTTTGAACGCCTCACACTTAGCAAGTACACCTTTGCCAGAAAACAACCTGTCCCAAATGGGGCTCATTTGCTCATAATTATAATTTCAGTTAGTTGATAAATTTCCTCCACGATCTAAATGTAAATTTTTTTTGATATATCTTTTTTTCTTGTTGGCGGTTTGATGTTTATTTTTAGAAGCTTTCTGTATGACGCATGGCTCCGGGGCTGTACCTCCAATGGGTTTTTTTACCTCACTTTTCTTGCTTAGTAGGGTTTTTTTTTAATTCACAAAAATTTTCAATCCTTAAGATAATTTCTTCTTTTTTGAAACACTTTTTTCAAAAAAAGTGTAAAAGTAAAAACACTTACAATGTTTTACTTCGATGTAAGTGTTGTTACTTTGATGTACTTGTACTATTTTTGAATAATAATAATAATAATAAAAAGTTTTGAAAAAAAAGGAAAGTTAATATCACCTGCAATCACAACATTATGTTTCTTACAACAGTCTGCGATCTCTCTACAAATCCTGAGGCCTGTTGGGTGTTCTATAATATAATCCCATTAACATCGATATACCTTTCTTAGTCCTCACTTCTATCCATTCCTGACCAAGCAGTACTGTGACATTTTGCCTGACTTGTAATGCCACCCCTCCCCCTTTAATCCCTCCTGCTCTATCTCGTCAAAGGCAACGGAACCCTGGAACACTAAGCTGCTAGTCCTGCCCCTCCTGCAACCAAGTCTCACAAATGGGTACAATATCCTAATTCCTCACGTTGATCCATGGACTAAGATCATCCACCTTTCCTACAATGCTCCTTGTATTGAAATATATGCAGCTCAGAACATTGCTCCCATCACGCTCAACCTTTTGTACGTAGGCTTAACAACATCTTTCTCTAGAACCACTCCACTGACTACTCTGGAGCTCTGATTCCCACCCCTCCCCCCACACCCGTGCGAATCTTCCCACATGGATATTTATCTCCTCCAGCTCAGGTGCAAACTGTCCTTTCTATACTGGTCCCACATTCCCTGGAGGAGAGCCCAATGATCCAAAAATCTGAAGCTTTCCCTCATGC
Source organism: Hemitrygon akajei (assembly GCF_048418815.1). Lineage (NCBI taxonomy): Eukaryota > Metazoa > Chordata > Chondrichthyes > Myliobatiformes > Dasyatidae > Hemitrygon > Hemitrygon akajei. The sequence goes on from NC_133128.1 coordinate 180,509,680, forward strand.
ACCATCTCCTGAGCCCTGTTTTAAACTATTTGATCACACTCAAGAAAGCTAAAGACCCCGGCACCCAACGAACTATCCAGGAGTTTCATTCTCATTCACAGAACCTCCTTTCTGTTCCCTTAACCAACAAATCTCTCACCACTACAGCTCCCCTCTTCTTCCACCCCCTCCCCTCCAGCCACAGAACCATACTCAGTGCCAGGGACCTGACTACTGTGGTTTTCCTCTGCCAGCTCCTCCTCCCCAACAGTGACCAATGTGGTGTACCTGTTTATGAGGAGAACAGCCACTGGGGTTTTCTGTACTGGATGCCTGTCGTCTTTCTCCCTCCTGATGGCCATCCTGTGTCCTGTATCTAGGGAGTAACTGCCTCCTTTTAGATTCCATTTATCAACTCCTCAGCCTCGTTAACGATCCAGAGTTCATCCATTTCCAGTTCCAACTCCTTAACATGGTCTGTCAGAAGCTGCAGCTGGATGCACTTCTTGTAGGTGTGGTCATCAGGGACACTGCTCTAACTGTGCAATATGAAAGGAAGAATAAATAACAAAAAAAATCTACCTACAGCCTAAGCCTCTCTTCCCCAAAGCCTCAACTCCCCACTCATGCAATGGCACTCCACTTAAACCTAACTTCTGTAACCCCTGGGTCGCCTCAGGCATCGCTCAAACTCGTTCTAGTCTAGGGGGAGCAGCCTTCGGCCCCGCCAGACTGGGTAATCAGCTGGTGTGGATGCTGTGTGATGTCCCCGCCTCGCCCAAAAACAGACAGTACACCATATGCGATTAAATGAGTACAATTTATAAAGATTACTATAACTAAGCGATTACTAACGATACAGTATATATGAAGAAGAAAAAAAAAGAAAAGGCGCCAAACTTATCAAAGTCCAAACCACTTCTTGCACAACCGTTGGAGCTCAATTACTGAAGTCTTCTGGCATTCGATCCCCTCCGAACTCCTCGACCCGCCTCCTGGGACCACCCACGGTGGTCGACCAGACACTCCACACTCCTCTGTCTCCGTCTCCTCTCCTCACCGAAAACCTTGGGCCGGGGACCCCCGCTCGGGGTCCGTTCCGTCGCCCAGCTTCCAGCATCCCGTCCTCTCTCTCTCACTCCATCGCGCCGACTCCCCAAAATCCCCGCCAACAATCAGTTTACAGTCCCAAACAAGCTTCCAGCACTTATCATAACAAAGACGCCAGCATTCCTACTTTTAACAAAACAAAGATGCCATTTTGTTTACATACACAGTAACAAAAAAAAAGAAGAAACCCCCTTTACACTTCTTTTTATCGGTCCTTGCCAAGGGCCTAGTTTTGCACAATCCAATGTCTCCCCGGGAACTGTGACGTCCAAAATGAGCCAAGTGCCCCTCTTCACTTCTTTTAAACTCCTCTCCCTCTACGCAATTTGATGAATCCTTGGGAAAGTGGCACACAAAATGTGCCAACTGCCCCCATTTGTTTCTTTTAAACGTTCTCTTCCTCTATGCAATCCGATGACTCCTTGGAAATGTGGCATGAAAGATGTGTCAACTGCCCCCACTCACTTCTTTTAAACTCTCTCTCCCTCTACGCAATCTGATGATTCCTTGGAATGGGGTGCAAATAGTGAAGGGTGATTTGTTGAAAGTTGGTATATGGGATACAGAGTTCGGATAAGTTCATATTTTTAGATGGTGGAAGATAGAAGATGGTTTGAAAGACTTTGAGCAGAGTTACCTAGAGGTAACAAAGGTATAGCTTGTTATTGCTGTTCCTCTCTGCACCTTGTGACACGTCAGGCAAGAACCTTGCCGTTTCTTTTGCAGATTGTCAGTTTTTTATGGTCAGGTTGCTAGCTTGATGCACAACCTAGCACAGGTGGGAAGTGTGCAAGGGGGCCACCAAATTCAAACCCGGGACCGCTCACCTCGAAGTCCAGTGCTGATGCCACTGCAACATCGGCCTGTCACAGATGTACTGTAGCCTTGAATGTAGCAGAACCAGCTGCAGGAGCATTGATGACTATTAGCGAAATTCAGCACGAGAATGCAATACCGTCGGAACGTCCATGGCAACATGATGAACACAATGAGTAGGTCTTGCGACGAGTGCTGACAAGTAATGATTAGTTCTAACTCTGTGGCTTGAGATGGTGCTATGTATTGGTCCACTTACAGCGGCATTCCACGTCAGTGGGAAGAGCATAAAATTGAGCAGTCGGTTGGCTTGAGGTTATTGGCTCAGGCTGGTTGTCACATTTTACGTCCGGAAAAATTAGACCTTGATCCGCAAGACTCCGAAGCAGCTCTTGCCTTTGAACTCTGGCTTGCATGCTTCCAATCATACTTGGAACAGATTCCAATGACTGAGCCTGCCACGAAGTACAAAATATTACTATCTAGAGTAAGTCCGAAAGTATTCTCCCTTATCAGGGACCTACCGACCTACCAAGGGGCACTGGACGCCCTTAAAAGACAGTACCTGCGGCCAGTGAACACCGTCTACGCAAGACATCGCTTAGCGATGCGGCGGCAGCAACCCGACGAGTCGAGCGCCGTGTTTCTCCGAGCCCTACAGACACACGTGCGAGCAAAGGTCTGACGGCGGAACAACATTCGGAGCTGCTAGTACGAGACGCCTTTGTTACGGGGATCAGGTCAGTGTACGTGCGCCAGCGGCTGCTGGAAAATGTCGATCTTACCTTACGCTCGGCGATTGAGACGGCCGACACGCTGGAGGCTGCTCTGCACAAGGCTGATGCTGTCCAGCCGCGCGATCCCCCGCCGGTTCCGTGGACACCTCAGACCCTGCCGCCGGTTCCCACGAGCGAATTCGCCAACGCCACTGCCAGTCGCGATTCCACAAACTCCCCGAACCCGACCACAGCTGCTGCCAGTCACAAGCCCATACAGTGTTACTTCTGCGGACTCGAAAAGCACCCCCGAAAACACTGCCCAGCCCGAGAAGCGACCTGCTCCAGCTGCAGGAAGAAGGGCCATTTAGCCAAAGTCTGTAAGTCTAAACCACGAGCAGGGTCGGGCAGCGCTGCATGTGAGGCATGGTCGCTGCCATCTTGCCTGCCCGCCTCGTGCGAGGCATGGGGGCCGCCATCTTGCCTGCCCGGATGGGGGCGGCCATCTTTGTCGGCGCCACATTGCCCCGCCCCCGACCCACCGGTGCTTACCGGGCACCAAGATGGCAGTTCAACTCTGGCCTCTGTAACCCTCGACCAAAGCGCCCCACACCAGCTTGCAAGGTCAATGATGGACATCCTGGTGGAGGGGCACAGGACTAGCTGCCTGTTTGACACGGGCAGTACTGAGAGTTTTATTGACCCGGACACAGTGCAACGCTGCGGACTCGTGACACGGCCGGTAAGCCAAAGGGTCACCTTGGCTTCTGGGTCGTATTCCACAGACATCCAGGTGGGTTGCGTAGCGACATTGGTGGTGCAGGGCACAGAATACTGGAACTTTGCGCTACTGGTCATGCCTCAACTGTGTGTGCCTGTGCTATTGGGGCTGGACTTCCAGAGCCACCTCGAAAGTGTGACTATGGCATATGATGGGCCCCTCCCACCACTCACTGTCAGGAATCCTCAGTTTTGTGGGACTTCGTCATAAACCCCGCTACTGACCACACACACACACACCGACCCACACATCCCACCCAGCACCATGCCGACAGCTGCGCTACTGACACCACTTGCAGCCTCTCCACCCTCAAGATCCCTCCCCCACCGCTGTTCGCCAACCTGACCCCCGACTGTAAACCTGTGGCAACTAAAAGCAGGAGGTACAGCGTGGGGGACAGGGCCTTCATTCAGTCAGAGGTACAGCGGCTGCTCAGGGAGGGGATCATTGAGCCAAGCACAAGTCCTTGGAGGGCCCAGGTGGTTGTTGTTCAGACCGAGCAGAAAAATTGGATGGTCGTGGACTATAGCCAGACCATCAATAGGTTCACGCAGCTTGACGCGTACCCCCTACCCCGCATCGCGGATATGGTCAACCAGATAGCTCAGTACAAGGTGTACTTGACAATAGATCTGAAATCCACTTATCACCAGCTCCCCATCCGCCCAGAGGACCGCCCCTACAGCGCCTTCGAGGCGGGCGGCAGGCTCTATCACTTCCTGCGCATCCCCTTCAGTGTCACAAATGGTGTCTCTGTGTTCCAGTGGAAAATGGACTGGATGGTGGACCAGTGCCAACTGAAGGCCACATTTCCCTATCTGGATAACATCACCATCTGTGGTCACGACTGGTCGGATCACAACGCCAACCTCCATCGATTTTTCCAAGTGGCCAAAGCCCTGAACCTTACTTATAACAGGGACAAGTGTGTGTTCGGAACCACCCGGTTCGCTATCCTTGGGTATGTCGTGGAGAACGAGGTCATTGGCCCTGATCCCGCCCCCTGGTCAAGTCTACCACTTTTCCCTGCTCTGCCGAGGCCTGCGCGGCCTTCAGCTGCATTAAAGGGGACATTGCCAAAGCAACGATGCATGTAGTGGACAAGACCATTCCCTTCCAAGTAGAGAGTGACGCCTCCGATTTCGTGCTGGCTGCTACCCTCAATCAGGCAGGCAGGCCAGTAGCATTCTTTTCTCGTACCCTTCAAGGCCCTGAAATTCGGCACTCTGCGGTGGAGAAAGAAGCCCAGGCCATAGTGGAAGCTATTAGGCACTGGAGGCACTATCTCGCCGGCAAAAGGTTCACCTTGCTGACCGACTAGCGCTCAGTTGCGTTCATGTTTAGCAACCAACAGCGGGGCAAAATCAAAAATGATAAAATTTTTGTGATTAAAATGATAAAATAGAACTCTCCACCTACAACTATGATATCCTGTACCGGCCTGGAAGGCTCAATGAGCCCCCTGATGCCCTATCCCGGGGAGCGTGTGCCAGCGCACAGCTCGACCAGCTATACGCCCTCCATGCACATCTTTGCCACCCGGGGGGTCATCCGATTTTACCATTTCGTGAAAGCCCGGAACCTGCCGTACTCCCTTGAGGACATCAGGATGATGACCAGGGACTGCCAAGTCTGCGCTGAGTGCAAACCACACTTCTACTGTCCTGAAAAGGCACAACTTATCAAGGCCACCCGCCCCTTTGAGCGACTGAATGTTGACTTTAAGGGCCCCCTTCCCTCCACCGACTGCTATGTCTACCTTCTCAACATTATCAACGAGTACTCGCAGTTCCCCTTTGCCATCCCCTGCCCCGACACCACTGCCACGTCCGTCATAAAAGCCCTGTGCCAGCTCTTCACTCTGTTCGGATATTCCTGCTATATCCACAGTGATAGAGGGTCCTCCTTTATGAGTGACGAGCTGCTCCAGTACCTGCTGGCTAGGGGCATTGCTACCAGTAGGACCACGAGCTATAATCCCCGGGGAAATGGACAGGTGGAGAGGGAGAATGCCACAGTGTGGAAGGCCACACTTTTAGCCCTTAAGTCAAAAGGGTTGCCGGTCTCTCGATGGCAGGAGGTCCTCCCCGAGGCACTCCACTCTAACCGCTCCCTGTTATGCACGTCCACCAATGCCACCCCTCACGAGCGCCTATTCTCTTTTCCCAGGAAGTCTGTCACTGGGACCACCCTACCAGCTTGGCTGACATCCCCAGGGCCAGTGCTGCTCCGGAAACATGTGAGGAGCAATAAATACTCCCCGCTGATCGAAAGGGTTCACCTTCTACATGCAAACCCCCAGTATGCCTACGTGGTCTTACCTGATGGGCGGGAGGACACGGTCTCCGTCCGCGACCTGGCGCCCGCAGGAGCAGCAGACCACTACCCCGAACACTCCACGGTAACCATGAACCCTGTACCCGAGGTGACACCATGCACACCGAGCCCTACACAGACTCCTCACAACACTCCTATACCGGGCGTCTCGCACGCGCATATACCAGGCGCCTCACACACGCGTGAGGGATCACTGACGCCTAGTGGGCGGACACCTCCAGTCAGGCCGGAACCAGCACAACCACCGACTCCGGTGCAATCACCATCGGCACCTGTGCAATCACCACCACCGGCACCTGTGCAATCACCACCACCAGCACCTGTCCAATCACCACCTCCGGCATCTGTGCAATCACCACCACCAGCACCTGTCCAATCACCACCTCCGGCATCTGTGCAATCACCACCACCGGCATCTGTGCAATCACCACCACCAGCACCTGTCCAATCACCACCTCCGGCATCTGTGCAATCACCACCACCGGCATCTGTGCAATCACCACCAGCACCTGTGCAATCACCACCACCGGCACCTGTGCAATCACCACCAGCATCTGTGCAATCACCACCACCGGCACCTGTGCAATCATCACCATCGGCACCTGTGCAATCACAGCCGGTGCTACGTAGATCGCAGCGACAGATTCGACCACCTGATAGACTTAACCTGTAAATATACTTGTGAGAAATTTCACCCCATGGGGACTCTGTTTTAAAACAAAGGGGGGGTGAATGTGGTGAACTACATATACCTGTCTGGACACGCCCCCTGCTGACTGCTCCTGTGGCTCCTCCCACAGAGCCCGGTATAAAGGCGATTGAGGCCTGAGCCCTGCCCTCAGTCTCCAGGATGTAGTATGGTGGTTAGTTACTGCTTGTTCTTTCTTCCAGTCAATAAAAGCCAATATCTCGTCTCACGTCTCGGAGATGTATTGATGGTGCATCAGCCCACTTACTGCAGCATTTCACGTCAGTGGGAAGAGCATAAAATTGAGCAGTCGGTTGCCTTGAGGTTATTTGGCTCAAGCTGGTTGTGAACAGACCACAGAACGTGTAGCATACTAAAGTGAGAGGGATCTGCACATGCCCAGGTAAGTATTTTAATGCTTGCTCTTTTCTGCCCTGATTAATGAAGTTTTGTCTTTCGAAGTAGATAATTGGTGTTTTTTGTCTCATCAAGTCAGATCTGAGAACCTATTGTTTTAATGAAACAAGATTAAACTTTCCACAGTAGATAAATTTTAAACAAGCATGGAGATAGAAGTAGATTACCTTGATGTTGGAGTAGATAAATGGTTTGTAGTTCAGGTGGTAAACTGCAGTACCTGATTGTGACATGGAATAGAGTTTATAGCAAAGACAAAAGACAATGGAATCATCCTTTCAAACGTTGCTGAATGATGAGTAATAATGATAAATTTGAGACTATAACATAGGGCCGAGAGAGGTAGAAATAGACCTTGTTGTTGCCAGCTTGCAAGCTGAACCTAAAAGGTTTGGGAAAATGTCACTGAAGATCACTGTAGACATGAGATATGTGGGGCATACAATTCTTGAGAAACACATATGTAAGTGTATAGGAAGAAGAAAAACCACTGTAAATTGATCCATCTATGACCAAAATGGTCAAGAGTGAAAAGAGCACTAGAAAAAAAATTCAGTAATTCTTGTTACTGAAGATGTGAAACCAGTACAGATTTGAAGCCTTTCAAAGTTGTATGCATGGATGCAAAATTTCCAAATTGCCGTCAAAGTTCATTTTCAGGCAGAAAACATTTGAATTTTATTTAATCTGGCAGGGTGGATGTCAAGGCTATGGTAAGGCAGAGGGGTGGGAAGAAACTACTTTGAATCACTGCTGAAAAAGAGGCTCTTATTATGCAAGTTGCTGACTGGTAGTGCTTAATCCTAGTGCGCAAAGTCAAAGGGGCCTCAAACTCCATGCTACCCATTACTCCCTGAACATGACACAGTCATTGCAAATGTTGCTCAGAACCTGAATTACCTGCTCTTTACAGTACAGGCAATGTTCTGCTGGAATGCATGATTAATGCAGTGTTTTCATCTGGCATGTATTTGTAGAAAAGCGATTGTCTAATGCCACTCTCTGGAAACTTGTTGGGCATTCTGTTTTACAACATAACAACATTATGGCACACATAAAAACTTCCAAAATCTTTGCTTTCTAGCCAATGCCAAGAGAAATATCCTTTCAAACTAAAGATATAGTCGTCTCCTAGGGAAGTGCTCTGACAGGACAAGTGTGTTGATGGCTTCTTTCACATGCAATAAGTAAGAGAATGAATTCCAAGCAGCAGACACTCTGGTTCTGGTCTGAATGCCTAAGTGGTCACTTACAAAATAGAAGCCCTGATAATTACAGAAAAACAGGGAGACCAAGAGAGAAGCTGCAAATTGTTAAATAACTTGGCAAGACTAGGGACACAGAGCAGATGCTCTTAAATGCAAAACATTATCAATATTCTGAAGTCCCTGAGCCTGCCCAGCAGCCAGTTAAGTGGAGAGAGTGGCCACTAGAGAAGATAAGTGGCAGGAACTAATAGCCAGGTATGCCTGGGAGAACTTCGGCTAAAAGGGCAAGTGCTGGAGGCCTGAGAAAGAGACCATGGTCTTCTTTAGAGGGCTTGGGAAGACCTCCTATTTCCTGTGATCCACACAAAGTGATGAAAGAGCCATTAAATGTGAGGAGTCAGAAGCCTCACTTGCTTTATCACTTCTGCTCAATAGGACACTGAGATGCTTTGATAATTGACAGCCAATAAAAGGTGATGCTTTCATATATGCATGTGTATAAAGGTGGTTTAGAGATGAGATGACATCCCATTTATTTTTTAACCCCCCTCTCCATCCCTATACCATCTGAGAATTGAATTGACTTTATTTCTTACATCCTTCACATACATGCAGTAAAAATTCTTACGTATGTAAAACCGGACAGTCAATGTAGCATAGAAATACAATTGTATCAGTGTAAATTAATCAGTCTGATGGCTTGGTGGAAGAAGCTGTCCTGTAGCCTGTTGGTTTTGGTTTTAATGCTGTGGTACCGTTTCCTGGATGGTAGCAGCTGGAACAGTTTGTGGTTGGTGTGACTCAGATCCCCAATGGTCTTTCAGGCCCTTTTTACGCACCTGTCTCTGTAAGTGTCCTGAATATTGGGAAGTTCACATCTACAGATACGCTGTGCCATCCGCACCACCTTGCAGAGTCCTGTGATTGAGGGAAATACAGTTCCCATACCAGGCAGTGATGCAGCCAGTCAGGATGCACTCTGTAGAAAGTCCTTAGGATTTGGGGATGCCAAACTTCTTCAACCCTGAGGTGAAAGAGGTACCATTGTGCTTTTTTCACCACACAGCCAGTATGTAGGCCATGTGACATCGTCGGTGACATGTATGCTGAGGAAGTTAGAGATGTTCGCCCTCTCAACCCCAGGTCCATTGATGTCTATAAGGGTGAGCCTGTCTCCATTCCTCCTGAAGTCCACAACCAGCTCCTTTGTTTTTGCAACATTGAGGGAGAGGTTGTTTTCTTGACACCACTGTGTCAGGGTGATAACTTCTTCTCTGTAGGGTGCCTCATTATTATTAGCGATAAGGCCAATCAATGTAGTATCGTTGGCAAATTTAATTAGCAGATTGGAGCTGTGGGTGGCAACATAGTCATGGTACACAGAGAGTAAAGGAGGGGGCTTAGGACACAGCCCTGACGGGCTCCTGTGTTGAGAGTCACAGTGGGGAGAGGTCAACAATGAACAACTGTTAATACTAAAGTTGCTGCTCCTTATATAAAGCAAATGTGAAATGATAAATATATAGTATCTGGGAAATAGCTTAAAGCAGTCCAGCCTCATTATGGATTTGACTGCCAGTGAGGAGTTATATTTCCTTCATACATATTGGGTTCCATATCTGTCTGCAGCAGGTAACACAGAGCAAATACAGCAGAACATCTAAATCTGTTTCCGCAATCTTTGCTCTGTAAAGAAGTTGAGACATTTGACCCTAAGTTGCGTAATGGCATCTTCTTCTTCCACCACTACTTCACGGTGATCGTCACACTCTTCAAATTTTCTAAGAGGTCCCATCTATTCAGAAGATACATTTAACAACCTCTTGCAGCACTTAGAAGAAGCCAATCAATTCAGTCAAAACATTCTGAATTTTAATTAGTAACATTAATGTTTCTTCAATATTGCTCCAAACACAATCAAATTCCTGTATTGCACGATTACCCATTCAGTTGCTGCTGTCAAGGAGAATCACTGGGTTTTCTGGAAAGTGAATTTACATCCTGACTGTATTAACAAATTTAAATGTTTCTATAGATGCAACTATTAAGTTTTTGGAAAATGGAAAAAAACTTGCATAAATTAATAACTATGCTTTAGAGACTGGTATGAACCAAATACTTTTTTTCCATACATACACATTTTGTTAATTTAAGAATACAGCAGCTAGGGTCACCTATGTTCGAACCTAAATCAAAATGGCAGCAGTTAGTTTAGAAGCATAGATAAGATTGTTAGAATTACAATGTCAATTTTAATGTTACTACCACATCTGTACACAATCTGCACATGCAGGGGAGCTACATGGCCTCAGTCGTAGTGAGAACTAGGCCTCAAGCCATGGTGTTGCCTGTTTACAGCCACCAGGAGAGAGGCGTCAAAGCCTGTGCGCTCCACCAGGGAGTGTAACGTGGCATCCACGCTGGAGTCAGTGCTGACCCCACAGTATTCGTTCAGCAGAAGACAAATGGTATTGCAGTTGACTGCAGATTTCTGTGGCATTCACGGACTCAGGGCTTCAAGCCATGGTGTCACCTGTTTACAGCCTCCAGGAGAGAGGTGTCAGAGCCAGCACGCTCCACTATGGGCAGTATGGCGGGCACCAGTGCGGCTCCCAGCGTCCGCTCGGCAGAAGACAAGCTGTATCATGGTCAACTGCAGATTTCTGCGACATTCATGGAATCTGGGTCCGCACTATTTTATTTTGCTTGGCTGTACTTTACTGATATCTTACACGTTTGCTATCTTGTACCTGCTACATGTGCTTTGTGCTGTGTGACTGTTGGTACAGTACTGCGTTTCACACCTTGGCCCCGGAATAACACTGTCTCATTTGGCTGCATTCATCAGTATTCATATATGATTGGACGATAATTAAACACGAATTGATTTGAACTTGTGAAATAAAAACAGGGTCTTTCTAACATCCTGAAAGATTTACTTCCATTGCTATCACTACCAATACATCATTTATGCTTTTATTTTTTTTAAATTTGTGCGATAAAATAGCTGTTGTTTTTGCTTATAAAATGGTTGTAAGATGATTTGGAACTTCCTATGAATCAATGTATACAACCAAGTTTGTTCATTTACTAATATGAATTATTTAGTGGCAAAGATACAATTAACCCTAATGATACTGAAAAACACCTATTTTCATGTCTATATTTCCTCAATTAGCTGTTATAACACAATGAGGAAGAAAAAACTTTACATCAGAATTTACAGAGTTGTTTTATGTTTATATTTTACTTTAGAACAAATGGCCGTTCAATGGAAATTGTTGGTGAGTTTGGTGCAATCTGATTGTAATTTGGATGGATAGAAGATGTAGCAAGACATATTTCAAGTTCTTGCAATATATAATTATGAAATGGAATAACATCAAGAATGCAAGCAAAGGAATGTGAGTGGATAAAGTTAACAATATATGTCTGTCAGTTTTGTCTAGACGATGACACTCTTGAATAGGCGATTGTAATCTAGGATTCTTCCTGTACCACCCAATTACTCAGCCCTTTGGTGCTCCATTTTTAAACATTTTTACCAGAATAGATTGCACCATATATCAAAGTACATTTATTACCTTTATTTTTCAATCTTTTTATTAATATCAACATGATAAGATTAGTACATAGATAATGGGATTACAAACTTACAAAATTAAAATGAACATAAAAGGATACACAAGCAATAAGTACATTATAGTTAAGTCTTCCCAAATCATGAATGATACAAATATCATATAAACAAAACAAAAAAACTAAGTAATACATGTTGAAAAAAAACAGAAAAGAGAAAAAGAAAAAAAAATTAAAACCCTAAGAAAAACTGAACTAACAAACTAACCACTAACTACTAAGAAAAAAAAACTTTTTTAAAAATGGGCTGTTTATAGTATCTATATAAAAAAAATATTAAAATCATCAGTGTCCCCAACTCCGATCCTTTCAACATATATATATAAAATCTAAACCGGAAAAACAAATAGGATTGGAACAGGGTCAAATTACATCATGTGAAAATATTGAATAAATGGCCTCCAAATCTTTTCAAATTTAATAGAAGGGTCATATACGACACTTCCAATTTTCTCCAAATTTAGACATAACATAGTTTGAGAAAACCAATGAAATACGGTAGGGGGATTAATTTCTTTCCAATTCAACAAAATGAATTGCCATTAATGTAAGAAATGCAATCATCCAACAAGCAGAAGAAGATAAATGGATTGACCCCATCATTGGTAAACCAAAGATTGCAGTAATAGGATGTGGTTGTAAATCAGTGTTCAATACCATGGAAATAATATTGAAAATGTCTTTCCAATATTTTTTCAAAAGCGGACATGACCAAAACATATGAGTTAAAGAAGCTATCTCAGAATAACATCTGTCACATATAGGATTTATATAGGAATAAAAACGAGCCAATTTATCCTTGGATATATGAGCCCTGTGCACAACTTTAAACTGTATCAATGAATGTTTAGCACATATAGAGGATAAATTAACTAATTGAAGAATTTTATCCCAATTGTCAATAGGGATAATAAAGTTAAGTTCTCTTTCTCAATCATTTTTAATCTTATAAAAGGCCTCTGAACGTATTTTCATAATTATATTGTAAACATTTGATATTACACCTTTCTGAAAAGGATTTAGTTCTAACAATTTCTCTAAAATACCCGAAGAATCAAGATTTAGAAAGGTAGGTATTATCAAAAGTACTTCTAGACACTATCTCATAAATACACCTGAACCTTTTCCCTTGGCAGGCATGTACCAAGTTAATTACCAATCACGCTGCACATACTTCCATCAGTGCTAACATATACTGGAGCCAAAAGATCCACACAACAACCATCATTGCACAGCTTCAGTAGAACGAGAGCAAATCATGCTAGCTTGTTCCTTTTCTCATTATATATGGCAGCACTCTTCTGACGTTGGCTGCAGGGTATTCAAATACAAGTCCATAGTATGTGATACAACTATGAGCACTTCTCTCATAATTTAGCTACTGCGATATTCATTCCATGGGTATCAGTAGTGCCACCACTGGTAGCACTGGTGACTTGGATAGGCTGGGTGAGTGGGCAGATACTTGGCAGATGACGTTTAATGTGAATAAGTGTCAGGTTATCCACTTTGGGAGTAAGAGCAGGAAGGCAGATTATTATCTGAACAGTGTAAAGGTAGGTAAGGGAGAAATACAAAGAGATCTAGGAGTCCTTGTTCATCAGTCACTGAAGGTGAATGAGCAAGTGCAGCAGGCAGTGAAGAAGGCTAATGGAATGTTGGCCTTTATTACAAAGGGAATTGAGTACAAGAGCAAGGAAATCCTCTTGCATTTGTACAGGGCCCTGGTGAGACCACACCTGGAGTATGGTGTACAGTTTTGGTCTCCAGGGTTAAGGAAGGACATCCTGGCTGTAGAGGAAATGCAGCATAGATTCACAAGGTTAATTCTTGGGATGTCAGGACTGTCTTACGCAGAGAGGTTAGAGAGACTGGGCTTGTACACACTGGAATTAAGGAGATTGAGAGGGGATCTGATTGCAACATATAAGATTATTAAGGGATTGGACAAGATAGAGGCAGGAAATATGTTCCAGATGCTGGGAGAGTCCAGTACCAGAGGGCATGGTTTGAGAATAAGGGGTAGGTCATTTAGGACAGAGTTAAGGAAAAACTTCTTCTCCCAGAGAGTTGTGGGGGTCTGGAATGCACTGCCTCGGAAGGCAGTGGAGGCCAATTCTCTGGATGCTTTCAAGAAGGAGCTAGATAAGTATCTTATGGATAGGGGTATCAAGGGATATGGGGACAAGGCAGGAACCGGGTATTGATAGTAGATGATCAGCCATGATCTCAAAATGGCGGTGCAGGCTCGAAGGGCCGAATGGTCTACTTCTCTATTGTCTATTGTCTATAGCAAAATCTTGAAGACTAGAAATGTTGTTATATTCATTACTGACTTTTGAGGGTGTTTGTGACATTGGGGCAGGACGTACAAATATGTTCATCTGTGAAATTCTTACTTCCACAGTCGTCAGAGATAATCATTTTCTACCAAGAGCTCTCTGAAGAAAAGTGCAGCAAACCTTCTACTGGATATGCCTGTATGTAGGTAATTGGGGAACTCCTTCTTGTAGGCTCTTATCTTCTCCACAGCAGTTACAATGCATATTGTTACTTTGGGAAGTGGGTGTTTGAGGACAGAAATGTTCTTTAGATTTTTGCACAGCAAGGTGTAATCAACTATATTCCTGTTTTAGAACCAGTTTCCTGTTTTTTTTTTAAAGCTGGGGACCAAAATAAGTGAAATTCAAATGTGCAACCTTCATTCCAAATTCACGTTTTTAAAAAAAACTTATGAACACTGAAAAGAGTGGGCAGTTTACCAAAAGCAAATAACACAAGAATGGACATGTTAAAATAAGTGACATTCCTGCATTTGCATTGGATGAATGAAAATCATATTGCATGAAAGTCTGAACAGAAAATCCATTTAAAGCCCAAAGTTGATACTGAATACTCAAGATGTTCTGGAAAATTTTTGGATTTTTATATTAAAATGATCATTTCAATACATTCTAATTAAATGAAGTTTACTTTCATTTTTGAAGTGTAGGGAGGCAATATATGGATTTTGTGCTCAACCCTTAATTTAGAATTCACTCTCTTTCATTCAGTTCCATGTGGCACAAGTTCACAATGACGCCTGGCCCATTAATTGTTAGTTCACATGCAAATATCAGATCATTCATTCACAGATGACTCATGGGATTTGACTGTGTCAATTAGAAAGTTTAAAGGTATTTCAAATGGTGCAGTTTAGCTGTAATGTACGTTACTTAAGGTGAGGGACAAAGGGAGACTTGGTGTGCCCTAAGAAATGGAGCCTTGAATACAGAGTAATATAAAGCCTGCAGTGTTTTGAGGGGCTTTTCTAGATAATACATACTAATTTTCTCAAGTACCAGAACCCTGAAAGCAGGGTCTATATGACTCCACACCAACTGGTATGGAGGTACCAAAGCACAGGATTTGAAAATGCTGCTGAGGGTCATAGACACAGCCAGATCCATCATAGACACCGGCCTAGCCACCATCGAGGACATCTTCAAAAGGCCATGTCTCAAGATGGCAGCAAGCTGTGGTCTCTCTCAACATCTTGGCTGAATGTATTTTGTTTTTTAGGTTCCTAGGGATGGTTCTGGGAACAGAGAGGTGAGTTAGGGGTCAAGCTAGGGTTTAAGGACAGGGATTGAGGGGATTTAAAGGTCAGGCAGAGTCTAGGGCTCCACTCTGCATTCAAAGGCCAGTGGACATATGACATCTGTGGATGGATTTTGGGCCAGCAGGCGCTATGGAGGAAGACCACAGGTCAGCGAGAACCCTAGGTTGGCAGGTCCTGGAATTGGAGGTCCATGTGGGCAGGAAGCACAAGATCCCCAGAGGGCTGTGAGAGAGCAGAATGAGCCAAAAGCACAGGTGGTACATGCGAGCTCTATTCCACTGTTTAAAAGAGGTTTAGAGAGGTAATTGGATGGTATGGCTATGGTGCATGTGCAGGTCGATGGGAATAGGCAGTTTAAATTCTTTCAACTTTGTTAATGACATCGATTCTAACTACTCTGCATTGATCTTGCAGGAGATCTCATCTTCACTGAAGAGTGGACAGGGTTGAAGCCATTACAGGCACTTAAGGATTAAAAAAGAAGTCACTTGCAGCCAAATCTGCAGTCAGTAAAACTAATGGCAAAAGCAGGAAACAAGAATTGGGTCCATTTCGTCCTGGTATTCCCATGACAGAGACAAAAAATCATACTCTAAATGTCAGTATGAACCAATGATTTAACGTGGGAGAAGAAGTTGTTCTTTTTCCTGCCTTTGGCTGACCCCCTGCATAGGGTAAGCTATATTATTTTTAAAAAGGAGTTAATGTTTCAGGTTGGAGATACTTTGTCAGAATTAATATTTGACCTGAACTGTTAAAATTGTTTTTCTTTCCCCAAATGCTCTCTGACGTGTTGAGTGTTTTTTTGCTTTGTTTAAAATTTCCAGCTTTTGATCTTCTGCTGCACAGGATGAGCATTTGATCACATCCCTGCCACAAGGGGGAGCTCAATGCTACCAGAAGGGAAAATTCCGTGGCTCTGTACAGTTGCAGTCTACATAATGAGGGGACTGCAGCTTGTTTTTTAAATACATACTTTCGGCTTTCAAGGATTGAGGTCCTTTTGGCTTGTTTTATTCAGGGCTTTTTGTAAGATTTATCCTTAATATGATGGTTGCTGAGGTGATGTTGGTCCAATTCATTAGCCATTGTCCCATTAAATTGGACATTTTGATTCATAAGTGGTTAAAGCATTTGGCATGTCACTAAAAATGTGTTGTTTCCAACTCATAGTGACACCATTTGGAAGATGAGCTGTTTGTTTTGAATAGAGATGTGGCTTGTTTTAGTCTTGACAATAGTGAGACAACAGTGTCTTCATGAGCAGAAAGGCGGTGAATTCTGCAGCAGGAAACAACGACAGTGGGAGCTGGCAATAGTGTGACTGAATTTGGAGCTCATGCCTGGGCAGTACATACGCAGCAATCCAGAACTTGGCTGGCCATTCAGTGTTAAGTTTTTCCAATTGAAATTGAATTCAGAGTCCAGCAAAAATTAGCAATAGTTCCCCTACACTGATACTGGAGAATCTGCCTCAAACAGTTTTTCCATAAATTTAAAAGAAATGTGACAAAAGGGATCGAGGTAAATATTGCATAATTTAAATATTCTTCAAGTATTTGCATTTAAATGTTTTAATTTTTTTCTTATTAAAGTTATTTTCAATGTGTTTCTTGTTTATGTAGGTTTTTGAGAGAAGTTTTGGACAAGATTCAGAGCTAAGCCTGTACCTTCAGTGGTTTAATGCACAGAGGTTGTTCTAATGACCCCCTACTGAACCCAGCATCACTTGGCAGCTTTTACACACAAAACGCCTGCTCTATCCAGAGCTTTACCATTGATGATCACTCTTCAGGAAGCTGATACTGAAAAGTTAAGTCTAGACATGATACAGGTCTGGAATAAGCATGGGAAACCCCAGAAATTCCGGGGCAAAGTATTTATTATATCAATAAATATTCTCTATCAGCTAATTAGCCAAGGAAAGGGGTAAAAAACCGTAAAGAAGGTACCAGGGCCCACAAGGAGGCAGAGTTTGTTTGGTCGATGGAGCCAGCCAAACCGAAAGAACTAGAAGTAGTTCTTAATGAAAGCTGAGTGGGAGGAGGTGCTGTTAGTGTAGCCAAAAATTGAAGAAGAGATGGGCTGGAAGTTAAATTCCTGACAAATTGGAATGAAGCACTGAGCTCCAGGCTGGCAAGATTTGTTACGGATGTCAGGGTCCCATAGTCTCTGAGGCCTACAAATCATGAGAATAATGTGCAGCTTTACATGAGAGAAAACTAGTATGAAAAGGATAAATGAGAAAATCCACTCAAAAAGCTGGATTGAAATCCTTCAATGAAGGGGCATTTCATAAAGGGAATTTGTGAAATTAATGTAGACTTTTAAGTGCAATAATTCATTATAAATGATGTAAATGATTTTCTGCAGGAGGCATACTCTTCAAATCGCATTCAAAGTTCGGTTAGAATCAGATTCAAAATTTGTTGTTTTCTGACAGCAGTACAGTGCATACTTAACAAACTACCATAGGTAACAATAATTTTAAAAATAATAACTGGTGATGAGGTAGAATAGCAAAGTAGTGATCATGAGTTTGTGGACCAGTCAGAAATCCATTGGCAGAGGGGAAGAAAATATTCCTAAATCTTTAAGTGTGGGTTGTCAGGCTCCTGTACCTCCTCCCTCTTGGTAGTAATGAGAAGAGGACGTGTACACTGAAAGTGGAGTTTTTTTGTAATGGTGTGAGGACACTGGGAAAGATTTCCCAAGTAAGTTATTAATGAACTCCCTGGAGCAGTAAAAGGGATATCATAGATTCACTATTATGCCCTCATAGGTTGAGGTGAACATCAATAAACTTCATATAGGGCTTTGCAGGATAATGTAGCTGACTGGCACAGTTACAAGAAAATACTTCAGTTCAACTACTGAGGTTAGGGAGCTGTGGTTCTGGGGTACGTACATTTGCTGCAGGTTGAACAAATTCCCAATAGTTCTGAAGACTAGCTCCAATCCTATAAAATGTTTATTGAAGATGGGGTGCAATAATGCTCAGAGAAAGACTGAGTACAGGCTTGTTAGACATGGATCCTTACAGAGAGTAGTTAGTATCATGTTGTATGCTGTTGTGAAGCAAACAAATTACAGCAGGCAGCCAAATTTGAGGAGGGTGTTCCACAGTCCCTCCCAATTTATGAAGTCAAAGACTTAAATGAGATCAAGGAAGGATATATTTAGTGGTGGTGCTGCTTCCTGCAATTTTTTTGTAATTGTCATTTGGTAATGATCACATTGTGGTTCTGGCAGCAATTCCTCAGCTTTTGGAGAAGGTGGTTAAGAAAAACACCAGTGATGACCACAGAGACTCCCCTCTAGTTACCAGCTCGCTTGCCTCCTTTCTTAAAGATTGTCACAATTATGACATAACCAAGCTCCTGGATACAATTATGACATGACCAAACTCCTGAATACATCCTTTCTGAGCAGGCTGTGGATTTGTGACTAAAGTACTTTATTACAGGGTTTTAGGATTTCAGCAGGTGTGCAAACTGCTCCCAAGATCTTGGTATTTTTAACCTGGTGAGGGGCAAGGCTAGCTGATTTAGGGAACTCTGGTTGATGAAAGATATTGAGGCTCCAGTTAAGAAAAAGAGGGAGGCAGACACTGCACACAAGCAAACGGGAACTAGTGAATCTCAAGTACAAATGCAGGGGTGCAACTACGAGAGAAGTTATGTCAAGGTTACTAGCAAGCTCAAGTACAAGAATCACAGAGACTTCGGCAATTCAACCAAAACAGAAGATTTATTACAGAAACTAACCAGCAAAGCTAACAAGAAATCAGACAAAGCAATAACCGCCAAAGACAACTACAAACTCCCGTGCTAATTTAATTACCTCAAAAAGAATAAAAGTGATAAATAAGAGAGTTTAACAATCCCCAAGATACCAAATGAGGCACCTGCAAAACAAAGTGAAAAACCAGAGATAGTCCAAAGAGAAACCATTAAACATAAGAGGTAATCAATCCAAGGAACAGAGCATACCTGTTATTCCTGTACATTTCCTAGCCTGTGTTTCCTCGTTAATCTGTGTTGCAGTTCCCTGGGACACCTGCCATTACCCTTCCATTATCGGCACCTGCCGGGACTGCTTAAAAACAAGGCCACTCCCACTCTCTCTCTTCCATTCTGCAGCCAGCACTACCACACCACACATCACCTTTTCCCCCTTTACATTAACTTTAATAAATATCTTTTGTTTCTAATTCCTGTTGTGGCCTGACTCTTTTATGTTATTTCCTGAGAGCCGAGGTTATAACATTACCCACGAGATTACACAGAGAAAATACAATCACAGTCTAACTGAAAAAAGAATCTTTTGTTTTTTTTAAACAATCCCTGGCTGTGACAAGAGGACAAAAGAGCAAATGAGAGGATCTTGCAAGAAAAGAATCCCAAGAGATTGTATATGTATAGGATGTATATTAAGAGTAAATGGATGGCTAAGGCAAGAATTAATTCACTTCAAGGTCAACATGACACCAGTGTGTGAAACCAAAGGAAATGAGTAAAATTTCAATGAATATTTCCCCTCAGTTTTTATTGTGAAGAAGATGATGGAAGCTAAAGAAATGGGGGGAATGAGTGGTAATGCTTTGGACAACATGGAAATTTAGCAGGGTGGGGGTGTTGAAGGCTTTCCAACAAGAGAATAAATTATGGAAGCAGAGATTTTTGCTTTATCTCTGGCTACAGGTGAGATTCTGGATGACTGGAGAGCGATGAATGTAGTACCATTGTTTAAAATGGGTAGCAAAAACAAGCCAGGAAATGATGGGCCAGTAAGTCTGACATCAATGCTGAGAAACATGATCTACAAATATTTGGGAAGGCAGGGTCTAATTCAGAACAGTCAGCATGACTTTGTGTGTAGGAAGTCATGTCTAATAAATATGTTGGAGTTCTCTGAGGAAGTATCAAAGAGAGTAGATGTGGAGAGGACACTGGATGGAAGAGGGACGCCTCACGTCTTAATAAGCTGGTAAGGAAGGCGGGCTCTGTCGTGGGCAAAGTACTGGAGAGTTTAACATCGGTAGCTGAGCGAAGGGCGCTGAGTAGGCTACGGTCAATTATGGAAAACTCTGAACATCCTCTACATAGCACCATCCAGAGACAGAGAAGCAGTTTCAGCGACAGGTTACTATCGATGCAATGCTCCTCAGACAGGATGAAGAGGTCAATACTCCCCAATGCCATTAGGCTGTACAATTCAACCGCCAGGACTTAAGAACTTTTTAAAAGCTATTATTAATGCTTTTTGAGATAGTGATTTAGATGCATATCATATTTTTTTACTGAGTTAAGTATTGTATGTTATTAGTTTTGCTACAACAAGTGTATGGGACATTGGAAAAAAAGTTGAATTTCCCCATGGGGATGAATAAAGTATCTATCTATCTGTCTATTTGGTCTATAGCAAGGCCTTTGACAAGGTCCATCACAGCAGGCTAATCTGCAAGGCTAAATTCAATAGGATCCAGGGGGGAGATAGCACTTTAAATTCATAATTGGCTCAGTGATGGGAAGCAAAGTGTTCAAGGAAGGTCAAGAGTTGGTTCTCAGACTGTAGGACGGTGTCCAGTCGTGTGTCACAGAGGTCAGTGCTAGGACCACAGATGCTTGTAATTTATATAAATGATTTGTATGCAATCCATGCACTTACCACTCTGTGTAAAAGACCTACCTCTGACATTCCACCCCCACATACTTCCCTCCAACCACCTTAAAGTTATGCCTTCATGTAGCAGCCATGATGCCCTGGGAAGAAGGTGCCAAGTGTCCACTCTGTCTATGCCTCTTATCATCTTATACACTTTATCACATCACCTCTCCTCCTCCTTCACTCAAAAGAGAAAAGCCCTAGCTCGCTCAAACTTTCCTTCTAAAACAGACACTCTAATCTAGGCAGTGTCCTGGTAAATCTCCTCTGAGCCATCTTTAAAGCTTCCACTTCATTCCTATAATGAAACAACCAGAAATGAAGGCAATTCTCTAAGTGTGGTCTAACCAAAGCTTTGTAGAGCTCATGGCTCTATTGTTACCTTATGGCTCCTGAACTCAGTGGCCCAACTAATGAAGGCCAACATACCATATGCCTTCTTAACCATCCTGTCAATGTGCATGGCAACTTTGGGGGATCTACGGATGTGGGCAACCAAAATCGCTCTGTTCCTCCACATTGCCGTTAACATTGTATTCTAGCTTCAAGTTCAACCTTTCAAAGCGTATCACTTCACACTTTTCCAGATTGAACTCCTCTGCCTCTTCTGAGCCCAGCACTGCATCCTGTCAATGTCCCCTTGAAACCTATGACAAACTTTTACACTATCCACAGCACCACCAATCTTCATGTCATCTACAAACTTACTAACCCACCCTTCCTCTTCCTCATCCAAGTCATTTATAAGAATCACAAAGAGCAGAGGTCACAGAACAGATCCCTGAAGAAAATCACCATTACATCTAATACTAGCCTCTGGCTTCTGTTGGAAGAACCAATTGCGAATCCACATAGCCAAGTTACCCTGGATCTAATGCCTCCTGACTTTCTGAATGAGCCCACCCTGTTGAATACCTAACTAAAATCCATATAAACTGCAACCTTCATCAATTTACCTTATCACTTCTTCAAAAAGGTCAGTCAGGCTTGTGAGGCATAACCTGCCCCTCACAAATCCAGGTTGATCATTCCTAATTGGACCATGCTTCTCCAACTGCTTGTAAATCCTCCCTGTAACAATCCTCTCCAATAGTTTCCCCACCAATGTTTAAGACACCCTGTTTATAATTCCAAGAATTATTCCTAATACATTGCTTGAACAAATGAATAACAATTGCCACCTTTCATTTTTCTGGTACTACTCCTGTGGCCAGTGAGGACACAAAGATCATCATCAACTGCACAGTTTCCCGTACAAATATGGGGTATATCCAATCCAGTCCTAGGGACTTATCTATGCTAATGTTTTTCAAAACTTCCAGCTCATCTTCTTTCTCACCCTTGACATGATCCAGCACATTAGCCTGTTCTACGCTGAACTTGCATTCATCCAGGTCTCTCGAACTGGTGAATACTGGAGTATTAATTCATGACCTCCCCTACCTCCTCTAAATCCAAGCATTTGTTTCCTGTTTTATCTCTGATCAGTCCTATCCTCACTCTAGTTATCATCTTGTTCTTTATGTACATGTAGAATGCCTTAAGGTTTTCCTTAATCCTACTTGCTAAGACCTTCTCATGTCCACAGAATCTACTGTTCCCCTAACTATTGAATCCCCCAACACCACCCTCTCCTTTTTACCCCACTCTCCTTCCCTTCTAATCCACAGAGCCAGACTCAGTGCCAGAAACCCCTGGTCACTACAGCTTCCCCAATCACAAACGAGAAAATCCGCAGGTACTGGAAATCCAAGCAAGACACACAAACTGCTGGAGGAACTCAGCAGGCCAGGCAGCATCTATGGAAAAAAGTGCAGTCGACATTTCGGGCCCAAACCCTTTGGCAGGACCCTATGACTTGGGATATGGCCTCCTTTCCCAGGCAACACACACCCAGTACCAAAGCCTGTCTCAGCCAACCACATTGTCTGGTCACATAATTCACCTGCCCTACACCAGATTCCTGAAACAGTCACTCTATTTTAAGCTCCAATTGATAGAGAATTGTATTTAAGGATGTGTTCAGAACTTTCTTGTGTGTGTGTGTGAGAGAGATAAGTAATGTACTATAATTGCATATTACCCACCTGCTCAGTCATCAGCCCATGGGTACCCCAGCTGTGGAGTCTCTGCTGTTCCTCATGAGCTACACTGGAACCAACAGAACTGCAGTGGAGGCAAGTCATCCTCAAACCTGAGAGGAATTTAATTTTTCTACTCCAAAAGAAAGTTAGACAAAGTTATACAAGTTATTATGAGCCAACCAATCCACTATTTATTCAACTAAAGATTTTGCAGATTTTAAAATAATACAAATTATGTATAAATTTAAAAATGGACAGCTACCACAAAGTATCCAAAGGTTTAAAATGAGAGAAAGTCAACATGATTTGAGAGGAACATGTATATTTCAAACACAAAGGATAAGAACAAATGTAAAAAATCATTGTATTTCAGTCAGAGGGGTGAATCTATGGAACAGTAAGAATTTAAAAACATGCACTACACTTAACAAGTTAAAAAAAATATTTAAAAATTATTTAATGAACAAATATAAAATACATGATTTAAAATGAATGGGAGTAATGTAAATAAATGATATTTGGAATTGGATTTTGTCTTAAAAGTTTATGAAATTTTTTGTTTTTGATGTGATGATTGAGGCCAAATATGTTGTTGTATAAGTAAGAGGGGTAGACGTAATAAGCTGTAGCTTCAGCCTACACCCTTTTGGTCTGTTTTAAAGAATATCTATGTTTTTTGTTGTAATTTTGTCCTATGAAATCATCATTGTAAATGATCCTTTTTGTTATGTTTGTACTGACTGAAATAAATTAATTTCATTCGTTCATTCATTCATTCAAGTCAAGTCAAGTCACTTTTTATTGTCATTTCGACCATATCTGCTGGTACAGTACATAGTAAAAATGAGACAACATTTTTCAGGACTATGGTTTACATGACACAGTACAAAAACTAGACTGAACTACGTAAAAAAAAACAACACAGAGAAAGCTACACTAGACTACAGACCTACACTAGACTGCATAAAGTGCACAAAAACAGTGCAAGCATTACAATAAATAATAAACAGGACAATAGGGCAAGGTGTCAGTCCAGGCTTAGGGTATTGAGGAGTTTGATAGCTTGGGGGAAGAAACTGTTGCATAGTCTAGTCGTGAGAGCCCAAATGCTTTGGAGCCTTTTCCCAGACAGCAGGAGGGAGAAGAGATTGTATGAGGGGTGCATGGGGTCCTTCATAATGCTGTTTCCTTTTCAATTAGAATTCAACAATATAATATTAAATGCACCAGCACTGAAGAGTCCACTAGTTACCAAGGCATGATGCCAGATCAGCAACAAGCTCAGATGCATGACTTAAAACATGCATTTACATTGATTACCTTGAGAAGTAGCCAAGCTTTTCAACTGCTTCATTTAGAGCTGCAGTTTCTCAGAAAGATTAAATGTAAACAAGGTATATGAAGAGGCTATGCTCCCAGTCCTAATGCAAATTTTCTTCATGCTAGCAATATTCCCAGAATAAAGAACAGGTGAGAGAGCAATCATCTGTGTTATTTATTTTACCCCATAAGAAATTAGAGTATCACACAATCAACGGTATTTTTAATATAAAGTTCTTAAAAATAATCAAATAGCAAACTGTTTCAAAATCGTTTCTTCCTCAATCTGGGACTTCAAAGATACAACAAACACCTTTACCTGCATTTACAATATCTACACATTGTCTTCTTCAAACTTTTGATAAATCCATTTCATCTTGATTACTTAAGCCAAATAAAATGGAATATACTTTCCTTACAAGTCAGGACTAAAGTAAATTTATTATCAAATACCACCATATTTTACCGTGAGCTCCATTTTTTGCAGCTGTTTACAGGAAAATAAGGGAATAGAATTTATGAAAAATTATACATAAACAAAGACCAATAAAAAAATTCAACGTGCAGAATACAAATTGCTCAAATAAGTAAACCTGGTAACATGAGTTGTAGAGTGCTTGAAAGTGAGTCTGTAGTTTTTGGAATCAGTTCAGAGTTGTGGTGAGTGAAGTTATCCACACTGCTTCAGGAGCCTGATAGTTGTTGGGTAATAACTGTTCCTGAACCTAATGGTATGAGACTACCTCCTGCCCAATGATAGTAGTGAGAAGACAGCATGGCCTGGATAGTGGGGGTCCTTGATGATGGATGCTGCTTTCTTGTAGCAGCACTCCATGTAAATGTGTCCAATGTTGGAAGAGCTATGAATGTTATGAACTGGGACGTATCCACCAATGTTCTGTAGAGTTTTCAGTTCCTGGGCATTGGTGTTTCCACACCAGGCCATGATGCACTGTACGTCTATGGAAGTTTGTCAAAGTTTGGGTGACATGACAAATCTATGCAAAACTTCTAAGAAAGTGGAGGTGCTGTTGCGTCTTCTTTGTGAAGGCATTTATAAATGTTGGTCCCAGGATAGATCCTTTGATATAATAATTCCATGGAATTTAAAGTTACTGACCCTCTCCACCTCTAATCCCCTAATGAGGACTGGCTCACGCATAGGCAACTTCTTCCTCCTGTAGTCAATAATCGGCTCTTTAGTTTTGCTGACGTTGAGTGAGAGGTTGTTGTGGCACCGTTCAACCACATTTTCAATCTCCATTCTGTATGTTGATTCATCACAACCTTTATTCCGCCAACAACAAACTTAAATACAGCATTGGAGCTGTACTTAGCTGATGCACCATCAATAACTCTCGGAGACGTGAGGCGAGATATAAGCTTTTATTGGCTGGAAGAAAGAACAAGCAGCAAATGACCACCACACTACATCCTGGAGACTGAGGCCGGGGCTGTGCCTCCAATCGCCTTTATACCGGGGTTCGTGGGAGGAGCCACGGTTAGCCTAACAATCAGAGCAATGAAATCATAACATCATACCAAGGAGATATTTCAACTTTGCTGAAGAGCTGTAGGAAGACTGCACTGGTGAAAACAGTTATATTTGTTCTTGCCAATAAAAACATAGGCTATTCATGGTTTAGAGACAACATGAATCCAAGAAAAATTTTCAGATTACAATTCTCCATGGCTCATTTTTTAAAAAAAATCTTAATTTCCTTACATAGAACCTCAATATATTTTAGAACAATGTTTATTCCACTTTTGCCAAATGTTTTAGATTCTTTTTTTAAAAAAACTACTTATGTTCAGCTGGCCTGACAGTGAATACAACCCAGTGTACACTTCATAATTCAGTTTTCAGAGTGAAGGCAGCACTGACATGACTATTATTACCCTAATGCTAATTGTCCTTGCCTTGATGCTTGAGAAATATCTTTTGATTGACCGAATTCTGCTCCAATGTCTTAAGGTCTTTTTGAAAATAGGTATTCTCTTTGTTTAAGGTATTCCAACAATGCTTTTGCTTCAGAATTTGGACCCAGTGCTGATGAAGATACAGTGATATTTTTTCCAATTCAAGATGGTGTGCAATTTGGTGTGGAACCTGCAGTGTGATTTCCTTGTGTGCTTGCTGAACATATCCTCTATACAGTGACAGTCATGAAATTGGGAAATGCTGTTGGAATAGCTTTGGCATGTAATTGCATTGCATTTTGCAAACAGCACACACAACCGCCACAGAGGGATGTCATAAAGGAAATGAGTATTTAGGTTAGTGAATGAAATGCCCATCAACTAGGCCAGGAGTTCCCAATCTGGGGTCCACAGACCCCTCGGTTAATGGTAGGGTTCCATGGCATAAAAACATTTGGGAGCCCCTGAAAGAGGCTGTTTGCCTTGCATTAAACTTTCTAGAGTTGTATTTGAGCTACATTCATTCATGTAAGTGGAAAATATTCCATCAAGCTCCTGAATTACCCAACATAAATGATGGAAAGGTTTGGGTGGAACAGTAGCTGGATCTTGTCCTGCAGGTTATGTTGCTTTTGACCTGCTTTTGCAAGACAGTTCATTGACACTAATCTAGTTGAGTTTAAATTCAATGGTGATTCCCCAGGATAATGGCTATGGGGGACTTGGTGATGATGATGTTATCGATACTATAAGTGAGCAGTTAGAATCATTACGGTTGAAGATAACAGTTAAATGGAAAGAATAAAGTTACTTGCCACATATTAGCCTGTGCCTGGATAATGTCTTTAACTGCATGCTGAAAGGAAGAATTTGTTTTACTGAGGTGCAATGCACTTGCATGAGTGCTTGTTTATAAAACAACATCTCCATTATTCTCAGTTGGAAACCAACTGTATCTATACACTTAAAAAGGTAAAATGAGGAGTGTATATTTCTGGATTTGTCCAAAACAAAAGAACATAAGAAACATGACAGGAAAAAAAGGAACAGCAGTAGACCACACAGACCTTAAAATCTCCTTTGCAAAGCCTCAATGGCTGACGTTCCACCTCAGTGCCATTTTCCAGCACTATCCCCATACCTCTGGTCCTCCAAGTTCAGAAACCTATTGATCACTTTTTCTGAATGAACATATCAACTATGTTTTCACAATTGGCCAGGATAAGGAATTCAAAGATTCACTATCCTCAGAGTAAAGGCCATTCTCCTTACCTCAGTCCTATTGGCCTACCCTTTATTCTCAAACTGTGCACTCTGGATCTGGATTTCTCATTCAGAAGAAACATACTCCATAAGACATAGGAGCAGAATTAGGCCATTCAGCCCATCAAGTTTGCTCTGCTGTTCCATCAAGGCTGATTAATTTTGCCTCTCAGCTCCATTTTCCTGCTTTCTCCCCATAACCTTTAATGGCCTTACAAATCAAGAATCTATCTACCTATGCCTTAAATACACCCAATGACTTTGCCTCCACAGCAGTACGTGGCAATAAATTCCACACATTCACTACACTCTGGCTAAAGAAATTCCACCTCATCTCTGTTCTAAGGAGAGCAGCACGCCTTCTACAACAAATACATTCTTTCTTAGATCAGGAAAAACAGCTTACAATACTTCAGGTAGTTTCAAGGGCCCACACAAGTGTAATAAAGCTTCTTCACTCCTGTAGTGAAATACAAATGTAAAGAACATCGTATCTAGTCACATTCTGAACATGCAGGTTAGCATTCAGTAACCAGCATACAAGTGCTCCAAGGTAATAAACACCACTACCTCGTTATTTCTTTTCTTTTTTGTATTAGTTATTTATTTAAATTTATATCCTTACAATGAAATGCTGCCGCAAAACAACAAAATTTCATGACATCCATGTCAGTGATAACAAATTTAATCTATGTTAATAAAATGCATTTAGTTCTGTCAGCAAACTTGGAAGGATGACATTTGGTGCATTTTGAGTGTTAAAATAAATTGTGAATAATTGGAACTCCAGCAGTTCTGTCTGAAGTATCCCATTAGTGATAGATTGCCATCCTCGGATTTACTCCCACTTCGTTTTCTGTCCATTTCTCAAACTGTAGGATAAACTGGAATACTTCCAAAGAAAAATTGCTGCAGTCATAGAGTCATAGAAAGGTACAGCACAGAAAACGGTCCTTCAGCCCATCTATGCCAAAACAATAGACAATAGATGCAGGAGTAGGCCATTCGGCCCTTCAAGCCAGCACCGCCATTCACTGTGATCATGGCTGATCATCCACAATCAGTACCCCAATCCTGCCTTCTCCCCATATCCCTTGAATCTGCTATCTTTAAGAGCTCTATCTAACTCTTTCTTGAAAGTATCCAGAGAATTGGCCTCCACTGCCTTCTGAGGCAGAGCATTCCATAGATCCACAACTCTCTGGGTGAAAAAGTTTTTCCTGAACTCTGTTCTAAATGGCCTACCCCTCATTTTTAAACTATAGCCTCTGGTTCTGGACCCCCCCCCAACATCAGGAACATGTTTCCAACCTCTAGCGTGTCCAATCCATTAATAATCTTATATGTTTCAATCAGATCCCCTCCCATCCTTCTAAATTCCAGTGTATACAAGCCCAGTCACTCCAATCTTTCAACATATGACAATCCTGCCATCCCGGGAATTAACCCCGTGAACCTATGCTGCACTCCCTCAATGGTTCCTCAAAAACCATTTAAACTGCCTACTCCCAGCGATCTGCACCAGCACCCTAGCCCAATTTTGGCTGATAGATAGATAGATAGATAGATAGATAGATACTTTATTCATCCCCATGGGGAAATTCAACTTTTTTTCCAATGTCCCATACACTTGTTGTAGCAAAACTAATTACATACAATACTTAACTCAGTAAAAAATATGATATGCATCTAAATCACTATCTCAAAAAGCATTAATAATAGCTTTTAAAAAGTTCTTAAGTCCTGGCGGTAGAATTGTAAAGCCTAATGGCATTGGGGAGTATTGACCTCTTCATCCTGTCTGAGGAGCATTGCATCGATAGTAACTTGTCGCTGAAACTGCTTCTCTGTCTCTGGATGGTGCTATGTAGAGGATGTTCAGAGTTATCCATAATTGACCGTAGCCTACTCAGCGCCCTTCGCTCAGCTACCGATGTTAAACTCTCCAGTACTTTGCCCACAACAGAGCCCACCTTCCTTACCAGCTTATTAAGACGTGAGGCGTCCCTCTTCTTAATGCTTCCTCCCCAACACGCCACCACAAAGAAGAGGGCGCTCTCCACAACTGACCTATAGAACAACCTACAAAGGTACATAAATACTATTGATAATCCATGGGTGAAATGGACTCTTAAAATATGGAAAACTATTATAAGAGAATATAAAATAGAGACTACAATTTTTAAATGGTGTGCATATGACTCAGATTCTACGTCGAGCAAACTGGATGCTAGATTTAAGGACTGGACAGCTAAAGGAATCACAGTTCTTTGCAATATAATGAAAGAAGGAACACTGTTCAGTTTTGAAATGCTTAAAGAGAAACACTTATTAGAAAAAGAAGACTTTTATCGGTATTTACAGATGCGACAATATGTTAATAGGATGGTTAAAAATGTAACTAAGGCAAGTACATGTTTGATAGAGCTATTTAGAAAAGCATATAATTCAGATAACGGTGGTAGAATCATTTCAAGCCTGTATAAGGGTTTGTCAAATCTTAAAACACATTCGACTTCATACATTAAAATAAAATGTGAGAAGGAAGGAGGGATAATTATATCTGAGGAAGAGTGGACAATAATATGGAGGTATCAATGGAAGTGTACCAGTTCACAGAAATGGAGGGAGTTTGGATGGAAAAACTTGATAAGATATATTATCACACCCTCTCAGAAATCCCGTTATGATAGTAACCTCCCTGTTTGCTGGAGAAATTGTAGAAATCAAAATGCAAACCATTATCATATTTTCTGGGAGTGTCCCATTATCAAAGACTATTGGAGTGGGATACACAATGCCCTAAAAGACAGCTTTAAATGTGAAATACCCTTAGAAAGTAAGACAGTATATTTTGGATATATACCTCAAGAATGGTTGAAAAGAGATAAATATTTAATTAATATACTGTTGGTGACTGGTAAAAAGACTCTTACTAGGAAATGGTTATCATAGGAGAGCCCAACCTTAACTGCGTGGATGGAAATTACAATGGACATTTACAAAATGGAGAAGATAACAGCATCTGTTAATCATAAGTTGGAACAATTTGATTCGTACTGGGGAAAATGGTTTAATTACATAATACCTCATAGGCCTGATTTTATTCTCACAAATCAACGAATATGTTGTAAAAAATCACTCCCTACTTCTACATAGTTTTCTCCTTTTGCTTGTTCTTTCTTTCCTCTCTTTTCTATAAGTGATAAATATTATGTGTAGATTTTTGGCATATAATATCTGAACTACATCTTATGGAAATGTTTGATGTGAACTTCAATAAAAAATAAATTACAAAAAAAAAGAAATCGATCTCGCATGCACCACGTCTGCTGGCAGCACGTTCCACACTCTCACGATCCCTCAACTTCCCCTTAAAATTTTCACCTTTATGATGGAAATTTGAAACAAAAATTAAACGGTCCAACGTTTGAACGTAAGGATTCTGGTCAAGCGTGTTCATTTATTCCACTTTCGCTCAGCGCTGTCACACGTGAGAGTGCATTGAACCACGTGATCGGTAGAGCCGGGCCGCGTTTGGTTGCCACAGTTACGGTTTGGGAGTTGCCATGGCGACAGCTGGACAGTGGCCGGTGAAAAACATTGGGGCGAAGTCGTTACTTCAGCTCGTACTGGACCCCGATCTCAGCGGCTGCAGGTAACGGCCTTGTGCCGCTGTTGTGTCCCGATGGCCCCGATATCTCACCTTGTTCAGAAACGCCAGCAAAGGGAGGAGTAATTGCAGACGTTTCTTTGAGGGAAGCGCCGTTATTTACGCGCTCTTGCAGCAGATCTCTGGTGCAAAGGGGTCGATTCTCGGAATAAACAGTGGGGACTAGAAATAGCTATGATATCTTCGGGGTATATGCCCTGAGTTATTTGAGCAGGATAGGGACTTCCTGGGACTCGCTGGTTCGCCATTGGTCGAAGGCTGTCAATACCATGTTTGGGATTTGGACAGGGGACTGGTGAATTGAGAAAGGGTTAGAGTAGCGGAGAAGGTGAAAAGAGACAATGGACTAGAAATTTAAATGAAAATGTGATACCTACTGGAAACTGAACTATTTGATTGTCCAAAGGCCAAGCACGATTGTTTTATAAACTAAAAAGCAAGAATTGGAATTGGTTTATTCTTGCCATGGGCACAGAGATAATCAAAACTTTTCTTGCATACAGTTCATACAGATTTCAATGTCTTCTGCCTGAGGGAAGAGGAGAGAAGAGAGGAATGTCCGGGATGGGTAGGGTCCTCTCTGCGGATGCTGGAATTTAAAATAAACCAAAAATGATGTGGGAGGCTTAGCAGATCACAGACAACATCCGTGGAGAGGAAATTTGCCATAATAATGCGACTTGATAACCGTTCATCATCACTGGTAAATCGGGAAAATAAATGTGTTTAAAGAAACGGGGGGGGGGGGAGGTAGAAGTTGGAGGGAACAAAAGGAATGTGTGGGACAGGAGTCTAAGATTGTGCAGGAAGCAGAAAGTGTGGAGTAGTCCACTCTGTGAGGGCCAACTACAACCTGTTATGTACAAGTGAATTGTTCCTTATCCTGGAAAGATTATTTGGGTCACTAATTTGTGGGAAGGGACTAGGTAAGAGGGTTTAATATACCTTCATGTTTCCACAAAACTCCACTCAGTCAAATGTAGCCCGTGTCATTCTGTAGATAAATACAGAAAAAGGTTTCACACAGCAAGTCTGCAAAAATGACCTTTGTTGTTATTGGTGGGTATACAGTTGTTATATGGTTATACTCTTGTTCTTCTAAAACCGGCAAGGAGTATTTTTAAATTTACCAGAACAAAGCAATTCAGTTCAATATCTTACCAAAAGGAACACATCAGTACTTTATATACTGTATGCTATTAGGGTACTGAAATAGAATTTGAAAATGCAACCTTTTAATTAATGTAAAAAGTTGATATTTGGACAAAAAGATAATTGTGTAAAACTTTAGAAGTCATTGTCAGCTTTCAACAGTGTGCTCAGACTTGGGACATCTGATATTTAGGGATGATGCCCAGCTTCAAATACATTGAAATATATGGCTGTTGGAAGACAGAAAAAGGATACTTTGCCCAATACATTAATTTTCACTCTCAAGGAGATCTGTTTCATTATTATCACTGGGTCCATTAGACCATAATACACAGGAGTAGAATTGGGCTACTTGCCCCATTGAGTCTGCTCGGCCATTTCATCATGGCTGATTTATTATCCCTCTCAACCCCATACTCCTGCCTTCTCCCCATAACCTTTGACATCCTGACTAATTAAGAACCTATCAACCTCCATTGTAAATATAATGACTTGGCCTCCACAGCCATCCATTGCAGTGAATTCTGCAGACTTACCAACCTCTGGCTAAAGAAATTCCTCCTCATCTCAGTTCTAAGTGGACTTCCCTCTATTCCAAGCTTGTGCCCTCTGGTCCAAGATTCACCTGCTTTAGGAAGAATCCTCTCCGTATCCACTCTATCTAGGCCTTTCAGCATTCAATAAGTTTCAATAACTCCCCTCCCCCACCCCCACCAATTTTCTAAACTTCAGCGAGTACAGGCCCAGAGCCATCAAATACTCCTCATTTGTTAAACTTTCATTCCTGGAATAATAATCATGAACCTCCTCTGGACCCTCTCCAATGTCAGTACATCATTTCTTAGATAAGGGGCCCAAAGCTGCTCACAATACTCCAAGTGCAGTCTGACCAAAGTCTTATAAAGCCTCAGCATTACATGCTTGTTCTTATATTCTTGTCTTCTCGAAATGAGTGCTAACATTGCATTTACCTTCCTTGTCACTGACTCAACTTGCAAGTTAATCTTTAGGGAATCCTGCATAAGGACCTCCAAATCCATTTGCATGTCTGATTTTTGAATTTTCTGCCCATTTAGAAAATAGTCTGCACCTTTATTCTTTCTATCAAAGTGCATCACCATACACTCTCTATACTATATTCCATCTGCCATTTCTTTGCCCATTCTCCCAATCTGTCCAAGTCCTTCTGCAGACTCCCTGATTCCTCAATACTAACTGTCCCTTCGTCTATCTTTCTATCACCTGCATACTTGCCTTTGAAGCCATCAATTCCATCATCCATATTTTTGACATTTTACGTGAAAAGAAGCAATACCAGTACTGAGCCCTGCAGAGTATCACTTGTCATTGGGAGCCAGCCAGAATAGGCCTCTTTTATTCCCAGTCTTTGCCTCCTGCCAATCAGTCAATCTTCTATCCATGCTAGTATCTTTCCTGTAATACCATGGGCTCTTAGCTTGTTAAGCAGCCTCATGTTTAGCAGCTTGTCAAAGGCCTTTTGAAAATGCAGGTAAACAATATCCATTGACTCTTCTTTGTCTATCTTGCCTGTTCCAATTCATAGAAACATAGAAACATAGAAAATAGGTGCAGGAGTAGGCCATTCGGCCCTTTGAGCCTGCACTGCCATTCAGTATGATCATGGTTGATCATCCAACTCAGAACTCTGTACCTGCTTTCTCTCCATACCCCTTGATCCCTTTAGCCACAAGGGCCATATCTAACATCCTCTTAAATAAAGCCAATGAACCGGCCTCAACTGTTTCCTGTGGCAGAGAATTCCACAGATTCA
This sequence comes from Hemitrygon akajei, assembly GCF_048418815.1. Taxonomy (NCBI): domain Eukaryota; kingdom Metazoa; phylum Chordata; class Chondrichthyes; order Myliobatiformes; family Dasyatidae; genus Hemitrygon; species Hemitrygon akajei. The sequence goes on from NC_133128.1 coordinate 180,543,843, forward strand.
CCACTCTGTGTGAAGAGGTTTTTCCTCATCTCGGTCCTAAAAGGCTTCCCCTTTATCCTTAAACTGTGACCCCTCGTTCTGGACTTCCCCAACATCGGAAACAACCTTCCTGCATCTAGCCTATCCAATCCCTTTAGAATTTTATACGTTTCAATAAGATCCCCCTTCAATCTTCTAAATTTCAGTGAGTATAAGCCTAGTCGATCCAGTCTTTCTTCATATGAAAGTCCTGCCATCCCAGGAATCAATCTGGTGAACCTTCTCTGTACTCCCTCTATGGCAAGAATGTCTCTCCTCAGATTAGGGGACCAAAACTGCACACAATATTCTAGGTGCGGTCTCACCAAGGCCATGTACAACTGCAGTAGAACCTCCCTGCTCCTGTACTCAAATCCTTTTGCTATAAATGCCAACATACCATTTGCCTTTTTCACCACCTGCTGTACCTACATGCCCACCTTCAATGACTGGTGTACAATGACACCCAGGTCTCGTTGCATCTCTCCTTTTCCTAATCAGCCACCATTCAGATAATAATCTGTTTTCCTGTTCTTGTAGCCAAAGTGGATAACCTCACATTTATCCACATTAAATTGCATCTGCCATGAATTTGCCCACTCACCTAACCTATCCAAGTCATCCTGCATCCTCTTAGCATCCTCCACACAGCTAAGACTGCCGCCCAGCTTCGTGTCATCCGCAAACTTGGAGATGCTGCATTTAATTCCCTCGTCTAAATCATTAATATATATTGTAAACAACTGGGGTCCCAGCACTGAGCCTTGCGGTACCCCACTAGTCACTGCCTGCCATTCTGAAAAGGTCCCGTTTACTCCCACTCTTTGCTTCCTGTCTGCCAACCAATTCTCTATCCACATCAATACCATACCCCCAATACCGTGTGCTTTAAGTTTGCACACTAATCTCCTGTGTGGGACCTTGTCAAAAGCCTTTTGAAAATCTAAATATACCACATCCACTGGCTCTCCCCATCCACTCTACTAGTTACATCTTCAAAAAATTCTATAAGATTCGTCAGACATGATTTTCCTTTCACAAATCCATGCTGACTTTGTCCGATGATTTCACCTCTTTCCAAATGTGCTGTTATCACATCTTTGATAACCGACTCTAGCATTTTCCCCACCACCGATGTCAGACTAACCAGTCTATAATTCCCCGGTTTCTCTCTCCCTCCTTTTTTAAAAAGTGAGGTTACATTAGCCACCCTCCAATCCTCAGGAACTAATCCAGAATCTAAGGAGTTTTGAAAAATTATCACTAATGCATCCACTATTTCTTGGGCTACTTCCTTAAGCACTCTGGGCCCTGGGGATTTATCTGCCTTTAATCCCTTCAATTTACCTAACACCACTTCCCGACTAGTATGTATTTCCCTCAGTTCCTCCATCTCACTAGACCCTCGGTCCCTTACTATTTCCGGAAGATTATTTATGTCCTCCTTAGTGAAGACAGAACCAAAGTGTTTATTCAATTGGTCTGCCATGTCTTTGTTCCCTATGATCAATTCACCTATTTCTGACTGTAAGGGACCTACATTTGTCTTGACCAATCTTTTTCTTTTCACATATCTATAAAAGCTTTTACAGTCAGTTTTTATGTTCCCTGCCAGCTTTCTCTCATAATCTTTTTTCCCTTTCCTAATTAAGCCCTTTGTCCTCCTCTGCTGGTCTCTGAATTTCTCCCAGTCCTCAAGTGTGCCGCTTTTTTTTTGCTAATTTATATGTTTCTTCTTTGAACTTGATACTATCCCTAATTTCCCTTGTCAGCCACGGGTGCACTACCTTCCCTGGTTTATTCTTTTGCCAAACTGGGATGAATAATTATTGTAGTTCATCCATGCGATCTTTAAATGCTTGCTATTGCATATCCACCGTCTACCCTTTAAGTATCATTTGCCAGTCTATCTTAGCTAATTCACGTCTCATACCTTCAAAGTTACCCTTCTTTAAGTTCAGAACCTTTGTTTCTGAATTAACTATGTCACTCTCCATCTTAATGAAGAATTCCACCATATTATGGTCACTCTTAATCAAGGGGCCTCGCACGACAAGATTGCTAACTAACTCTTCCTCATTGCTCAATACCCAATCTAGAATGGCCTATTCTCTAGTTGGTTCCTCGACATGTTGGTTCAGAAAACCATCCTGCATACATTCCAAGAAATCCTCTTCCTCAGCACCCTTACCAATTTGGTTCACCCAGTCTATATGTAGATTGAAGTCACCCATTATAACTACTGTTCCTTTATTGCACACATTTCTAATTTCCTGTTTAATGCCATCCCCAACCTCACTACTACTGTTAGGTGGTCTGTACACAACTCCCACCAGCGTTTTCTGCCCCTTAGTGTTATGCAGCTCTACCCATATCGATTCCACATCCTCCAGGCTAATGTCCTTACTTTCTATTGCGTTAATCTCCTCTCTAACCAGCAATGCTACCCCACCTCTTTTTCTTTCCTGTCTATCCCTCCTGAATATTGAATATCCCTGGATGTTGAGCTCCCATCCTTGGTCACCCTGGAGCCATGTCTCTGTGGTCCCAACTATATCATATTCATTAATAACTATCTGCACATTCAATTCATCCACCTTGTTACGAATGCTCCTCGCATTGACACACAAAGCCTTCAGGCTTGTTTTTACAACACTCTTAGCCCTTATACAATTATGTTGAAAAGTGGCTCTTTTTGCTTTTTGCCCTGGATTTGCCTGCCTGCCACTTTTACTTTTCACCTTACTACTTTTTGCTTCTACCCTCATTTTACACCCCTCTGTCTCTCTGCACTTGTTCCCATCCCCCTGCCACATTAGCTTAAAGCCTCCTGAACAGCAGTAGCAAACGCTCTCCCTAGGACATTGGGTCCAGTCCAGCCCAGGTGCAGACCGTCCTGTTTATACCAGTCCCACCTCCCCCAGAACTGGTTCCAATGGCCCAGAAATTTGAATCCCTCCCCCTTGCACCATTTTTCAAGCCACGTATTCATCTGAAATATCTTCCTATTTCTACTCTGACTAGTACGTGGCACTGGTAGTAATCCAGAGATTATTACCTTTGTGGTCCTACTTTTTAGTTTATCTCCTAACTCCCTAAATTCACCTTGTAGGACCTCATCCCATTTTTTACCTATATCATTGGTACCTATATGCACCACGACCACTGGCTGTTCACCCTCCCATTCCAGAATGTCCTGCAGCCACTCAGAGACATCCTTGACCCTTGCACCAGGGAGGCAACATACCATCCTGGAGTCTTGTTTGCGGCCGCAGAAACTCCTATCTATTCCCCTTACAATCGAATCCCCTATCACTATAGCTCTCCCACTCCTTTTCCTTCCCTCCTGTGCCGCAGAGCCACCCATGGTGCAATGAACTCAGCTGCTGCTGCCTTCCCCTGATGAGAGATCTCCCCCAACAGTATCCAAAACAGTATATCTGTTTAGGAGGGAGATGACCTCAGGGGACTCCTTCACTACCTGCCTACTGCTACGCTGTCTAGTGGCCACCCTTTCCCTTTCTGTCTGTGTAGCCTTTACCTGCAGTGTGGCCAACTCACTGAATGTGCTATTCACGACTTTCTCAGCATCGCGGATGCTCCAGTATGAATCCAATCGCAGCTCCAGATGCTCAATGCGGTCTGCCAGAAGCTGCAGTTGGACACACTTCCTGCACACATAGTCGTCAGGGACACTGGAAGTATCCCTGATTTCCCACATGCTGCAGGATGAACAAACCACGCGGCCGATCTCAGCTGCCATGACCTACCCAATACTTGCCTCAACTTTTGAAACCTTCTCCTTTGAAAGGAACTTACCTGGCCTTACCTCACTTGGAGTGAAGCTCGTCCTCAGCCTCTTCTCGTCAAAGCCTCTTGAGTCAAAACCTCAAATCTCTACTCCTTCACTGGCCACTTTCCACAAAATTCCAACAAAGTTCAAAGTGCATATATTATCAAAGTATGTATACTATATACAATCTTGAGATTTGTCTCCTTACAGGTAGCCACGAAACAAAGAAACCCAAAAGAACCTATTAAAAAAGAATACCATCAAACACCCAATGTGGAAAAAAAATCAAATCATGCAAGCAACAAAAAGTAATCAATTAACATCCAGAACTAAAATTCACAAAAGTGCGTTCACAGCCACAAAGCCAGTCACAGCTTATCCAGGAGCCTGTTAGTTGCAGGCTACAGTCTCAGTTCAGCACAGAGACAAGTAAACCTCGATAAGCAGCGAGCTATCTGCCTAAACTGATAACACACAAATAATTTTACTTCTCATCAATACTGAGTATACCATTTAAACAATCACAGTCTAGGTTCAAAAAAGTATTTGAACCTCTGGGGTAATGTCTTCTACAAAAGCTAATTGGAATCAGGTGTTCCAATCAACGATTGCTGAAGGAGGTGAAAAAGAACCCAAGGGTAACAGCAAAAGAACTGTAGAAATCTCTAGAACTTGCTAAAGTCTATGTTCATGTGTCATTATAAGAAAAACACTGAATAAGAATGGTGTTCTTGCAAGGACACCACGGAGGAAACCACTGCTGTCCAAATAGAAACATTGCTGCATGTCTCAAGTTTGCAAAAGACCACCTGGATATTCCACAATACTTCTGGGACAATGTTCTGTAGACATATGAGACAAAGGTTGAACTTTTCTGGCAGCAATGCACACCGCTATGATTGGAGGAAAAAAGGCAATAAAATAATGCACAACACCACCTAAACCACATCCTAACTGTGAAGCATAGTGAAAGGAGCATCATGGTTTGGGGCTGTTTTGCTGCCTCAGGGCCAGGGCAGCCCACAATTGTTGAGGGAACAATGTATTCAAAATTGCATCAAGATATTTTACAGGAGAATGTCAGGTAGCAGTCCATCACCTGAAGCTTAATTGAAGTTGGATAATATGCAAGAGAATGATTCGAAAAATAAAAGTAAATCAACAACAGAATGGTTTAAAAAGAAGAAAATTTGTGTTTTGGAATGGCCAAGTCAGAGTCCAGACCTTAAACCAATTGAGAAGCTGTGGCATTACCTGAAGAGGGCTGTTCATGCAAAGGAATCCTAGAAATATTGATGAACTGAAACAGTTTTGGATGGAGGAATGGTCTAAAATTCCTCCTCACTGTTGTGCAAGTCTGATCAGCAACTACAGGAAATGATTTATGGAGGTTATTACTGCTAAAGGAGGTTCTATCAGTTACTAAATACAAGAATTCACATACTTTTTCTGGCCTGGACTTTGAATGATAAAACGTGTTTACTAAAGAAATGAAAAGTACAATTGTTTGTGCGCTATTAGTTTAAGCAGGTTTTGTTTATCTATTATTGTGACTTAGATGAAGATCAGATCACATCTTTTGAGTAATTAATGCAGAAACCAGGGTAATTGCAAGAAATTCACAAACTTTTTCTTGTAACTGTGTTAGATTTTGGGAGATCAAACTAGGGTAGCACTTAGGGGAGTATATGGAACAGAGGAACCTAGGAGCACAAGTGCTTAGTTTTTCTGAAAACTGCGTCACCAATACATAGGGTAGTGAAGAAGGCATTTGGCATACTGGTCTTCATCAGTTAGAACACTGAGTATAGAAGTTATAGTTATAGAAGACGTTGGAGAAGCTGCACTGGGAGTATTTTCGTACAGTTTTGGTCACCCTGTTATCAGAAAGATGTTAAACTAGAAAGAGTGTAGAAAAGATGTACCAAGATGGTGCTTGGAGTTGAGTTTCTGAGTTACAAGGCGAAGTTTCATAGACTATTTTCCAGAATGTAGGAAATTGAGGGGAGACCTGATATAGGTATATAAGATCATAAGGAGCATAGACAGGGTGAAGGCACATTGTCTTTTTTCCAGGGAGGGTTTAAGAACAAAGGCTGGGGATCTGGTTCACGAAACAATAGGCTAGAGATTTGAAAGGGACACAAGACGCAGTTTGTTGCACAAATTATGGTGTGTATTTTAAATGAGCTGCCAGATGTAGTGGCTGAAGCAGGCACTATTTAAACATTTAAAAGAATTCTAGTTAAGTGCATGGATAGAAGAGGTTTAGAAGGTTATGGGTCAAATGTAGATGTGACTCTCTGGGCAACACAGTCGGCATAGATAAGCAGGGCCAGGGTATCTGTTTCCATGCTGTATAACTTTTACCCCATTGGAGGCTTCAATGTCCATTACCTAGAAAGACATTATACCACTACCATCAAGCCATTCTAACTAAATTGCTTAAATTTAAGGGACATAGTTTCCAGATTGGTCCTACGGCAGTTACAAGGAAACCTCACATATGAGAGTGAATCGTACTTGTCCTATTTTCCATCAATCTGTATGTCACAGATGTCTGCCAAAGTACAGACAGAGTACCCATCCCACAGTCCTGTCTTTACACTGAGAATCCATCCTGTTGTGATTTATTTCCTTGTTCTACTCAAAACTAATATGGAAAAGAATTAATAGCTGGTTTGGCTATCCACAAAATACTCCAGGCCATCAACAGCAGGCATTTCCCCCCATTCTTTTAGTTTTATTTTCTTAAATCATAATGATTTAAATATCAATCACAATCTCATTGCAGATGATTGCAGGGAAAGCATTTCAACACAACACATTGATTAAATGTTCTACAGGAAGGAGGCTGAATAAGCTAATGAAATAATAGAAGAAACATTGAACTAGCTGTGAATACTTCATGTCAAATGTCTGCCATGAATTTTAAACTATCAGAATAACCAAGATATATTTAAGTTCAACAGATGCCACATGCCTTTGTATTTATAGCTCCAAGTCTTGTGGTATTGTTCTGAGGACTGCCAACACCAATGCCTATTAAAGGTATAAAAAGTCAGCACATTCCATGTGTCAAAGGATTTACATTAGGATAAGATCTGTAACTTATGCTTTCAGATATGTGCAAATGCATTATTTCCTTCTGTTCTTGAATATGTTTGCTTATTGGAAACAGAGAAATAATTCCACTTAAATTATATACTGTAAGAAAAATTAATGAACATTTGCAGTTTTTTTTTGTGCTGAAGCTCTTGCAACTTGTTTCAAACCCCCTGGTTTTATATTAGATAACTCAATGTGCTGCATATTTTACTCATTTCCATAAATAACCCTACTTGTAAGCTAATCTATTCAATATATTTGTTCTTGAAGTGATATGATGCAGACAAGAACCCTCATGGTCAATGCAAAGATTATTTTCCCCATTACATGCTTTGTCTAAGATAAAGAGCTTTTAAGTTTTTAATCATAGTATCTGCAGACCTATTCATGGAAGCTGACTCTTATAGTGAGAACAAGAAAAGTAAGAAGGATCAAGTGAAGGATTTACTGAGTGATTTATGAGTTGACCTTGCTAGATCATCTGCAAAATATCGTAGATACTAGAAGTGTGAAATATAAAGAAAATTTTCCAGAAACCCTTTGCAGATCAGGCAATGTCTGTGAAGAGAGAAACAGTTCAGATTTCAGGACAAGGAAATTACATCTCAAATTGATTTCAGCAAGAAACTCAGTAGCTTTTTTAACCATTTGCGATAAAAAGGCCTAAATGGGAATTTTTAAAGGAGAGATCATAGAAACATAGAAAATAAGTGCAGGAGTAGGCCATTCGGCCCTTCGAGCCTGCACCGCCATTCAGTATGATCATGGCTGATCATCCAACTCAGAACCCTGTACCTGCTTTCTCTCCATACCCCTGATCCCTTTAGCCACAAGGGCCATATATAACTTCCTCTTAAGTATAGCCAATGAACCGGCCTCAACTGTTTCCTGTGGCAGAGAATTCCACAGATTCACCACTCTCTGTGTGAAGAAGTTTTTCCTCATCTCGGTCCTAAAAGGCTTCCCCTTTATCCTTAAACTGTGACCCCTCGTTCTGGACTTCCCCAACATCAGAAACAATCTTCCTGCATCTAGCCTGTCCAATCCCTTTAGAATTTTATACGTTTCAATAAGATCCCCCCTCAATCTTCTAAATTCCAGTGAGTATAAGCCTAGTCAATCCAGTCTTTCTTCATATGAAAGTTCTGCCATCCCAGGAATCAATCTGGTGAACCTTCTCTGTACTCCCTCTATGGCAAGAATGTCTTTCCTCAGATTAGGGGGTCAAAACTGCACACAATATTCTAGGTGCGGTCTCACCAAAGCCTTGTACAACTGCAGTAGAACCTCCCTGCTCCTGTACTCAAATCCTTTTGCTATGAATGCCAACATACCATTTGCCTTTTTCACTGCCTGCTGTACCTGCATTCCCACCTTCAATGACTGGTGTACAATGACACCCAGGTCTCGTTGCATCTCCCCTTTTCCTAATCGACCACCGTTCAGATAATAATCTGTTTTCCTGTTCTTGCAACCAAAGTGGATAACTTCACATTTATCCACATTAAATTGCATCTGCCATGAATTTGCCCACTCACCTAACCTATCCAAGGCACCCTGCATCCTCTTAGCATCCTCCTCACAGCTAACACTGCCACCCAGCTTTGTGTCATCCGCAAACTTGGAGATGCTGCATTTAATTCCCTCTTCTAAATCATTCATATATATTCTAAACAACTGGGGTCCCAGCACTGAGCCTTGCGGTACCCCACTAGTCACTGCAGCCTTGCGGTACCCCACTAGTCACTGCACTAGTCAATTGTGAAGTCTTTGGAATTGAAAGGCAGGAGAGATTAAATGATAAAATAAGTTGTGTAAAATGAATTGGAGAATAAGTAAATGTGAAATGAAGTCTGGAAATCTGAAATTAAAAATATCTGAAATGTTGTCAATATGAAATTGAACTCCATATTGACTGAGGAAAAGCTTTAATGTCCCCAGTAGATCTGCTTGAAGAATTGTTAAGGAATGTCAAGAGTCATGACAAAAGCTGGCAAAGCCAAGACAAAAAGTTTTTATCACATTAAACTTACTGCAACTCTTTTCACTGTACATTGCATAGTCATATATTGCACTGTACATTGCCTGTCCTAGCCCCAGTTACAAGATTGTTATAGCCTCTAGCTGCACAATTTACATTCTAAATATTGAGCATTTATACCTATTCTTGTGGCTTCATAACTCAGTGTGTGTGGATCAAACACGGATTTATTTTTAAATCCTGCAGAATGGTTTTGGCCCGAAACTTCGACTGCACTCGTTTCCATAGATGCTGCCTGGCCTGCTGAGTTCCTCCAGCATTTTGTGTGTGTTACTTGGATTTCTAGCATCTTCAGATTTTCTCTTGTTTCAATTTAACATATCATAATTACAAAAAAATGTTAAAGAAAGGACAAAATCAGTATAAAAATCAGATTTGAGAAATACTAAATAAAACCAGTGAACAAAACAGTCAAAAATTGTCATCAAAATTTCATAGGATAAAAGTAAAGCTTTTTTTTTGTTAGGAATAAAGGAAGCAGCAAAGCAAATTGTAAATATAAACCATCTTTGAGTGGTATCTACTATTAAGAACTGATAAACAGGACACAGAAATAATAATAATTATAATAATAATAATAGTCAACAGGAAATTAAGAGAAGTAATTCATGTTTGGAAAATTTCTTTTTTAAGGTTATAACATATATGATGGCAGATAAGATGGAGATGACCCAGTCTGTCTTTTCTTTCTGTTTACTTTCTATCATCAGCAAAATAATAGGAACTCTTATTGACAATGCTTTATTCACCATAACTTGTTATTTAATGCCCATTTTAGATTTCCTCTGATCCATTTAGCTCCCAATCTCATCAAAGCTGTGATCCAGCTGTCAACCTAAGAATTGAATTCCAGGTGTGAAGCCACAATTAATGGCTTTGGCATAAAGGTAGCAGTTTACCAAGTGTGGCATCACAATACTCTGGTAAAACTGAAATCAATGGGAATCAACAGAAAAAACACTCCAGTGGTCAAAGTATTACCTTGCACAAGCCAATATATTTGTTGTGGTCAATCCCAACCTGGAAATCTGCAAGTACATTGTCCCATGCCCAATAATCTTCAGCTGTTTTATCAGCAACTTTCAATCAAAAGAGGACATCTTTGCTAATGATAGCACAATGTTTGCAACCCTTCAGTGAATGAAGCAGCCTTTGCTTGTATGTAGCAAGATCTAGATGATAAATGACAAATAACATTGTGCAGAAGTGCCAGGTAGCAACCATTTCCACCAAAAGAGAATCTAGCCACATACCCTTGACAATCAATAACATTAACAATACTGTGCCCCCCACATCAGTATCAACAGTAATCAGAAAATAGTAATCAAATGGACCAGCCACATAAATACCTTGGCAACGAGGGAAAGTCAAGTCTGGGCATCTTATGGAAAGTGGCTGATATTCCTGACACTCCAAGGCCTTTCCACCATCTACAAGTCTGGAGTGTGATGAAATATTCTTTACTTTGCTGATTAAGTGTAAGTCTAACAACTCCCCAGAAGCTCAACACCAACCAGGATAAAGCAGCCTACTTAACTGTCCTTTCATCCACCAGCCTGAGCATTCATTCCCTCTATCTCCAGCACCTAGTGATTACAGTGTGTACCATCTGTAATTTGCCCTGCAAGTTCTTGCCTAAGCTATTTTGACAGCACCTCCCAAACCCTTGATCTCTACTACCAAGAAGGACAAGGGATTTGAATGATGAGAACTCGTAGGTTCCCTCCCAAATTTCGTGTGATTCTTCATTGTCACTAGATCAAAACGCTACAGCACCATGCGAGTACCTTCACCAGAACGACTGAAGGTGTATAAGAGGGCAGCTCACCTCCACCTTCTCTAAGACATTTGGGGATGAACAATAAATGCTGTCTTTGCCAGTTCTGTCCAGACCCTGAAAATGAATAAAAGTTATGTTTTTTCTGAACTCCCAGAAGGTCCTCAATAAAGTGCCACACAAGAGATTACTGAACAAGATGTGACCTCAATAGGATTGGAGATTTAATACCAGTGTTGCTTAAGGATTGGTTAGTAAACAGAACAGGAATAACTGGATAATTTTTAGATAGTAGGTCCCTGCTGTTCAGTACTAGGATCCTGACTGCTTGTGATCTATATCCATAATAAGGTTGAGGAGTTCAAATGTAATATATAGAGTGTTTATACAAAGCTATGGGGTGGTGTGTGTTCTGAATAAGATGCTGAGATAATTGCTAAGTGAATGGGCAAGGACATAGAAAAGGGACATAATATGGGAAAAATGATATCTACTTTGTTAGAAAAAGTGGAAAACTGGAGTACTTTCCTTAAATGGTTTAAGTGTTCAGAGGGACATGTGTGTTCTAGTACATGAATTGCTGTTTATTCTGCAATTGGGAAAACAAATAGTAAGTTGATCTTCATTGCTAGGGCATTTGAATTGTGAGAAGAACATCTTACTTCAATTATTTAGGGTCCTAGTGAAGCTACATCTGGAATATGGACAAGGACTGATAAACTGGAGGGAGCACAGCATAGATTCACCAGATTGATGCCTGGGTCAAGACTAGATTGATATATGAGGAAACTAGGATTAGACTTTCCAGAGTTTAGAAGAATGAGAGGTAGTCTCATTGAAACCAAGAATTCGCATATGGTTTGACACAGAGATATTTCTTCTGATTGGCTCACTTTGAACCATTGGTTAAAGATTATAAATAAGGTGTTAGCTATTCAACAATGAAAGACACAGCACCACCCTAGGTTAGTGAAGCTGGAATTCAGCTATGTCACTGAGTGTATTCATGTCAGAGATCTATAGTTTTTTTAAATATTTGGACAAACAAGAGGTATTGGTTAAGTGCACAGAAGTGTGCTGAGGTGTAAGTTTAGGCATAACTTAATTGAATGCAAAACAGGGCTGCATTGCCTACTCCTGTTTCTGTTTGTAATGTCCTTGTGAATTCATGTGCATATGTATCAAAGAGAAAAGACAATTGTACAGTACTGTCTTTGGCAAATGCTCTGATTTCTTGTTGTAACAGGAAACTGCTATTTGAATGTACAATCTACATAACACCATATTTAATGATTTCATGTTATAGCTAACGCATGCAAGAATTAACTTTTGGGATTTAGAATTACAATTTAAATAATTATTATACCTATTATAATCAGTAGGTATGTATGGATAGTAATGTAAAATTTATTTTATGATGTTCCAGATTAATCTATCATCAACTGAAGGAGTATAATGAATGACTGTAAAATCATTGACCAATCTGGTAGGTAGTTTCAGAATTCATTGGTTCAAATATCTAATTTGATTTCATCATCAATTTGTAGTTTTTTATGGTAGAATAAGTAAATTATAATAAATCTAAATATGATGATAATATATCATAAAGTGATCTAAAAATATAACATCTCACTTTATTTGTTTGTAAGCATTGGTAATAATATCATTACCAAAAAAGTTTTAATTATCATATTTTGTCAATTATCCATTAATTCTATATTCATTATATATAATAATGGATTATTATGAACAGAGGACTATAATAATACTTAAATCTCCAGCAGTGTTGAAGCGATGTCATTACAGTTGACTGTTCAAGAAAAAAATATGCTTTGCTGATGGAGATTTTATTTTAATGCTTCCTGTCCTCCAGCATAACTTCTTTTTCATAGTGACTACCAGAAGCAAGCCATCCACAAAAAATCTTGAAGAACTATTCATACAATTTATCATTGCTTTCTATTTCAATAGTTTTATAACTAGAAATTTGATCATGACATTTTTTGCTAAATCCCCAAGCCACGATCCTTTACCAAAATGCAGATTTCTACCAGAACTTTTGTTCTGCTTTGCACCAGTAGGCATTGGAGGCCTAATGCATCAAATGTACACAGAATTACATCATACATTACATACATACCAGAGAAGGCACAGAAGAGATTTACAAGGATGCTGCCTGGACTGGAGGGTTTGAGTTATAGGAAAAGCTTGGCCATGCTGGGTCTTCATTCTTTGGAGTGTAGGAGGATGAGGGGTGACCTCACAGAGGTTTATAAAATCATGATGGGTAGGGATAATGTGGACAGTCATAATCTATTCCCTAGGCTTGGTGAGTCTAAAACTAGAGGGCACCGATACAGGATTAGAGAGAAGAGATTTAAAAGAGATCAGAGAGATAACTTCTTAACACAGAGGGTACTGAGTATCTGAAATGAGCTACCAGAGAAAGTGGTAGAAGCAGGTACAATTATGATATTTAAGAGGCATTTGACTGGGTACGTGGGTGGGACGGTTTTGGAGGATTACGGGCTGAATGTGGGTAACTGGGACGTTCAGGGAGGATGTTACGGTCGATATGGACATGTTGGGTCTAAATACCTGTTTCTGTGCTATATTACTCAATGATACTAGTTATAGTGAAACGTTCATCTAAAGTATTTGAAGCTGAAATAGACACATACTGTTTCAGAAAATCCAGAGAACCATGTTTTCACATGCTGTTTAGAGAACTGCTCAGCTACTTGATACTTAGTTTTCTGAATCGTCACTAGAAAGCTATTAGATATTCTTCATTGACTTTACCAATTTCTCATGTTGCATGTTTGGCAAAAGTAGTTTTGCAGTTGTATCACAGGATGTACTTCATGAGCTGGAGCCATCTCAGTCAGATCAAGGGTGACTGAGATCTGCAAGAGGGGATGCAAAGTCAGGCTTATATCTGCAGAAATAATCACATAGTTTAGGGACCAATCTACTATCTCCATCTCTCTGAAAAAATATTGCTGAGATAAATATTTTTTAAGTTAGTAGTGATAGAGAACTGCAACCTTTTGAGGACACTTTTGCCTGGACTGTGTCACTGAGTTCAATGTCAGTGACTTGAAGTTATTTTTGTACTGTCTGATCTATGCAATAGATCTGCATGGCAGCACTAGGGAAACTACATTTGTTCTCTGCTCAGGAAAACTGGACTTGGTCTGTGCTCAAGCAAAATGGGACAAGAGAAAGGAATACAAGTTTTCAATAATTGCAGATTTTGTGGAAGTTCAGAGAGTCATAGGCTATACTTCTAAATGAAATACAAGGCTCAACACTAATTGTTCATGTAACTAAACACATTCTCTAAAATTTCTCAAAGTCAGTGGTATGTACCAGGGAAGCTTGTATATTCTTTGACAGTCCGCCATTCATATTTCATTTACTACTCTGTAAGAGATGGATTTGTGGAGATAACAGGTTGAATCTTTGAAGGTAAGATATTTGCCCTCTTTCCTGACCCTATGTTCCAGCTAATGCAACATGCTCGTTTTTAATGGCTATGACCAGAGCCTGCAGGAGAATGATCTTGAGATCCTCAAAATCAAGTCTCTGCGTCATCAAGAGATTAAAATGGAAATAGACCCTGCAACACTCCAGAGATTCATGGCATTCAGAGTTCAGTGCATTGTTGATGAGAAGAGGCAGTGAGGTAGTTCCTTACTGTCTCAGGTGTGTATCAGTAGTAGGTCCTGAGACAACCATATTTTCAAAATGCAGTTCTGGCTTGAACCCCATTTGATCAGCCCAAGTCCTGACCAGCTCAGTTACTTAATCCTAGTCCCATTGCTCTTCTATTGTTTTGAGGCACTCTGTACCTCAGTATCCAAGCAGCTGCTCTGAGGCAATTCAAAGCTTTTAAGTTTGCTTCACACAATTAAAGAAAATCAATATTAATTTCAACAGTTAAAATTAAACTTACATTATCTTTTTTTCTGACTCTCCTGAATGCCAGTTAAGTAATGTCATTGTGGTTGAGGAGACAAAGAATTGATGAAACATCACTGAAAGTCAGTGATCTCAGAGGTCGGGTCAACAGGTATTGAGAAGACCAGCAATCCCCAGGTCGGAGGTTGTACAGGCAGGAGTTCTAAGTGACAGTCAGCAACCTGCCACCCCCTTTTCCCATTACCGGGGTTGGTGGTCCATAATCGAGACCCAAAGATCAAAGTCCTATGATCGGTGAGTCCTGGGTCGATACCCAGAGGTCACTGAGGTCTGGAAGGAAAAGACAGAGATCTAAGTGCAGAGGTCGGTGAGTCCTAAGGAAGAAGACTCTGCATCAGCTTGTCTGGAGATCAGAGGCCTGATGACTGCAAGTCTGTGCCAGGAACTTGAGGTTAGAGGCCCAAAGGCTGAGACTGAGAGTCCAGGGGCCAAGGACTGGAGACCTGCAGGTAGCCTTTCCTGAAGTTGGAAGCCTGTGCAAGTGGGTGGGTCAGTGGAAAAGAGCTTGATGTGCTGTTGTTGTTGCTGCTAATGCTTGTGTTGTTCTACTGAACATGGTGAACATGCTGTGTTGGCACCAGAATGTGTAATGACACTTGCAGGTTGCCCCCACAGATCTTTCAAACTACGTATCTCACTGTATGTTTCCATATACATATGATAAATAAATCTAAAACTGAACTTCAAAAGCATTAAAGTTAGGAGGCCAATAAAACATCAAACTAAAGTAAAATAAGTAAGATAAATCAAACACCTTTCTTACACTTTCCTATCTATTCCACAACATGAGCCTGAAAGAACAATTCCTCAGAGCCATGTTGTGGAGTGCCAGCCAGCACAATTGTCTCCTGGGCTGGCATAAGTCCAGGATTTACTTACCAGGAGGCAGCTGAAAGAGATGATTCCCTTCGAAATTCCAGCCAAGCAGTTAAGGCACATTAAATGACTAACTCAAAGGAGAGTATTTATTTTCCTGATCCTATTTCTGATTGTTTCATTTTTTTTTCCTGTTCTAATATCACTGAAATCAGAACAAATGTAATTCTTATTTTTTTTTATTTCAATGTGCTTAAGTTTTTAGCAAATTGAGAAGTGTTTGTGATGACCATTTTCTGTAAATAACAGTGCTGACAATGTACTTGTTTTCTGTTGTGTTGGTGCCTTGACTCGACTGTCCAAATCCAGGCATAAAACAAATGACTATGTTCACATTATTTGTGAGAGAATGCACCATTGTTCACTCATAGTTTAGACCGACATATGGAATAGGCAGTTGGATTACAAACAGAGCTTCAGAATTTCATGAGTGTTAGGAATTTGCAGTGTCTAAATCCAGGCCCTCATCCCCATAAGTAGCAAATAATCCATCCATGTCCAATTGATTTAAAAGCATTCCAAATCTGCAGTAAAGTCAGCAGAAAAAGCTATATTTAACAATGTTCTTTGAATAGATTGCATGCAATATATCTTCTCTGCTTTTGTTCAGTAATCATATCCATCTTGTTAATGCTGAGACTCAGTGATAGAATTAGCAGGTTATGAATTAACAGAGGTATTCCTTTATTATCTTCAATTCAGTTGTTTGACAAGAAGATTGAAAGCATGCTGAGTCGATACTTGAAAGTCCTTTCAGCACGTGCAGATGCTGCATATACCCAGTAAATGAAAGCGGTTTCTCTGACACAACAGTTCAAGCTGACAGCTAATATAAGGAAATGATGTACAATAGGATGATGCATTAGAAATATACTAATTCAATTCAATTCAAGTTTAATTGTCATTCAACCATGCGTGAATACTCATGAATACAGCCAAATGAGACAGCGTTACTCCAGGGCCAAGGTGCAAAGCACAGTACCAACAGTCACACATAGAACGAAGCACACATAACATGTACAAGGTAGGAAGCACATATTGGTATCGTAGCCACGCAAAAATAAGAGTCCAAACTCGAGCCATTGATCTACAGTCAACCGAAATAGAGCATGTTTTCTGCCGCGTGACCACTGGTGGCATCATCGACTCTAGCCTGGATGCCCTAGTGAAGTGCACCAGTTCCAAAGCCTCTCTCCTGGTGGCTGTAAACAGGCGACACTGCAGCTTAAGGCCTAGTCCTTGCATATACAAGGTAACAAGCACGTATAGTAGAATTAGATCATGCTTTGTTTTTTTTTTAATTCTGACCTGTATCATTGCAACCCTGGTACCAGGAACTCCTCTACTATCCTGGCATCCAGCTTCTGTGTGATGTGCTTAATGAGTAATTTTATAATTGACTCAGCACTCTATCCCCTTTTAATGGACATTTAAAAGAAAAACAAATTTACAGTTATCAGAAGAAAGAGATTCTTGTATGTAGTGGCTATGCAGTGCAACTGGTTAAAATCTATCTTTAGAGATTTCCTTCACTTAACTAAAATGTATTTCCAAATCACAGAGTCTCAAAAAATTTGGTTGCAATCAGGGATAGATCATTGATTGGACAGGGACTTCTCAATTAAACAGAGTTTTTTAGGATTCCCTAAAATCTTAAATCCCAGCTTAAGTGTCAACAGAAAAGTTAGGAAAAGTTAGGAATATAAATATTTGATCCAGTCTTCAGGGTATCTTGAGGTAGATTATACTGTAAGTGTTGTTTGCTACTTCCAACCAATAAAAAAGCACATAAAATGTCATGTAAAAAACTTTAAGAAATGCATTTCTGTTTTTTATGGACAGAACAATTGAAACCAATATCAAACATGAAAGAAGAAAATTCTAATAATAAACAACGGGAAACTTCACTGATGCCTGGTCTTGGCTACATGACAACTGGTGAGGAAAGATTCCGAGGACGCCGTAATGTCATTTTTGATTCTGATTCTGACTACGTGAAGTTGGCAAAGAGAGGTGGTCTGCGAGGTAATGCTCTTGTATCTAAAAAAATATTACCTCCACAACTGTCAGTGCTTCTCAGAATATAGCAAGGCTCGCAACTTCTGGAAGTCAAAGCAAAAAAAAGCAAAAAGCAGTGGAGGGACCTTTACAGAATAATGGAATGTAAATGATGTCTGCTAGTTTGCAGCAAGAGAGCATTTGATCTATCTAGTATCCTTGCACTTCTAGTAAATAACTTTTGATTCACTGTTTTCAACCCCCTCGTCACCTCCCTTTCTCCTACCAGCACAAAGTTACAGATTTCTGAAAAAGAGTTATTAAGAAAGAAGTCTGCATTCCCAGTTTGCATTCTCCCACCCCATCTGAGAAGAAAACTTACCTGCATTATTGAATTCAGCAACTAATGAAAATACCATTTTTTCTCAGCAGAAAAACATATCAGCTCATTATCGAAATCTACAATTTCAGATAACACTTTTGTCAGAACTGGCCAATTCCACTGTAAGCCATCTAGCTAAGATATTGGCTTTGTTTTTTTTGCTTTTATTAGCATAGCCTGACCAGGATATATATTGTGATAAGGTGATTTGGGGCAGGTTTGGTTGGATAAATAGAGGATTTAGCAACTATGGCCGAACTAGCAGAACCACTTGTGATATCACTCAGTAAGACTTGTAATGGATGGAGAGCCCGATATGTAGCTTTCACATTATGCAGGCTAACCTGATCAAACCGTTGGTGTATTTGGCTTGGAATGCATTGAGGATAAAAGCAGCGACTAAGTTTTATTCAGTATCATCAAAACAGTGTTAATGTATTTCAGAATTGTGCACACAGTAATGGAGTTTCTAAAATACCAGTATTATTGATAGTGGCAGCAAGGTCAAAGTGTCTTTCAAATATTTGTTTGCCGAAAGTGGATTCCTTTGAGATAAATTTCAATTAATTTGGTCAACATAAAGACATGTTCTGTTTAATATAAAATACGGCTGTCAGAAACCACACTGTGTGTGCACATTCCCCTTGCTAGCCTCCCATCCTTCCTTCCTCCCTCCCATCTCTGCTTCACTAACATAGATAACATTTCTAAGCTACTTTCTCTTTAGTCGGTGATTCTGTGCCGTTGCATGTACAAGCAAAATGCTACAACAAAACACCAAGAAACACCAGCAATCAGGATATTTCTGACAGCTAACTTTTGCCTGTTTATTTATTTATTTATTGAGATATAGCATGGAATAGGCCTTCCCAGCCCTTTGAACCTCATTGCCCAGTGATCCCCTGATTGGCCAGTAATCCCCTGATTTAATCCTAGCCTAATGACAGGACATTTTACAAGACCAATTAACCTACCAACCAGTTCATCTTTGGACTGTGGGAAGACATCACGGAGCGCCCAGAGGAAACCCATATGGTCACAGGTGGAACATACAAACTCTTTAACAGACAGTGGCGGGAATTGAACCTGGGTCACCTGTACTGTAAAGTGTTATGCTAACCACTAGACTACCATGCCCCCCCCCCCATGTGTTATTGACTATCAGATTGCAGAAATGTATTTGAAAATCTGGAAAACATTGCAGTTGTCCTTCAGCCCTCACAAATCAAAGCCATTCCAG
Organism: Hemitrygon akajei; assembly: GCF_048418815.1. Classification (NCBI taxonomy): domain Eukaryota; kingdom Metazoa; phylum Chordata; class Chondrichthyes; order Myliobatiformes; family Dasyatidae; genus Hemitrygon; species Hemitrygon akajei. The sequence continues at coordinate 180,563,060 of NC_133128.1, forward strand.
AAATTAGTACTGTTATCGAACTGCTTTGCTGGTAATCGTGCCTCTTAACTGAAGTCTCTTAAAGCTTCCACCAATTCTAAATCTCCCAGTTCAGTAAATCTACCAGGAGAGGCATTATCAAAGATTCAAAGATTCTAAGTACATTTATTATCAAAGAATGTATAAATTATACAACCTTGAGATTGGCCTGATTACAGACAGCCACAAAGCAAGAAACTCAAAAGAACCCAGTTAAAAAAAGACCGATACCCAATTTTCAGAGAAAGCAAAAAAACCCCCACAAATCATGCAAATAATGAAAGTCAACAGCATTTCAAACCAAATTGAGCCCATAGTCCCAGAAGCGGGAGCAGCAGGAGTAGGCCCATAGTTTGGTGTCAGTTCATCACACAGCAGGGCTTCACACTGTGAAGCTCGCAGACATGAAAAGCATAGCAGCCGGAACAGTCTCACAGCCTCAGTGCTGTGATAGAGCAGGCGGAATCAGACTGACTCTCACCTCTGGTCCCAACACACAATCTCTTCAGTCAATGTGTTCTCTCTGAAATGAGAGCATCTATATACCAATTCACAATGGAGAAGTTTATCTGCTTCATTTCTATATTGCCAAGGGATAAGAATTCAATGATTTCTCATATACTTATATATCATTTGGTAATAATTTTAGTACTGTTAAGTTGAATATTGTTTTCATTTTGCTTACAGATTTATTGACTTTTAGTGACTTCCCCACAAAAACTGCATGTGCTTCCTTCAAGAAACCTGAGTGGCTGACTTCTGAGTCTACATTCCAAGGAAATAATCAGTAAGTGGCTGTAGAATTTGTTCCTCTATGACACCATTTTTCTTCATCTCTGAAAATAATTTGTGATGTAATTAGGAGCATTTTTTGTATCATAACAATATTTTACCACCCAAAAGATCTTGCAAATCTACAGATGTGATAGAAATGATTGGCTTCTTATTTAGTTCAACTGTTATGATTCCCTTGAAAGCCATAATAATATAACATTTAGGTTATTTTTATATTTTTAGTGAGTTGTCAAAGTACCTAAAGACTTAACACAATACATTGCTTGGAAACAGGCCAGTTAAAATAGGATGAGTGACTTTCCCATCCTGCAAAGTCTACCTATTTTCTGTTGTAATCTTGTCATCTGAGTATCCAGCTGGAGCATAAATTTGACTGTCTCAGATTACATTTTAGAGCATTTTTGAGCCCTGTAAGAAATGTTAACTGGCCACCAGAGCACAGATGTTTTGGAAAGAAATTCAGTGAAGGACAGAAGTAGCATATTTTATCTTCTGCACATATCATTTTGTAAGGATAAACTATGGACATTTTCTAATATTTTCAGAAATGTATCAACTTTCTTGTGGTAAACCATGTATATTCTGGTCATGCCCCTCTGCTGACTGCTCCTGTGGCTCCTCCCACAGACCCCTGGATAAAGGCAATTGTATCACTGCTCCTCCCACAATCCAGGGCGGTCATCCAGCATGGACGTGGTCCATTTTGCTGCTAATAAAAGCCTTTCAGTATTTACTCTACTTCCAGTCTTTTGGAGTTATTGATAGTGCATCATTTCTTCAGGTTCCTTTTGTAACCCTCAGGTTCTGTCAGCTGCATAAGTCTAGGAAAGACAATCTTTGGCCCCACCAAATGTATAAGATTGAGGTGTAAAACCTCCTGTTTGTGTGGATGCTGCGTGATGTGTCACCTTATTACAAATCAATACCACGAAATAACAGACAGTACATATGCAGACATATAACAGACATATGCAGTTAAATGATTTAGCCTTATAATTCGTAATTTGACTAAAGGGTTACTAAAGTAAAACAAAAAGAAAAGGGCCCATTTATATGGAACAGTCTAATGTGCACAAGTTGTAGCTCACGGTTTCCCTTCTGCTGGTCCTCCATCAATTTCCCAGGGCTTCGTCGACTCTTGGTCTTACTCCAAGTCCACTCCTTTCTGGAGTCTACAACCTCTCTGTTCTGGCACCTTTTCTCTCCATCTTCTGCCAAACAAAAGACCCAGATCACCTGGGTCTCAGGCACATATCAAGAAAAACACTTTCTCTTCATTGGACGGCGCACATTACAAAGCCCCCGTTATCTCTAGCCATAACCCAAGCACTGCTGCTACAGAAAAGCCATTACATTAACAGTGCTTCTACAGAAAGACCATTACATTAGCAGTGAAACCTTTCCCAGGGTGTTACACTTGCTAGTGGGAACCTGGTTATTGCTTTCAACATTAGATTCTGCCATCAGATGTACTATTTACGCTATGAAATATTACTCAAAGCATTCCCAATATTTCTCATACTTCCCTTACAAGATAAAAAGCCATTCAACACAATGGCTCTCAGAATTACCCCAACTATCTTATTCCCTTACTTATTTCTCTGTAATCTATTCCCTCTCACAAGCTCATTAACTCTCTCAATTCTCTTATCACCCAACTCCACTAGGGACAAATTACAGCTACTTACCAACCAACATAGATTTAGAATGTACGAAGAAACTGGAGCATCTGGGGAAAACCCATGTAGTCATGTGCTGGATGTGTAAACTCCATGCACATAGCAATTAGAGATCAAGATTGAACCCAAGCTAAAGCAGCAGCTCTACTTGACTTGGCACTGTGCTGACAATATAAAATACACTTTCTCCTTACAGGATAATCCAGAAGAAATTTTCAGATTCTATGTCTCAAGACACATTCCTAGATGAATCAGAGGGCAGAAACTGCAACCTTTCACCAATTGAGGCAGCTGAACGACAGTTACATGAGAAGGAAGAAAATCAGGAAGAGTCAAGAAACATTTGGGTAATATTGCAAATTATAATTATGCTGAAACTCATAAATATAATTGTGAATGTGATATTTATAAAGAACTCTTAATTTGGGGAGGGGGTTTGTCAAATATGTCATTTGGGCTCATCTGATATAGTTTTTCTTCTAATGCTAAAACAATGATGAATGATGGAAAGATTCTTTCAGTGGCAGAGGTTTATCATCACGTTCTCTCATCAATGGCATTTTAACCTACACTTTTGAGCAGATATTGAGTAGACAAACCTGGACCCAGCTGTGTTTTCATTCAGAAATGTATTTGGGTTCCTAAGATTTTATCAGTGCTGATTTTAATTTTAACCATGAGATGAGTATGTGAAGCCATTATAATTGAACTATCAGATGAAGGGGGCATTCATGTTTTTCTTTAATTTTGAAATCTAATGGTGATATTTATTCAGGTCTTTTGAGGGTTTGGACCTTCTTTATCCCATGTCTACCCTCATAATGGGTCTCAGCAGCAGTTTTTCTGTCGCTGAGTAGTCATAAATTCAGTTGGCTGGCACATTGGACCAAGTGAGAGCATATATGAATAGAAAAGAAAGATACTGGATTTATTTTGTATTTTTCATATAACCAGGGCAAAATGTTTCATAGCTAATTAAGTTCTTTTGAATTGCTATGACTGTAGAAAAGCAAGAAGCCACAACTGCCAATTGAGCACACGGCATCTCACATAAATACTGAGATTATCTCTCATGGAGGTGTTGTTTAAGAAAGTAGTGTTTACCAGAACTCTGCTGCTCTTTATGAAACATAGTATTGATCCACTTCCAATTCAGATTCAGTTTATTGTCATTTAGAAACCACAAATGTAATGCAGTTAAAAAATGAGACAACATTCCTCCAGAATGATATCACAAAAGCATATGACAAAACAGACTACAACAGAAAATCCACATAACGTTTGGCAATCCCCAATCCAGAGTCTGGAGAGGCTGCTGCGTATTAATATCACGCTACCGTCTTAGCGTGTTCCCCAGAAAGGAGCTCCAAATCCAAATCACTTGACACAGGAATCCCCAGTTTAATATCCCACCTGAAAGGCTGCACTTCCACTATGGCCAGAGCCCAATGGAGTCGATCACCCAATCACAACATAGCCTTCCTGGAGAAATTTGTCCACTTCTGGGAGAGACAGTCAAATTTTTAATTATTATTACCACCTAATTCATCTGCCACATAATCAATTCTGTACAAACAACATGCAGGCAGCGAGTTCAGATAGTACATGTACTAAACATAGAATAGTACAGAGAAAATCATCATGGCTCTAGATATGAGTGGCACACAAACTCATGAAGCATTTAAGAAAAAGGAGTATAACAAAGAGAGACAAGAGATGGCACCCCATGTTAGCTGCACAGAATGGATATCTGAACCTCTTGTCCTAGACTATCTTACCATGGGAAATAAATGGTAGAAGAGTCTAGTTCAAGAGGGCAAGACTTCAGGATTGAAGGATGTCCTTTTAGAACTGAGATGCGGAGAAATTACTTTAGTCAGATGGTGGTAAATCTGTGGAATTTGTTGCCAAGAGCAGCTGTGGAGGCCAAGTCATTGGGTGTATTTAAGGCAGAGATAGATAGGTTCTTGATTAACCAGGACATCAAAGATTATGGGGTGAAGGCAGAGGAGTGGGGATGACTGGAAGAATTGGATCAGCCCATGATTGAATGGCGGAGCAGACTCGATGGGCCAAATGGCCTACTTCTGCTCCTATATCTTATGGTCTTATAATTACAAAATTTCTCACAATATTACAATACCACTCTTCCTTGCATCAGCTGATACACAATACATGCATAGGCAATGATCTGAATGTTTCACTAAGAACCAAGAATTTTGAGGCTCAGAAATTTTTACTAGCTTTGAAAATGGGAATTAATTGTAAATGACTTTTAAGTTATTTTCAGTTCATGGTTAATGATGCTTTATCTTGAGGGATAACACCAGGCCATTTTCATAGTTATGTCCAAGAGCAAAAAGAATGCTATTCCCATTGCATTCCCAATGTATACAGGGAGGTAGCTACACCCAAATTGCAGGAAGCAGGTAACTGGGTGACCATCAGGAAGGACAGAGGAGATAGGCAACCAATGCAGAGTACCCCTATGGCCTTTCCTCTCAACAGCTGGTATACTGCTTTGGATATTGTTGGGGAGTTGAACTAGCAGAGGAAAGTCATGGTGGTCAGGTCTCTGGCATTGAGTCTGGCTCTAGGGCTCAGAAGAGGAGGGTGAAGAAGTGACGTGCAGTAGTGATAGGGGATCCATTGTTAACGTAGCAGACAGGAGATTCTGTGGACATGAAGGAGACATTCAGATAGTATGTTGTGTCCCAGGTGCCAAGGTCAGGGATGCCTCAGATTGGCTCCACAGCATCCTAAAGTGGGAGAGAGAGCAGCCAAATGTCATGGTACATATTGGTGCAAAGGTAAGAAAAGTGAGGAGATCCTAAAGAGAGAATATAGGGAGTTAAGTAAAAAGCTGAAATGCAGGGCCTCCAGGGTAGTAATCTCTGTATTGCTAACTGAGGGTAAGAATAGGATGATTTGGCAGATGAATGTGTGGCTGACGAATTGATGCAGGAAACAGGGTTTCAGGTTTTGGATCATTGATATCTCTTCTGTGAAAGGTATAACCTGTACAAAAATGGATGGGTTACACCTGAATCCTAAAGGGACCAATATCCTTCTGGGCAGGTATTTTAGAACTGTTGGGGAGGGGTTTAAACTACTTTGACAGGGGAATGGGAACTGGAGTGATAGAGCTGATGATGGGGTAGTTAATACATGTACATGCAGCGCATAGTGAGACTATGAGGAAATACAAGTAGAGGACAGGGCAAAGATTGCAGTCAGTTGGAGGTGTAGCATGGAAGCAATATTGGAAAGGGTGATGAATCCCTGGCTGAAGGTGTTATATTTGAATGCACGTAGTATACAGAATAAAGTAGATGACTTGTAGCATAGTCAGACATTGTCATGTGTGACATTGTGGGTATCACTGCGTTGTGGCTGAAAGAAGATCATAGTTAGGAGCTTAACATCCAAGGACTCACATTGTATTGAAAGGACAGGCAGGTAGGAGAGAGTGTAGGATGTGTCTGTTGGTAAAATATGAAATCAAATCCTTAGAAAGTAGTGACATAGGATTGGAAGTTGAAGAATTCTTGTGGATAGAGTTAAGAAACTGCAAGGGTAAAAAGACCCTGATGGGTATTATATACAAAGCTCAAACAATTGCCAGAATGTGGGGTATAAATTACGATGGGAGATAGAAAAGGCATGTAAAAAGGGCAATATTACAACATTTGTTGCTATTACTTAGAAGGCACTCGGGAGGCTGAAAGATCTGAAGGTAGGTAAGTCACCTGGACCAAATGGACTACACCCCAAGGTTAGTAATGGTTTTTCAAAATTCACTAGATTCTGGAATGGTTCCAGAGGACTGGAAAATTGCAAGTGTCACTGCACTCTTTAATAAAGGAGGGAGGCAGAAGAAAGGAAATTATAGACCAGTTAGCCTGACTTCAGTGGTTGGGAAGATGTTGGAGTCAATTATTAAAGATGAAGTTTTTGAATACTTGGAGGCACATGATAAAGTAGATCAGAATCTGCATGCTATCCTTCAGGGGAAATCTTGCCTGACAAATAACCGGCAGGATAGACAAAGGAGAGTCAGTGGATGCTTATACTTGGATTTTTAGAAGGCCTATGACAACATATGAAACTGCTGAACAAGATAAGATCCCATGATATTACAGGAAAGATTGTAGCATGGATAGAAGAGTAGCTGATTGGCAGGAGGCAAAGAGTGGAAATAAATGGGGCTATCGGAATATTGAAAGGCCTAGGAGGAGTGGATGTGGAGAGGACGTTTCCTATAGTGGGGGAATCTAGTGCCAGAGGGCACACCCTCAGAATAAAGGGATGTTCATTTAGAACAGAGTTGCAAAGAAATTTCTTTAGCCATAGGGTATTGAATATGTGGAATGCATTGTCAAAGACAGCTGTGGAGGACAAGTCATTGGGTATATTTAAAGTGGAGGTTGATAGGTTCTTGGTTAGTCAGGGCATCAAAAATTATGGAGAGAAGTCAGGAGATTGGAGTGAGAGGGATAATAAATCAGCCATAATGGAATGGTGTAGCAGAGTCGATGGGCCAAATGACCTAAATCTGCTCCTATGTCTTTTAGTTAATGTATTTGCCCTGTGACTGAATGTCCAATGAGTAAAGTGATGGCCTTCCATTCCTGATCTGAAATTGAATTTATATAAAATATGAAAACTTAAAGGAGGGGAGCAAAAGAAAACAGTTAAAGGTGTTTTGCTGTCAGGTGATACTTCTTGTAAATGGTAGATTGGTGTTTCTCAGACTTGAAATTGTATTCCAGAATTATCAAGCCTTAAAGTACCTTCAAGACAGCACTCTTTAATACAACCACGACCTGCTTTTTTTTTCGCAGATTTCCAGTGTATAAAGTTTTTTGATTTTATGAACCATTAACCTGGGATGCCTCTGTGATTATAATAATTTCAACAGTAACTCTAGTATTACTAAAGTTCAGTGTAGTGTCACAGTAATTCCCTGCAAGTAGTTAATTGTTTTATCTGCATTTAGTATTCAAACTAACTACACTCTATTTTTGACAATTCAGGTGAAATAGAGAACCTGTTTCAGGAAAGGAATTTAAAGCAAGCACTTACTTTCCATGCTCCTATTGATTTTTCAAAATAGTTTAAACACTTGACACAGGTCGTGGATGAAAGTCAGTTATTTTAGGATATTGTCTGTCTTCTAGCAACAGTCATTGACTGGTTGGCTTCATCTACATAAGACTACAGTCTCCTGCCCAACCATTTCACTGAAAATAATACATGGAGTAGAAAGAATAAAAACTAAAGAAATACAGTAGATTAAGTTGTAAAGATGAGACAGGCTGTTTTTAATCTGAAAGAATTGTTAACATCTGTAGATCCCTATATAATGAGAATATTAAAATCAATACCAAAACTTTTCATGAAATTTTTCTCTGGTGTAACATTTTCAGCACTCAGGGTCTCCGGAAGTTGACATTAGAAGGCAGCAGGATATAAATACACCAACCCAGCTTCAGATGGAGGCCATGACATTAGATACTGAAACAAATCAGCAAATGTTGCATCTTGCTATGCCGGTCAACCGAACAAGGTAAGTGCTACAAATTATTACTGAATAGAAAGATACCAAATAGAAAGTATCATTTTAAAAAATGGATATTATTTCCTTCTTCCTGGAAAAATCTAGGCTCAGATCAATGGCAGCATTTTAGTGAAATTCAAAGTTCCTTTACATGTTCAAGTTTGGGGGGTATATGTGAGACTCCTTCTGTATGAAATGTTGTGTTGAATTTTAAGAGGCCAAGTACTTCCAAAGATATGTATTGCACACAGGTAAAACTCCAAAAACCTTAGCTGGAATTTAGTACTGTGATGCACTATATACCTGTTTCATAACACTATTGAATGTCTGAAAAGACAATACGACAATGTTATCCTAAAAGAATCCTATCCTCCTCTGAAATCAGCAAAGGAGATAAAGGAAATGGCTGTTATGACAGAATTTTGCTTTGGGCTAGAGATGGGGAAACTCAGCAAAACAAGGTTCTGTACATGTACAGTAAGCATATTTTAATTTAAATGCATTTTCCATTAATATCACCAGTAGTAATTTACTCTTCGTAATAATATCAGTTGTATCAGAATTAGCATTTTACTTAGATACCATCCCTAGCATTTCAATAAGTTTATAACTCTGGCAAAAATAAACATCAATGCGGGTTCCAACGACCATGGATTGGCCCTGGCCGTCGATCTCGGCTGCCCCAGCAACCCAGGGTATATTCACAACCCGGACTCCGGCACCATCAACGCGGGTTCCAACGACCATGGACAGCTTCAAAGCGATTGCGCAACCACCGACTGCGACTCCAGCCTTGAACTCCAGGCCGGGTCTTCACATGCTGTGATTGTGTCTCCCGTTTCCCCTTCCCCCGTCACCACTCTGCAATCCCCTCTCCCTCAGATAGAGAAAAAAGAAGATGAAGGGTCTCAGCCCAAAACATCGACAGTGCTTCTCCCTATAGATGCTGCCTGGCCTGCTGCGTTCCACCAGCATTTTGTGTGTGTAACTTGTATGATATAAGCTTAGAGCCCAGTTAGCAATAAATTATCCTCCTGATTTGAATAATTACTAAAATACAGTAAGTTTGCTTGGAAGGATCAAAAGATTTAAATAACACCATTGTTCTTAAATATCTGCAACTCACCATCATTACGAGACCTTTCCTTTATATATTTTTAATATAACAGAAATGCTCCTATGTATCAAAGAAGCATTGTAATACTTGCATCATACACTGGGGTGCTCTCTTCAGTTACCTGATGAGGTAACCATAACCTTTGGCCAGGAGCAGATGGTGTCAGGTGGTGCCCAACCTTCATAGAGTGTTTCAACACTTAACCGCTGCGCTCTCCAGTTGGCAGATCAGCAGTGGTGACCAAGTCACTGTCCATCAGCTCCTGACTTCCAGCTCAACTCTTCTTGCCTGCTCCATATCCAGCAAGAGGTTCTTTCTGCTTCCCCCACCATCCTGCAAGCTGATTAGTTCCTGCTCTTTTCATCAAGCCCCAGCACAGACAGCAACCTCCATGCCAACCTTGCCGGGAACTCTCTACAGCAATCTCCGCATCTGCACTCCTGGACCTAGGACTGGTACTTCGGGGCCTTCCTCTCGTGAGCCTCCTCGCATCCTCCTACGGTACTGTGAGGTCCACCAAGATGATTTTCTTGTCTTTGGTGGATCACAGTATGATGTCTGGTCGAAGTGTGGTTTGCATCACCTCCGGGAACCGCAGCTTCCTCCCCACATTGGCCCTCATCTCCCATGATTTGGCAGTTTGCACCACATTTAGACCTCTCTGATATGACTGGCATGGCCCTCTCCTTGATGAAAGTGACTGCCCTGTTTGTCTCTCTGCCAGCTGGTCTCTTTTCATACATCTCCCACTCCAGTGTGTCAGCAAGGGACAGCAGGACCTTGTCATGGCACCACCAACACCTTGCTTGTGTTAAAGCTGTTTTGCATCCTGATAGTATGTGTGCCAGTGAACCTTGCTGACCACAAAGCTTGTAGCTAGGGTCCTATCTCAGCCCCCATGCGCGCATCTGTGTAGATGTAGAGAGATGTAAGGAATGCAGAAGGGCTCCAATCTCCAAAGCTCTGCCCAAGTGATCATGTGCTTGGGAAGATCCCATTTCATCCAGGCGCCCTGTGACTTCAACTCCACTGCCTTTGATAAACACCTATCATCCTCATGGTTCCGTACCTCTGCCTGGACCAGGTCATGCCTATCTCTTGCACTTGCACTCCCCCATCGTAGGAAATGTGCAGAGCTAAGACCTTGCCGTCCCAGGCATGGGTTGCTGATTGTGTCTCTCAATTGCAGGGAGCTCACTGCCTGGTCTGTGGTCGTTAGTGGCCCACTTTTGGCCCGATCTTGTTGTGACTCCTGCTTGGCTTATTGGCTTGTTGCTAGAGCCCCTCAGTGTTAGCACAACTCTACACTTTGCCACCTCGAACTCCTCCACTACCGATGGGAATGGGAGCTGCAGCTGGCCTGATCTTATGTAGAGCCCCACTGAAGAAAAACTTGGGGAGATCCCCAGCCACATTCGCAGGTGCTTGTTGACTTTCCTCTCAATCCTTCTACAGCGGCCATGGGGAACTCGTACATTGTGAAAAGCCAGGCAGTCTTGATAGAAGACCATGTTGGTACAGCCATGTCTTAAATTTATCAGAGAGTCCAGTTTTGTCGATCTTCTTCAGCCACTCTTCAGTCTGCTGTACAGTGTTGGTGATGTTAGTGCTGTCCACCATTGCTGCATTAAACCACTTTCCAAGACACTTTACTGTGTTGTCCTCTATGAATGGAATGACTTCCCCTGTACTTGAAGACTGAACTTGCTAGTAGCCTTTCCCTTTTTGATCACCATGCATCTGGACTCCTGGGCTTGAAGGGTATCCTAACAACATAGGTAACTATGTTGTCCAGGGTTTCCAATACCCACCTTGCTTGGACGTGGTTACAGTGGTTACTGTGATGTCATCCATGAACCCCTGTATTGCAGGTTGTCGGAAGTTGGGCTTCAACGCTGGCCCTCAGGTTACATCTGCTGCTGCCTATATGAGGAGGTTCATACCATGACAAACAAGATGGGGGAAATGGTACAGCTGGTTGGAATCCCTTTTTGGAGGTCTTGGTACCTGATTGTAATGTAGGCAAGAGTGAAACCCTGCTTGAATTCTTCTAGGTAGCTGGTGATCATGTCTTGTGTTACTGGCAGGATATGGTAGTGGTCCAGGGACAGCCTGGACCAGGATGGGTGGAATTGATCCATAGGCATTGGCTAGGTCTAACCAGATGACTGTTAGATCACCATTCTTCTGCCTGGCCTCACAGATCAATTGGCTGATTATTGAGGTGTGTTTAAGGCACCCAGGAAAACCCAGGATGCCACCTTTCTGGACAGATGTGTTGTTATAGTGGTTCTCCACTAAGTAAGATGTCAGTCTTCTCACAAGGACTAAGAATATCTTGCACTCCACACTAAGGAGTAAGATTGTCCTAAACTGTGTGATTGTGGAGAAATCTTCTTCCCTGGGAAGAAGATTCCTTCAGCCTTTTTCAGCGTGGTGGGATAGAGCCTTTGGTCCAAATCTTCCTCATTATCTTCTCTGGAGGAGTTTTGGGCACTTCTTATAAACCTTGTAGGGTATACCACTTTGTCCTGGGACAGCAGATGACTTTGTTTTCTTGATGATATCCTGGACCTCATGTCACGTGGGCTCTGCCATATTCAGTTCAATTGCTAGGATTCTTGGTTGGGGACTTTTGGATTGAATTTTAGTCCCTGATCCCTTCGGGGATCACTATGTGAATCCCACAGGAATTCTTCCACCTCCTGTTTTGACCTAGTTAGGGTGCCAGATTTTTGCTGACAGTGAAGAGCCCAGGCAAACCTAAATGGGTTTTTAAGAAACTGCGCTCTCTTCTCTCTTTCTTCCTTCTCCACTTTCTCAGCTACTCCACCCTCCTGAGCTTGTGCAGCTGTTCCCGCAGTTTGCTGGTTAGATCTTTGACTCCTTTTTTGTCAGGTGAACTGTTTTTGAATTGTTTGTTCAGGGTCTTTATTTTGCATCTCAGGTGACAAATCTCCATTTCCCTCCTGATTGGTTGCCATGATGGCACAGCAGCATCTCCACTTCCTGAGGAGATTGAGGCGAGTGAGGCCTCTCCCACCCAATTCTAACCAGTTTTTGCACCATTGATAATGTCTTGACCAGCTACATTGCCCTCTAGTATGGGAATGGCAAGGAATCTGACTGCGGATCCCTGCAAAAGAATGTGAGGATGGCTGAGAGGATTATCGGGGTTTCTCTTCTACCGATCAGAGATATTTATCAGGAGTGCTACTCACGCAGGGCCCTTGGCATTGTCAATGATCCCGCCCATCCATCCAACAATCTCTTTTATCCCCTACCATCAAGCAGGAGATACCATAGCATTAAGACAAGAACTATTAGGATAGGAAACAGCTTCTTCCCCCAGACTACTGAACTCCCGCCACCACCCAGGTCAAATCACATATGAAGTAGCATTAGTGTTATACTGCTTACTTTTTAACCTATGTCACAAATCTTATTTCTTATGCACTTTCTTATTTCTTAATTTATTTGTGGTAATATTACTTAGTGTTATGTTGTTGAGTTACATGTACTCTGTTGTGCACCTTGGTCTGGAGGTTAGTTTAGTTTGGCGGTATACATGTTGTATGGTTGAATGGCAATAAACTGAACTTGAACTTGAAGCACGAAACAGAAAACAAGTGAAGCTTTTAATAGACAGCTTAGTAATATAACCAGTAAATGCAGATTTCAGGAGATGGAGAGAAGTTAATAAGGTTCAGAATGCCCATACTTGCTGGAAATTTTGATTTTGATCAGACTAGAAGAAAATTTTTATCAGACTAAAAGAAGATTGTGCAAAAGATGTGGATAATTGGATGAAGTCACAATGAAGAAAACTGCATTCTGCATACAGATCAAATTGCAGATTATGCAGCAATCTCATCCATTCGGCAAAGAAAGTGCAAATTGAAAGTCAAAACATACAGAAAAGCTGGGACTACAAATGTGAAAGACCAAAGCAAAAGAATCAAAACCACAATTGTGTCATGGAAGCTAAAGTGTTTGAGAGCATATTAGGTATTGCAATTAAACATGTGCAAAGGGTAACTGTTCTGACAGTTATCAGATTATTTACATCAACTTAATTACTTATTACACAATTTATAATAAAATCGGTATTACACAAAATAGAGAATACCAAGAAGAAGTAAGGATAACAACAAGGGTACACACAAAAGAAGACTAACACTAAAATAGTACAACCTCCATGCTAAATCATCACCCAAGGACCAGCAGTCCATGTTAACATTCAATTATCAACAAAGACAACCAGGTTTAAGTCAAAAATGAACCTAATGCCCAAGAATGCATGTCATGGTCAACAGATGAGAAGAAACCAAATCTCTGTTCTGCAACAGAGCTGATAGAACGGGAAGTATTGGCAACAGTACCGGTGGTGAGTATTATCAGTCAATAAGTGAAATTTCTGCAGAAATAAAAATAACTAAATTTGTATCAAGAATGCAACAACCAATCATAGAATGCCTACAGTCATCAAAATGAATGCATACTATTTTCCTGCTTTAATAAAATAGGAGTAGATTTTTTGTAGCAAAAATATTCAAAATGAATTATAACAGATCATCGAAGTAAAACAAAGTTTCAAATACTTTTTATTTTCAACAAAGAAGATATTGATAGTTTATCTTGCAAGGAGAAGAAGAGAATGATATTATATGGTCACATATTCTGTGTTATGCTTGCAGTGCACACATTATGATGTTGGAAGAATAATCATGTTATGAGCCATAGGTCTGAGTTAGGAAATCTAATTATCAAATATTACTCTGGAAAACAAAACATCAGACTACCAGAATTTTGGATGTCTCCACATATTAAGATGGCTGTTTAGGAGTAGTGTTCAGGGATTGGAATCAACCAGGAATGTGCCAAAATAGTCAAAGCTAGAGACATCAAACCTAATTGAGATTTCAGTATCACATGTGTTAGGTAAAGTGAAGTGATATTGCCACATGCAAGTGGGAGGTTCTACTGATGGCATGGAAGTGAGATCCATAACTGGTGATGAATGTTCCTGTTTAGTTCCAGACATTTGCCAGAAAAGAAGAGGAGAGTTGTTGGTTAGTGAACAGCTAGTAAAAGGGACAAAAGAAAATAACTATTTCATTCATTATAATTAAGAAGACCATAAACTATAGAAGCAGAATTAGGCCAATCTCCTTCACCCCATATCCCTTCACGGCCTGTCCAATCAAGAATCTATCACCCTCTGCCTTAAATAAACATAAAGACTTGGCCTCCACAGCTGTCTACATCAATGAATTCCATAAGACCATAAGACATAGGAGCAGAATTAGGCCATTCAGCTCATTCAGTCTGCTGTGTCATTTCATCCTGGATCCCAATCAACCCCAGACACACACCTTCTTGCCATATCCTTTGATTCCCTGACCAATCAGGAAACTAACAACCTCTGCCTTAAATATACCCATGAACAAGGCCACCACCCCAGTCGTGACAGAGTATTCCACAGATTTACTACTTTCTGGCTAAAAAAAATACTTCCTTATCTCTGTTCTAAAAAGTTGATACTCAATCTTTTAGCTGTGCCCTCTAGTTCTGGGAATCCCCACCACAAGAAACATACTCTCCACATCCACCCTGTCTAATACTTTCAACATTCGGTAGGTTTCAATGAGATCCCACCGACCTCCCCAACATTCTTCTAAATTCCAGTGAGTACAGGCCCAAGGTTGCCAAACTCTCCTCATATGTTAACCCCTTCATTCCCAGAATCATGCTTGTGAACCTCCTCTACACTCTCTCCAATGACTATAAATCCTTTCTGAGATATAGGGCCCAAAACTGTTGATAATACTCCAAGTGTGATCTGACTGGTGTCTTATGAAGCCTCAGCATTATCTCCTTGTTTTTATATTTTATTCCCTTTGAAATAAATGCCAACATTGCTTTGGCCTTCTTTAACACAGACTCAACCTGTAAATTAACCTTATGGGAATCTTGCACAATTTTGAACCTTCTCTCCATTTAGATAATAGTCTGAACTATTGCATCTTTTATATTATTATACATTTGCCAATACTGTATTCCATCTGCCACTCTTTTGCCCATTCTTTGAATTTGTCTAAATCCTGCTGTAATCGTATTGGTTCCTCAGCACTATCTACCTCTCTGCCTATCTTCTTTTCATCTGCAAACTTTGCCACAAAGCCATCAATTCCATGAACCAAATCATTGACAAACAATGTGAAAAGTAGCAATCCCAATACTGACCCCTGAGGAACACCACTAGTAACTGGCAGCCAACCAGAGAAAGTCCCCATTATTCCCACTCCCTGCCTCGTGCCTCCTGTCTGTCAGCCATTTCTCTATCCATACTAGTATCTTTCCTGTAATGCCATAGGATTTTATCTTGTTAAGCAGCCTCATGTGTGGCATCTTGTCAAAGGCCTTCTGAAAATCCAAGTAAATGACATCCTCTGCCTCTCCTTTGTCCACTCTGCTTGTTACTTCCTCAAAGAACTCTAACAGATTTGTTGGTAAAATCAAGTTGGTAATAGATCTCAAGAGACGGCTTTGTAGAGCAGTTTGTTGTTGAGCCTACTAGGGGATCAGCTATATTGGATTGGGTGTTATGTAATCAACCAGAGACGATTAGCGAGCTTAAAGTAAAAGAACTCTTAGGAACCAGTGATCACAATATGATTGAATTCAACTTGAAATTTGATAGAGCAAAAGTAAAGTCTGACGTAGCTGTATTTCAGTGGAATAAGGGAAATTACAGTGGTATGAGAGAGGAGCTGGCCAAAGTAAATTAGAAGGTGCTGCTTCCAGGGATGTCAGCAGAGCAACAATGGTGTGTGTTTCTGGGAAAAATGAGGAAGGCGCAGGACATGTGTATTCCAAAAGTGAAGAAATATTCAAATGGTAAAATAGTACAACCATGGCTGACAAGGGAAGTCAAAGCTAATGTAAAAACAAAAGAGGGGGCATACAACAAAACAAAAATTAGTGGGAAGATAGAGGATTGAGAAGTTGTTTAAAACCTACAGAGAGCAACTAAAAGAATCATTAGAAGGGAACAGATGAAATCTGAAAGCAACCTAGCAAATAATATCAAATTGGATAGTAAAAGCTTTTTCAAGTATGTAAAAAATAAGAGATGAGAGTGGATATAGGACCGATAGAAAATGAGGCAGGAGAAGTAATAATGGAGGACAAGGAGATGGCAGATGAACTAAATTGAGTGCTTTGCATCAGTCTTCACTGTGAAGGGCACTAGCAGTGTGCCAGATGTTGTAGTGTGTGAAGGAAAAGAAGTAGGTGCAGTTAATATTACAAAGGAGAAGGTGTTCAAAAAGCTGAAAGACCTAAAAGTACATAAGTCACCAGGACCAGATGAACTGCACTCTAGGGTTCTGAAAGAGACAGCATGAGAGATTGTGGTGGCATTAGAAATGATCTTGCAAAAATCGTTGGACTCTGGCATGGTGCCAGCGGACTGGAAAATTGCAAATCTCACTCCACTCTCTAGGAAAGGAGGAAGGCAGCAGAAAGGAAATTATAGGCCAGTTAGTCCAACCGCAGTGGTTAGGAAGATGTTAGAGTCAATTGTTAAGGACAAAGTGATGGAATACTTGGTGACACAGGACAAGATAGTACAAAGTCAGCTTGGTTTCCTTAAGGGAAAATCCTTCCTGACGAATCTTCAGAAATTCTTTGAGGAGATTCTAAGTAGGATAGATAAAGGGGATGTAGGGGATATTGTATATTTGGACTTACAGAATCAAGTCCACACATGGTGCCACACATGAGGCTGCTTACCAAGTTAGGAGCCCATGGTATTACAGGAAAGTTACTAACTTAGAGCATTGGCTGATTGGAAGAAGGCAGTGAGTGGGAATAAAAGGATCCTTTTCTACTTGGCTGCCAGTGACTAGTGGCGTTCCGCAGGGGTTGGTGTTGGGACCACTTCTTTTTATGCTGTATATAAATGATTTAGATGATGAAATAGATGGCTTTGTTGCCAAGTTTGCAGATGATACGAAGATTGGTGGAGGGGAAGGTAGTGTTGAGGAAACAGGTAGGATGCAGAAGGATTTAGATTAGGAGAATGGGCAAGAAAGTGGCAAGTGAAATACAATGTTGGAAAATGCATGGTCATGCACTTTGGTAGTAAAAATAAATGTGAAGACTATTTTCTAAACGGAGAAAATCCAAAATTCTGAGATGCAAAGGAACTTGGGAATCCTTGTGCAGAACACCCTAAAGCAGGGGTGTCAAACTCATTTTAGGTCACGGGCCGGATTGAGCAAAATGCAGCTTCATGCGGGCCGGATCAGTCGGACGCGTGCGAACGCAGCTTTCGTTGCCTCCGTTTTTTCAGCCTGCTCTCATGTGTCTCAGTCTCTGCTATAACTACAAAGTGTTTCACTTTACAAATTCCGTTTCTTATGAAGAAGACTGCCGAATAAACACTAAAAACCCTGAAAACCTGGTACCTGAATAAACTCCGCATTAGCCATATCATACACCATAGGCGTTTCGATTACTGGGGCCAGCTTTAATAGTAATTAGATATTATCTCACGGGCCAAAGATAATTCCACCGTGGGCCGGATTTGGCCAGCGGGCCTTGAGTTTGACATATATGCCCTAAAGGTTAAACTTGCAGGTTAAGTTAATGGTGAGGAATGTTAGCATTCATTTCAAGAGGTCTAGAATACAAGAGCAGGGATGTGATGCTGAGGCTTTATAAGGCACTGGTGAGGCTTCACCTTGAGTATCATGAACAGTTTTGGGCCCCTCATCTTAGAAAAGATGTGCTGTCATTGGAGAGGGTCCAGAGGAGGTTCACAAGAATGATTCCAGGAATGCAAGGGTTATCATACAAAGAACATTTGATGGCTCTGGGTCTGTACTCACTGGAATTCAGAAGGATGACGGGGTTCTCATTGAAACCTTAGAATGTTGAAAGGCCTAGACAGAGTAGGTGTGGAAAGGATGTTTCCCATGGTGGGAGAGTCCAGGACAAGAGCCTCAGGATAGATGGACGCCCTTTCAAAACATTGATAAAAAGAAATTTCTTTAGCCAAAAGGTGGTGAATTTGTGGAATTTGTTGCCACATGCAGCTGTGGATGCCAGGTCATCGGGTGTATTTAAGGCAGAGATTGCTAGGTTCTTGATTGGACATGGCATCAAAGGTGATGGGGAGAAGGCTGGGAAATGGGGTTGAAAAGGAGAAAAAAAGAATAAGCCATGATTAAATGGCAGAGCAGACTCAATGGGCCAAATGGCCTAATTCTGCTCCTAGGTCTCCTTCCTCAGATAACGGACCCAAAATAGCTCACAATACTCCAAGTGAGGCCTCACCAGTGCTTTATAAACTTTCAACATTACATCCTTGCTTTTATATTGTAGTCTTCTTGAAATGAATGCTAACATTGCATTTGCCTTCCTCACCACAGACTCAGCTTGCAAATTAACTTTTCGGGAAACCTGCACAAGGACTACCAAATTCCTTTGCCCCTCACATTTTTGTATTTTCTCTCCATTTAGAAAATAGTCAACCCTTTCATTTTGTCTACCAAATTGCATGACCATACATTCCCGACACTATGTTCCATCTGCCATTTCTTTGCTCATTCTCCTAATCTATCTAAATTCTTCTCTAGCCTCTCGATCTCCTCAAAGCTACATGCCCCTCCACCTATTTTTGTATTGTTCTGCAAACTTCGCAACAAAGCCATCAATTCTATCATCCAGATCATTGATACAAAACATAAAAAGAATCAGTCCCAACACAGACCCCAGTGGACCCTTGTGGAACCAGCTGCCAAACAGAAGAGGCTCCTTTTATTCCCACTCTTTGCGTCCTGCCAATCAGCCACTGCTTTATCTATGCCAGAATCTTTCCTGTAATACCATGGGCTCATTGCTTGTTAAACAGCCTCTTGTGTGGCACCTTGTCAAAGGCCTTCTGAAAATCCAAGTACATGTCATCTGATTCTCCTTTGTCTATCCTGCTTGTTATATTTTCAAAGAATTCCAACAGATTTGTCAGGCAAGATTTTCCCTTGATGAAACCATGGTGACTATGGCCTATTTTATCCTGAACCTCCAAGTACCTCAAAACCACATTCTTAACAATCGACTACAAGATCTTCCCGACCACTAAGGTCAGACTATCTGCCTATAATTTTCTCCTTCTGCCTTTCTCCCTTCTTCTTGAAGAGTGAAGTGATATATACAATGTCCCAGTCTTCCAGAACCATTCCATAATCAAGGATTTCTTGAAAGATCATTCTGAATACCTCCACAATCTCTTCAGCCACCTCTTTCAGAACCTTGAGGTTTACACCTTCTGATCGAGGTGACTCATCTACCTTCAGATCTTTCAGACCTAGTAATGGTAACTTCACACACTTCATGCCCCACTGACACCTAGGACTTCCACCATACTGCTAGTGTCTTCCACAGTGAAGACTGATGAAAAATACTTACTATTTCCTTATTCCCCTCCCCATTATACCCCTCCAGCATCATTTTCCAGCAGTCCAATATCTACTTTTGCTTCTCTTTGTACTTCATGTATCTGAAGAAACTGGTATCTTCTTTAATATTATTGACTAGCTTAATTTCATATTCCATCTTTACATTCTTAAAATTGCTGTTTTCAGTTGCCTTCTTTTGGTATTTAAAAGCTTCCCAATCCTCTGACTTCCCACTAATTTTTGTTCTGTTATATGGCTTTTATGTTGGGTTTGACTTCCCTTATTAGCCATGGTTGTGTCATCTTGCCATTAGAATACTTCTTTCTCTTTGGGATGTATATATCCTGTGCCTTCCAAATTGCTTCCAGAAATTGCAGCCATTGCTGCTCTGCCATCATCCCTGCCAATGTTCTTTCCCAATCAGCTCCGGCCAACTCCACTCTCATGCCTCTGTAGTTCCCTTTTACTCTGCTGTAATACTGATATATCTGACTTCTCCTTCTCAAATTTCAGGGTGAATTTGATCATATTATGATCACTTGCCTCTAAGGGTTCTTTTACCTTAACCTCCCGAATTAATTCTGGTTCACCGCACAACACCCAGTCCAGAATAGCTGATCCGCTAGTGAGTTCAACCATGAGCTGCTCAAAAAAGCCTTCTCAGAGGCATTTTAGAAATTTCCCTTCTTATGATCCTGCACCAACCTGATTTTCCCAATTTACCTATAAGCTTCTGGTTTAAGACGGTGCTGGTGAACTTCTGCAACTTCTGGTTGGTGGCTAATGAAACAAGGAAAGCAATTAAATACTTTGTTAACCACATTTTTCTAGGAAACGATCATCACAAGTAATAGTTTGTATCTTCCATTTGGACTTGGAAGCAATTTGATGTGGCAGGATTAAGGCAAGGCAAGGCCTGTTGGTGAGAGTGTAGAAGAGCATGAAAGATTGGGCAGGGACTGAGTCAAATCCATGAGGTCCAGGCACCAGGTGCGACTGAGCACAATGTGTGGATGGAGGTTTACAGGTCAAATTGAAGCGGTGAAATCTGGCGTATCCGAGCGGCAGAACTTGTTGTTCGGACGGAGAGTTAAGCACTAGGCCAGGTTGAAAAGTTCAAGATGTCAGAAAGGTCAGGGTGTTGGGGCCCAAGGCAATGTACAGGCCAATTAAGATTGTTCCTCCATCACGTTTATTCGGCTCTGCACTGAACTATGGGACTCCCTTGTGGACTTCAATTCAGAAACTCGATTTGCTTGTGATTACTGTTTGCATGATGATGCAAACAGTAACCACACACCAAACAAAGCCACACCACCCCTTCTGCCTTCCTGCTTGTCCTTTTGTCACAATGTCTATCCTTGAACATTAAGCTGCCAGATATAATCTTCTTTCAGCCATGATTTAGTGATGCCTACAACATCATATTTGTCAATCTGTAACTATGCTGCAACTTCATTGATCTAATTCAGATTTATCACATTTAGTCCTGTATTCACCCTTTTCGATTTTGTCTTTACATTGCAATTCATCCTGTTGACTGTAATTTTGCCCTGTCATCAGCCTCTCCTTGTTAGGAGTCTCACTACACATTTCTCCTTTTCTAACCCAACTACCTCATCTTCAGCACCATCACTCCAATTCCCATCCTCCTGCCAAATTAGTTTAAACCCATCTGAACAACTTTAGCCAAACTGCCCGCATGGGTATTAGACCCCCTTGGGTTCAGGTGTAACCTATTCCTTTTGTATAGGTTATACCTTCTCCAGAAGAGATCCCAATGTTCCATAAATCAGAACCCATGCCCCCTGCACCAGTTCCTCAGCCACAGATTCTCCTGCAAAATCATCCTATTCTTACCCTCACTGGCACGTGGCACAGGCAGCAATCCAGCTTGTCTCTGTTGCTGTGTCTAAAGGATCTCCTATCAATACTGCAGTCCTCTTCACCTCTCTGCTCTTCTGAGCCACAGTGCCAGAGAACTGGTCACTGTGGCTCTCCCCAGTGGGTCGTCCCCCTCAATAGTATCTAAAATTATAGGCTTATTATTGAGAGGAATGGCCACAGGTATACTCTGCACTAGATGTGTGTTTACCCTCATTCTCCTGACAGTCACCCAGTTACCTGTCTCCTGCAACCTGGGCGTGACTACCTCCCTGTCTATCACCTCCTCATCTCTCCTGTGTAAGTCGAAGGTCATCCAGTTCCTTAATACATTCTCTCAGGAACTGTAGCACAGTACACCTGATGTAGATGTGTTTATCTGGGAGACTGGAGGTTTCCCAGACTTACCACATCCCACATGCAATACAAAATAATGCCCCCTTAGCCATTCTCACTATTGTATGCACTGATAGATGAGAAATGAACAAATAAGAACACAGAGAGAGTAACTTTCAAGACAAACTACCTCACCCAAGCCTGGACCTCACCTAAGCCTGAAGAGCTAAAGCCACTCTGAAAGTTTTTATATATAATTTATACTGTCGGATTCAGACAATTTAGATATAGCAGACAGGGTCAAAAGAGGTGATTGTATAGTAGCACTAGATACCAGGATATATTTGGAATCACACTGTATTTTTCAATGATATTGCCAGGCAGCATGGAAGTGAAATAGTAAGAGAGGTCAAAAGATGGAGCCCTGAAGGACATAACAGTGATGATAATGACTTGGTAAGGTAATCTTCTCCTGGTGATTCACTACGAATGGACACAGCCAAGTGTGTTCCAGCTGAATATGATGATAGTGGAGTGTTATTTGAGGAGGAGGAGGATACTTTGGTCAACCACAAAGTTAAAGACAGATTGTGAAGGACAAGGAGGAATCAGAATCAGAATCAAGTTTTTTATCACTGTGTTACATGACATGAAGCTTGTTGTTTTGTGGCAGCAGTACAATGCAAAGACATAACATTACTATAAACTACAAAGGAAATAGTGCAAGATAAAACAATAATGAGAACCAGTCAGAAATCCAGTGGTATCGAGGAAGAAGCTGTTTCTGAACCATTGAGTATGGGTCTTCATGCTCCTGTACCCTCTCCCAGATGGTAGTAAAGAGAAGGGTACATGTCCCAGGTCACAAACAATGATATTAACGATATTGATTAGGACATTTTTCAAAACTAAGGAAGTGATTGAAAACTGAAAGATTCAGAGAAGTTAAAGGATAAATTGCATCTGCAGCAAAAGAAAAGGGATTATTTATAGTGCTCCAACAGAAATATATGAACAGCACTGCATTATTAGATGGCAGTGGGAGGAGGTTCTAAATGATGCCTTTTATAGTTGCTGACTATATTCAGTACTTTGATAAATTCAGGAATGAAGATCACAGGTGGGCTTCTTAAATTGTTTGTGAACATTGAGGGATGTTTTTTTTAAGTGCAGCTGATTCTCTTTTCATTGAAACAGGCAATTTATTTCCACATAAATTGCATAACCATGTTTGTTTGTATTAATAGTTCATGCCCAGTAGGTGCTTTTTAATAATGGAACAGTATACATGAAAAAAATGCTGAGCAAATATTTTCATTGAGCAGGAAACATGCATAATTTTGGCAAGTGATCATTTTCTCCTTTTTGCAGCATTCCTATTAATTCACTGCCTTTATCAGTTTACTGTCACTCTGCTGTATGGCTGAAGGGTAGTTGCTGTGTTCCTGGACTGAGAGTGTGGAGAAAAAAGAACATGTTTTATCAGCTTTTATAGTTTGAGTATGAAAAGTACACATAAGAAAAATCAATAAGTGAATATGTTTCTGGAGAGAATCTGATAAAAAAAAAGAGCAGAAGGAAAAAAACAAGAACTTGAAGGTTTTGGCCTTAGCTCAGTTATAGCACACTAACCTCTGAATCTATAACAAATGAGAATGTATGCTATTAGAAATATCAGAGCTAAAAGTGGGAAACCAATGATTTGAATGTGAGGACCATGATCCAGATTAACCTGTTCCAATTCCACCAAGTGCAAACAATACTACACATTTGCTTATCCAGATATTTTCTTAAATGTTGTGAGAGTACCTGCCTCCACCTCTTTTCTCAGAAGTGCATTTCAACCATACTTAAACTGTGACCATACTCAAAGTGATAGAAGATTTTCTCATGTGCCCTCTAATTTTTCTGCTCCTCACCCTGTTTTAGTCGTCTCTGTGTCTCGGTTATGGGGAAATGTTTCTCACTGTCCTCTCTGTCTCTGCCCCTTATAATTTTGTACAACACAAACTGGGTTCTCCCCCCCCCCTTAGCTTCCTCTGTTCTAAAGTAAATAAATCCAGCCTATCCAGTCTCTCCTCATAACTAAAACATTCAATCCTAGTAACATAGTTATCCATCTCTGCTGACCCTATCCAATACAGTTAAGTCTGTCCTCTTAGGTGTGGCCACATATGCACACAATATTTTAGATGTTGTATAACCAAAGTTTTATAAAATTATATCATAACCTTCATGCTTGTATATTCAGTAGGGCAGAATCCAGAGTGCCTTCTTCATCACCTTCCCTATTTGTCCTACTTTAAAGGATTTATGGACTTTGGTACTAATTTCAAAGTTTTGAATATATTATCAAAATACTTATATGTTACCATATATAACCCTGAGATTCATTTTTGTGGGCATTCACAGTAAATACAAAGAAACACAATAGAATCAATGAAAAATGCACTCAAGAAGACAGAGAAAGAATCAGTGTACAAGAGACAACAAGCTGTAAATTAAAGATATTTTGGGGAAGGCATGACTTATACAGAAACGATGGGTTGCACCTGAACTCAAAGGGTACTAATATTCTGGTGGGATTGTTTAATATAGCTGTTAGGGAGGGTTTAAACTGAGTTGGCACTGGGAAGGAAACCAGGGTGTTAGGGTCGAGGAAGAGGAAAATAGAAATAAGTCAAGGAAGTCCTGCTGTTCAGGAGGATTTAAACTAATGTGGCAGCGGGATGGGAAAAAGTGCAGAGAGACAGAGAGGTGTAAAATGAGGGTAGAAGCAAAAAGTAGTAAGGTGAAAAGTAAAAGTGGCAGGCAGGCAAATCCAGGGCAAAAATCAAAAAGGGCCACTTTTCAACATAATTGTATAAGGGCTACGAGTGTTGTAAAAACAAGCCTGAAGGCTTTGTGTGTCAATGGGAGGAGCATTCGTAGCAAGGTGGATGAATTGAATGTGCAGATAGTTATTAATGAATATGATATAGTTGGGATCACAGAGACATGGCTTCAGGGTGACCAAGGATGGGAGCTCAACATCCAGGGATATTCAATATTCAGGAGGGATAGGCAGGAAAGAAAAGGAGGTGGGGTAGCCTTGCTGGTTAGAGAGGAGATTAACATAATAAAAAGGAAGGACATTAGCCTGGAGGATGTGGAATCAATATGGGTAGAGCTGCATAACTCTAAGGGGCAGAAAACGCTGGTGGGAGTTGTGTCCAGGCCACCTAACAGTAGTAGAGAGGTTGGGGATGGCATTAAACAGGAAATTAGAAATGCATGCAATAAAGAAACAGTAGTTATAATGGGTGACTTCAATCTACATATAGATTGGGTGAACCAAATTGGTAAGGGTGCTGAGGAAGAGGATTTCTTGGAGTGTATGCAGGATGGTTTTATGAACCAACATGTTGAGGAACCAACTAGAGAGCAGGCCATTCTAGATTGGGTATTGAGCAATGAGGAAGGGTTAGTTAGCAATCTTGTCATGCGAGGCCCCTTGGGTAAGAGTGACCATAATATGGTGGAATTCTTCATTAAGATGGAGAGTGACATAGTTAATTCAGAAACAAAGGTTCTGAACTTAAAGAAGGGTAACTTTGAAGATATGAGACGTGAATTAGCTAAGATAGACTGGCAAATGATACTTAAAGGGTTGACGGTGGATATGCAATGGCAAGCATTTAAAGATCGCATGGATGAACTACAACAATTGTTCATCCCAGTTTGGCAAAAGAATAAACCAGGGAAGGTAGTGCACCCATGGCTGACAAGGGAAATTAGGGATAGTATCAAGTCCAAAGAAGAAACATACAAATTAGCCAGAAAAAGCGGCACACCTAAGGACTGGGAGAAATTCAGAGACCAGCAGAGGAGGACATAGGGCTTAATTAGGAAAGGGAAAAAAGATTATGAGAGAAAGCTAGCAGGGAACATAAAAACTGACTGTAAAAGCTTTTATAGATATGTGAAAAGAAAAAGATTGGTTAAAACAAATGTAGGTACCTTACAATCAGAAACAGGTGAATTGATCATGGGGAACAAGGACATGGCAGACCAATTGAATAACTACTTTGGTTCTGTCTTCACTAAGGAGGACATAAATAATCTTCCAGAAATAGTAGGGGACCGAAGGTCTAGTGAGATGGAGGAACTGAGGGAAATACATGTTAGTAGGGAAGTGGTGTTAGGTAAATTGAAGGGATTAAAGGCAGGTAAATCACCAGGGCCAGATGGTCTACATCCCAGAGTGCTTAAGGAAGTAGCCCAAGAAATAGTGGATGCATTAATGATAATTTTTCAAAACTCTTTAGATTCTGGATTAGTTCCTGAGGATTGGAGGGTGGCTCATGTAACCCCACTTTAAAAAAAAGGAGGGAGAGAGAAACCAGGGAATTATAGACTGGTTAGCCTGACATCAGTGGTGGGGAAAATGCTAGAATCAGTTATCAAAGATGTGATAACAGCACATTTGGAAAGCAGTGAAATCATCGGACAAAGTCAGCATGGATTTGTGAAAGGAAAATTATGTCTGACGAATCTTATAGAATTTTTTGAGTATGTAACTAGTAGAGTGGATAGGGGAGAACCAGTGGATGTGGTATATTTGGATTTTCAAAAGGCTTTTGACAAGGTCCCACACAGGAGATTAGTGTGCAAACTTAAAGCACATGGTATTGGGGGTATGGTATTGATGTGGATAGAGAATTGGTTCGCAGAAAGGAAACAAAGAGTGGGAATAAACGGGACCTTTTCAGAATGGCAGGCAGTGACTAGTGGGGTACCACAAGGCTCAGTGCTGGGACCCCAGTTATTTACAATATATATTAATGATTTAGACGAGGAATTTAAATGCAGCATCTCCAAGTTTGTGGATGACACGAAGCTGGGTGGCAGTGTTAGCTGTGAGGAAGATGCTAAGAGGATGCAGGGTGACTTGGATAGGTTAGGTGAGTGGGCATATTCATGGCAGATGCAATTTAATGTGGATAAATGTGAGGTTATCCACTTTGGTGGCAAGAACAGGAATACAGATTATTATCTGAATGGTGGCCGATTAGGAAAAGGGGAGGTGCAACGAGACCTGGGTGTCGTTGTACACCAGTCATTGAAAGTGGGCATGCAGGTACAGCAGGCGGTGAAAAAGGCAAATGGTATGTTGGCATTCATAGCAAGAGGATTCGAGTACAGGAGCAGGGAGGTTCTACTGCAGTTGTACAAGGCCTTGGTGAGACCACAGCTGGAGTATTGTGTGCAGTTTTGGTCCCCTAATCTGAGGGAAGACATTTTTGCCATAGAGGGAGTACAAAGAAGGTTCACCAGATTGATTCCTGGGATGGCAGGACTTTCATATGAGGAAAGACTGGATCGACTGGGCTTATACTCGCTGGAATTTAGAAGATTGAGGGGGATCTTATTGAAACATATAAAATTCTAAAGGGATTGGACAGGCTAGATGCAGGAAGATTGTTTCTGATGTTGGGTAAGTCCAGAATGAGGGGTCACAGTTTAAGGAAAAAGGGGAAGCCTTTTAGGACCGAGATGAGGAGAAACTTCTTCACACAGAGAGTGGTGAATCTGCGGAATTTTCTGCCACAAGAAACAGTTGAGGCCAGTTCATTGGCTATATTTAAGAGGGAGTTAGATATGGCCCTTGTGGCTAAAGGGATCAGGGGGTACGGAGAGAAGGCAGATAGAGGGTTCTGAGTTGGATGATCATCCATGATCATACTGAATGGTGGTGCAGGCTCGAAGGGCTGAATGGCCTACTCCTGCACCTATTTTCTATGTTTCTATGTTAGGCAATAAATGTCAAGAACATGAGATGAAGAGTCCTTGAAAGTAAGTCCATAGGTCCTCCACCACCTGTATCAACATGTTGACATCATGTGGAGGCTTGCGTGCTTCAAAGACTCCATCAGGCAATGCCACCTCAGGGCCACCCATGTTGGAGTGGCTGTGGAGAAGATGCTAGATTTTGTTTAATCCAACCCTGTCTTCCGAATAGACAGACTCCCATCTGCCCCTCCTGGGCCACATTTCATCATGAATCAAGGAGGAGTGGCTGGACAAAAGCCAATTGGAAGTGTGAAGAGAAAAACACCTGCCATATGAAACAACAATGTCCATAGGTTGTGGGAACAATTCGGTGTTGGGGTGAGTGAAGTTGAGGGACAACTCTGGTTAAAGGGCCTGATGGTTGAAGGGTAATCATTTCCTGAACCTAGTGGTGTGGGTCCTGAGGCTCCTGTACCTCCTTTATTATGGCAGTAATGGGAATAGAGCATGGCCTGGATGGTGAGTTCCTTGATGATGGATGCTTGATTTTTGTGGCAACGCTCCTCGTAGATGTGCTCCGTGGTGGAGAAGGCTTTACTCTGAATGGATTGGGTTGGATCCACTACTTTTTTTAGGCTTTTCCATTTAAAGGCATTGATGTTTCCATACCAGGCCACAATGCAACCAGTCGGTACACTCTCCGCTGCACAACTTTAGAAATTCGTCAATGTTTTAGATGACACTTGTGAACTCTGGTCCTACACTCTCCCACCATAGGAAACATCTTCTTCATGTCCACTCTATCGAGGCCTTTCAGCACTCAATAGGTTTCAATTAAGTCAACCCTCATTCTTCTGAAATCTCTGCATATGTTGGATGGACAATAATGTGTATGTGATTATACCTTTCCCACTGTGTTGGCAACTATGACCTATACCACAGAGGTCCATTAATAACCAATTTAGAACTAATTTGACATCTACTGTGCCAAGATAATAAGCCTCAAGCTGCCAAATGTTGTGGCTACAATCTTATTAGCAAACAAGTAAACCAAAGCTCTCAAATTCATAGGTCACCTCAGGTAAACACAAAAAAATTCAAATATAATATTTTAAGAATAACAGAGGATATGTGCAGGATAACATTTGTCCCTGAAACAACGCAACTGCAGGAAATTATCTAGTCATTTGTCATTATACTGTTGTAGAATTGGTATGCACACATATAATGAGTCAATTTTCCTTAGGTCATAGCAGAGAGATACATTTTGTTTGTATTTCATTGACTCTCTAATTCTTCAGGACATCCTGAGACTGTGGTAGCTGGTATATAGGAGCATTAGAAGAGGAATAGACTAATAATAAATTTGAGCATTTGATGCACCATCAATAACTCACTCTGAGACATAAAGGCGAGATATCGGCTTTTATTGACTGGAAGAAGGAACAAGCAGTGAGTGACCACTATACTACATCCTGGAGACAGAGAGGCCGGGCTCAGACCTCCATCACCTTTATACAGGGGTCTGTGGGAGGAGCCACAGGAGCAGTCATCAGGGGGCGTGTCCAGACAGGTATATGTAGTTCACCACAGCATTTGCTGCCATTCAATTTGATTATGCGTAAGTCAGAGCCCCTATACCCCATCTCCTGATACACTTACAGAACAAAAATCCATCACCTTCAGATTCCAAGGTGGTTAATTTATCCACAGCCTTTTGGGAAGTGAGTTTCAAATTTCAACTAATGGTTATAATCTAGTGGGGTTCCTTGCTTTTGCTACTAAACAGCCTGGATAGACTACCACAAAATAATCTAGTTGTATCTGTTAAAAATTATTGTTATCTTAACCATTTTGTTCCATTCAAATTTTCCTTGTAAACCCTTATGTTCTTTCTTCATCACCTTAGAGCAGGGGTTCCCAACCTAGGGTCCACAGACCCCCTTGCTGAATGGTCTTAATAGTCCATGGCATTAAAAAGGTTGGGAACCTCTGCTTTAGAGCATCTTATAGTACTTATTTTTTGAAGTGTAGTCATTACAATATAAGCAAGTGTGTCAACAGAGCCACATATGCACCCACAAACAGAAAATGAAGTGCAAACCCATTAATGATATTGCACGAGTGATACAGTGTTAACTAAACCACTAGAATTACTTGCCTGCGGTTTTCAGGAATTGTTATGGGATTATTTATCCCCTAAAATGGACAAAACCAGGTTTCATTAATGTTCTAAAAACAACACCCACAACAACTCAAGAGTCTGATACAATTTGCTGAATTTTGTCCTTGTTCCTGTTATCAAGACTTGAAAGAAGCTCTTAAAACTACAGTCTGCTGGATCAGAGTTGAGTGTTTTACAACTGTATTAAATTGAAGAGTTTAATAATCATGCATGTAGCAAGCATGCCAATACCAAAAGAGAAGGGTGGGCTGAGTACGATCTTAACTAATTAAGGTGAACTATTTATTTCTGGTTACACAAGGGTGACAATACTTTTCATGAACAACACAATTTTTCTGAAGAAACTGCACTTTTATGAAACCATCCTGCAACAGTAGCCCAAACAATTTAAAATGTGCAACTTGAACCAGATACCTGAGAGATGCTGGCTAATGGATTATTTTGGGGAATGAGTTATTTTCTTTACAAAATAAATAATATCTGGTATCCAACAATTAGTAAGCAGAAAACTGTAGTAAAAAAAATAATAATACAACACTTGGATCATTTTGTTAACACCAACGAGGATTAAGAATTTCAGAAATATTGCAAGATTTTATTTATGTTCACTTATAAATATCAATGCATTATGGCTATAGTTTTCAATTATAACTAACTTGATATTATGTAACATGTTGACAAGCTTTGTGTGGGATTGCTTAATCAATTAATGTGTCGATTGGTGTATTATGACTTTTTATGCATGTTTTAATATATTTTCTGAAAAGCATGTTAATTACTTTAATTTTACCTTAAGTCTATAAGACAGGTGTGTAGTGAAACCTTTTCTATTGTAATATATTGTTTTCAATTTTCCTAAACAATAGATTTACACGTAGAAAGGAACCTCCAGTTAGCATGCAGAAGCTGCTTAGTTTTGGCTATGCTGATGATTGGTTTTCAGAACACAAGGATGCAAAAACCACCAAAGAGCAAAATATGGGTACAGTATCGTATTTGATCAGTTCTATGATAAATGAATGGCCGTGCATGATCATATTTTTGTAATTAGGAACGTTATGGCGAATGAAAAAGGATCTAGTGCTTTCCTGGAATACATGACAAATAAACTCAAGATGGCAGAGTTTTTCATTGAAACATTGGTTAACATCGACACCTGTACCCAGCTGGACACCAGGGAAGAGTTTATTCGTCTATGGAGGATGTACAATAAATGCCATGTCATATGCCTTGAGGTTTCAAATGCTAAGAAGACATGTGCTGTTATTTTGACATTATTTGCTTAGTGGGAATGCTCAGGCAACTGTGGTGCTTGTTTCTAGCAGGCTGCATCAGTGATACTGTCAATAGAGCTCAATTTTCTGTGGTTTCTAGGCAACAGTAGTGGGGTAGGCAATCTAATTCTGCACATGAGAGCCTTTAGGCAAGGGAACCAGTAATACCATGTTCAATGCTCATAATGCAGTACATTTTTCAATGATAGCTGTAATGGCAATTTGTGATTTCATTCCCCAATGTATAAGCCCCATGATTTGGTTAAAGTATCTGAATGCAGCATCCATTTTTAATGGTACAATGTAGAGGATCTGGAAGCTATTGTGACTCCTCTCTCGCTTAAAGAGGAATCTTACTTTTAACTACTGCTCTGTTTGCTTCTTAGTACAATGCACCTTTAATTTACTTTTTTTTATTGAAAACTGAACTTATTTAGAAATTCTTTACAACAATATTCCATTTTCTTTATATGACTCTTTCCTTAAACGTGCTGCTTGTAATAACTGTATTTTCACTCTGGTTATCTCTTAATTTGAAGGTTCTACAAGAGAGGATTCAGACCAGATATCAAATATAGGTTTGTACCTTGCATTTTTTCAGCAATCTTCTGACTGTAACCGAGCAAATCAAATAGAACCCTGCTTAACGCACCAGTGATATCGAGATTCTGTTCACCTACAGATCACCAGACTCATTGATGACATTGATGGTTTCCAGTGGAAACAAGCTGATTGTGTGAATGCTGCTTTCTCTCATGATGGCATTCCTCACACCACCTCTCAACTGACTATGAATCAGAAAACAGGCATGGTCAGATTGCTCTGCGGAATCTGAAGTTTGAAACTGATCAGGTTTCTATGCTCCCAAGAAGAGAGTATCAAATGAATTTCGGGTAACTCTTCTGGAGACGCAGGTGTAACTACTTCCCTTTACATTTCCAATAGGTTCAAACGAGAGGCAGAGTAAAACATCACCATGATAATCATCAGGCATGCACTGTTATTTAGATATAATATTGTAGCTCACTTAACACTGCATAATCTTGAATAATTTGATTAGGGTCATGGATCTAAAACCTATAGAACAAAGTAAGGCTAGTTCATTGGACTTAGCTGAGATGTCTCAGGATTGAGATGATGGAGCCTTTTTGAAATCCCAGATACCATCAAATTGAACCAGTGCTTTTTTTTTCGAACGTAGGTATTAGAAAATCAATGGTAATGTACCTACACTATTAGTCAATGGAAATGCTAGTTATATCCAGAGCCCACGTAAATAGCTTTATTGTAACTTTACCCTTGAGCAATAGATATTCAGCCATTAAATACCAACAAACTAATATGATGCATTAGGTCTTTATAAAGGTATCTGTCTTGATCTATGACAGGTTAAATAACTAATGTTATTGCAGAGTCTGGTCAAGAGTTGTTTTTTTATCAGCCTTGGTTTAGAAATGTCCAATTTCTAAGGATAAATCAATGCCTATTTGCATGTAATGCTAGATTCTTTCTGGCATTAAAATTTCATTAAAGTTAAACATAAAGTGAAATGTTTGAGCAACAAACTATGTTCTTTCTAAACCTTTTGGTTTTTTTTTTAAACAAGAGCATTCAGTTGCTGTGAAAGATGACATTTTGCTTGAGGGATATCAGCCCATATATCGAGGAAAAAGGATGACTGGCATCAGAGGATGTGGGAAGAGCAAAGGTACTCCTGAAAATGATTCCTTCTTCAAAATCTTTGGCGAGCACAGGCAAGTTATATTGTCACACCCAAAAACCTTACAAGTGAAGAGATTATCTTTTCTGACATTCATGTATAGTATAGATTGTAAGAAGGTTGAACCTTTTTAAAAAATATTTTTGTTATTTACTTTCTGTCAAGATCAGATCTTTGACATTAACGTTAAGTTACAAAATATTCTTGTGACTGAGCACTTGTTAAGCGTGCACACACACACACACACACACACACACACACACACACACACACACACACACACACACACACACACACACACACACACACACACACACACACACACACACACACACACACACACACACACACACACACAGAGTCATTTTTCTGTCATTGCACTGAGTGTGCCCACTTCAATGTCTTTTCCTGGTATATTCTCATAATGGGTCCTAAAGAGTTGGCTTTAGAATCAGAATCGGAATCAGGTTTATTATCACTGGCATGTGACATGAAATTTATTAACTAAGCAGCAGCAGTTCAATGCAATACATAATCTAGCAGAGACAGGAAAAAATAGTAATAATAAATAAAATAAAACATAATAATAAATAAACAAGTAAATTACACATATTGAATAGACTATTTAAAAATGTGCAAAAACAGTAACACTGTATACTAAAAAAGTGAGGTAGTGTCCAAAGCTTCAGTGTCCATTCAGGATCAGATGGCAGAGGGGAAGAAGCTGTTCCTGAATCGCTGAGTGTGTGCCTTCAGGCTTCTGTATCTCCTACCTGATGGTAATAGTGAGAAAAGGGCATGCCCTGGGTGCTGGAGGTCTTTAATAATGGACACTGCCTCTCTGAGACACCACTCCGTAAAGGCTGTATGGCACCTTTCCCAACATACACGGTGGAATATTCCATTTCATTAGTAATGAGGATATGTAAATGAGTATATGTTGTTTGTATACTGCATTTAGGGTCGAAACCTGATTGTAAATACATTATGGAGTGCATTATATTCTAATTCATGTGTAGTCTTAAGATAACTTGGTTGGCAATTAAAGATGGTATGTCCCAGTGCCTAAAAGAGAACTGGGCTCACTCTCAGTAGGAGGGAGAGATCGAGCTGCCATGAATTCATACTGAACAAATAGTATGGAGCTATTTGTTGTGTTTTCTGGCAGTTATCTTTTTCTAAATATTAGCAGTTTCTGCTATTTTCACAAATGTTTGACACACTTCGTAAACTTTTTGCTCCACAGTGCCAAGTGACTCCAGCCATTTTTTCCTTTCGTCGTAATCCACAACCTATTCGTGACTCATTTACTGGTCTGGTGCACTGTTTACTTTTTTTTACAATAGCTTCAATTATAGAATTGTGGGCTTAGTAGAAACCAGTATTGTAATGTTTATAAGTATGAATACAGAGAGAAGGGGTGGGTGATCTGATTTCAATACTGTATTTGTTTAATTGGCAGTTGGTGGAAGCTATGAGATATGAATGGCAATATTGAAATACTGTAGCTTGGTGCATTTTATGAGTGTATACTGTAATGTGATAAATTGGGCAAAAATTTGCAGTAAATGCAGGTGTTTCTGCAAGTACATTTCAATTCCAGTTCTACAATTTGCATTTGTATAGTCCTAGCACAGGAAATTCTGGTCCATTAATGCCAGTAGACAAGGACTACTACATGAAATTAATGTAAGCTTTAGTATCTTTACATTGTACTTGAATTGGTTAGGCTTATCTGAATAATTTTAGATTTAAAGTGCTTCTGAGTCTTATTTGTGTATCTTTGGTATCTTTTTATTGTTTCTTTATTTTAAAAAAAGTTTTAAACATGTGTTAATTATTTTTAGTGGTTTGGGACTATGCTTTGGCCACTTCTCAAATTGTACTCTGCTGTTTGATGGGTTTCCCTTCCAATGTCCCCCATATAGTGGGATTAACCAAGAAGGCCCTGCTGCCCCATTCACTTTGGCTCTGAAGTTACAGCTATTTTCTCCCAAAAGGTCACTGCTTAGGATGAGAATAAAATGTTCCCATTCTGTCCAGAAACTCGTTTTGGCAGCTCCATGTTGATGGCAAAATATGAGCCATCATTTCCAAACCTACTCAACAAAAATTGTTAACTAAGTTTGTGGCTGTAACACACAAAGTAGCTGGTGACGCACCTGAGTGTAAGGGATGTGAAAGTGTTTTCACTTACCTTGACGGTGTACATGAAATCATTAATATTCTTCCTGTCCTTTGGGGTGGACTCGGCAGCCTTCGAGTGAACCTTGATGTTTTGCCTTGAGAGTTTCTCCTCATTTCCTCATCTACTAGGGCCTTCAGAGTGCCATCTAGAAAATGTGGGACTCACTCTCTTCTACGCTCAGGCAACTCTTCCCTTGGTAAATTTGCAGCGGTGTCATGCCTTCCGGCATCATTTGTAGCCACAAAGCACCTGCTCTTTGGACACACTAGCCACCTTAGACACTGAAATAATAAGTAGCAACTGTCCAATCCGCATTGATTTGTCACCACATCATGGTAATGAAGTCTGGATTTTGCCCACAAACTTCAGCTCAAACATCAGCTGGAAATCATACATAGTGGCCCCTAATTTTCTTCTTGACTTTTAGGAATCAAATATTACCTATCCTTAAATTATTCATGTACTTTGCAATGTTTACAAATATTACCATGAGGTGAAGATCAATGTGCAAGGTTATTTTAGAGAGTAAACACTGATTTGTTTCTTGCATAACATTTAACGTTTCTTACAAATATTTATACAGTCATTGCAGAGATATATATTGCCCCTCCCCCCTCCATCTACCTCATTTTCTGATATATCCTCAAATATTGGGATACATTCAACCTCAATTCCAATGCTAATGATGTAAATTACTATGATATCCCATTAGAAGTCCCTCAGGATATCCAAAAGGGTGGTGTAATGATTTACAGGTCTCTTAGCTTCCAGGCTGGAAATCGCTGCAGAGCCTGAGCTAGTTTAAACCTGGCAAAAGCATGTCAGTCCTATTCAATTTATAGCAGACATTGCCTCTTGGAAAATAATATTATGTATTTGGTATTTTTTTTAGTTTCAATTATGTTTAGTGTGTGGAAGTACATTTTAAAGGTAAAAAATTTTCAATGGTTAGCAGACTTATTGTCTGTGTCCCAAGCAGACCCAGATGCTCCTAAAGGTCAGAGTCATTCATATTCAATGGCCAATGACAGTGACAACATTGACAGACTGTGAATCAGACATTAGAGCCATTCTGTTGTCCAAGTGCCACTGTGGCTGAAGCCACCTGCCAGTGGAACATAGAAGCATAGAAAACCTACAGCACAATGCATGCCCTTCAGCCCAC
This sequence comes from Hemitrygon akajei, assembly GCF_048418815.1. Lineage (NCBI taxonomy): Eukaryota > Metazoa > Chordata > Chondrichthyes > Myliobatiformes > Dasyatidae > Hemitrygon > Hemitrygon akajei. The sequence continues at coordinate 180,599,219 of NC_133128.1, forward strand.
AAAGCTGTGCCGACCATGTCCTTACCTTAGTAATTACCCAGGGTTACCCACAGCCCTCTATTTTTCTATGCTCCATGTACCTATCTAGGAGTCTCTTAAAAAGACCCATTGTATCCACCTCCACCACCGTTGCCAGCAGCCCATTCCACACACTCACCACTCTCTGCATAAAATAACCTACGCCTGACATCTCCTCTGTACCTACTTCCAAGCACCTTAAAACTGTGCCCTCTCATGCTAGTCACTTCAGCCCTGGGCAAAAGCCTCTGACCATCCACACAATCAATGCATCTCATCATCTTATACACCTCCATCAGGTCACCTCTCATCCTCTGTCGCTCCAAGGAGAAAAGGCCGAGTTCACTCAACCTATCTTTCATAAGGCATACTCTCCAAGCCAGGCAACATCCTTGTAAATCTCCTCTGCACCCTTTCTATGGTTTCCACATCCTTTCTGTAGTGAGGTGACCAGAACTAAGCACAGTACTCCAAGTGGAGTCTGACCAGGGTCCTATATAGCTGCAACATTACCTCTCAGCTCCTAAACTCAACCTCACGATTCATGAAGGCCAATGCTCTGTGTGCTTTCTTAACCACAGTGTCAACCTGCACAGCTGCTTTGAGTGTCCTATGGACTCAGACACCAAGATCACTCTGGTCCTCCACACTACCAGGAGACTTACCATTAATAAAGCTTATCTGGGTTGAACTCCATCTGCCACTTCTCAGCCCAGTTTTGCATCCTATCAAAGTCCCGCTGTAACCTCTGACAGCCCTCCACACTATCCACAACAGCCCCGACCTTTGTGTCATCAGCAAATTTACTAACCTATCCCTCCACTTCCTCATCCAGGTCATTTATAAAAATCACGAAGAGTAGGAGTCCCAAAACAGATCCCTGAGGCACACTACTGGTCACTGATCTCCATGCAGAATATGATCCATCTACAATCACTCTTTGCCTTCTGTGGGCAAGCCAGTTCTGGATCCACAAAGCAATGTCCCGTTGGATCCCATGCCTCCTTACTTTCTCAATAAGCCTTGCATAGGTACCTTATCAAATGCCTTGCTGAAATCCATATACACTACATCTACTGCGCTAACTTCATCAATGTGTTTAGTCACATCCTCAAAATAATTCAATCAGGCTCATAAAGCACAACCTGCCCTTGACAAATACAAATACTTTATTGTCACCAAACAATTGATACTAGAGCGTACAATCATCACAGTGATATTTGTTTCTGCTCTTTGTGCTCCCTGAAGTACAAATCGAAGTAAATATAATAAAAAAATTAATTATAAATCACAATTAGAAAATAGAAAAGGGAAAGTACAGTAGTGCAAATCAGGTCCAGATATTTGGAAGGTACGGCCCAGATCCGGGTCAGGATCTGTTCAGCAGTATTTTCACAGTTGGAAAGAAGCTGTTCCCAAATCTGGCCGTACATATCTTCATGCTCCTGAACCTTCTCCCGGAGGGAAGTGGGACAAAAGGTGTGTTGGCCATGCTGACTATTCCTAATCATACTATACCTCTCCAAATGTCCATAAATCCTGCCTCTCAGGATCTTCTCCAACAACTTACCAACCATTGAAGTAAGACTCACTGGTCTATAATTCCCTAGGCTATCCCTACTCCCTTTCTTGATTAAGGGAACAATATCTGCAAGCCTCCAATCCTCCGAAACCTCTCCCATCCCCATTGCTGCTGCAAGGATCATTGCCAGAGGCTCAGCAATCTCCTCCCTCGCCTCCCACAGTAGCCTAGGGTACATCTTGTCCGGTCCCAGTGACTTATCCAACTTGATGCATTTCAAAAGCTCCAGCACATCCTCTTTCTTAATATCTACATGCTCAAGCTTTTCAGTCTGCTGCAAGTCATCTCTACAATCGCCAAGAACCGTTTCCTAGTGAACACTGAAGCAAAGTATTTATTAAGTACCTCTGCTATCTCCTCCAGTTCCATACATACTTTTCCACTGTCACACTTGATTGGTCCTATTCTCTCACATCTTATCCTCTTGCTCTTCACATACTTGTAGAATGCCTTGGGGTTTTTCTTAATCCTGTCTGCCAAGGCCTTCTCATGGCCCTCTGGCTCTCCTAATTTCATTCTTAAGCTCCTTCCTGCTGGCTTTATAATCTTCTAGATCTCTATCATTACCTCATTTTTTAACCTTTTGTAAGCTTTTCTTCTTGACTAGATTTACAACAGCCTTTGTACACCACGGTTCCTGTACCCTACCATCCTTTCCCTGTCTCATTGGAACTTACCTATGCAGAACTCCACGCAAATGTTCCTGAACATTTGCCACATTTCTTCCATACATTTCCCTGAGAACATCTGTTCCCAATTTATGCTTCCAAGTTCCTGCCTGATAGCCTCATATTTCCCCTTACTCCAATTAAACGCCTTCCTAACTTGTCTGTTCCTATCCCTCTCCAACGCTATGGTAAAGGAGATAGAATTATGATCACTATCTCCAAAATACTCTCCCACTGAGAGATCTGACACCCGACCAGGCTCATTTTCCAATACCACATCAAGAACAGCCTCTCCTCTGTGTCAAGAAACCTTCCTGAACACACCTAACAAACTACACCCCATCTAAACCTCTTGTTCTAGGGACATGCTAATCCATATTTGGGAAATTAAAATCTCCCACCATGACAACCCTGTTATTATTACACTTTTCCAGATTCTGTCTCCCTATCTGCTCCTCGATGTCCCTGTTACTATTGGGTGGTCTATAAAAACACCCAGTAGAGTTATTGACCCCTTCCTGTTCCTAACTTTCACCCAGAGACTCTATTGACAATCCCTCCATGACTTCCTCCTCTTCTGCAGCCGTAACACTTTCTCTGATCACCAGTACCACGTCCCCACCTCTTTTGCCTCCCTCCCTGTTCTTTCTGAAACATCTAAAGCCTGGCACTCGAAGTAACCACTCCTGCCTCTGAGCCATCCAAGTCCCTTTAATTGCCACAACATCATAGCTCCAAGTACTGATCCTCGCTCTAAGCTCATCCGCTTTGTTCATAATACTCCTTGCATGAAAATAGACACATCTGAAATCATCGTTCTGAGCGCTTCCCTTCTCTATCACCTGCCTATTCTCCCTCTCGCACTGTCTTCAAGCTTTCTCTATTTGTGAACCAACCCCCTCTTCCTCCGTCTCTTCAGTTCAGTTCTCACCCCCCCCCCCCCCAGCAATTCTAGTTTAAACTCTCCCCGATAGCCTTAGCAAACAATGGTGATACCATTGCTGTGTTGGACCGTATAAAATCATTAGGAGTTGGGATGTGGCAGAAGACTGTGCTCTGGGCCACACTGAAGCAAACAGTGCAGCTGAGGAGCAGACACTCAGCAATTTGTGGGTAATGCATGGGAGATCTGCTCTTTAAGGAATATACATACCTCTATATACACAGAATACTTCGAAGGGCATCTGATTATCATTTCAAAAATAATCAAGACCTAGAATCAGGAGACACTGAAGCCTATAATCTAATGTCAAGGCAATAAATTAGAACAAGATCTGGTCTTGTAGCTCTAGCAGGATGTTAAGCCAAGGATCTATATTTCTCAGTACTTGTAGCAATTTTGACAAGATTGAGGCTTCAGGTAGAAATTGGAGCTTAAAATATATTAAACATTCATTTGCTTTGCTAAAAAGATCATCTTTACATCAGTCTATACCTATCCCACATTTACAAAATTCCTAGTAGATATCCCCTTTGCGGAAGTGAATTTACAGGTAGACGCCACATTATGGCAATTTTGGCAGAATGTTGTGGGCCTTGATAGGACATGATTTCAATCACTCTCAACCACAATACAACGATATCCCTGACAAATTCTAGACTCTTATCACACTATCCAGACCCTAAGAATAAGATGGCACAATAGCAAACACATCAATTTCCAATTTTGAGTTGCCAGATTACCATTTCACACAAAAGCATGTCAGTGCTTTCTCATAGAGCTGTTTCTGTGCCCCATACACTGTAATCTAGTTAAGCTTTCCATCCAAAACCTTATATGTAATCCAGTTTGATGCATGTGGTAATATTTTGTTTTGTATTTAAACGGATACAATGGAATTCATAATCTAAGAAACATATTTGTAACTAACACTGATCATACATGGAAAAATAAACAGATATGTAGAATTTAGTCTCCAAAACAGCAAAGCATCATGGGAAGTCCACTTTCTCATATAACATTGTTCATATCTAGCATTGTTCATATTGTACATCTTTGAATACAATTAGATTTCACACGGTTGTTAGTTTTGTTCTATCAAATGCACTCAATTTAGATTTCCATGTAACTATTTTAATACAAATTCAACAATTGCTATTTAAATTTAAATTTGTTTATGTGCACCATTCATAACCAAAAGAATCAAAATAACAGTGAAATTGTTGATTTTGTTTTGAAAAGTCCGTTATCATTTATTTTATCAGCATCCAAACCACCTTACCACAAACACCACTAACCAGCAGACTCGCCCCAAGCAGAAGTATGCAAAAAGCAATTTAACTTACCCATATGATTATTATAAATGCATCACAACAACTTCTGACCCCTAAACTAAACTTCTTTTCGGGTCTGATGATTGAGTTTATTGCCTATCCTTAAACTAGACACAACATTCCCAGGCCAGTCTCGTGCACAATGCCTCGGTTTGTCATTCAGCCCTCTTGAACACTTAGCACAGAATAGTACTTTTCCAGATTAATAGAAATAAGGAACATGATAAACTTGGTAGCTGTTCAAACCCAGCAGATCAACCAATTTGATAACACCTTCTTCTTTTTGCAGTAATTGATTTGTATCTGAATCCTGAGGATTCAGATATAAATCAGATCCTGAGGATCACTAAGAATTACCATCATCCATAATCAACATAAAGGAAACAATTTGGTAGTGTTTACCATCTCCCCTCCCTCAGCCCAGCAATAATCCTGAAGCAAATTCTTGGGTAATTGTAGAGTAGGAGGTAATTGTAGATAGAGTGAGAAATATAGGTGATCATTAAGATAATGGAATCATTTGCTCCAGAGAAAGATTTGCAAGAGATATTAGAAATATTAAACTCGCCTTTAATAAAGGGGACGAAGGTGAAGAATACCAATGAAGGAGGCCAACAATATGGCAAATTCTGTTAAAATTGTAATCAGAATTGTTTTTTGTTGTGTACTTTTAACAACAAAAGTCAGTTTTGCTGGTACCTTTGAAAATCCAGGAGAGCATAGCTAGTACAAATAGTACCTAGTCACTTGTCATAACCTTGCTTTATTTCCAGATCCTGCTAAGTGCTGGAATTGATCCTTTGATATCAGAGAAGTTGGGAATGAAGCTGATTGTTTAACAATTCATTGTGTAGTGGATATTCTTGGGCAATTGTATGTCAATGTCTTATTAGTACTGTGTCAACTTAGCTAGGTGCATAGCTATTTTTGGTATGCAGGTCAAACTCTATAAAAACCTCCGGACTTGGTTCCATATGGTGAATGAAAGCAGGGCTATATTTCTCAAGCATGGCGTGAAAGGACTAGCAATGTAGAATTTTGCCTTCTACACTAGAAACATTGAATATAATGAATCAGCTGGCTTCGAAAGTTTCATCATTACCAGCAAGAAAGTGCAACAGTTTCACTAATATGTTTCAACAATGACAGCCTTGACATTTGGCCTACATTGCCTTGTTTGTCTTTGAAAAAACAAGTTTTCATACTAATTTCAACCTTTCTAAGGCTGTTTGTGGCAAAAATAAGATAGCATTCAAAATGTAATTGTTGGTTAAATGAAGGCAAGTATAGAGAACATAAGAAATGGAAGCAACACTGAGTTACATGACTATTAATGTCAACACCACTACTCAATAACGTCTTACTATCTTTCCTTTCAGTTAGTCCTGACGAAGGGTCTCGGCCCAAAACGTCGACAGTGCTTCTCCCTATAGATGCTGCCTGGCCTGCTGTGTTCCACCAGCGTTTTGTGTGTGTTGCTTGAATTTCCAGCGTCTGCAGATTTCCTCGTGTTTACTCAATAAATCATTGTTTATCTTTCATGATCTGTTTCATTGCATCTATGCAAATATGTACTTATGCACATGACAATAAGCTCAGTATTGACTTTGACACTTTTGTTTCCCTTAATTTCTTTAGTATAACAAATTTTAATCATTGAAGTACTCATTGGCTGAGATGTATACCCCTTGGCTGTAGAGTTTCAAAATATACAACCCTTTGAATAAAGACATCTGTTTGCATTTCAGTCCCTAATACAGATATGATTGTTACCCCAACTCTAGATTCTCAGGCTACAAGAGAGAGTAGGCTATCTCTATATTAGTTTGAAAATCAGTGAAAGCAGAAAAACTAAGAACTTGATGAACATGACTTGTAATGGAAGTGCCAATCTGATGTTGCAGTTTTGTTGTTGCCATCATAGAAAATGGGATTATTGATATGTGACCTGGAATTCTCAAAGTGGAGGCATCGCGTCTTCTAGCACAGAAAGAGATCCTCTGGCTCATTGAGGCCATGCTAACCATCACAAATCTGAATTAATTCTCACCACTTCCCATAAACTTCCTTCAGCGCCTGCCACACTCTCACTAATGGCAATGCACAAGTAACAATTAACTTGCCAAATCACATGTCTTCAGGATATGGGAAGAAACCAGAGCACTTGGAGGGAACACACACAGTCACAGGGATATACCACACTGGTTTAGAGGTTAGAAATCAATCTGAGTTGTTAGAGCTGTTAGGCAATAGTTCTACTAATTGCACCTCTATGCCCCCAAGACCCAAATATTATATGGCCGTCCTGTCTCTAGTGAGTAGTTTCCATATTTATTACTGCATGTTTCCACCCTTCTGGATATACATGAAAAATGTGATTATTGTATTTTAATAGCGCTCTGCAGCAGGAAAATAATAGTGATTTGTCAAAGTGCTGTCACAAAACTTATGATCACATAAACTTTGGTGTCATTTGAAGATGCTCTTACACTGACAAGTTTCTGAGCTCATTATCTGCACGTTTAGTTTCTCTCTCATTAGGCAAATATTCCCACCAGAATCAGACCAAAAACTTTTAGAAGGTACTCAAAGAATAGTGGTTGCTGAGAAGAAAGGCATCTAATTAAAAACAAATTATATTTTGTAAATTTAAAAAAGATATCAACAGTTAAGTTATTAATGCACTAATATGCAAAATTAAGACAATTACTAATATTATATGTTACTTTCCTTTAAGATTTAAAATATGCTCTTTAACCACATTTTCTTAACATCGTGTTATAGGATGGAGAAAAAAAACACTCTTTAGCATGCCGATTGTACGATGAATTCAAACTCAAAATGAGTAGAAATGAGTTATCTATGGACTGAACACAAATCATAAAATGACAGTTCTATCAGCTGGATTCACCACTATTTTTTCCTAATGTCCCACACCTTGCTGAAAATTGAAGCATTTTGACTTGCTGAAAATATTTATTAAGTTCCTAGGTAGTAGAAGGCCCAGTTATGAATGTGAGGGTTCCAGTGGAGTGTAAAGGAACTGCAATAATTGGCAGGTGGTCAGGTCACTCCCAAAAGCCATTCTGAAATGCTATAGTTAAAAAGCTTGCTGACATGTTTATGAATATATTTAAATACTTTCAAAAACTTACACACTTCTGAAAATTATTGGTAAATTTGATAGTTCAATGTACATGCAAATTTTTCATAACTGTTTAGAATTTTTAATAATCAGTTTATCATTACAGTGAAGGTAGTGGAAAGTTATCAATTCTTGCAGTGTCTGACTCCCCAAACTGAGCTGAAGTATACCTGACTATATGCATTGGGTTTGGATGCAGTTGTACCATTCAGGCACAAAGAGAACGTGAGAGATGGCAGGCAGTGTAAGCTTGCAAGAGAGTAGGGGTCACAGAGAGAATCAATGCTTGCATCAAGTCCAGAAAATAAAATATAGGTTCTTGGGCATGTGTTGTGCCTGGACTGGCTGCTCTTAGTTTTGAACCCAGGCCGAACCCCAGTTTTATACCCAACCAGTCCTCTAAGTACTTGAAAAAAGTTAGCAGTTGTTGGTTTAAATGCTAATTTCAAAACTTCTGTATTAGTCTCTTTTTTCAAGTTTTCAAGTTATTTTTCTTTGTCTCCTTCTTTCTGTGCTAAGTTTGTCTTATTAATTTGCTCATTGTTACTGTCCAGGTCACATCATAATCATACCTCATTAAGATCAGTGGGGTTGCTGATCCTGCACTAAGACTATCCTGGAAAAGGATCTGTAAAGGTTTTCCACAGCATAACTGCTGGAAGTTCTCAGCAAGTCTATGTCCCTCCTAGGGAGTCCTCATGGTGTCCAGCAGAAGGAAAAGTTGATAGATTTGGGGCCAAATCCTTTGGTAAATTCAAGATTTCTGCAAGATGGCACACATACCAAACTTTATGACTTTAAATAGTTAAAATTTACCAATCTCTGTAATGCAACAAAAGAAACAGTTAGAACAAATAGGTTTATTTTATGCTGTGCCAATGTGATTTGAAGGGATAAGATTTGAAATTTTTATGGCATCAGTATTGTGGATTAACTATAGTGCAAGTCACAAGAAGCTTTTATTAAACACAAAAGAAAGTAGTTATCCATCTTCAGGAACCCAAGATCTACATCTAAGAAATTCACATGAGCTAGTCTTTCATGAGGGGAGAGCCTCAAAAGTGGTGCAAACTACCAAGGAAATTCATACGTACTTAAATATGAAGGTTCTCGGTCCAAAGCATCAACTGTTTATTCCCATTCATAGATGCTGCCTGACAACTGAGTTCCTCCAGCACATTGTGTATATTGCTCTAGATCTCCAGCACCTGCAGAACCTCTAGTGTCATACTTAACTGGAGTATGTTTCATTAATACACTAGCTCCAGTTGGTTTGTGCAAATTTCCCATGTGAAGCCTACATAAACTTTAGCCTGAACAGGGCATTCAAAACCCCATGCCAAGAGCAGTATGATAGCACCATCACAGTTGACTCCCTCATGATCTACTACCAGACAAGGTCTACAGTAGATGGTAAATGAACTAGCACAGGAATAAAGCCATTTGACTTTGTCCTCACAAGTTTACTCTTTGCAAATATATTTTTCTACAACAGTAGTGATCCCTTTATAAAAGGCAGCTGCCATCATGTCATGTGATTTTGTTTAGCGTATGCAATGTAATGTAGCTAGTATTGCCAGGTAGCTTCCCATCAAAGTACTGAATAGGCTTAAGTCTGCTTAACTGCATACTCAAAGGGAGTGCAACAAACATCTTGATCCATTGCTGTCCACTATTATGCTAAATGTGATAGAATCAGAACAGATCTGGCAACTCAAAATTCAGCACCCATGAGGTGCTTTTTGCCACCAACTACAGAAAAGTTCTGGATTGTACCACAATCTACAACCTTATGGTCTCTCATTTTCCTACCTCTGCCAATACCACCAAGTAGGTGGATCAACAGTGATTTAATGAAAACTGGCCTGCCAAGAGTGGCTTTATGTTTTCCAAAAAATGAGGTGACAATCTAACAAAGCTGTAACATATGACCATGTCCATGCTAAGGGACATGAGCAATATGCAATAAATAGAACTGAACAACTCCAGAGCCAACAGATACGATCAAAGCTCCACAGTTCTGTCATACTGAAACCTGCTGGAATTCGTTGAAGAGGTTACAAGTCAGATAGATAACGAGGATGCAGTGGATGTTGTATATTTGGACTTTCAAAAAGCCTTTGACAAGATGCCAGACATGAGACTTCTTACCAAGTTAAGAGCCCATGGTATCATAGGAAAGTTACTGGCATGGTTAGAGCACTGGCTGATTGGTAGAAGGCAGTGAGTGAGAATAAAAGGATCCTTTTCTAGTTGGCTGCCAATGACTATTGGTGTTCTGTAGGGGTCGGTGTTGGGACCACCTCTTTTTATGTTGTATACCAATGATTTAGATGGTTTTGTTGCCAAGTTTGCAGATGATACAAAGATTGTTGGAGAGGCAGGTAGTGCTGAGGAAACAGGTAAACTGCAGAAGAATTTAGACAGATTTGGAGAATCAGCAAGAAAGTGGCAGATAAAATACAATGTTGAAAATGCATGGTCATGCACTTTGGTAGAAGAAATAAATGTGCAGACCATTGTCTCAATGAAGAGAAATTCCAAAAATCTGAGATGCAAAGGGATTTGGGAGTCCTTGTGCAAAACAACCTAAAGGTTAACTTGCAGGTAGAGTCAGTGGTGAGGAAGGCAAATGCAATGTTAGCATTCATTTCAAGAAGTCTCAAATACAAGAGCAGGGATGTGATGTTGATGCTTTATAAGGCACTGGTGAGGCCTCACCTTGAGTATTGTGAACAGTTTGGGGCTCCTCATCTAAGAAAAGATGTACTGGCAGTGGAGAGAATTCAGAAGCGGTTCACAGGAATGATTTCAGGAATGAAAGGGTTACCGTCTGAGGAACTTCTGGCACCTGTGGGTCTGTACTCACAAGAAATGAGAAACGTTTGATGGCTCTGGGTCTGTACTCGTGGAATTTAGAGGATGAAGGGGGATCTCATTGAAACCTTTTGAATGTTGAAAAGCCTAGTCATGGTAGATATGGAAAGGATGTTTCCGATGGTGGGAGAGTCTAGGACAAGAAGACACAGCCTCAGGATAGAGGGGCATCCATTTAAAACAGAGATGCAGAGAAACTTCTTTAGGCAGAGGGTGGTGAACTTGTGGAATTTATTACCACAGGCAGCTGTGGAGGCCTGGTCATTGGGGGTATTTAAAGCAGAGTTTAATAGGTTCTTTACTGGACACGGCATCAAATGTAATAGGGAAAAGGCGGGAGAGTGGGGCTGAGGAAGGCATTAAAAAAAGGATTAGCCATGATTGAATGGTGGAGCAAACTCAATGGGCCAAATGGCCCAATTCTGCTCCTATGTCTTATGGTCTTATGGTCATATGAATGCAGCAATTAAACTGCAAAATAGGGTAAGAGTGGCAGAGCTCAGCAAAACTGTAGCATTTTACACCAACTAGAATCTATTCGTGAGGTTAAAAGTGTGAAGCAGCAAGTGGAAACATAGTAAGCCTTCGATTAGCCACCCATTCACCCAGTTTTCTTCGATTAGCCACTCATTCACCCAGTTTTCTTCGATCAGCCGTTCATTCACCCAGTTTTCTTCGAGGAAGATGGGTTGTGGAGATGGTGCAAAATTAAATCCTAGCCTAGTACAGGCATGTGAGAATTAGAAATGAAACTAGGTTTGAAAAAATATTAACTTATGTTAAACCATTGGCTCTTGGCACTCAGTTTAATAATATTTTATTCTTGCATAATAGGCTTAACGATATTCCTGGGAATGTGGAGAACCATACGCAGTCTGAAATTGCTCTTGCATGAAAACTGGATGACTCTTGATGGTAGATATTAAGTAAATTAATGTAAAAGTAGTGCATGTTTTTGAAATACTGTATTTTTATAGTATTATCTGATTGATACTCAAATAACTGAATAATGCATAAATATGAAAAATTAATTCAAATACTATCTGTTGATTTAATATCACCTACTTTTTGAGTTGAATATATTAATACAAATAAATACAACATTTTTATTGCATTGGTTAAGATTTAATTAAAGTACTATTATTTTGTGGAAATTGTTTAAGCATTGATGTTGAATTCAGTAATAAAATAATTGTTGTATAAAATGAAATATGGATTTGATCTTAAATTTGACTAGTTTTAAGAGGTCTAAGACATCTATGTGTTCTATAATTTGTCACCAGGGTCTCTGAAATACAAGAATATTGGCATGAATATTAACATAGTGAAAAAAACATACTTATTTAACACTTAATAAACATAATTTAAGATGGAGCAAATATCATTTTGAATTCTAGCATTCTTGTAATATTTAAGGGAACATATAATTAAATAGATGTATTCTTCAAGAGAATAAATGATCTCCATGCTGTATTTGAAGACAAATGAGTACTGAATAATTTTCTTCCTGCCTTTCCGTCATTGACTCACCCAGTTTTCTGAGTTGGTGGTCATTGAGTTTCTGGTAAAATTCATACTGTAGCCGTGTGCTACGCAGAGCGCTGGAATAATGACACGCAGACGGTGAGTTGCAGTTGCGTAAAAGCTTTATTCAAACTTCGCGGCCTCGCTTTTAAGCCTTCCCGTTTCCACCCTCCCGGGAGGGAATACTGTAGGGGGCGCATATTCACAGTCCCTTCCCATGCACGGGCTTTTCCCCTTGCTGGTGAAGAAGGCCTGGTGCCCTTTTTGGGGCTGGTCTCCCTGCCGGCGCGCGCCTGATGCACCATCAATAACTCACTCTGAGACGTAGGAAGCGAGGTATCGGCTTTTATTGACTGGAAGAATGAACAACACTACATCCTGGGGAATGAGGCTGGGCAACAGGCCTCAGTCGCCTTTATACAGGGGTCTGTGGGAGGAGCCACAGGAGCAGTCCAGACAGGTATATGTAGTTCACCACAGCGCCATTTTGTGAGCCGGTTCGAGTGCGCTGGAAAATGGGTCACCACAATACTGTATTTAGAAAGAGTTTGCAAATCATGGTCCTGCTACACTGACAGAAAATTCCTGAAGATCAGGGAGTAACAATCTTCTGCATGCCTCCACTTAGAAGCAAATTGGAGTTTATACAGAGGAAGAGGAACCCCATTCTAAACTCCTAACTCTCTGTGCCATACAACTCCTAACCCTCTGTGCCATACCCCAAAGCAATTGTCTTTACCCAGACAAACTTGCAGCATCTCTCAAGGCAATCCTGGGAACAGCTGTATTGGGAGTACAGTGATCCGGAGACCCTATCCGGCAGGTGGTATTTACAGTCTCAGGTGATGTAAATGCCTTTTGCCAGGGAATTGTAGGAGGGTATTGGGTTTAACATTATCTTTTGGAAAAACAGGCCATAAGCCACCTGATATTTCAGTCTTTATGATAGTCCCTTGATTTTTCCCCTTTTTAAAGCTTTCCCAGCTGGCAGCTACTGTAGCTGTGAAGGAAAACAGGGCTGGCAGTCTGCCGTCAGTTCTGCAACTCCTGAACTGCTACCAGGAAGCTCCTGAATTGATGGTAGATAATTCACAGATTTGTTTTCCATACTCTATGGAGATGTATGGTAAGTGGTCATCAGGACTGTGGCTAAAATTGGTGACTCAGTGAAGTTAACAAAAGAAAATCTGTGTGCAGATAGTAAAAGGTGAGCACTTATTAAGCATACTTGCATTACACAAATACAGATCCTTAAAATTCATCAATAATTATTTGGGAGGAGACCAGATCCTTTCTTGTTCCCACCTTAACACTCCTCAGGAGCCATACACAACCTGTAAATTGTGTCCTACCATTCAACAGCACAGCATAGTCATGTTATTTGAGCAGATTTGGTGGGAACAGCTGAAGTAATTGAAGTTGGTAATTTGAGGAAGAATTATACAAAGGAATGGATTTATACTTGTAGAAAATGTTCTTTGATCTCTCAGTACAAACCTGTTTCTTAAATTTGAAATTGGATGTTTGGTTGTATTTGATAAAGAAAATGAAACAGCAGAGTCAAGAATTATTTTATTAGGTTTACAAAATAGGTCTTGAACAAATTTCAAGGTTTTGTAGAAAGATTCTGATACCCTTGCCAAGTTAAATTGTTTTAGCTCATTAATCACAGACAATTTACAACAGAACCAGTTCCCTGTGCAGATCGTTGACTTTATTAGTGAACATAAAGAGTCTGTCCCTGAAGTTTATATCAACAGTCAAAAGTGTGCTTCACAGAGTTCTCTATTAATGAAAAAAAATGGCAACCTAAAGTGACATGATGCATACTCCCTGTAGGGAGGCACATAAGGAAAATATGCTTTTGTAGAAATGGACTTCATTCAAAGGTTCCCCTATTTTTTTGAGAAAACTGCAAACTAAAGGAATTAATGTGTGAGGACTACCATGGAGGAGTATTTTTTGAACAAGAGCTTCTTCATATATTGATCTCTAAGTTTTACCTTATCTTCTTCTTTGGTTGTCCATCGGAATCCGATGATGATGTCCACTCCTTTAGCGGTGAGATCTTTGATGACTATACAGTCCTATCCTGGACCAACAAGTTCTATTGCAGGTGGGACATGTATATGTGGTGGTAGTCGTGGTAGTGATGGCAACCATGGCTGCATTTCTCCTGGCTCTCTTCTGCTGTCTTCTGGTTGTTCTTTCCATATCCAGAATACGAACCCCATCCCTACACAGCTGTCGCCAAGTGTTACGGTCAGCAGCAACATCCTCCAGGTCCTCAGGTCTGATCTGGCACTTCCTTAAAGCATTCTTCATCTGATCCTTACAGCGCTTCTTATACATAACCAGGATACAATGTTTTGTTCCTGTAGCAAGCAAATTTTGTGCATTTAGGTGCTCTAGAAAATAAATAAATAAATAAATAAATAAATAACTAAATTATCTATCAGTCTGGGGAGTCAACAAACTAGACCTCAAAGGATACAGATTCAGATTTATTTATCATATACACTATACATAGAAACATGCAGTGAAATATGTCATTTGCGTTAACAACAATCACACCCAAGGATGTGCTGGGAGCAGCCTGTAAATATCACCTCACATTCTGGCACCCACATAGCGTGCCCACAATGCTCAGCAAAACAATGCAGAGCCCAAGGGACAAAGCAACAACAGCAAACCAAGCCTTATTCCACCCTACAGATTAACAGTCCTCTAAACCCAGGACAGTCTGTCTTCAGCCTCCAACCTCCAGTGGAATTGTGGATTTGCAGATGTCTGGGGCTCAACTTCCCCAATAGGCATGCAGTAAGTCAATTCCAGCAAGTAGTCTTACTTTTGTTGGAGGTCATTTTGCCAATCATGTTTATTTTAAGTTCTCCAGTTTGTTTCACTCCCTTCTCATCCCTCCACCACTTTAAAATTCCTTCCGTTTATTTATGTAATAAATTCCCTTTTGAAAGCTAGAATCGAATAAGTTTCCAGCACCCTTTTAATTTAAACAGTTCATTCTAAATCATGCCATAACAACAATACACACAATATACTGTAAATGTCCTCATGAAGAGCCTTGGCCCAAAACATCGACTATTTATTCCCATTTATAGATGCTACCTGGCCTGCTGAGCCCCTTCAATACATTGTGTGTACTGCTCTAAATTTCCAGTCATCTGCATACCTCTTGTGTCATGTCGTTTCTAAATATAATGATGTGAAACAGTTGAGTTACATTAATTTTTAAACATTAAAATTAATTAAAACATTAAAGTGACACATTTATTCAAAACTGCATTGATTTTTATGAAACTCCTTGAAACATGAGTTAAATAAAATAGAAAAATGAACGAGACGAATGTGATCAAGCTATTTTTGAAAAAGCTGAGGGTCAAATATAATTTGCTCAGGCCCACAGTTTTGTACTCTTAGGAATGACTCTAGATTAGCCATGAGATGTCAATGTGTCCACTTGTGACCTCCAGAACACATTATATCTCTACACTGATATACATACATGAGCTACTTTGATATGGCTGGTCAAATTAAGAAAGTGAATTCTAAAGCTTACAGCCAAAGCCACGGAAGTCATGGCAACTGAGAGTGGAAGAGAAAAAAATGGAATACATAGATATCTAGAAGAGTGCAAAGATTGTAAAATAATGAGGAGCTAGAGGATGTTATAATACGTGAAGCACCAGGAGAGACTTTTAAAATGGACACAAAGAAGTCATTATCAGTGAGTGAGCACAGGAATTATGGGTGGACTGGACGCTGCAGAGTGTTGGATGAACAAGTTTTCAGGCAAAATTCTGTCATCCTGTCCAAGAAAATAGTTATGATGACCCAAGTGACGTTGTTTATTTGTATTACAGTTAGTCCCCGAGTTACGAACATCCCATTTACGAACAACTTGTACTTACAAACTGAGGAAGGAGAACGCCGTCCGCCATTTTAAGTCGGATCGTGACACCGTCCGCCATTTTAAGTCATTGCTGTTGACACTGTGTTGAGTGTTTAACTTTGTATTTGGCTTAAATTTTTCTTAGTAAGATTCACCCTGACCCCACCCCCATTCCAGTCAGCTGGTGGCACATTGAGATCAGCGCGGAGCTCGAGAACAGAGGTTCCCGAGTTCGATCCAGTGACAGACAGCTCCCATGCTGGGTTGATGTTGATCCAGTGACTCCCGTAGCATTCGTGCCCGGTTGATGTCGAGCTCGCAACTCAACCTCGTAAAAAAAAACACTGTCACCTCCAGTTTAAATTCCCACACGGAATATTGTGGAGGATCGAATACCCAAACCCAGCACAGCCCCCACTTGTCTTATTTAGCCTGTCGCAGTGCGGTGGTCCTTAGGACCTAGCGGACCTTGGGACCCGCTGCCCACAGTGTTTCTGTTCCATTGACGGGAAGCGATCGCAATTGAAAATAAAGTGGAAATAATAAAGCATTTGGAAAGAGGTGAAACGCCTTCGGTCATTGGAAAAGCATTAGGCTACAGTCGGTCAATGATTGGAACAATTTTAAAGGATAAGGTGAGAATAATGGAGCATGTGAAAGGCCCTGCCCCGATGAAAGCTGCAATTATTACTAAGCAACGCAGTGGTTTAATTATTGGAATACATACGTTTCTTAAGAGTTTTATATGCATAGAAAGATAAAATATATACTATATACTGAGAGAAACGTTTGACTAACCGACGCTAAATAATACCGGATGAACTTGTTCCGACTTGCGTACAAATCCGACTTAAAGATGGACTCAGGAACGGAACTCGTACGTAACCCAGGGACTGCCTGTAATGTTAGATTTGGTAGATTAAGAGGGATTATCCCAGTTCTGGATTGGGAACAAGATACTAGTGGATAACAAATAGTTCAAATGGTTCCATTTTAAATCAGAGAATGTATACAGTATACAACCTGAAATTCTTACTCTTCGCAGACATCCATGAATAACAAAAAAATTAGAAACCCAAAGCCCCCTCTCCCCCTCCCCATACAAGCAGCAGCAAAACATCAAGCTCACCCCACCCATTTCAACAGAAAGCATCACCACCAACAACCAAGCAAAGAAAAGCCCCAAAGAGAGACCATGATCTGCAGTCAACAAAAATTACTGTTTACCCGACAGTTCAACATGCCACAGCTCTCTCTCTCTCTCTCTCACTAACAAGGGACAGAGAGATGTTACTTACTTTGTAGCAAAAGGGGAGACTAACAAACAGTTGCTGTTATGATGTTACAAACTGCTGTGTCGCTTTTTATTCTGAGATTCCCCGATTCAAGAATTGGCAGCAAATTCTCCCCACCATCAAGAGAAAGAGAGCGATTGGTCAGCTACAGAGACCTCCGTCACAACATCTGCCACCACAAAATCCTGATTTTCCTTCTCCTGCAACACTTCAGCCGGCAGCACTGGCCTCCCAGCATCCCAGAAGTGCAGGTCTCCCAGGCTGCTCCTGGAGAATGTCGGAAAACGGACAATCGGTGAATTCCAGGAGCGGGAACTCATTCACCATAAAAAAAAATGCAGTTTGAGTGCTGTTGCAGATCATGAACTTTGACAGAACCCCATCCATCTTGAAAAGGAAAGAGACATTAAAAAGAGGAATTCAAGCCGTTTCCGCAGTTGAACTTGAAGAAGCAGCCATTTGCTGCCATCTTAACTCTGCCCACACCCAATTAAATTTAATATGAATTATATTGTATTAGTTAAATCATTGACCCAGTAATTCCTATCTGTACAGATGATATAAACATGTGAGTTTGTAATTCCACAATGTTAGATGTGATTTTCAGACCTAATAATCAGACACATCTCACAAATAAATGGTGTCAGTAATGATGATTGTGAAACTGACAATCATTTATAAAGGTCCTAGGAATTCTCAATGATGACCCCAATCTTCATAAGGTCTCAAATGGAGACGATGAAACACTTGCCAATGATCACCTACTGCCCTTCGTCAGCTGAACAAACCAGTCCTTCCTCAGGCTGAACAATACTCAGAAAAAGGACTGAAAGAAACAAAGACACAAATTGTAGTTAGGAGTCTGTCACTGAGAATGGGTGGGGAACGTCGCCATCATGCAAAAGCCTGAATGATGTAGCTGCAGAATTAGATCTGTGTCTAATATTGAGAGACTAACATGAGAGACAAATCTACCTGATGTCATCAAGAAGCCAAAGTCCACCTATCGTCAAAACAAGAACGTTCCCTTTCAGTCATACGTAAAGCAATAAAGTGCAGAAATGGGCCCTTTGACCCACCAAGTTCATGCTGACTATCAAACAGCTATTTGTTACATTGGTCTATGGCCTCCTCTTGTACCATGATGAGGCCATCCTCAAAGAGGAGCAAGATCTTATATTCTGTCTGGGTAGCCTACAAACTGATGGCATGAATATCGATTTCTCCTCCCAGTAAAAATACTTCCCTCCTTTCTTCCTCTATTCCCCATTCTGATCTTTTACCTCTCCACACCTGCCTTTCACTTACCCTGGTCCCCTCCTTTCCCACCCACCTGGTTTCATGTATCACCTTCCAGCTAGCCTCCTTCCGGTTCCCTGCCTTTTTATTCTGGCATCTTCTCCATTCTTTTTCAGTCCTGAAGAAGGGTCTCAGCTCAAAACATTGACTGTTCATTCATTTCCATAGTTGCTAAATGACCTGCTGAGTTCCGCTAGCATTTTATGTGTGTTGCTCTGGATTTCCAGCATCTGCAGTGCCTCTTGTGTTTATGTTACACTGTTCTATGTTCCATAGCTGCCATGAGCAATGTTCTTAAAAGGTCTGAGGCCCTTCCAATGATCAGTGTAGCAGTTAGTCAAGGCTTTGCATGCAGCTCCCCTTTGGAGCTCCACATATCTTTCTTTGATGCATAATTCTGCATCAAATGCAGTATAAAAAGAAGTGGGTCCTTGTGGGTTTAGCTTCAGATGCAGCTTATTTAGTGCTCCAGAAAAAGATGAAATCTAATTTTTAGACAATCTTTAATTGGGGCATTGTCAAGTTCTGGCGCAGGCAAACACAAAGCAGACACAAGAATTTTTTAGAAGCGTGGTTCTCTTCTGATAGATAGATAGGCATCCGTTAGTCTCGTGAGACCATGGATTTGTGCCTTGGAAGGTTTCCAGGGCGCAGGCTTGGGCAGGGTTGTATAGAAGACCGGCAGTCGCCCATGCTGCAAGTCTCCCTCCCCACGCCACCGATGTTGTCCAAGGGAAGGGCACTAGGGCCCATACTTGGCACTGGTGTCATCGCAGAGCAATGTGTTGTTAAATGCCATGCTCTAGGACACCACGCACTGCCTCAGCTGAGGCTTGAACTAGTGACCTTCACATCACTAGACCGATGCCTTATCTAGGCCACGCGCCAACACTCTGATAACATAGTAAAGAAACATATTGAAATAGATGTTATCTATGAACCCTTAACAGCCAAGAAATATGAGCCAATAGAATTCAAAAGTCAACTGAAGGAGTGGCCAATCAAGACCAAGGCAAGCGAACAGGTGGCTATATAAATGCAAATACTCCTAAACAAAAAAAAACAACAATTACGCACTGAGAATGTCACCCTGACTGGTGATGAAACGCCTGCAAGCTAATTGCCGAGTTTGGCAAACACCGCAACATCAGATCTTCTCTGCACGTCACAGACAGCTTGTCCATCAGCTGACAGCTCACTTCAGTGCAGAAAAATATCCTTTCAGCCACTGTGGAATTTATTACTGGATGTATCATTAGCTGAAGGAGCACCATTAATGAGCCGGATCATATTCAGCTCAGGTCATGCATGTCTCACATTCAGCTCCCACAAGATACCCGGAGAGATGCTTTTCCACAGCAGTATCGCATTCCTGGTTGCACTTCCAGTCGGTGACATGGAGCAGTTCACAAGTGGCCATGAAACTTCAGGTAGCGCAAACAGTTGATACTATCAGAGGGCTTTTCTAGTGTCGCTAAGTGTCTCTGACGACCAGAAATTTACATAAACTATTGAGATTCATTTGAACAATTTTAAAAAGTTAGTTATTTTAAAGGTTCAAAGGTTCATTTTATTGTCAAAATATGGATGTACAATATAACTCTGATAATTGTCTTCTCCAGAGAGCCATGAAATACAGAAAGACCATGGAGTTGATGAAAGAAAAGACATCAACTACCTCCCCCCCCCCCACCCCCATCGGCATGATAAAGAAAAGATCAGAACTTGCAGACCCAAAATCCATCCCCACTGAAAAGACAACAACAATACCCAAATAAAATGACAGTAACTATCTCCAATCCTCTCACCCACAGAAAAAAATGTGACAATAACAAAAACATGGAAATTGGGTAAATTAATTTCAAAATCATTAAATAAATGAAAAATATCAAGTTGCTTGGCTTCACACATTTTTCTAATGAAAGTCAGCAATCGCATTCATATTATCCAGGATCATTGCTTGAACACCAGCTATGGTTGGGGTAAGACTGTCAGGAGAATTACAAAGTTCAATAGTACAGTGGGAGCTCAGATGGATCAGTATTTCAATTCCAGTGAGTTCGGAGTTTCGGTGTTACAGTGTGCATGCACAAAGGTCCAGAACGTGCTGACATACCCATTGCAACTAGCTACCTTGAGCACTGCCAAGGGTGGTTAGCATGATCCATTCAATGCCACCAACATCAATGGATTAGGGATAGAAGGTGCTGAGTCTAGGAACAAACAACTAACAATGCTTCCATTTCAACTGCTTGTTAGCGGGGGTGGCACAGTAGAGTAGTGGTTAACCAGCGACCTGAGTTCAATTCCTACCACTGTCTGTAAGGCGTTTGTACATTCTCACTGTGACCACATGGGTTTCCTCCAGGTTCTCCAGATTGCTCCCATGATAGAGTGGCGTACAGTTGTAAGCTAATTGTTCATTGTAAATTGTCCCATGATTAGGCTACGGTTAAATTGGGGGTTGCTGAGCAGAGCAGCTCAAAGGGCCTATTCCACACTATATCTCAATAAATAATAAATAAGTAAATAAATAAGGTTCTGTATCACTTCTATATTATTACATTGGTACTATACAAAATGCAGATATGCAGTACTTTAGTTAGATTGTAGATAAGTCCCCTGAAGCCTGTGATCAACAGTAAATTGGAACATAAGTACAAGGACAATATTTCCAGGCGTAGAGTGGAGGCACTCGGTTTATTATTCTGGCTGCAGACCTTTGACTTATTTAACAAAATGTCATTTCTTTTCCCTTTGGTGCAATATTTTTTGCCTATGTCTTTTCAGAAAAAGAAGTTCATTCCTTCCTAATTTGACAACAATGTTACGCAAAATTAACTTCACATCAATAATTGCAGACTGATATACTGTATTACTTTATTATTTTAAGTTAGTTTCCATGTCATTCTACAATTACTTCCAGTGCTGCTTCCACTGTTGTTAAATAATATTTCAAATGTAAATTAATTTTCACCACTAATATGCACAGGCTCCTCAACTTTCCAAGTTACACAAGATTGTACATAAACAAGAAGAGCTCAAAGATCATGTTAATCGATATGATTCTTTTTAATTAGAATTATAATCATGTTATCTTCAAAGAAAAATATGCTTTTCTAACATACAGTATATCGTTTATTGAGAATAATAAGTTCCTCAGATCTTTTTTTACCTTCCAACCATTTAGTGAAAGGTTAATGGTAATCATAAGATGATAATTACCACTCAGCAATCCCCTTGCTGAGCTTACTGAATTATTCAGCTTTTTGATGACAACTCCAAATTCAAGTTGCAGTGAACGTTGGTCTGGAACACTTAAATATTCAGAAACTACAGTAGGACTCCAATTAATAGGATCAAACCAGTAATAATGACCTATTTTTTTCTTTCAATTCCTGATAAAAGCAACTTGTTCAAACATAGGCTGCTTCCCATCCCTTTTCTCATATTAGTCGTGCACCGCATTTTTATATATTTTTGTCTCCTACAAATCTGAACTGTACACTAGCTTCAATTTATATGGTACTGTATCTTTAATATTTCATGACACAAGTACAAATTAAATGAAAATTTGGCATCAAGCCCTATAAAGCTTTATAGACAAAATATGCTGCATGTAAGCAGGAAAGAATGTTGCAAGTGCAACAATTATCCTTTTACTAAGATGCTTCACACCAGGGATCATACTGCATATTCAGAGATTTTATTTTATGAGTGGTCAGCACTACCATCTCTGTTAGAAGAAAGTGTGATCAATTTTCATTTCTCACATGGCAGGTAACTTCCATAAACTGTCTGATTTACTTTTCAGTTGAAGCCAAGTGAATTCAAGACTAAAACAGTATTTTATATATATTATCCATGCTGGCTTTTCAAGTTTGAGGAATGGTTAACACTGGAACTATCAAGGTTAAATTGGACAACCTTTGAAATTACCTGTGGGTATCATGATATATGATTATGTACACATTTTTACTTCTGTTACAAGCTACAGCCTACTCATTTACATGATTGTCACATTTAGCTAGCACCAGCTGTGCCATTTATTAACTGAATGTAGCAGCATGGAGGTTAAATTCAAGCATGAGTGTGACACTTGCAATAGGTCTGGTTTTTAACTCTGAACACTTCAGCAGCATTGTAACTGCAGGGGCTCGTTCTTAACCTGGTAAACAGTCAAGAATGGCACAAGGGAGAGAGCTGACATTGCACTTTTCAATCACAGTAATGGAGGTCTTGGTGCAGGGAAAGGAAAGGATGAAAGATGCCCTGTGTCCATCCAAAACAAGGAGGCTCTACAGACACAAGTACAAAATTGATGGGAGGAGATGGCTTTAATGATCAATGTCTAGGTGACTGCCAAAGGCCTGAATATGAGCATTCACCCACCAATAATCTCTATTAACCAAGACATACATATCACATGCTCCACTGCACCCTTAAACACTTAGCATTGCTGAGAGTCTCATGCCCACATATCATAGCTGATGACCTTGTCCAGAAATCAGCCAACCATGTGCAATATGCATTAACACACTTCACTCTCAATCAGGAGACACTAACTGACAGGGCACGGATGCTGCTGCCAAGCCACCGTGAAGAATGGCGCTCACCATCATTGTAACAGCTAATGCTGACCCATAGTGGCTAACGGAAGGCCTGAAAACATCCACAATGGCAAATTCTTCACGGTTAACCCTTTTTCATTCCATAATCTCATCTAATTTAAAACGTGGAGTTGTTGAAAACACATATGTAACTTTACTGAGACAGAAGAACTTACACTGTGAAATAAAGAAGTGGCTGAAATGCTAAACAAATATTTTGGAGTCTTCATGGAAGGAAACACAGAAAATCGCTTGGAAATAGAGGAGGCTGACGGTTTTAGTGTAACTCAAAGATATTAACAACAGTTACTTGGAGAAATTAATGAGACTAAAGGGCAATAAATCCCCAGAACATAATGAACATGATAAATCATCTAAAATATGATCATCTGCCTCCAAGGTTTTGGATGTAGATGACAATGGAGACAGTGGATCTACTGACTGTCATTTTCCACGTTCTATAGATTCTAGAGTAACATCTGGAGTAACAAATGTAACTGCACAGGGAAAATATCTTTAAGTCTGTCATCTATAGTGGCAAATATGCTGAAATCTATTATTTAAGTGGGAACAGGATTTTTGAATATTATAATAATAGGCATGAATGGGATGAATTTGGATTCATGAAAGGGAAATCATTATTTTATGAGGTTGTAATGAGCAGAAGAGATAAGAACCATCCAGTAGTTGTGCTTTACCTGGATCTTCAGGAAGCCTGTGACAATGTGCCACATTAAAAGTTGTTAAAAACAAAATTAGAACCCATGTAATTGTAGTAATATATTGTGGAAACAAAATCAAAGAGTAGGGCTAATAATGGGTGATTTTTGGCTTGAGAGAGTATATACATTAGTGAAGCTGTTCACGAACAATGCTAAGGAATTAGATAAACAGATTGAAATGTATGGATCTATCTCTTTTAGGGAATGACACCCCCTGCCCTTATTGATCTCTTGTTTGCGCATGCACTGTTGTCTACACATGCAAATTGTTCTCTCTCTCGCTGCAATGTGAATACACCAGTTAAAGCCATCTCCCACGTGCAAACTTTTATTTAATTGATATGTAGTTGTGTACAGATACAACAAATTGGCAACGAGTACGAACCGGAATGTCGGAGAGCATCACCAACTGCACCGATAGTTCCGAGATGAAACAACAAGAGTTAAACAGCACAAGAAGGCTGTCGCAGGTGCAAACAAAGGAACACACAAGTAACAGCAAAAGCCATGCTGAATTTAAAGTGGCGATGGATTCAGTCAGGAAAGTCGACGAATTTGATAGCACTAATGAAGACCGGGACATATATCGAGGGTTGAACTATATTGTAATGTGAACAACATGGAGGAGCAAAAGAAAGCCCCTACATTTCTTAATTTTGGGCCCAAGAACATACTGTCTCTTACACAACCTAGTAACCCCTGCAAGCAAGATGTTTGACAAAGTTGTTACAATTTTACAATTTTACAATTTTACAATTTTACAAAATCACTGGTATTAGCTGAGAGATTTAGATATTACAAAAGGAACCAGTCAAAAGATGAAAGCGTTTCTGAATACGTTGCAGAACTGTGCAAACTTTCCCAGTACTGTGACTTTAGAGATGGACTTTCTGATGCATTATAGGACAGGCTCGTATGTGGCATGCATATTCAAAACATTCAAATGAGGCTACTGGCAGAAAGAGACCTAACCTTTGAATGGGCATTGACCATTGCAATATCGTTAGAGACTGCAGTGAAGAATGCAGCAGAACTACAGAAAAGCAGGTTAGAATGTGAAATGTACAAAATGTCTCTGAATGATGTAAAAAGCCAAAGATGTTATAAATATAACAAATCCTCCCATGGATGCAAATGAAAAGGAAAAAAATGCAGAAAGTGTTGCAGACAAGGTTTCATAGACTTAGTGTACAAGGCAACAAAAAGCACAACTAAATGAAAAGTCTCAAACACTAAACTAAGCAAATTCATAAAGTGACTGAATGTAAAGCAGAATCAGACAACATAGAGTCTGACAGATTACAAAATAATCGGGACCACAATAGGTGTGTCCAGTGTAAATGGAACTGGATACGTAATTCCAGAGGCTGACTACAACAGACTGTTTTCTAAGTTTCTTAGAGAAGACCACAATATGCTAAAGACCCACACAAGTGAAAAAGTGTCTCCCACAGGCAAGCTGAAAGTAAATGTGACACATGGAAGCCAAACACAACAGTTAGAGCTTTATGTAGTGAAATGTGGAGGGCAGCACTTTTTGGATGTGAATAGTGAGAAAAATCCAACTAGACCGGCACTCAATCAAAGCTCTCAGTGTAACATCAACAGACAAAGGCAGCCTAATGGTAGCTCTAACTAGAGACTGGCACCACTGTTTAATGGAAATGGGAAGGTAATTGAGAAGGGAATAGATAAACAGATTGAAAACTTGGGCACAAAGTTCAAAATGCACCTCTACAGGCATTGTTACACCTGTGGGAGTGGCTGTGGTCACCATGGCAAAGAGTACATTTTGACTTTGCTGGGCCATTCATAGACTCCATGTTTCTGATTGCAGTGCATGTTCATTCGAAATGGCTGGTGGTCACACCAATGAAGTCAACCACCTCAGCAAAGTCTGTCTCTGCTCTGAGGGCTATCTTTGCCAGGAACAGCTTACCAGAACAAATTGTAAGTGACAATGGACCACAATGCATGTCAGAAGAATTCCAACTGTTCATGAAGAAAAATGGCAACAAACATTTCAAGACAGCTTATCGTGAATGGGATAGCTGAAAGGCTTATCCGAACCTTCAAGAAGTCCAATAAAGTGATGGACATGGAGGACATTTCTCTACAACACAAGGTGAACAACTTCCTTTTTGTGTATCAGAACTTTGCTCATGTGACGACAAATCAAACAGCCGCAATGCTGTTCGTGAACAGACCTACAGAGGGAAGTGCAGAATGCCAAGTGAAGCAGCAAGGAGACTCGAGGTTGAACAGGAAGTCCTAGCCTGTGATTACTGAGAAGACAAGTGGATTCCCAGTAGGATAGCTACAGGAACTAGAACACTGATATACACAGTGGATGTTGAGATCAGACATGGAGATGTCATGTGGACCAAATACTGGATGCTCAGCCAAAGAATACACCTGAGTCAACTGCATCCAACAAAATGGACACATTACAGTCAGCAGACCTACAGTGGTGCTAGAAAGTTTGTGAATCCTGTAGAAGTTTCTCTGTTTCTGCATAAATATGACCTAAAGTGTGATCAGATTTTCACATGTCCTAAAACTAGATAAAGCAAACCCAATTAAATAAATAACACAATAACATTATACTTGTTCATTTATTCATTGAGAAAAATGATCCAAAATTATATGTATTTGTTGGAAAAAGTATGTGAACCTCTCAGGTAATGCCTTCTACAAAAGGTATTTGGAGTCAGGTGTTCTAATCAATGAGATGAGATTGGATGTGTGGGTTGTAGAGGTGCCCTGCCTTAGAAAAAAGACACACATATTAAGATTACTGATAGAGCCTGCTCTTCTCAAGAAAGATCTGTTTATGTGCACCATGCCTTGATCAAACCAGCTTTCAGAGGACCTTGGAAGAATTGCAGAGGTGCATGAAGCAGGAAAAGGCTACAAAAGCATTTCTAAAGATTTGAGTGTTCATTGGTCCACAGCAAGAGAAATTATCTACAAATGGAGGAAACTCAGTCCTGTTGCTACTCTCCCTAGGAGTTACTTATTTAATTGGGTTGTCTTTATTCAGTTTTAGGACGCATGAAGGTCTGATCACATTTAGGTCATATTTTTGCAGAAATAGAGAAAATTCTACAGTGTTCACAAACTTTCTAGCACTGCTGTACCTCTCAGAGATGATGTCACTGACAGCAACATGACACCAGAAACTGGGAATGTTGTCTTAAATAAGACACCTGCAAACCCACTGCTACTCCACAGGTCCAGAGGTGCGATGAGAACGTTATTGTTGACAAGACAGCCACCATACCTGATTCCACTCCGCAGGTCCAGAGAGGTCCAGGTCCTGAAAGAAACAGAGCACCTTTAGACTGAAAGACTGAACCTTTAGAAATGTGAAGTTGGTTAAGGACTGTTATTGTGAAAGTATGTTTATTGGGAATATGGGTTCATGAAAGGGAAATTGAATGAATTGAATGTTTTGTACATATACAGTTTTATTTTGCATTAATCTAAAGGGGGAGAAACTGTAGTGTATAGATCTATTTCTTTTAGAGCAATGCACCCCCCCCCCGTAGAATGTATTGTCTGCACATGCACATTGTTTTCTCTCTCTCCCTCTCTCTCTCTCTCATTAGAATGACAGATCAAATTAACTTCTTGGAGGAAGAAATTTTTATGATGGGAGTGAAGTTTTTGTTTTAACAGTCCTATAGCATTTTCCAAAAGGCAGTTTGCAGGGTAGATAGACCCTGCAATGACTTTTTCCTGCATGCTTCTTTATCCTGGACACATGCATGTCCTGTGGTGATGATAGACTGAAACCTATGACCTTTTCAGCAGACCTGACAATTCATTTGTAGTTTGACATGTTCTGAGAGGATGCTGCACCAAACCAGACAGTAATGGCTGATGTGAAGTTGCTCTCTCAGATGGCAGTGTAGAATTGCTTCAGTATGTTCTCAGGAAGATGGAATTTTACCAGCTGCCACAAGAAGTACATCCTCTGCCAACCCTTTTTGTTAATGAAGGAGACAGTCCTCCCACATGAGGTCCTGCAAAATAATGATGCACAGGGACCTAAATGTTGGAAAGGTGCCAATTGTAGAATTGTCAATTATAAGCAGATGGAGAGTAGATACATTTTTCCTGAAGTCGATATGCATCTCCACTTCTCCAAGTTGTTATAATTACATCAGGACACAAGCTTGCTTATTTCCTCTGGTGATTGATTATCCAATGATAGTGGTGTCATCTGCAAACTTTATCAGATCACTGGAGATGCAATCATTGGTGTATGGAGAGAATAGGAGAGGGGATAGAACACACCCCTGTGGCACAACAGTGTGGAGATGTGCTTGCCTAGTGTCACATACTGCTTTCTGTTGGAGAGTTTCTCTTGCAGAAGTTCAGGGCTGAACTGAAATCATCAAAGAGAATCCTGCCACATGTACCAGGGGAATCGAGCTACTGCAGTATGAAGTCAACACCAGTGTTAACTGCATCACCTACGGATCTGTTGGCTCTGTAAGCGAACTGCAGGGAATCTAGAAAATCTTGAGTTATGGATCTGAGAAATGACAAGGACAGCCTTTCAAAAGTCTTCATTATGACTGAGGTGAGTGCAACTGGTCTGTAATGAAGTCCAATGATCTTTGATTTATTTTGGAGACTGGAATAATAGCAGATTTTTAGAAACATGCTGGAACAGTATAAGAGATTGTTTGAAAATGTTTGTGCAGACTGTAGACAGCTGGCTAGTGTAGTGTTTAAGGATGGCGGGGAGATAGAGTCAGGGGCAGCAGCCTTCTTGATATTTTGCTTCCTGAACACTTTTCTCACCTTCTCTTCCTTGAAAACAAATGGTGTGAGGCACTGCTGATAGTCTGACTGAACGGGCTCTAGTGTGATCTGTGAGTCAAATCTGCAGAGGAACTCGTGAACTGTTCTGGGAGGAGGGGGTCACTGGGGCAGGGTGGAAGGGGGTGTCTTCTTTTTGTGGATGGTAATGAACTGAAGGTCTTTCCATACTAGAACAATCATTTGTTGACAAATGGTTTTCCAGTTTGACTGAATGTTAGTATTTGGTTGTTCTGCTTGCCTCCTACTGCTCCTGCAACCCCCACCATTCACCAGAGCTGGTGCTAAAAGCAAAGTTAATTTTACTGCAGACCAGCACGTATTTGCATCCAGTAATTGTCCCGACAAATAAGATGCAAGAAAAGAAGGTGGAGGTAACATATACACTCCCTTTCCATCAGGGCTGACTACATTCAACACTGCCTCTTCTGAAGCACTCTAATGTAGTTGTTACATTACTGGACTGGTAACCTGGAGTTCAAGGCCAATTTTCAGGAGACAGGAAGTTAAATTGCACTCTGACAGCAGGGGACATTACATTCAGTTAATTAATTGAACGATGTGTGGTGGAGAGTATATTGACTGGCTGTATCATAGCCTGGTATGGAAACACCAATGCCCTTGAATGGAAAATCCTACAAAAAGCTCAGTCCATCATGGATAAATCCCTCCCCACCATTGAGCACATCTACACGAAGCGCTATTGCAAGATCCTCATCCATCATCAGGAGCCCCCATCTCCCAGGTCACACTCTCCTCTTGCTGTTGCCATCAGGAAGAAGGCACAGGAGCCTCAGGACTCACACCGGCACCATTTTCAGGAACAGTTGTTACCCCTCAACCATCAATCTCTTGAACCAAAGGGGATAACTTCACTCAACTTCACCTGTCCCATCATTGAAATGTTCCCACATCTTATGGATTCACTTTCAAGGATTCTTTATCTCATGTTCTTGGGATTTATTGCTTATTTTATTATTATTATTATTAATAAATTATTTTTGTATGAAACCCCTTTTTACTGGGCATCTCTAGAAACATTACTCGTTAGCCCCTTGCTAAGAGCAGGCATTACATGAAGTGCGCAAAAACAGTGCAGGCATTACAATAAATAATAAACAGGACAGTAGGGCAAGGTGTCAGTCCAGGCTTCGGGTATTGAGGAGTCTGGTAGCTTGGGGGAAGAAACTGTTACATAGTCTGGTTGTGAGAGCCCAAATGCTTCAGAGCCTTTTCCAAGATGGCAGATGGCAGTGGACTCAGCAGTGAGAAAACCACCTTTCTCGAACTCCATACATCTAGGGTCAATATGACTTGCGTCCCACCAAAACTGGGAAATTGGGATGTCTCGACCATCCGAAACCCAATCTGTGCAAATCCTGTGTAAATACAGCCCCCGTGCAACTATCCGCTGGCAAGAAGTAACAGATTGTACATTGCATACAATTATGAAGGAAGTGCAGCTTTATCAAACAGTTAGTAGGAAAAAGAAAAGAAAAATAAATAAATAAAAGGGTCCGTTACAGTTAACCCAGTCCAAACGTGTACATAAGTTGGAGCTCGTGTTGAATTTGACTTTAACTCACAAGTTGGACCCACTGTCTGCATGAAAGCACACACCATCTTCCAAACGTCGTTCAAAATCCATCTTGAACAAACAGGCTCCCCCACGGGAGTATTGGCCCTCTTTCTTGAAGCCATTCATCAGCACAAAGCACCTTGTGCAACAGGGACTGTATCCTCAGTCATTTTCCCTCCTGTCTTCTCCCAGCTCCTGCCAAAAAGACCTCGACCCACATCAGTGTACGTCACCAAAAACCCCTCTGCCCAGCTTTCTTTAGAACCTCCCAATTCCACCATCCTGATTGGCTGACACTACATTCCTAAGTTGAACAACATAGCCCATTAACTTTAGCTCAAACCCAAACATGCCAAAAGCAGAACAGACTGCTCTATAGAGCTGCTGAAATGAAATACCTACTTCATAGCAGTAAAAATCTTAACCAGGGCATTATCTGTACATGTATTTACACAGTTTGTTGTCTTTTGCACACTGTCTAAGTTCATGTGGTCTTTCATTGATTCTATTGTGGATTTATAGAGTATGCACACAAGAAAATGAATCTCACGGTTGGATAAGGTGACATATATGTACCTTAATAATACATTTACTTTGAACTTTGATTCTTGAATAACCTCCACCTGTGCCAGTAAAATTACAGAACTGTAGTAAAACCCATGTAATTAACTAATATTATTAAAATAATTTTGCATCCCTACCAGTCTCTTCATGGCAATAAATGCTCTCTCAAACCAATCAATTCAAGAGATTGGCACTGCTAAGCTTGTGCAGGAGTTCACAGACTACAGCACAAAAACATACTGAATATCAGCAAGAACAGACTGTCCAGTACACCAAACATCAGGTCACAGTATAGTAATTACGAATCCCATTTATTTGTAACAATCTGTCCAACTTCTTGATATCTACTAAGGTTTCTTTTACTAAAACTCGAACTAGCATTTCACTCTATAAACCTACCTCAGAGTAGATTTTCTCCTTCACTTCCTTCTTCCAAATTTCCTCTTAATTTTTAAAGGTGACTCTTGTATTTAAATTCTGCAAATGATATAAAAATTACTTAGATCTAACTTGTCTAAATTGTTTCTAATCTTAATTATATTTACTGAGGCTCTATTTGTATCTCTCAATTTCAAGAAGAAAGGAAACCAGAATAATGATTTAAAATTCTGGTATTTACTCTAAAATCCTTCTTGGGAGTATACATAGTATTTCCTTTGAGGTGTCTCTAGGGCCAAATATAGATTTAATGTAATCTCTATAGTTTTTAGTTTGCAGCTTACTAAATTCTCAATATGCCCTGTTTTTAATAGTTGGGGAGCATTGTGCGAATGCTTTTAGTAACTAATGTGTTACAACATAAATCCATTTCCTTCTCCAATATTACAGGTAGAGTTCTACTGAACACAAAATTCACACCATTCTACTAAATTGATTCTGCCTCTCTCTCCTCACCAGTTAATGGAGTTTGTAGATTTCCTTTGGAATTTCTGAGCGTTGATACTCATTATTTGCTACTGTTCCCAGAGTGGCTGCAGGAAATTGCAATTCCACAGCATTATTTTAGCTGGAAATCCAAGAAGCCATGAACTTCGTCAGACATTCTGAGAGTGTAAAGGGGACTCTGCGTGATAATAAAATATGGATTTCTTCCTCATCTTTCCAGGGGAACAGTGTTGCAGTATATATGGTAACAACCTCCAACTGCACTACAAGACCATGGAGATTCTGAACGGTCCCTAAAATCTGTATGTGGAGAAGGCTGTTGTTTCCTTTCAATCCAAATGGCATGTATGTGACTTATAGTCTCGTTCAACCTGAGGCACTTCTTTGTAAGGATGATGACAGCACTTATAATTTATTCATCTGGATGCTTCAAGTGGATAATTACGGCATTAATCATATAATTAATTCTAGGTACTCTTATTAGTGCAGGAGTTCCCAATCAGGGGTCCACAGATCCCTGGTCAATGGCATAATAAAGATTGGAACAAAAATTGTGTCAAGCTTTCCAGTCAATGTTGTTTTAAGGACATTCAATTGAAAATTAGGCTCGAAAAGGACCAGGGTTACAAGTTCCATATAGTCGATTAGACTTAAAATTACCATTTTAGCTGAACTGAACATAGTTTACTCCAGCAGGTCCAGTTAATAGGGGCCATAGAACCACATACTTCATTAATTTGAAACTAAAATACAAAGAAGAAAATTTGAAAGCAAAGGTATATTGATATTCAAGACAACTCTTTTAAAGAAGAAATTATTTTTCAACCACCCTGAGGGAAAAAGCCAACTGGTTTATTCTTAAAATGTCAGCAGCAAGTGCTGTGAAAAGATATTTTCTTATACACAGTGTTATTATTTCTACTTGGCTGACGAGCCGTGTTTGTAAAAGGCTGAAAGACACATGCTGCAGAACAGGCAAGTAGTTAAATCAGTAGATATTTGATTAATTTTTTTCAAACTGGTCCCTCAGAAAGGAAAAGATTAGAACTTCCAATAAAAAAAAACGACAAGAAGCAAGTCATAGGACATACAGCTCCAGCAATGGTGGACAGCATGTCATATTTAATACAAGAAAATGGAATAGATGAACATCATGGAGTTTATTTTAAAATCAGTTCTCCAAAAGGATTAATAATTACAGTAAAAAAAATGCTTCTAGTTTGTAAAAGAATTGAACCTGCTGACCAAGCAATCTTTTC
Source organism: Hemitrygon akajei (assembly GCF_048418815.1). Taxonomy (NCBI): domain Eukaryota; kingdom Metazoa; phylum Chordata; class Chondrichthyes; order Myliobatiformes; family Dasyatidae; genus Hemitrygon; species Hemitrygon akajei. The sequence continues at coordinate 180,632,263 of NC_133128.1, forward strand.
ACCTTCTGTGCTTTCTGAGCTGCATTAAAACTGCATAGTTCATTGAAAACAGTAAAATGGGTAGACAGGGTGGTGAAAAAGGCATTTAGCACACTTGCCTTCATCAGTCAGGATACTGAATGCACGAGCTGGGACACTCAGCTGCGGTTGCAGAATTCATTGGTGAAGCCACAGATGGAGTACTGTGTACTGTTTTGGCCATCCTAATACAGAAAAGAAGGGGTTAAAATTGAAGGAGTACTGAAAAGAGAAGGGGGAGGGAAAGGACTGCAGTAGTGATAAGAGATTCCATAGTTTGACACAGTATGCGCTGGCAACGACTGCACCTATGTGCGGAGGAACAACAGACTCCCATATAGAGCTAGAAACAGGAATTTATACATAGGAATTCCAACAGAACATTGATGGCTTCTCTAAGCGATACCACAGGAAAAATCATTCTCAGAACAAGGACTCTGGGATAATTAGGAGCCTGCTTTAAACAATCACAGTATGTGGAAAACCCATGCCAGTCAAAATAAACTTGACAAGATTAAATAGAAAGCACAAGGACTTCATAACTCTAGTTAAGACAACAATGAACAAATACAGGTGTTCCAGATATCTTGGGTCCCAAAGTTCTTGTCTAGCTGCACAGGCCCACAGTGTTCATGACATAGTTAGAAGAGTAGACACAGGATTCTGGATGGTGTGTTGCCTCCCAGGTGCCAGGGTCAGAGACATCTCAGATTGGGTCCATAGTATTCCAAAGGGGAAGGCAGAGCAACCTGAAATCTTGATACTTTTACCACCAATAACATAGTAGGAAAAGGGAGGAGGTCCTGGAGAGAGCATTTAGGAAGCCAGGTAGACAGCTGAAAAGCAGGACCTCCAGGAAAGCAATCTCTGGATTGCTAGTGAGGGTAAGAGGATGATTTGGCAGATGAATGTGTCACTGAGGAACTGGTGCAGTGGGCAAGGTTTCAGATTTATGGATCATTGGTAGCTCTTCTTTTGAAGGTATGACCTCTACAAAAGGGATGGGTTACACCTGAACATAACAGGGACAAATATCCTTGCTGACAGGTTTGCTAGAGCTGCCGGGGAGGGTTTAGACTATAATAATAGGGCTGAAGATGGGGCAATTGGTTTACAAACAGAGGTAATGTGCAATGAACTGACAGGAAGGACAGGCAGATGATAGAACAAAACTGTAGTCAGTGGGATGAGTTGCAGTGTAACATGTGGACAAAATCTAAAAGGGTAACACTTACAGGATTGCAGATGTTATATTAGAATTAATGCAGTATACATTGTAGCACAGTTAGAAATTGGTAGCTATGAGGTTGTGGGCATCACAGAGTCATAGCTGAAGGAAGATCATAGTTGGGAGCTTAACATCCAATGATACACATTGTATTGAAAGGACAGAGAGATAGGCAGAGGGGTGGGGTGGCTCTATTGGTAAAAAATGAAACCAAATCCTTAGATAGAAGGTGATATACTGTGGGATCAGAAGATATGGAATCCTTGTGGGTCATTAAGAAACTGCAAGCATAAAAAGACTTTGATGGAAGTTATATACAGACCTCCAAATAATAGCCAGGATGTGGGCTATAAATCACAAAAGGAGATAGAAAACACATGTCAAAAGGGCAATATTATGGCACTCAAGGGGCAATTCAATATGCAGGTAGATTTAGAAAATTAGGCTTGTGCTGGATCCCAGAAGAATGCCTGCAAGATGGCTTTTTAGAGCAACTTGCGGTTGAGCCCATCAGGGAAAGGCTGTTCTCGATTGGATGTTAAGACCATAAGACATAGGAGCAGAAATAGGCCATTCAGCCGATCAGGTCTGCTCCACTATGGCTGATCCTGGATACCCCCTCAACCCCATACACCTACCTTCTCACCATATCCTTTGATGTCCTGACTGATCAGGGAATGATCAACTTCTGCTTTAAATATACGCACAGACTTGGCCTCCACCGCAGTCTGTGGCAGAATATTCCATAGATTTAGTATTCCCTGACTAAAAAATCCTGCTTACCTCTGTTCTAAAAGGTCGCCCCTCAATTTTGAGGCTATGCCCTCTAGTTCTGGATGCCCCTACCATAGGAAGTATCCTCTCTACATCCACGTTATCTAGTCTTTCAACGTTCATTAGGTTTCAATGAGATCGCCCCGCAATCTTCTGAATTCCAGTGAGTACAGGCCTGAAGCTGCCAAATACTCATCATATGTTAACCCCTTAATTCCTGGAATCATCCTCGTGAACCTCCTCTGGACTTTCTCCATTTACAACACATTCTTTCTAACATATGGGCCCCAAAACTGTTGACAATACTCCAAGTGTGACCTGACCAATGTCTTATAAAGTCTCAGCATTACCTACTTTTTATTACATTTGCCTTCTTTAACACAAACTCAACCTGTAAATTAACCTTCTGGGAGTCTTGGACGAGGACTCCTAAGGCCCTCTGCACCTGTGATGTTTGAGCCTTCCCCCCATTTAGATAACAGTCTGCACTATTGTTCATTTTACCAACATGCAAAATCATATATTTCCCAACGGTGTATTCCACCTGCCATTTTTTTGCCCATTCTTCCAATTTGTCTAAGTCCTGCTGCAATTGCATTGCTTCCTCAGCACTACCTACCCCTCCACCTATCTTTGTATCATCTGAAAACTTTGCCACAATGCCATGAATTCCATTACCAAATAATTGACAAACGATGTGAAAAGTAGCAGTTCTAATACTGACCCCTGAGGAAAACCACTAGTCATTGACAACCAACCAGAAAAGTCCCCCTTTATTCCTTCTCACTGTCTTCTGCCTTTCAGCCATTCTTTTGTCCTTGCTGTATCTTTCCCGTAGCGCCATAGGATTTTATCTTATTAAGCAGACTCATGTATGGCACCAAGTAAATGACATCCGCTACCTCTCCTTTGTCCACCCTGCTTGTTACTTCCTTGAATAACTCTAACAGATTCGTCAGGCAAGATTTCCCTTTACAGAAGCCATGCTGACTTTGACATTTTATCATTAGTGTCCAAGTACCTCACAACCTCATCCTTACTAATGGATTCCAACACTTTCCCAACCACAGAGGTTAGGCTAGCTGGCCTATAATTTCCTTTCTTTTGCCTTCATCCCTTCTTAAAGAGTGGAGTGACATTTGCAATCTTCTAGTCCTCCAGGACCATGTCAGAATCTTCTGCTTTATATTTATTGGCTAGCCTGACCTCATATTTCAATTTCATTGTCTAAATCATTGACAAACAATGTGAAAAGCAACGGTTTTTAGATGTGTTGTGTAACGAATGAGATTTGACTTGGGAGCATAAGGTAAAGGAATGTTTAGGAGACAGTAATCATAATGTGATAGACTTCATCCTGTAATTTGAGAAGGAGAAGCTGAAGTCAGAAGTATCAGTATTATAGTGGAGTATGAGAGAGGAACTGGCCAAAGTTCATTGGAAGGGAACACGAGCAGGAACTGCAGCAGAAGAGCAATGACTGGAGTTTCTGGGAGCAGTTTGTAAGTTGCAGGATAAATACATTCCAACAATAGAGATGTATTCTAAAGGCAAGTTGGTGCAACCATGGCTGACAAGAGAAGTCAAAAACATTAAGGCAAAAGAGAGAACATACAATAGAGCAAAATTAGAAGGAAGTTAGAACTTTAGGAAACTTTTAAAAACCAACAGAAGGCAACCAACACGCCATAAGGAGGGAAAAGATGAAATATGAAGGTGAGTTAGCCAATAATATCGAAGAGGATAACAACAGTTTTTTCAGATATATAGAGTAAAAGAGAGATGAGAGTGGATATTAGACTGCTGGAAAACGAAGCTGGAGAGGGGGAAAAGAAAATGGTAGGTGAACTAATAATTATTTAGTATTTATCTTCACTGTGAAAGGCATAGCAGTTTGCCAGAGGTCTGGGAGAGTCAAGGAGCCGAAGTGAGTGCAATTGCTATTACTAAGGAGAAGGTCCTTGGGAAACTGAAAGGTTTGAAAGTGGATAAGTCACCAGAACTAAACTGACTACACCCCAGCTTTCTGAAACTGGTGGTTAGGGAGACTGTGGATCTTTCAAGAATCATTAGATTCCAGTATCATTCTGGAGGTCTGGAAAATTATAAATGTCACTGCACTCTTCAAGAAGGGAGGGAGGCAGAAGAAAGGAAATTATAGGCCAGTTAGCCTGACTTAAGTGGTTGGAGTCTATTATTAAGGATGCGGATTCACAGTACTTGGAGACACATGATAAAATAGACCAAAGTTAGCATGGTTTCCAAAAGGGGAAATCTTGTCTGACAAATCTATAGGAATTCTTTAAGAAAATAACAAGCAGGATAAACATAGGAGTAGAGTCCTAAAGAAGGACCTTGGCCCAAATTGTTGACAATATAAACATTTCCATAGGTGCTGCCTGGCTTGCTGAGTTCCTCCAATGTTTTGTGCATGTTGCTTTAGACAAAGGAGTCAGTGAATTTGTATACTTGGATTTTCAGATTGCCTTTGACAACGCATGGGGCTGCTTAACAAGGTAAGAGCCCATGATATTACAGGTGAGATACAAGCATTGATAGAGGATTGGCTGATTGGCAAGGGGCAAAGAATGGGAATTAGGAGGCCTTTTCCAGTTGGCTGCCAGTGATTAGTGGTGTTCCACAGGGATTGGTGTTGGGACTGCTTTTTATGTGATATATCAATAACTTGGATGATGGATTTAATGACTTTGTAGCCAAGTTTGCAGATGATAGTTAGAGGGCTGGATAGTGTTAAGTAAGTAGAGGCTGCAGAAGGATTTAGACAAATTAGGAGAATGGACAAAGAAGTGGCAGCCAGAATACAATGTCGGGAGGTGTGTGGTCATGAACCAGTAGAAGGAACAAAAGTGTAGACTTTTTTCTAAAATGGGCAGAAAATTCAAAAATCCAAGTTGCAAAGGTATGTTGGAGTCATCATTTAGGACTCCCTAAAGGTTAATTTGCAGGTTGAGTCAGTGTTGAGGAAGGCAAATGCAATGTTAGCAGTCATTTCAAGAGGACTAGAATATAAAGCCAAAGATACCCTCTTTTCCATGAATGCTGCCTGGCCTGCAGAGTTCCTCCAGCACTTTGTGTGTGTTGCTTGGATTTCCGGCATTTGCAGATTTTCTCGTGTTTGTCAAGGATGTATTGGCTGGAGTGTTATAGGACACTGGTGAGACCTCACTTGAACTATTGTGAACAGTTTTGGGCCCCTTATCTAAGAAGGAATGCTTCGACGTTGGAGAGGATTCAGAGGAGTCATGAGAATGATTCCGGGAATGAAAGCGTTATTGTATGAGGAGTGTCTGATGGATATGGACCTGTACTCACTAGTTTTTAGATGAATAAGGGTAAGGATTTCATTGAAACCTATGAAATGTTGAAAGTTCTTAGACTGAGTGGATGCGGAGAGTAGGTTTCCTATAGTGAGGAAGTCTAGAGGGCCTTAGAATAAAAGGGCGTCCATTTAGAACAGAGATGAGGGGGAATTTCTTTAGCCAGAGTGTAGTGAATCTGGAATTCATTGTCACAGGTGGCTGCGGAGGCCAGGGTATTGGGTATGCGTAAGGCAGAGGTTGATAGGTTCATGATTAGTCACAAAATGGAAGCTTATGGGCAGAAGGTAGGAGAATGGGTTTGAGAAGAAAAAAGAATCAACCATGATCAAATGGTGGCCTACTTCCACTCCATATGTTATGGATTAATGGTCTAAAATATTCACAAGCATGTTACCAGGACTAGAAGGAGTGAGTTGGTCAGGCCAGGCCTCTATTCCTTGGAATGTCGGAAAATGTGGAGCGACGTTAAAGAAATGTCTAAAATTGAGAATCAGCGACAAGATGGATGGCAAGAGTCCAAATCTAGGGGGCATATGCTTACAGTGAGAGGGGAAATGTTTAAGATGGTCCTGGGAGTTAGTTTCTTTCACAGAGATGAGGATGAGCATATGGAATATGCTGCCAGAGGAAATGGTTGAAGTAGGTAAAAAACTGTCATATAAGTAGCGCTTGCATAGGTCCATGAAAGGACAAGGCTTTGAGCATTATCAGCCAACTGCAGGAAATTGGGGCTAACTGGTTGGACATTGGGGTTGGCATGGACTAGATGGGCCAAAGAGCCTGTATGCATGCTGTGTTGCTCTTTGACTCATGTGAAAAATGTGAAAAAAAAACATTTAAACTGCCTACTCCCATCAACCTGCACCAGGACGGCAGCTCTCCATACCCCTACCATCCTTGTAACTGCCCAAATTACTCTTAAATTGTGAAATCCAGCTTGCATACACAATTTATGCTGACAGCCCATTCCACACTTTTATGACCCTCTGGGTGCAGAAGATTCCCCTCACATTCTCCTTAAACTTTTCACTTTTCACTCTTAACCCATGACCTCTGATTGTCATCCCACTCAACCTCAGTGGAAAGAGCCTGCTTGCATTTACCCTATCTATACCCCTCATAATTTTGTATACTTCCATCAAATCCCATCTCAATCTTCTACATTCCAAGGAATAAAGTCTTAACCTTTTCAATCTTTTCTTATAACTCAGGTTCTCCAGAACTGGCAACATCCTTGTACTCTTTCAACCTTACTTACATCTTTCCTGTAGGCAGGTGACCAAGACTGCACACAATACTCCAGATTAGGCTTCATCAACATCTTATACAACTTCAACATAACATCCCATCTCCTGTACTCAATAATTTGATTTATGAAGGCAAAGTGCAAAAAGCTCTCTTAATGACCCTATCTACCTGTGATGCCACTTTCAACTACTTATGTCCTTTCTGTAACCTGCTAGTGTAGGACTTATCCACTTTTCTTTATCCTAACATCTTATCACCTTCCTGTTTTTGAAATGTTATGGAAATCAGCACGTCTATGCTACTAATTCTAAATCAAGTTGGCAGCTTTGACAGACTAAAGCTCTCGTAGAACAGGAACAGCTAATTAATATCTTTGAGCCTTTTCTTCCAGCAAATTTTAATATTCATTACAGGTTTATACTATGCCTATTCATTAACTGTCAGGCCTGCATAGGCGGGCACCTCCTAGTCTCAACCTGCCATTCTTTTTCAACTCATCATCTGCAGCTTATTTAAACCCAGCTCTCATCCATAACCCTTATTCACTCATCAAATCAGCCAGTCTCAATCAGTTGCTCCTAGTTATCCTCTCCCAGCAAGAATCAGACAGGAGACACACCCTTGTATCCTCTTCTCATGCAAGTGTATCTCTACAGAACGCAGCTATGTGGTAGAAGATATGGAGCTACTTGCCATCAAATGGGCTTTGGAGGAATGGAGACATCTGCAGATGGGGAACACTGAGCCCTTCATTATCTGGACTGACCACAAGAACCTGATATCCACACAACAGATCCATCAACTCAACCCACATCAGACTCACTGAGTCCTCTTCTTCATGCAATCCAACCTCACCATCTCCTAATGAGCTGACACCAAGAAAACTAAGGCAGATGTCCTGTTATGACAATTCAGCCCAGATGAAATGGAGATTGACCCTTAGCCCATCATTTCATATTCCCAGAACCTCAACCTGATCATCCAGGACATTGAGAACCAGATAAGCCAGGCACTACAGCACGAGCCTTCTCCAGCTGACACACCTGACCACTGTATGTACTTGCTGGTGGCCATGTGCTCTGAGGCACTCCATTGGGCCCACTCCTCACCTCTCTCACGATGGATGCTACATTTTCTGCGATGTTGTTCTGGTGACCAACCATGATCATTAATATATGTTGCCGCTTGCTCTCAATGTGCCTACTCCAATTACTCCAACTAGCGGCCCTCTGGGTTCCTGCAGTCCCAGTCCCAAATCGCCATGGATCTTATCATGGCTTTCCCACCTTCCGATGAGGTCACGGTGATCATGATAGTGAACTGGTTCTCCAAGGAGGCCCAGTCACAAACAAGAAAAAATCTGCAGATTCTGGAAATCCAAGCAACACATATAAAATACCAAAGGATCTCAGCAGGTCAGGCAGTATCTGTGGAAAAAAGCAAACAGTCAACATTTTGAGCTGAGACACTTCATCAGGACCCATCATCTTTTTTCTGCAGTCCTGATAAAGGGTCTCAGCCTCAAACGTCGACTGATTACTCTTTTCTATAGATGATGTCTGGCCTGCTGAGTTACTCCAGCATTTTGTGTGTGCTCCAAGGAGATCCAGTTCACTGCTCTCCCCAAACTTCAAGGCAGCCACTTAGATGGTGGACCTGGTTCCCCAACATGCAGTTTGCCTCCATGGTTTCCCCCAGGACACTGTCGGACTGGAGCCCACTGTTCATCTCCCACTCCTGGCAAGCCTTCTGCTCCCTCTCCTGCATCTCAGTGACTCTGTCTTCTGGCTATCATTCACAGACTAATGGAAAGTCAGAAAGAGGCGATCAGAGAGTCTTTGGTGGTGCTTCACTGCTTCTAACCCTTCTGCACGGAAGAAGTATCTGCTCTGAGCTGAGCTGACCCACAACCTACACTCCTCCTCTACCATCAGTGTATCACCCTTTGATATGCTTCATGGCTACTAACCTCTATTGTTCCCCATGGAGGAGCTACAGTGAAGGTCCTATTTGCCAGGGCCTTGGTTCAGCACTGGTGGAATGCCTGGAAGGAGGCACAGATGGCCATCCTAGTTATCAATCACACCTATTACTGCTGGGCCAACCGCTGGTGCCACCCAACTGGATTACTCAGGCCAAAGGACTGTGTATGGCTGTTCACTGATTCCCACAAGTTCTCTCGCTGATTCATTGGACCCCTTCATGACTACCCATCACATCAATCCAGTCATTTACCATCTCCAGCTGCCACCATCTCTCAGGATCACACCTACCTTCCACATATCCTGCCTGAGGCCCGTGGTTCATGGAACACCCAATCCACCTGTGGAGCCTTGGTACACCTATGGAACCTCAGATAGAGGAAGGAGGTCCAATGTACATGGTTCATTGGTTGATGGATTCACGTCATCATGAACAGGGTATGCAGTACCTAGTCAATAAAAAGGTATGGCCCAGAGGTGAGGCCTTGGGCGTCACCTATTTTCATCTTGGATCCATCACCCAACGAGGAGTTCCACCGGACCCATCCAGATCACCCTGGGCTGTTGGATACCAGCCATAGGATGGTGTCCTGTCAGATCTGCACAGGAGGGCATTTCTCTGTCTCCTCCCAGCTAACAGGAACAACCTGCCATTTGTTCCCAACTCATCACCTGCAGCCTATTTAAACCCAGCTCTCATCCACAATCCTTGTTTACTCATTGAATCAGTCAGCAGCAACCAGTTACTTCTAGCCTTTAGTTACCATGTTGCCTTGTTGAGTTAAGTATCTGTTCTCTCTTGTTTGTTGGTCCCTCGTGACTTGATGATTTGCCGTTTATTATTAAAGTTATGACTCTCCACTAAATCATCTACACTGTTACATTTGGGCCAAGCCTCCTCTACGTCTTCTGACATTAAAAACATATTTGATTATTATAACTTGTCAAGTAAATAGATGATTTCAGACTGAATCAGAATGCACAGTTGGCTCAAACTCATCCAAGAGGCAATAAAATCTTTCAGATTTTATTTTTTATAAATGTACATTATTACAAATTTCAGTCCTGCCCTGTATATATCCTTGGGTTCAAACTCGCACTTAACATCCTCCAGTGTACACCATCATCAGGAAATTTACCTTATTCTGAGTGTCTAGTTATATGTTAACATACCCTGGGGTGCCCAAATACAAGGTCCTATTTTATGAATTGTATATTTGTGTAATCTTTCTAATAGTTCACAGATTTTTACTTAACATTAAATGCAGGCCATTAATCAGAATCAGGTTTATCAGAAAACTCAACAATTAGTATCCTGTTATAATATCTTATTTTCTATATACCTTACATTACGGAGAGTAACAATTTACTACAGTGGTGCTGTCAGCAGGCTATACATACTGTAGATGTTTTCTAGTGATGCTTTTCTTTATGCCTAAATGTACCTGAACAAGCTTTCTGTCTGTAATATCAGACTTTTCTGCAACTGTTCTCAAGTCATGACCTTTTCAGTCCTTTTTCTCCCTAATAGCAGAAGAGGTTATCCATTTTTTTTGATCTGTCAATAGATCACCTAAATAAAGCAGGCAATTGGATTCAGCTATTACTGTCCCCAAGACATGCCTCCCTTCATTCTTTGCTATTCTCAGAATGAATAAGCCTATCCCAACTCTGTGGTAGCTTGCTGCAAAGACAAAATCTACCCTCACTTTCAAAAACAGTACAAGGTTCCAAAAATAGGACCATCAGGCTCAGATCTCCATACTTTCCACCTGCCTCCATCCTACTAAGGCCGCAGGAATTCCTCGACATGAAATAACCATAAGTTGAGAAATGAAGCCGGCTCAATTGCAAAACTCACCACCAACAAACAACATCCACACAAGTAGAATTTGCTTCTGATTTATTTACTTCTCAAGATATGGCTTCTGCATTTATTGCCCATCCTCAAATGGCCTGGAGGTGATGTTTCTTCTTGAACCCCTGCAGTCTTTCTGGCAAAGGTCATCACACAGTGCTGACAGCGGGATGGGTTCCAGAATTTGGAATTGTGAATGAAATACTGCTGATCCATTTCCAATTATGGAAGCATGAATTGTGAAAGGACCTGCAAATGGTATTCCCATACACCTCATGCTCTTGTCCTTCCTGGTGCCAGAAGTTGCGGTTTAGGGAGATGAGGTCAGACCAGTACAGACAAGCAACCTTATATATTTTGTAGATGATGCACCAGTGACTATGGAATGAATATTTAGGCTAGTCACAGATAAGTGAAATGCTTTGTCACAGATATTGTTGAGTCTTGTTGAAGCCACACTCAGTATTACTAGCAGGAAGTAGAGTCATAGAGCCATAAAAATCTACAGCACAGAAACAGCCCCTTCAGCCTATCTAGTTCATGCCAATCCATTTAAACTGTCTAGTCCTATCGACCTGCTCCTGGACCATACCTCTATCATCCATTTATCGATCCAAATAACTCTTAAAAGCATTGAAATCAATATCATGTCCACCAAGCGACTGAACCTTCTTGACCAACCTTCCATTCAGGACCTTGCTAAAATGCCTTGCTAATGACCATGTAGACAACATCCACTGCCATGCCTTCTTCAACTTCCCTGGTAAATTCCTTGAAAAACTCTATAAGTTTGGTTAGACATGACCTACCATGCACAGAGCCATGCTGACTATCCATAATTAGTACCTGTCTATCCAAATACTCATATATCTTGTCCCTTAGAAAAGCTTCCAATATCTTCCCCACTACTGATGTCAGGCTCACTGGCCTATAATTTCCTGATTTATTCTTAGAACCTTTCTGAAACAGCGGAACAACACTATCCAATCCTCCAGTACCTCACCTATCACTAAGTATGATCTAAATATCTCTGCTAGGGACCCTGCAATCTCTGCACTTGCCTCCCACAGCATCTGAGGGAAAACCTTGTCAGGCCCTGGGGATTTGTCCAACCTGATTTACCTCGATAGCAAACGCCCCCTCCTCCATAATCCGTATAGGGTCCATGATGAGCTGCTTCATTGCCTCCCTTCTAGAGATTCTGTGTCTGTCTCCTGAATAAATACGGTTGCAAAAAATGTATTTAAGATCTCCCCCATATCTTTTGGCTCCATGCATAGATTACTGCTCTGATACTCCAGAGAACTAATTCTGTCCCTTACAATCCTTTTGCTCTTTACATATCTGTAAAAGTCCTTAGGATTCTCCTTCACCATATCTGCAAGAGCAAACTCATGCCTTCTATTAGCCCACTTGATTTCTGTCGTAAGTGTTCTCTTGCATTTCTTATACTCCATATGAAACTCATTTGTTTCTCTCTGCCTATACCTACTATGCACCTCCTTTGGTATCTTAACAAGGTCTCAATATCTCTCAAAAGCCAAGGTTCCCTAAACCTGTTATCCTCGCCTCTTACACAGGCATGTACAAACTTCGTAATCTCAATATTTCACTTTTGAAGGCATCCCACTTATGATGCACACCTTTGCCGGAAAACAGCTTGTCCCAATCCACACTTGCCAGATCCTTTCTGATAATACCACAATTGGCCTTTTTTTTTAAAAAAAACTTTTTTTATTGAGTTTTCAAATGATTACAGAAAGAAAAAAATATATACCCTTCCCCCCTCCCCTTAGCCCCTCCTCCTAACATCCCTATAGAAAAAAAGAAAAAGAAAAAGAAAAAAAAAGAAAGAAAGAGTGCCTGGATATCGGAAGATCCCCACATGCTCCACAGAGTTCGTAATAACTTTAGTATATATTTTATTATATATTTAAATAATTAATATATAGTATATTTATTTCTTTCCCCAAATAACCAATTATTTTATCTTTGGAGCACCTATATATTTAATCCTGTCTTTTGTAAATAAACACAATTGGCCTTCCTCCAATTTTGAATTTCAGCCCGAGGACCAGACCTACCCTTTTCCATAATTATAATTGTGTCCTTGAGCAAGGCACTTAACCACACATTGCTCTGCGATGACACCAGTGCCAAGTTGTATCGGCCCTTGCCCTTCCCTTGGACAACATCAGTGGCGTGGAGAGGGGAGAACTGCAGCATGGGAAACTGCCGGACTTCGATACAACCCTGCCTAGGCCTGTGCCCTGGAAACTTTCCATGGCGCAAATCCATGGTCTCGCGAGACTAACGGATGCCTATAATCACTAGATGCAAAGCATTCCACTACACTAAATGCTGTCACCTGCCCTGTCTCATTCCCTAACAGGGGATCAAGTACTGCATGCTCTTCCATTGGGACTTCTGTGTATTGATAAAGGAAACTTTTCTGAACACATTTGACAAACTCTTTCCCATTAAGTCCTTTTACATTATGAGAGTCCCAATCAATATGTGTAAATTTAAAATCACCTACAATCGCAAACTTATCTTTATTGCAACAGTCTCCAATCTCTCTACAAGTGTGTTCCTCTAAATCCTGCAGACTGTTGGATGGTCTGTAATATAGCCCATTAGTGTGGTCATACCTTTCTTATTCCTCACTAGATGAGTTCTCTAGTCTGTTCTCACCGGGACTGTCATGACATTTTCTCTGATGAGTGAAACCACCCATTCTCCCTTTAATCCTTCCCACTTTATCACGTCTAAAACAGCAGAACCCTAGACTATTGAGCTGCCAGTCTCACTAATGGCTGCAATATCATAATTCCAGATGTTGATCCATGCCCTGAGCTCATCTGCCTTTCTTACAACACACCTTGCATTGAAATATATGTGGCTCAGAACACTAGTCCCACCATGCTTAACCTTTCGATTCCTGATCTTGTCTGAGGTCTCAACATCATCTGTCTCCACAACCACTCTATTATCTGTTCTGGCACTTTGGTTCCCATCCCTCTGCAACTCTAGTTTAACCACCTCCCTGTGTAATACTAGCAAACCTTCCCACTAGGATATTCATTCCCCTTCAGTTCAAGTACAAACTGTCCCTTCTGTACACCTTACCTGGAAGAGAGCCCAATGATTCAAAAGTCTGAAGCCCTCCCTCCAGATCAGCCATGAGTTAAACTGTATGATCTTCCTATTTCTGGCCTTACAAGCACATGGAATGGATAGCAATCCTGAGATCATGACCCTGGAGGTCTTGTCCTTTAACCTAGCACCTAACTCCCTGAACATATTTTGCAGAACCTTATCCCTCTTCCTACCTATGTCATTTGTACCTATATGGACTTCTGGCTGCTCACCCTCCCACTTAAGAATGCTGAGGGCTAGACCCTGATACAGGGAAGGCAAAATACCACCTGGGAATCTCATTGTCATCCACAGAACCTCCTTTCTGTTTCCCTAACTAATAAGTTCCCTAACACTGCAGCTCGCCTCTCCTTCCCCCCACCCTTCTCAGCTACAGAGCCAGACTGAGTGCCAGGTACCTGACCACTGTGACTTTTCTCTGCTAGATCATCACCCCCCCCCCCCTCCCCGAACAGTATTGAGGAGGATAGCCACAGGGGTACTCTGTACTGTCTGTTTAACCCTTTTCACCCTCATGACTGTCACCCGGTTTCTCATGTCCTGCACCTTGGGTGTAACTATCTCTCTATATGTCCAATCTATCACTCCTTCAGCCTTCCGAATGTTAAAGATTTCCTCCAGTTCCAGCTCCAGCTTCTTAGCATGGAGTGCCTGAATCTGCAGCTGAATGCACTTCTTGCAGGTGAAGTTGTCAGGGACACTGGTGGACTCCCTGCCCTCCCGCATCCTGCGAGAGGAGCATTCATTCATCCTGCCTGGCATCCCTACTGCTCTATCTGTACAATTATAAAGAAAGGAGCTATTAATAAACTGAAAAAAATCTACCTACAGCTTTTCATCTTCTCTCACTCGCTTCTCCATGCAGAAGCTTCAAAGAACTAAAGCCTCAAACTCCTATACCAGCACTGTCGACTCCACCAATGGCTGGTCCAACAAAGGCTGCCTACCTACACTTGCCTTATTTTTATTTGCCCTTGTTAATGAATCCCGAGCTCTGATTGGCCACTGCTCCAATGGCGAAATTCCCGCAAAGCGGTGCCTTTTAATGCCCACTCACCGATCTGTGCGAGTCACCTCTCCTCTCATTCCCAATCTCTGATTGGCAACTGTACAAATGGCCAATCATTTGATATTCCACCACACTCCTGCTTTGTAGATGTGGCAAGGTCTTAGGGCATCAGGAAGTAAATCACCAGTCCTTGACCAACTAATTTAATTGCAGTAGTTATGTGGCTGTTCCAGTTAACTTTCTGGTCAATGGTGAGTGCAGAAATGTTGATGTTGGGAACCCAGCAAGGATAATAATATTTGATTAGCTTCTCTCTTGATGGAGATAGTCATTGCTAACTGTTAATAGAAAATAGTTGGATAGACTCTGAAGTTATGACATTATACAGTACCACTTCAACACTTATCCTTGTTTTATTTATAATTTGGGTTTTTAAGGCATCAGTCTATTTAAAATATGGAATGTCAAAATGGTCACCATGAGGATCTCTGAGTAATGATTGCATTTTCACTACCCAAACTCTTTCCACCATCTACAACTCAGGAATATGCTGTAATACTGAGCACCAAGGCAAAGAATCTCCATGTTTGGCACGGAATGCATCAACATAAACATCTGGTGCCTACAGTATCGGCAAACTCTGATATTGGTGCATTTCATCTACAAAATGCAGTGTTGTTCACCAGTGCTCCTCCTGCTGCGTTTCCCCAAGCACACAGGCCCTATGGACTGGAAGGACGGAGCCAGTGGGGACACAGGACATCACATCTGTGAGTTTCCCTCCAAGCCACACAAACCAATTTGGAAAAATAGAGCTTTTCTTTCATCATTACTGAGTCAAATGTGTGGAATGCCATAACTAATAATAATGTTTGTCACAGACAGTATGGTAGTTCAAAAATTGAACTTTAAGGTTTGGGAATGCAGCCATTGTCAACAATATCACACTATCCCTTGAAATGAGGTTTTTATTTTGAATTTCATGATATTGACTAACCACTGTGAACCAGGTCAAATATATTTACGGGTAAACAAACAGAAGTGACCAACATTGAGAGGAAAAAAAACAAAACTATCTGCTTACCAAACCAAAGTTCAATGCACTCAGAATGGAATGGTTAATATCACTTTATTAATGAGGGAGTGCAGATGGGTAATTGAACCCATGAAATAAAGAAGAGTATCCAGGTTCCAAACTCCAGAAGGACTTAAAACCATTTAAATTATACTTGAACAATTGTTTCATGTTCCTCTCTGCTACGTGGCTGTTACTGTAAGTTATTTCATTTATAACCAATTGCACTTTTCTTTTTAGAAATAATGTACTTTAACCCTTTGCTTTTATAAACTTTGATATTAAATTTCTGCAGATTATATAATTCTTGGAGTACATATTCAGCATGGCTCCAATTTTAACTCATAATTCTGAAGTGACTGCAAGTGAAAGGAGTGACAATAAAGAGTAAGTATTTTCTGTTTTCTGAATAAACTGGTAAAAATATCCAAAGTCATGAAGTGGTGAAAATCTGAACTATAAAGCTGTTTATTCTGACAAATGCAAAGTAACGTAATATGTAACACGGGAATTGAACATTATGAGCTAGATGTTTTTTCAATTATTTTAGAAATAGGATTGTGCAAGTGAAGAATCCTCATCTGGCATCAATGCCTGAAGATTATCTTTATCATTTTGATCTGGGAACACAAACACACAATCTACAAGCAATGTTTGGAGATGTAAAGGTAGGAAGTTTTTTGGAGAGCAAAGAATAAAGCTAAATGCAAACAAAAGCCTGCATTTCTTTCACGACGATCTTTTAAGGAATGAAAAAATGAATAATGATTAAAGAAATTCAGAGATTAAATTTAGTGGACAAAGTAATGTGAAAGAAATAAATATTGCATATAATAAATGTGAACCCCCCCCCCCCCCTCACCTTACAACTCCTCCCTCGGAGTGCCAGACACCCTGAGCCAATAGGCTGGTCCTGGACTTATTTCCACTTGGCATGATTAACTTATTATTATTTAATTATTTATTGTTTTATATTGCCATATTTCTTCACTATTCTTGGTTGGTGCGGCTGTAATGAAACCCAATTTCTCTCGGGATCAATAAAGTATGTCTGTCTGTCTGTCTGATATCGAGATTGCTAAAAAACTCTAATTCTGCATTGAGTTCATTACCCCTGCATGCCAACATTTCTTGCCTTATTCCATGCAGATTTTGCAGCCTTTGAAATAGAAATGGAAAGGCATAGATATAAATGTAAACCATCTGCCCACTGCCTCGTTATAAGTAAATTTATTTTAAAATTTTAATGGCCTATGTAGATCAAATCACAGAAAGCACAAAATTTACTTTTATGTAATAGTTCATTCATCTTCCTTTATGGTTGCTTAATTCAAATCACCAGTTAATTGCACAGAATTTTGTCCAATGCTATTATTTATGTTACTTGATTCAAATTATTAAATGATCATTTTTAGTTGAGTGCTCAAATGACAACTCTAAAGCACGTCCAGTCTGCTCCTCAAGTTCTACGATTGACATGGTATATCCATTTCTGTTTCCCTCCAGTCCTCTAAATTACCCAGTGCCTATTCCTAACTAACATTATGAAAATTTTCTGTCAGGACGACCTCTGCTTGTTCACAGGGCTGTAAGTGTGATTCAGAGGATGAATATAAATGTGTTTATATCAAGAAATGTACCACAGGAGGGTACTGCAGTGTCAGCTCAAGCCTAATTTCTGAATTAGACTTGAGCTTACACTAAAGACAAAATAGAGCAGTTCTAAAGGAGGGACATGGGTATTACAAACCATCAAAAGTGGCAGAGGAAGTTGAGAGAGTAGTTTGCAGAATATTTCAGATCCTAGCATTCATAAATAAAGACGGTTATTACAATTGGGGAAGTTATATTGAACTTTTACATAATACTAGTTCGGTCTTGACTTGTTCATTGCATTCAATCCTTCCATGACATAATACTTCTAAAGACTTTGAGAGGAAAGCATTATGATTATAAGTATAGTAAACAAATATTTTGCATCTGTCTTTACTCAGAAGATGTTGTTACGTACCCGTGACACGTGACAGTGGTACCCTTGTCACGTGACTGGGGTTGAAGTTATACTGGACTTGAGGTAATGGTCTTGTGATGGTGGAGTGACGTCATTTTCCCGCCAGTAGAGGTCATGTGACAGGTTTTTTTTACAGGGTATAAAAGGAAGACCCACCCTGTCAGGTGGGGCAGTTTGTGGCGGGATTTGCCAAGCTGACTTCATGTCCCTGCGTGATTTAATGTGATGACGCAGTTTAGTTGAAAAATGAAGTTTTATATATTGCCTAAAGTTTAAAAGGTCATTGCCAGCAGTTTCTTTACTGTGGAGAGTGAAAATAAAAGTTTGGAAGATAAAAATCGAGGAGAATCGATTTTCGACGGTGGATTGGTTTCGACCTTATTTGATCCTCATTCGGAAGGATTTCGTTGACTGTTCTCGTGTTAATCTCCACTGGGATAGCGGGAGATTGAGAATAGTGTGGAAAGAAGGTCAGTGCCTTTAAGCTGTTATATTTCATAAAATTCTTTGTGGAAAAGTTCGACGCCGGGGGAATCGAAGGACAACGACGTGGAAGAGAATTTAAATTGCTTTAAAAAGTCTCTCCTTTTAAAAGGACTGTGAGCTTTTGAACTTTCGGCATACCGCTTTAAAGAACTGTTTTTTTTCAATACCGCTTTAAGAACTGTTTGAATTGCAACGCTATTAAGAACTGTGAATCTGCCGCACAGCAGCTGAGTTCCAGTTAAGCTAATGTTTGTTTACTTTTGGGGGGTTTGTTTTCAGTGTTTAATAAACGTGTTATTTGTTATAAAAACCCTTGCCTAACTCATATATATTTATTGTTGCCTGAATACGTAACAATGTAGATTAAGGAAACCAGGGCCATGATGAATGTATGGAAAATAGAATTTCACAGCACTAATGATAAAGCACTGGAAAATCAAGGAGATCCAGACATATCCTAACAACCCTCCACAATTTTCAAGCTGGTATTTCATGGTTCTAAGAAAGGAGTTTATGTGTGGATGTGTTAATGATCATTTTCCAAAAATCTCTAGATTCTGGACCAGTCCTGATATTTTCAAAAACAGCAAATGTATTGGGACCAATTCTTTTCACATTATATCAGTGATTTGGATGACGGAATTGATGGCTTTGTGGCCAAGTTTGCAGATGATACAGAGATAGGTGGAGAGGCAGTTAGTCTTGAGAAAGAGAGAGTCTGCAGAAAGACTTGGACAGATTGGGAGAATGTGCAAAGAAGTGACATATGGAATATAGTGTAGGGAAGTGTATGGCAATGCACTTTGATAGAAGGAATAAAGGCACAGACTATTTTCGAAACAGGGAGAAAATTCAAAAATCAGAGGTGCAAAGGGACCTGGGATTCCTAGTACAGGAGTCCAAAAGGTTAACTTGCAGGTCTATTTATTTATTTATTTATTAATTTAGTTGGGTTGGTTGCAAGGAAGGGAACTGCATTGTTAGCATTCATTTTAAGAGGACTAGAATGTAAGAGCAAGGATGTGATGCTGACACTTTATAAGGCATTGGTCAGACCACACTTGGAGTACTGTGAGCAGTTTTGGGCCCCTTGTCTAAGGTGCTGGCTTCGGAGACGGTCCAGAGGAGGTTCACAAGAATGATTCCGGCAATGAAATAGTTGACCTATGAAGAGCATTTGTTGGCTCTGGGTTTGTACTCGCTGGAGTTTAGAAGACTGAGGGAGGATCTCATTGAAACCTATCGCATATTGGAAGGGCTAGACAGAGTAACTGTGGAAAAGATATTTCCTATAGTGGGTGAGTCTAGGACCAGAGGGCACAGCCTCAGAATAGAGGGACTTCCGTGTAGAATAGAGATGAGAAGAATTTTTTTTCACCAGAGTTTGGTGAATCTGTGGAATTCATTGCTATGAGTTCTGTGGAGGACAAGTCATTGGGTATATTTAAAGTAGAGATTGATCAGTACTTGGTTAGCCAGGGTGTCAAAGGTTATGGGGAGAAGGCAGGAGAGTGAAGTTGAGAGGGAAATTAAATCAGCAATGATGGAATGGCAGAGCAGACTTGATGGGCTGAATGGCCTAACTCTGCTCCTATGTCTTATGGTATTATGTAACATGGCTATTTCATAAATAAGGAAAAGAAATGACAAGAAACTCTGGACCTGCCAGCCTAACATCTTTTGTTGACAAAATGTTGGAATCCATCAAAAAGCACATGTTAACAGTATACTTAAATTGGTGAGGTAAGGTCAATAGAGTTCTAAGAAGGGGGTGGTGTGTGTTTTTGAAGGTGTAATTCAACAGGCTACAAAAAAGGAAACCATCAGTATGACGTACCTACATTTCAAACAGACATTTGAAAAGACACCACACAAATGTTAAATAAAAAGGGTACAAGGGTCTGAAGCTAACATATTAGCATGGAGAGAACACAAAACCCATTTGCTTTTGTGTCAGCAGACTGCTGGTGAGGAGGCACGGGTGTACGCTTAAAAAAATGAACTTTTTGAGGAAGTTATATGTACTGTTAAAGCATGACATTATTTAAATTATGACACTTAAAGTCTAAAATGTAACCTTGTATCTTTCAGTTTGCTTGTGTTGGTGGCAGTGCAAATCGAATGAGAACTTTTGCACAGTTTATGCACATGGAACTTGGATTAAATGGCAATGGGAGTAACATTCTGGATATTTGCGCAGGAACAGACAGATATAGTATGTACAAGGCTGGTCCTGTATTGGCCGTAAGTGTAAGTATATAGTATATTACGGACAGATTGTGCTGGTGAATTTTCTTGCTGTTTCTAGCATTCTGTGGTTGTAAAATGCAAACAATTCCCTTCAATAAAGAAATACTTCCTGCCAAAATTCTATGTTCAAGCAGCTCCTTCCATATTTGCTCTTGGTTTCTGCCATTTTCCAAGAAACATCAAATTACCACTTACCCCATTGAAGGGTCATCGACTTGAAACATTAGCCTGCTTCTCTTTCCACAGATGCTGTACAACCTGCTGATTATTTCAGAAGGATTTGAATTGACTTTACTTTTTACATCCCTCACATACATGAGGGGTAAAAATTTTCACGTTACATCTCCATCTGAATGTGCAATGTGCAAATTAGTAGTTTGGAATAAATAGTATAGCAAATAGAATTTGTAATTATACAGTAAGATATACACCCAAACAGACAATATAGCTTAGAAATACAATTGTGTCAGTGTGAGTTAATCATTCTGATGGCCTGGTGGAAGAAGCTGTTAAGTTTAATTGTTATTCAACTATACAATGTATACAGCTAAACAAAACAGTGTTCCTCCGGGCCAAGGTAAAAAAACACAGTACATGCAGTCATTCACAGCACAAAGCACATATAGTCACAAACATAATATTAGCCCAAGTCCCTGAGTGGCCTGAAGATTGATCCAACATTTTTTGCCTTTATTTCAGATTTCTAGTAATTGAAGTTTTTTTAAAAAATTTGAATCTCTGGCCTTACACGAATAGATTAAAGTAGGAGCCGGTGATAAAGAATGAAAGGCATTTTCTGCAGATAATTCAGCTATTTATATTGATTTCAGCTGATGGTGTCACAGAGTTATGAATAAATAATGATGTAGCTTGTGCGATCAATTTTCAGGCAAAAATTGTATTTGAAAGAAGATATCCAGAATTCATTTCTTCCCCAAATTAAATTATTTTTCAGCAATGCTCTATGGCTTAAAATTAAATAGTAAATCAGGCTGAATTTTTTGAAGCAGAAAATTGATTAGTTTGCAACACAGAAACTTTTCTGAATCAGAATCAGGTTAAATATCACCTGCCTATGGAATTAAATTTGTTAGCTTTGTGTCAGCAGTACGTTGCAATAAATAATAGAGAAAAACAACTGTGAATTACAGTAAGTAAAATATACATATATAATAGTTAAATTAAAAAAGTAGACATCGGAACTAACCACACTGAAAGGAATCTTTTGCTCAAACTATGGTGGTGTTATCCCTGTGGTAATGTCAGAGCCCCTAATTTAACAGGGCTGAAGGGTGCAGTAGAACTTAGGGCCACAACTCCTGCAGATCATGGTCTTAGAACCTGTGAGTCCTGGGTTTGGGAACATCTGAAAAGAGAGCTCAGTGTTTTGGATCATTAGCATTGAGAATCCAGAAACAGGGACCATGTGTCCTTCGAATTGGGAAGAGTGGAATATGAGGAACTGTCAAAAACCTGGTAGAAAAATGCCTTTTGCATAAGGTTGGAAAATAAATGTAGTGTAGTTGTTGTAGAATTTCCAATACAAGTTAAACATTTTCTTCACAGCAGAGTTTAAAGTATATTTTGTTTCAAGTTGATTTCTGATTTAACTTTTAGTATACAGTGGAGTTTTAAAACATGTTTCACCATAGATCGTTGTTGTTTTTGTTCTCAAGAGTAAGTTTTAAAATCATGAATAAATCAAATTTGGAAGTTCATTAATGAAATAAAATGTGATTAAAATTATGATTTATGATTTTCCTTTAGCCAAGGTATCAAAACTATAATTGAATATTTTTTGCTCTTTGCTTGTTGTTTAACCATTTTCTTTGAACATTAGAACTTCGGGCTTTTGCTGGTGCAAAACAAACTTAAAAAGCATACTAAATAACTAGATTCGGTCATCACCATCTCATGGTGACCAAACATTTAAATTGTATAGTGTCAAAATGAATGTCCACAGGGCCAGCTCTGCTGTTAAATACTGACACAATTATTTGCAAAAATTGCAACATGAATTGTGATTTTGTACTTAAGAATTATGATTTAATATGATATAAAAAATACCCACACACAGATGTTACATGACTGGCTGATTATTTCCACCATTTCTGATCAAGTTTTTAGATTTGTCGTAGGCAGCCCTTGTATCTAATGAACACAGGAACAATTACCACTCTACGGCTCACAACGGAATATCATCTTAGGTGATTCTTTATCAGGCATCCAGCCAACATGAATAGCTGAACTCAATCATCTCTTTACCATCATTGCTATAATGCAAGCACAATTGCCCTCGGGAGACCAGCACCTGTATCATTTGCCTCTGAACAGTTTTGTGACCTTTCTGAGGCAACCTAGGTGGAAGTGAATTTATTTTTAGATGTGTGTCTCTACAATATTTTGTATAGTTCTGTATTTGTGAAATACTGTACATTCAGCAAAACAATAGGCTAAGATAAAACTGTATGTATTCAACAAGTCAAGGTCACCGTGTGTGCAGAACCATGGATACTTTATGGAGCTTAGTGAACAAATCACCCATCTCAAGACAAATTTAGGAACAGACTTTCATGCAAACAGCAAAATTCACTACCTCATACAGTATTAGAACTAATGAGTGAGGCTACAGGTCGTGGTTGTAAATTACACAGAATGGCTCTTTATAATGGGGGAAGATCACTTTTGAAATTAAACTTCCAGTGGGGTGCTATATCAAGTGTAGAAGCACATACCTACTGATAACACCTTATCAAAGCTGCAGCCTGTTATGAAGTGTCTTACAAGACTCTTATCTCACATGCAGCTTTCCAAGACAAAAATGTTTTTTGATCATGCAATGGAAAAACGCTTTTAAAAAATCCATGGCTCTTTTTTTTGTCACATTAGGCACAGCCACTCCTCTAATCCTTAAAATAAACTTTTCATCTGATATAATGTCTTTGTGCTTTCGCCATTAACACTACTAATAGATGTAATCTGCTACTGGCCACTAATCCTCTCTAATAAATTAATATTGTGTCTCTCTTGTATCATCAAGGTGTGTTATTAACAGTTTAACTACGGTCAACCGTTGGATAAGGTTTTCCAGACCAGATTGGTACAAAATAATGCCATTTTTAAATTAATAATGAGGTCAGTGATACCCAAAGTAATGTAAATTGGATTTTGTTTTTCTCATAGCATGGAATGGGTGTGCCATCGATATCTATCATGCTTCATGAACTCATTAAGTTACTTCACCATGCCAAGTGTTGTGATGTCACTTTCATACGTCTGGGAACATCAGGTGGTATAGGTAAGTCAAGAAAATCTGAAGCTCTCTGTCTCTTCCTTTCCAATTAAATTCCAAAAAGGAATGTAAGGAGCTCATATGTGTCCAGCAGGACCTCAGCCAACCAAATAAACAATAAGCACGCTCTAGATAGATGTGTGTGTTACCAAAGTGATCAATGTCAAAATCTAGTCAATGTAATATTGACTAGAATATGAAAGCAAGGGTGAAATGGTGAGGCCTTACTTGGAGTATCGTGAGCAGTTTTGCGCCCCTTATTTAAGACAGGATGTGCTGACGTTGGAGAGGGTTCAGAGGAGATTCACAAAAATGATTGCAAGATTAAAAGGCTTATCATTTGAGGAGCATCTGACAGCTCTGAGCCTGTACCCATAGGAATTCAGAAGAATGAAAGGGGATCTTATTGAAATCTATTGAATGTTGAAAGGCCTCAATAATGTGGCGAGGATGTTTCCTATGGTGGGGGAGTCTAGGAACAGAGAAAACAGCCTCAGAATAGAGGGATGTCCATTTAGAATGGAGATGAGGAAGAATTTCCTCAGCAAGAGATTGATGAATCTGTGGTATTTGTTGTCACAGGTGGCTGCGGAGGCCAGATCATTGGGTATATTTAAGGCAGAGGTTGATAGATTCTTGATTAGTCAAGGCATGAAAAGTTAGATAGAGAAGACGGGAGATTGGGGCCGACAGTGAAGAAGGATCATCCATGATGAAATAGCAGAGAAGACTTGGTGGGCCAAATGGCCTAATTCTGCTCCTATATTTCATGGTCCATGATCTAAATAGACCTCTGTGCTTTTTTTTTGTTCATTTGTCTTCTTTCTTAATATTTAATCTGATGTCATATCATCTGTAGAAATTAGTTTGGTTTCCATTTATAAAACCATAGAACCATAGAACATTACAGCACAGTACAGGCCCTTCAGCCCTCCATGTTGTGCCGACCCATATAATCCTTAAAAAATGTATTAAACTCACACTACCCCATAATCCTCGATTTTTCTTTCATCCATGTGCCTGTCCGAGAGGCTCTTAAATACCCCTAATGTGTTTGCCTCCACCACCATCCTTGGCAAGTCATTCCAGGCACTCACAACCCTCTGTGTAAAAAAAACTTACCCCTGTTGTCTCCTCTAAACTTCCCTCCCTTAATTTTGTACATATGCCCTCTGGTGTTTGCTGTTGGTTCCCTGGGAAACAGGTACTGACTATCCACCCTATCTATGCCTCTCATAATCTTGTAGACCTCTACCAAGTCCCCTCTCATTCTTCTATGCTCCAAAGAGAAAAGTCCCAGCTCTGCTAACCTTGCTTCATATGACTTGTTCTCCAAGCCAGGCAACATCCTGGTAAATCTCCTCTGCTCCCTCTCCACAGATTCCACATCCTTCCTATAATGAGGTGACCAGAATTGAACACAATACTCTAAGTGCGGTCTCACCAGAGATTTGTAGAGTTCCAACATGACCTCTCTACTCTTGAGCTCAACCCCCCTGTTAATGAAGCCTAGCATCCCTTCTTAACTACCCTATCAACTTTCACAGCGACCTTGAGGGATGTATGGATTTGAACCCCAAGGTCCCTTTGTTCATCCACACTCTTAAGTAACTGATCATTAATCCTGTACTCAGTCTTCTGTACTCATCTTATATTTGAAGATATCCAGCTTTACCTCCACACCATCATAGAAAATGATAGCTTATATCTTTTGCTATCATTACAACCTCTGTAGCCTCATCACTGTCTTTTATTTCTTAGCTACTATATAAAGTTAAACCAGCCAATTTACATCATTGATAATCTTAATACTTTCAAGGAACTTTATGCCCACATGCTCACCATTTTCCACAAGTAATGGCTTCTAATCTATCTCACAAACAGTACTTTCTCATTCATGAGAATGAAAGGGTTAACTAAGAGGACCATGTGATAGCTCTGGGTCAGTACTCACTGGAGTTTAGAAGAATGAGGGGGGAATCTCATTGTAATCTATCAAATATTGAAAGGCCTAGACAGAGTGGAAATGAAAAGGCTATTTTATATAGTGGGAGAGTCCAGGATCATCAGGCTCCTATTCAGAATAGAAACACATCCCTTTAGAAAAGAGAGAATGGGAATTTCTTTCAACAGAGGGTGGTGAATCTATGGACCTCATTGCCACAAATGACTGTGGAGGCTAAATCACTGAGAATATATAAGGTGGAGGCTGATAGGTCCTTGATAAGTAAGGTATCAAAGGTTACAGAGAGAAGGCAGGAGAATGGGGTTGAGAGGGATAATAAATCAGCCACGATGGAATGGTGGAGCAGACACAAAAGGCCAAAAGGCCTAATTCTTCTCTTGTACCTGTGGTGAACTACATATACCTATCTGGACACGCCCCCCCCCCCCCCCCCCCGTTGACTGCTCCTGTGGCTCCTCCCTCAGACCCCGGTATAAAGGCGATTGGAGGCACTGCTCCTCCCTCAGTCTCCAGGATGCTGTGTGGTGGTCTCTTGCTGCTGACCGTGCTTTCTTCCAGCTAATAAAAGCCTATCTCGACTCATGTCTCCAAGAGTTATTGATGGTGCATTAGTACTATGTGGTCTTCATAAAATCTCAGCCATTTGCTGCTGGAACCTCATCCATGGGCATTTTTTAATACTTGTTCCAAGGCTCTCGTCTTCCATAAACGTCAGCTCATCTCAACAATACATGATACGAAACTAAATGTCCCAGTGAAATGTAGGTATCAACACTTCTACATACACAGAAAAGCCATCACTGCACTCTAAAGTGAAGAGGAATACATTAATTGTTGAAGAGGCAAAAAGCATAATCAAATATAAAATAGCATACAATCATTTTTTTAATTTCAAGGGCAAGTACTGACAATCAACTCATAGGAATGTCCAGTTGTCTTGAAAATAGTTCACTGCATTTCAGTCCTCTGGGCAAGAAAGCAGGCTTATTTTGAGTTTTTGGTATGTATTTTTTACTTTTAAAAGTTGTAACAAAAGATATTAAAACACTTTATAAAATTATCTATAGTAGTTACCGATTAGATGAAACACAAAAGATTAGCATGTAGTTAGAAATAGTAATTTTGGAAGGCTAATGAAATGTCTATTTTGAATTATAAATGCCAGGAAACTTTAATATAACTTTGCAGAACTTAGTTGAAACAGCATGTGGAGTACTGTATGAAACAAACATGTTGGAAAAGTTGAAAAGATTCAAAGGATATTCAACTAGGTAAAACGATGCTGTGATAAATGTGGAACTGGGTAGAACAACACTAGACAAAAACACTTCTATTGTAAAAGGTGTAGACACACATGAGATTTACTCCAAAGCATGAACACAAAGTGTTGGAAACACTCAGCCTCTCAGGCAGCATCAAGAGAAAGTAAAACATTCAAAATTTCAGTTGAAACCCTTTTGTCAGAATGAAGATTTTTCCACTTGGACAGACTGAGATGAAAAAGCCAATAGTTACTATGCTTTCAAAATTTTCTCATACTGCCAGCTATGTAAAAAAAAAATTCCTCCAAAATGTATGAATTTAACAGGATATAGGAAGAGACTGTTAAGTCTTTTGATCAAAGTAGAACAGGGTTGTGAGAGTTCAATAAAGATATATGTATTGTTCAGTAATGCCAGAAGAAATACTGAGAAACAGAATTATCTTTTAAATTTTAGACTCATGTCTGAGAAAAATTGCTTTGAGAAACTAACCTGACATTTGGGAAAACAGATGTGATTTATTATGCAGCAGAAATCAGGGAAGCATAAAGTCACCTGTGAGATAACAGGAAGCAATGTGAATGCAGTATACATATCTAAGCCAGTATCTAGGGATGACAGAGAAAGTTTTAAACTAAACCTAAAGAAACTTCAAGGCCATGAGTTTCTGGCAGGAAAGGAAAAAGCCACAATAGCTTCCTGCATTTCTTAAAATACGTAACAAAGGATGTAAGAGCCAGGATTTTAAAAAATGGCCGAGGACTTTGCACCAACCTTCACAAAATTTGCTATATCTATTGGCAAACCAAGAATCCAGTAAGTATGAGCAACTGAAAAAAATTATTAAAAATTGATGAGACTGAAAGCTGATAAATCCCATGGACCTGATGATCTATATCCCAGAGTTTTGTAAGAGGTAGCTTTAAAGACAGGTCCTTACTACTCACCATGGGTTTATGCAGAAGCAAAACTTCATTCTAATAACAATAAAATTATATCACTAACTCAGATGCTGGTCACAGTGAGTAGGTCAATGCCAAATATATAAATTGTCTTTGGAACATGGAACAAAGTCTTGGGGCACCTATGGACTGACTCTAAAGGAGCCTTTCATTCTGATGAAGCCATTGAGAAGAGGGGCACATTGTCCTGGCCAAACTATAGAGGGGGATATTATTACAGATTCTGGGATCTGAGAATGAGAATAATGCTGAGATTTGAGAGGTCATCTACAAATATACAGAGGTCATCTGCTCAGCTAGGTAGAGATGACAGACAGAGTAGTGCAAAGCTCCTCTTGTGGGAAGTTGGAAAACAGGGAGAGCTCCAGTGTCCTTGACAATACAACTGCAAGAAGTGCATCCAGCTGCAGTTTCTAACAAACCATGTTAAGGAGTTGGAGCTCAAAATGGATAAACTCCGGATCATTCGGGAGGCTAAGGGGGTGATAGATGGGACATAGAGAGAGATAGTTACACCCAAGGCAGGACACAGGAAACTCGGTGACAACCCGGAAGGGGAAAGGGATTAAGGAGCCATGGTGGAGTACCCATATGACCATCCCCCTCAACAAATGGTATATAACTTTGGATACTGTCGGGGGGATGACCTAAAAGAGGAAAGTGGCAGTGATGGTACTCTGTGGCAGTAGTCTCTGGTACTGAGACTACTTCTGTGACTCAGAGTGGAAGGGGGAAGAAGAGACACACTATGGAAATTCGTTAGTTAGGGGAATGGACAGGAAGTTCAGTGAGCAAGAACAAGATTCCAGATGGTATGTTGCCTCCTGGGTGCCAGAATCTGGGACATTTCAGATTGAGTCCTCAGCATTCTTAAGTGGGAGAGGGAACAGCTAGAAGACCTGTCCATATAGGTACCAATGACTTGGGTAGGACAAGTGACGAGGTTCTGCATAGGGAGTCCAGGGAGTTAAATGCTAAGTTAAAGGGCAGGACTTCCAGGATTGCTACCTGTGCCACCTTCTAGTGAGTCTAGAACTAAGAAGATTATACAGTTTAATATGTCGCTAAGGAGTTAGTGTAGGAGGGAGGACATAAGCTTTTTGGATCATTGAGCTCTCTTCAGAGAAGGTGGGACCTGTACAGAAGGGACGGTTTGCACCCGAACTGGAGGGGGACTAATATCCTAGCAGGAAGATTTGTTAATGCTGTATGGTGGGGTTTAATCTGGAGTTGCAGGGGAATGGGAACCAGAATGCCAGAACAGTTAGCGGAGAGATTGTGGAGACCTTAGACAAAGTTAGGAATCAGAAGATTGAGCACGGTGTGAAAAAATTGAAAAGGATGAATACAGGACTGAAGGTGTTGTTTGTATCTGCATGCGAACAGAATATGGAATAAGGTAGCTGAGTTCGCAGCACAGTTGCACATTGACAGGTATGATGTTTTAGGCATCATGGAATCATAGCTGAAAGATTATAGCTGGGAGCTTAAGGTCCAAGGATACACACTGCATCGAAAGGAGAGGCAGGAAGGCAGAGGGGGCGGTGTAGCTCTGTTGGTAAAAACTGAAATCAAATCATTAGAAAGAGGTGAAGTAGAGTCAGAAGGTGTTGAATCATCATGGATAGAGTTAAGGAACTGCAAGGGTAAAAAGACCCTAATGGAAGTTGTATACAGACCCCCAAACAATAGTAAGGATGTTGTCTACAAATTACAATGGGAGATAGAAAACACATGCCATAAGGGCAATGTTACAATAGATATAGGGGACCTTCAATGTACAGGTAGATTGGGAAAATCAGGATGGTGCTGCATTCCAGGAACGGGAATTTCTAGAATGCTTTCGAGATGGCTTTTTAGAGCAGCTCAAGGTTGAGTCCACGAGAGGATCAGCCATTCTGAAATAGGTGTTGTGCAATGAACCAGAATTGATTAGACAGCTTCAGGTAAAAGAACCCTTATAATGAAATTTACCCTGAAATTTGAGAAGGAGAAACTAAAGTCAGATTTATCAGTATTATAGTTGAGTAAAGGGAATTACAAAAGCATGAGAGAGAGAGGAGTTGGTCAGAATTGATTGGGAAAGAACACTGGCAGGGATGACAGCAGAGCAGCAATGGCTGGAATTTCTGGAAGCAATTTGGAAGTCGTAGGATATATACATCCCAAAGAGGAAGAAGTATTCTAAAGAAAAGATGACACAACCATGGCTAACAAGAGAAGTCAACACAAAAGCCATTGAGAGGGCATATAATAGAGCAACGATTAGTGGGAAGTTAGAGGATGAAATACCAACAGAAGGCAACTAAAAAAGTAATTGAGAAGTTAAAGATGAAGTATGAAAGTAAGTTAGCCAATAATATTAAAGAAGATACCAAAAGTTTCTTCAGATGCATAAAATGTAAAAGAGGGGTGAGAATGGATATTGGACTGCTGGAAAAAGATGGAAAAAGACAAGGAAATAGCGGATGAACTGAATAAGTATTTTGCATCAGTCTTCATAGTGGAAGACACTAGCAGTGTGGTGAAAGTTCCAGGTGTCAGGGGCATTAAGTGTATGAAGTTACCATAAGTAGAGAGAAGGTTCTTGGGAAACTGAAAGGTCTGAAGGTAGATAAGTAATCTGGACCAGATGGTGTACACTCCAGAGTTTGGGAAGAGGTGGCTGAAGAGATCATGGTGGCATTAGTAATCATCTTTCAAGAATCACTAGATTCTGAAATGGTCCTGGAAGACTGGATAATTGCAAATGTCACTCCACTTTCAAGATGGGAGAGAAGCAGAAGAAAGGAAACTATAGGCCAGTTAGTCTGACCTCAGTGGTTGGGAAGATGCTGGGGTTGATTACTAAGGATGAGTTCTCAGGGTACTTGGAGGCACATGATAAAATATGCCATAGTCAGCATGGTTTCCTTAAGAGAAAATCTTGCCTGACAAATCTTTGGAATTCTTTGAAGAAATAACAAGCAGGATAGACAAAGGAGAATCAGATGATGTTGTGTACTTGGATTTTCAGAAGACCTTTGACAAGGTGCTACACTAGAGGCTGCTTAACTAGCTATGAGCCCATAGTATTACAAGAAAGATTCTGGCATGGATAAAGCAGTGGCTTATTGCAAGGAAGCAAAGAATGGGAATAAAAGGAGCCTTTTATGACTGGCTGCTAGTGACTAGTGGTGTTCCACACAGTTCTGTATTAGGACCGATTCTCTTTACGTTGTATGCCAATGATTTGGATGAAGGAATTGATGGTTTTATTGCAAAATTTGCAGACTATATGAAGATAGCTAGAGGGGCAGGTAGTTTTGAGAAAGTAGAAACACTATGGAAGATTTAGATTAGGAGAATGGACGAAGAAATTGAAGATGGAATACAGTGTTGGGAAGTGTACGGTCATGCATGTTGGTAGAAGTGAAAGGGTTGACTCTTTTCTACAAAAAAACTGAGGTGAAACAGGACTTGGGAGTCCTTGTGCAGGATTCCCTAATGGTTAATTTGTAGGTTGAGTTTGTGGTGAGGTAGGTAAATGTGATGTTAGCATTCATTTCAAGAGGACTAGAATTTAAAAAGCAAGGATGTAATGTTGAGACTTTATAAAGCACAGGTGAGATCTCACTTGGAGTATTTCAGCAGGTTTTGCTCCTTATCTTAGGAAGGATGTGGTGAAACTGGAGAGGGTTCCAAGGAGGGTCACAAAGATGATTCCAGGATTGAATGGCTTTACATATGAAGAGCGTTTGATGGCTCTGGGCCTGTATTCATTAGAATTCAGAAGAATGAGGACTGCCCTCATTGAAACTTATCAAATGGTGAAAGGCCTTGATAGAGTGAATGTGGAGAGGATATTTCCTATGCTGTGAGAGTCTAAGGCCAGAAGTCTCAGCCTCAGAAAGAGGGACACCATTTTCGAATGGAGATTAGGAGGAACTTCTTTAGCCAAAAGGTGGTGAATCTGTGGAATTCTTTGCCACAGGTAGCTGTGGAAGCCAAATCTTTCTGTATATTTAAGACAGTATATGTTGATAGATACTTGATTGGTCAGGGTATGATAAGATATGAGGAGAAAGCAGGAGACAGAGGCTGAGAGAAAAATTGGATCAGCCATGATGAAATGGCAGAGCAGATTCAATGGGCCAGATTATCTAATTCTTCTCCTGTACTCTATGGTTTTATGGTCTAACTGTTAGGATACTGAGAAGTTTAGAGGAACAGAAGTGTCTTGGAATGTACATCCATAAGTCACTAAAGTGAACAGGACAAGTTACTAGCAAAAAGAAATGGATTATTTTATTAGATGTGGCACAGAATAAAAGAACAGGGAGATTTTGCACATATTTTACAAAACATCATTTAGGCCTAGGATTTGCAGCCTGGGGCTTACGGACTCCTTGCTCAATGGTATTAGTCCATGGCATAAAATGGCTATAAAAGATTGGATTTAGACCAAAGCTGGAGTACTGCAAAGAGGTCTCGTCATCATAATACAGAAAAGGTTTGATTACACATCAAAACTATCATCAGGACAGTAGATCTTTTTCTAAAAAGTTATAAGCTGGTTCTCTTGGCATAAAGGAAAGTGACATAAGATTTAATAAAGGAATATAAAATTATAAGAGGAATGAATGGCTGGAAAAAAATCTTAGTTGAGAGTACAATAACCAACGGGTATAATTTTAAATGGTTCAATAATTGGAAGACATGTTGTCACTCAATGATTAATGGGGTTCTAGAACTCATATAAAGAAAATGATCATGAATTCTGCTGCACCTGAATTAGCTACATTTCCAAATGCACCTCATACCATAGCCTACAGATGAAGAACTAGAAAATGGCTATATACGTACTCTTGAGATAGTCCTGACTCATGGGCTAAATGGCTTCCTTCTCTGCTGTAGATTTCTAGCACTCCATGATCATCTGACCAAGGCAAATATTATTGATTATATGCTGGCTGTTCAAAGGAAATTTGTGACAGAAATTCAAAATTGATATATGTAAAATATGAAAATTCAATCACCAGTTTTGTTTATTATAATTTTCAGGAAAGAAGCAAAGAAAACAGATTTTTATTTGTTTCACCTTTCACTTTATATGAGCACAAAGACAGCATAAATGGAATTCTGCAATTAGTACATACATTTGTGTACATTATTGAAAACTGTGGATAAATGCTACAACTTGGAACTATATTATTAGTCTCCATGTTTTTGAGAGGGCACAAATGCCCTTAAAATAAACTATTACATTTTTTAGACATTAAGGACAGGATAAAGTTTAATTATTCTGCTCTTATTTTGAACCATAGTTTTCAAATGTGGAAGAATTGCCAGTTATATTTTTTATATTTAGAGCGATTCAATTAATCATTGATAATGACAATCAAATATTCATAACATTTTTTAAAATACATGTTTAACTAAATAAATTCTGTATTAAAGGTAGACAGAAAATAACAGTAAGTTGACTACTGTAATATTATTTGGTTGACAGACAAAGCATGATTTGTTAAGAGATAGTTTACCTTGCAAAACATGAGAATAAGGCTAAGCTCATAGCATGGAGCTTCTGAAGATTAGAAACAGCTAACAGAAACCATCTTTTCTCTGAGATATCTTCCTATTTAGAGAGGCTTGACATAGACTGCAAATTTAAATTGTTATAATGTGACACAATGATGTCCCCTCTTGAAATATTAAATGCACTATATGACATTTTGTTGGAGAATTAATGTATTTCTGCAGGTCTGGATCCTGGAACTGTGGTTATAACAGGTACAGCAGTAGATTCATTATTACAGCCTCAGTTTGAACAAGTGGTTCTGGGAAAAGTAATTACTCGAAGCACCGAACTGGACAGGGAACTGGCACAAGAATTATTGAACTGTGGCAAAGAGATTGCCGAGTATCCTATTATCATTGGAAACACCATGTGCACACATGATTTTTATGAAGGTACGTTAAAAATATGTTGGGCTTTGGAAAC
The DNA here is from genome assembly GCF_048418815.1 of Hemitrygon akajei. Lineage (NCBI taxonomy): Eukaryota > Metazoa > Chordata > Chondrichthyes > Myliobatiformes > Dasyatidae > Hemitrygon > Hemitrygon akajei. The sequence goes on from NC_133128.1 coordinate 180,666,167, forward strand.
CTGTAATATCAAACAAATTCTGATAACTTGGTATTTCGCCTGTACAAAAATCCCTATATGAGGGAACTTCTTCATCTGGCTTATCAGGTGATATTTCCCACACACCACCAAGACTCACCAGCCCATTTCCTGCACTCTTTTTCAACTTACTGAGTTCATTCAAAAGATCATGGCACTATTTAGAAACATCTTTTTAAAGTAAATTTATAATATCTTGGCAACAGATTTGCTTAGATTTCCAGCATCTGCCAATTTTATCTTGCTTATAATGCCTTGGACTACTTTTTTGGAAATAACAAAAATAGGCTGCAAAATCTGCCAGTCCCATTCTATTTCTGGTGGTTCCAGATTGTTGGAGCTTCACTTTGTCAGGGAACAAATTCTACCTTAAATAGAAAGGATGAATCAAGCTGGTTTCAGCTAAGACCCTCTCCACATGCTCCATGCATCTCAACACTAATCTGGACCAGATGCAGAAGGCCGACTGGGCTTAAACCCTGCATTTGGCAGGTGTTCATTTGGACAAAATGGGGTCTCAGAAGATCAAGACCCAAGAGCAACAAACAGGGCTGACTGGTAGGTTCATTGTTTTTTTTTCCCCTTTTCTTGCCCTATTTAAATAACCTCTTCATATATTGACTCTAATCTGTCTCTCCTTGGGCAGTCCCTTTCCACCTATATCCAGGACATTTTAGTCATAGAGTCATACAGCATGGAAATGGGTATTTCATCGCAATTTGTTGATGCAAACAAAGTCTAAGCAAGTACAAATTGCATGTTTGACCATACCCTTCTAAATCGTTCTTAACTATATGCCCATCAAAATGTCTTTTAAATGCTATTGTACCTGTTTTAACCACTTTCACTAGCATGCGCTCTACTATTTTGTTAATTTCTGAGTCTCCGCCCTCACCAGCTCATTTTCACTCCCTCCTTTTCTCTCTCTCTCCTTTTGATCCAATTCCAATCCTATTGTTGTGCCCTTTTGTCCACCTACTACCTGCCTACTTCAAGCACCATATCTCAACCCCAATGTGCTTCTATCTGCCTTTCAATAGGGCTTTAATAGGTACACTTAAAGTCAGAGAAATGTATACAATATATATCCTGAAATTCTTTTTCTTCGCAAACATCCTTGAAAACAGAGGACTGCCCCAAAGAATGAATGACAAAGCCCCAAAGCTCCTGCTTTTTTTCCAGGATAGGAGGACCTAAAACTAGGGTTTAAAGCAAAAGAGGAAATATCTAAAGGGAACCCAAGATATGAGCTATTAATACAGAGCGTGGTTGGTATGCAGTATATGCTGCCAGAGGATGTGGTGGAGGTAGATACAACATTTTAACCTATAAAGACCATGCAGGCAGGTACATGGGTTGGCATGATTTAGAGGGAAATGAGCCAAATGCAGGTGAATGGGACTAATGTAGGTGAATGTAGGAAGGCGCCTTTGTTGGCATGGACGAGTTAGGCTCAAATGTCTATATTTAGTATAATTTTATGACTATAACATATTCTCAATTCCATGCTCAACAGTAATATTTCATCTGATGTCCCATGTATCACTTCAAGCAAAATATTAACCATATGCACAATGATTATAATTTCCTTTTGTTTGCTGCAGGGCAAGGACGTTTGGATGGTGCTTTATGCTCATTTTCAATTGATGAGAAGGTGGAGTATTTGAAAAAGGCCTATAGAGCTGGTGTTAGAAACATTGAAATGGAGTCCACTGTCTTTGCTGCAATGTGCCACAGTTGTGATTTAAAAGGTACAAGAGTTGTAAGCGCAGGATAAGCTGGCACGTTTTTAATTGTTACTTAAGGAAGTAGAATAAACTTGACACTGTAGAAATTAGAAGAATATCATATTTAAATTTTTGTAGATCTTCATATTTGATGTTTTTACATTTTGACGTATTAAAAATCTCGTCTGCTATTGTCTACTTTTTCCTCAATCCCATGCCAATAACCAATTAAATTGAGGTATCTTATTATTCAAATTTAAGATACAAAATGATTGTTTCATCTAAAATTTCACATGTAGCTTACAGAAATAAGCTTGTCTGTATACTTTATTTTCTTGTGGCATCAATTTTTGGAAAGCGAGATTTAAGTCAAAAGAGAAATTTGATTGGAAAGACTAGAAAAAAATATGAAACTCAACCTTGGAGAAGAGGGGGAGAAAGAAACCTTAATGCATACTAACATTCAAAGCAAATTTATGCTTACTAAAAATAACAAATTAGATTGGTTTTTACACAACTGGAACATTAAATTTTACCTCAAAACCGTTATTGCTGTAACCATGAAGATAGAGTTTTAGTTGCACTCAGGTGTGCTATAGGCAGGAAGTTGATTGAATTCAGAATCAGAATCAGGTTTATTATCACCAGCATGTGCCGTGAAATTGGTTAACTTAGCAGCAACAGTTCAATGCAATACATGATAATATAGAAATGAATAAATAAATAACTCAATCAATTACAGTCAGTATATATGTATTGAATAGATTAAAAATAGTGCAAAAACAGAAATAATATAGATTAAAAAAAGTTTTTGCCCTCCACTTGTTTCCCATTGAGCAGCAGTTGTTTGATTCATCCAGAGTGTCAAGGAGCATGGCTCATTCAATACCACAGCATTACTGCGATCCCTGGTTTCATGCAAATTATATCAAAACATTATAAAATTTAAAAAATGATAAGAGCCTTCATTATTATTACCTTCCACGCTCCTTTGAAGCTGAAATAAGAAATATTCATGTGTCAAGCTGCACTAAAGTTAAAGATTTACATGTAGTTTTAAAAGACTTTTTATTGAACACTTTTTTCTACATTCAGAATATTTCTGCTGGCTAAAGTTTAGGGTTGTATTACATCAACAGTAGAATTATTCAAAAGCACATGACATTCATGCCAACCAAGTGAAAAGTGTTCGCAGATTAACCTTCATGCCACATTCCCAGTACAAATTAGTTAAACATATTCATATATTTATACACACGGTATATAACACATCGGCAGAGAAACAAACTGGAATTTTGACAAAAGACATTTTACTGTAAACACCAAAACAGCTGTGGAAATGCCAGAGGCCAGGCAGAGGGAAAGCCGCTTTCTTCTGAAGGTCACTGTGACACATAACAGATTGCGGAGCCCTTGCCTGCCAGAACATTTTTCCAAAAGATTGCTGCTAAAATCAACAGCAGTTTTTGTTCCACTTCTTAGAGTGGTGCTGAAGTCTGTTGCATCGGAGTCAGCCCCTACTCCAGAAGATATTTCTTCACAACATTCCCTGATACTTCATTGCCACTTTTACAGGATACTTCCATCACCGTCATTGTCCTGAATTACAAGCTACCTAGTGTGTACCATAGTGCTATTTACTCAAATGGCTCAAGTTCACTACAAAGTTGCAAAACTTTGGAAACAGTTGATAACTTAATCAATAAATTCCATTTCCACTTTTTAGAAATGCCATAAGGTCAACAATTTAAAAGCAAGATGCATATTACTATTCTTTTTCTTTTAGCTGCCATTGTGTGTGTGACCTTATTAAATCGGCTTGATGGTGACCAGATTACATCTCCACACGAAGTTTTACTGGAGTACCAAAAGCGTCCACAGAAAATAGTATCAATGTTCATCAAGAAACAGCTTGGGCTGTTAAAATAGAATGAAGTATGTCAGTGTAGGTGTACAGTAAATCGTAAACAAAAATAGAATTCCAGGTTTGCATGAGCCTGTCAGATAGACTGAATAGCTGGATATTAATTTCAAGAATAATGCTTACGATTTCAAATACTTAATAGAGATGTGCAAAAACAACTCTTAATTTTAATGAAATTCAGTTGTACTTATTTGCTTTATTATGGCACATTGATAGCTTTCAGTACTGTTGTATAATATAATACTATATATCCTGAAAGTTCTGATTTGACTGTCAATGTAATGCAACTGATTAGTTGATATTGATTTCTGATGCAATAAATCCCATGAAATTGGCCCCATTGTCAGATTAAATGCTTTTAGTAAAATATTTCACTTAACATTAATACTATGCTTTGCATATTGACACAAAATTCAAAATAATGTTTTACTTCAAAGATCAAAGTAAATACATGTCTCCATATTTTCTTGCAAGCATGCTCTATAAATCTATAGAATAATAACCATAACAGAATCAATGAAAAACTGCAACAACTTGGGCATTCAACCAGTGTGCAAAAGACAACAAACTGTGCAAATATAAAAAGAAAGAAATAATAATAATAATAAATAAGTAAACAATAAATATCAAGAACATGAGATGAAGACTCCTTGAGAGTGAGTCCACGGGTTGTGGAAACATTTCAATGATGGGGAAAGTGAAGTTGAGTGAAGTTATCCTCTTTAATTAAAGAGCCTAATGGTTGATGGGTAATAACTGTTCTGGACCTGGTGGTGTGAGTCCTGAGGCTCCTGTACCTTTTTCTTGATGGCAACAGTAAGCAGAGAGCATGTCTTGGGTGATGGGGGTCCTTGACAATGGACGCCGCTTTCCTGCGGCAACACCAAGTAGATGTGCTCAGTGGTAGCGAGGGCTTTCCTGTGATGGACTGGTCTGTAGACTACTTTTTGTAGGATTTTCCTTTCAGGGGCATTAGTGTTTCCGTACCAGGCCATAATGCAGCCAGTCAATATACTCTCCACCATCTATCTATTGAAGTTGTGGTCTTTCTTGATGTACAATATACAATATACATCAGTAGGATGTTTATGAAATTCCTGTCCATAAATCATATAACATTTGAAAACTAAAAAAAATTAGATTGCTCAAAACCTTTCAGATTCAATCCCATTAAAAAGGGATTCAAACAGACACAGAAGGCAAAGTGGTTATTGTATAAAAGAACTAAATTTGGTACAGAAAGATGCAATATTCAGTCATATGCATTGTCACACTGGATAAGGTCAAAAAAATGCCCCTTGCCCAAGTCTGAAGGAAATAATCATCCCTTTGTACTTATGAATAACAGGTCTTAACATATAATGGAGGTCATGTCTTCAAAACTGTTTACATTGAGGTCATTCATCTTACATACAGTAAGCAGTTATTAGAGCACATGCCAATCAAAAAGGCAATGACTTATCTGAATATGAGGCAGAAGGAAAAATTCTGCTCTTTCCATCAGTCTTAGAAGATCTATTTACTCTTCATCATTGACGTCACTTTTCTACATTGTACTGTACCTTGACTAATTCAATGTCTCACTCAAGCATTCAAGTTTATTTTATATTTAAGTTAGCAGCATCTAAAATCACAGTTATCAACAGTAAAACTGTGTGCAGGGGTGACACCATAGGTCAGAATTATGTGAATGGAGAATTAGAAGTCATTGGTAAAGCCGGGTATAGTTGCAGGGATGTTGTCTGTCACGGTCCAGTCCGTTGAGTCCTCATTTCTGTGAATTTCCTTTTCCCTGTGTTCTACCTGGCTCTTAGGGCAACTGGTTTTCATACAAACCAGCAGCATAAAAACTTCGGCTTACATCTACTTGGGGCTGGTCTGTCACCTCAGCCAGAGCAGCAATGCACATTCGGGGCCGCCGAGAATAGTGGACTCTAAGTTGCTTCGGTGCCTGGGGTTGCTTTGGGAATTCTGTCGTTTTCGTGTCCAGCTGAGTTTTGCAAACCGTTTCCCGCTACTCCGAGTCAAGATACAAATTCTGTCGTTTTCGTGGGCAGCTGAGAATTGCCGGCTGTTTGCCGCTACTCCGAGTCAAGATATGAATTGTCTGTCGTTGTTTGGTTCCGTTGTCTCGTGTCCAGCTGAGGATTGCAGGCTGTTTGCTGCTACTCCGAGTCAAGATACGAATCATCTGTCATTGTTTGGTTTTGTTGTTACAAGTTTGAGACCCGGCTCTGTGTCCAAGGTTCAAGTCCCAGCTCCGTGTCCAAGGTTCGAGTGTCGGCTCCATGTCTGAGTCCAAGTCCAAGTCCAGGCTCCATGTCTGAGTCCAAGTCCAAGTCCAGGCTCTGTGTCCGAGTTCAAGTCTAGGCTCTGTGTGTAAGCTCATCCTGTTTGTTGTCCAACGTTCACGTCTACGTAAGCAGCTAATCCTTGCTCCCCAGCTTTCCTTGCAACTACGATAAACACACTTCTGTTAATGCTACCTATGTGTCGGTGTCCTGCACTTGGGTCCGCTTCAGTCACTCACTGCAACAGTGTTGGGGTAGGGGTGGGTTTAAACATGCCACTAAGGATGATAGTGTTAGACAGCATATGCCAGTGAGAATCAATAAGGACATAGTAGATGGTTGATTGGCAAAAGTTGCAGTTTCAATGATATACTTCTATTCATCTTATAACCTGGACCATCAATTACAATTAATCCCCTGTTCCAACTCTCTCTGTTCTGATCTAGAACAAAGACAAAAGGGGATCCAAAGAGATGCAGCATTGATGAGATGGAGAGCACACAGAGGGCAAGGGAGTGAAGTGTGCAGTCCCTTGTCAGGGGTCAGTCATCACAGAGTGGGTAAATCATTCAGCAGAGTAAACTGTCTGGATCAGCCCACCCCACTAGTGACGGACAGCCAATGGGCTGATGGAACTGCTCCAGGGCTGGAGAGCAAATGCTGGTGCCACGTGTCCCAATTCTAACTTAGAGGGAGCAAAACACCTTAACTTACCCTCTCCCCAAATTTCATTTCTCATGCCTAAGCGATCAGTGCCCAGTTCACTTTCCCATTCTTACTTAACTATGATGCTGTAACAGCTGGCAGCAATTAGATCATTGTTTTCCTTTTTTAATGGTCCATCCATTACAGAAAAAATACCATTACCTCTTTGGTGTTTTCTTTATGTATGTTTCTAGAATACTGTACATTATTCAATAAAAAAAAACAATCCTATCTACTATAGCCTATCAGATGATTCCCCTCATTTCAACAATTCACGGAGAATATTATTGACAGCTGTCTCCAGTCTTTATACCACATAACTATTTCACTTCTCTTCTTAAGGTTGTATTTGAAATCTGTTTGTAAACATTTGCTATCTTGATCCTAACCAACAGTTCACAATCAGTAAGGATAAGCAGCAACATCTCCACCATTATCAACACTCGCACCCCATCAGGGTGTCCTCAGCTCGCTAATCAAATCAGATTCTGCTCTAATTCCCTCGACAAGTTTGCAGATGATACCACTGTAGTGAGCTATATCTCAAACAGTGATAAATCAGAATACAGAAAGGAGGCAGAGAACGTGATGACATGGTGTTATAATAATGACCTTTCCTCCAGTGCCAGCAAAACAACCGAGCTAGTTATTCACTTTTGAACGGGGACAGTGCACATGCTTCTATCTATATCAATGGTGCTGAGGCTGAGGGGTTTAAAAGCTTAAAGTTCCTTAAAGTAAACATCACCAATAGCCTGCCCCGATTTAACCATGTAGATGCTACAGCCAAGAATGCTCACCAGTGCCCCTACATTCTGAGGAGGCTAACCTGTCCACCCTCACCAATTTTTATTGATGCACCATAGAAACCATCCTATCTGGATGTGTCATGGCTTGGTATGGCAACTATTCTGTGAAGACCACAAGAAACTGCAGAGAGTTGTAGGCACAGCTCTGCACATCATGGAAACCAGCCTCCCCTCCATGGTCTCTGTCTACATACTTCTCAGTGCCTCTGCAATGTAGCCAGCATAATCAAAGTTCCCACCCACCCTGGGCATTCTCTCTTCTCCATCTTTCCATCAGGCAGAAGATTAAAAAGACTGAAAGCACATACCATCAGACTCAAGGACAGATTCTATCTCACTGTTGCAGGACCCTTGAAGGCTGTTCTCACGATGCATTTGCCATGTACACGTGACAAATAAATTTGAATCACGATCTCTTGAATCATAATCAGCTCTACATAACCTATACATAGACTACTTTTAAAATGGTTTCATACTATAACTTTTTTCAGTGGTAATCTATTGTTCGCAACTTAAGTTCTCAAATAATGATCTTTTAGAAGAAGTGGCCAACGTACTCTGTAAATAATGTACAACAAAAAAAGAGTAATTTAGATTCTACTTTGTATAGTAAAATGGTCATGCTGAAAGTGTGACAAACCTTAAGGAAAATCAGTCCTTAAAAATAGTAGATTCCATATCTCTTCTTGGAGGTCTTGCTGGAGGGATACTTGATAAAACTTCTCTTGCATAAAATGTATTGTGAAGTCCTGCTTCTCGCAGTGCATGTTCAATTCGAATACGAGGGTCAGATACTATCTGTTCAGAAATAAATGATATTTTTGGTTTATGGTTAACTATTACAATTGGAATACTACCAACAAAAAATTAATTTGAGTCATCAATTTATAGGATGAAATTCTGGCACTATCCAATAGGTCAGTGCAAGCACAGTTCACTTTAATAGAGTTGACCAGTGCTAAAACCAGCATATCTAAGTGCTTAAAAATAAATAATGGTTGTTTATTCAGACAAAAGAAAACTCACTGCACCTTATGGCAGAATACTATAGGAAGAGGAAGCTCTGACTATGCTAATTAAACAGTTATAATCTGGAAGCCTACATCACATTTGGTGATATTAATCTGTACTGTGATTATATGTTTAAATACACTTCTCATTTCCTCATCTAAATGATAAAAGTGCCATAAATACAGCATCCAAATGCTGTACTTTCCAGTTTTCCAGCATTGATTATATAACCCATACAAAACCTATTTCATGCATGACAAAACATAGAAATGAATTCCTATGACTTACTAGAATCCCTCTGACTTACATGGATAGGGACATGAGGTGTTCTTATAAGAATATGAGGCCAAATACTTCCATTGGATTTTTTCAGAGTCACAAACATAGTTTCCTAATGTAGTTACCGGTAGTTGTTCATGGCCTTACTAATTATAAAAAAGATGATGAAAAAGGTGATTGAACGAAGGCTGTCTCCCATTTCAGATTCAGATTCAGTTTATTGTCATTTAGAAACCACAAATACAATGCAGTTAAAAAATGAGACAAATCATTTCACAAATAACTTACAAGATATCATGTTGACAGTTAAAAGGGCTTGAAATGAGATTGTGCTTTCAATTAGCATGAGGAGGAAGCTTGCAGCCAACACCAAGAATGATATGTCAGCCTGGTATTCAAAAGCAAGTACCTGATCCCCTGATTCTAACTTCAATATCAAAAAAGTTTAATGATTTTGTGAGATTAAGAATAATGAAAACAATGTCACATTCATCTCCTCCTTGATATGAAGATATCTAACTGCTTCACTCTGCTCTTTTAAGTCCATTGCATCACCTTTCACACCTTTGCATCTGGCTGTAGAAATTGAATTAACTGATGCTTTCAAAGGAGAAAGATGTGGACACTTAAGAGAGAATAATTTCCAGAGGAAGAACAGGAAACAGGATTTGCAGAATTTCTCTATCAGAAAGCAGTATTGACTGAATGGAATAAATGGCTTCCTTCTGTACCACAACAATTCTATGATATCATAAAAAATGAGAAAAATTTTAAAAACAAAACCTGTTATTTAATTTTAGTGGATGCCCTGGAGCTGAAAGGCACCCTCAGCAAGCAGCTAATATTATAAAGCAAATGTAATCACATTGTACCTGTTTGTCAGTGTATGTACATAAATGATATAGTGGTTTTTGGGGCAACGCTTCTTCTTGTGCTACAAATCCAAACCGAGCTTTAGATGCTTCTGTGTTACTCATCGTTCGGACAGGATCGGCCTCTGCTGTAACAGCAAACTATGAAAACAGCGGATGAATCACAATTAGTGATTAGTGAATATACTAAAGTTTACTGGAAATATTATTGCAAATTGTCTTGAAGGTAAATATTATTGACTGAGTTACATATTTGAATTTGCTTCTGAAGTAATCATATAATATGAGCAGAATAAATCTATTCAAAACAAGGTACAAAAGTACAAAGTGCAAAGTAAAATTTATTATCAGAGTGTATACATGTCAACACATACAACACTGAGATTCTTTTTCCTGCGGGCATACTTAGCAAATCTATAGAATAGTAATTCTAAATAGGATCAATACAAATATAAACAAATAGCAATAAATAATAAGGGCATGAAATAACAAGATAGAGTCCTTAAAATGAGACTATCGGTTGTGGGAACACCAGAAATAGAATAAGTGTAGTTAACCCTTTTTGTTCAAGAGCCTGATGGTTGAGGGGTAGTAACCTTGTGATGCGAGTCCTGAGGCTCTTGTACCTTCTAACTGATGACAGCAGTGAGAAAAGGGCATGGCCTGGGTGGTGAGGATCTTTGATGATGGATTCTGCTTTTCTATGGGAATGTTTCAAGTAGATGTGCTCAATGGTTGGGAGGTTCAACAAACCATGGAATAGGCAAACATTTAGTCCACTGAGTGAACACCACTTTGATTAGGGTACCTAATATTAATTCAAGGTGCCCTCCAAAGCAGACAATCAGTTCCATTGTTTGTATAAGTTGGAGGCTGAATTCCTGTTTAGACTGCCAAATTAGATCAAGGTCAGTGTACAGGAGCCATATCAGTGGTCCCTAAAGTAATGTTAAATATGACACCAAAACATGAAGCACAAGGTAATATGCGTTCTTAACTGACTCTAAGGACAAAAGCCACAGGAATGTGCTTCTCAGTTCCATACTGTGATTGTTAAAATTGCTGGTTCACAAACACCAACATTGTTATAATTCTAGCCACCATCACTTCTCAAACTTATCTATTGCCTTTGGCTCAGTGAGCCAGCCAATTAATCTCAGCTCACTTCCTAAGTGGTAAGCTAATATCTGGTAGCATGATTCTTCCTGCATCTAATTAGTAACATTCAAGGAAGGTCAACAAAACAGCTTGCTTGTGGTCTATTTGGCCAACTATTGTAGCCATTGAATGCAAAGCTGAAGCAACCCTATTTCAGAATAAATTCTGATTAATTTGTGCAATAAAATGCACAGTAAAATTGCAGGTGGTTATTAATTTCAGATTTAGGACAACTAACTAGTCCAATGTGTTGACTGTGAAAAGACTAGAGATGTTTTAAGGCCTGGAACTCAACTAAACAGAACTCCAAAATGTCAACTGAGACCAGAATCATTATCGTGAACCTCCTTTGAACTGCCTCCAGTGTCAGCACATTCTTCCAAAGACAAGGTGCCCAAAACTGCTGATAATACTCCAAGTAAAGTCTCAATAGTGCTTTATAAAGCCTCAACATTGCATCCTTACTTTTATATTCTAGTCCTCTTGAAAAGAATGCTAACACTGCATTTGCCTTCCTCACCACAGACTCTACCTACAAATTAACTTTTAGGGAATCCTGCACAAGAACTCCCAAATCACTTTGCACCTCAGATTTTTGAATTTTCTGTCTATTTAGAAAATGATCTGCCCTTTTATTTCTTCTACCAAAGTGCAGTACACTTCCAAACACTGCAATCCATCTGCTACTTCTTTGCCCATTCTCCTTATCTAAGTCCTTCTGTTGCCTTTCTATTTCCTTAAAGCTACCTACCTCTCCACCTATCTTTGTATAGTCTGCAAACTTTTCAATAAAGCCATCAATTCCATCATCCAAATCATTGACATATAATGTAAAAAGAAGCAGTCCCAACACAGACTACTGTCGATCACCACTAGTCACCGGAAACCAACCAGAAAAGGCTCATTCCCACTCTTTGCCTCCTGCCAATCAGCCACTGCTTTATCCATGATAGAATCTTTCCTGTAATACCACTGGTTCATAGCTTGTTAAGCAGCCTCATGTATGGCACCATGTCAAATGCCTTCTGAAAATCCAGGTACACATCATCTGATTCTCCTTTGTCTAATCTGCTTGTTATTTCTTCAAAGAATTCCAACAGATTTGTCAGGCAAGATTTTCCCATGAAGAAACCATGCTGACTACCTCCTATTTTAGTGTGTGCCTCCAAGTATCCTGAGACCACATCCTTAACCAGCGACTCCAACATCTTCCCAACCACTGAGGTCAGACTAACAGGCCTATAATTTCCTTTCTTAGGCCTATCTCCTTTCTTGAAAAGTAGAGTGACATTTAAAATTTTTCAGTCTTCCAGAACTATTCCAGAATCTAGTGGTTCTTGAAACATCATTATTAATGCCTCTACAGTCTCTTCAGCCACTTCTTTCAGAACTCTGAGGTGTATACCATCTGGTCCAGGTGATTTATCTACCTTCAGACCTTTCAGTTTCTCAAGAACCTTCTCCCTAGTGTTGGCAACTACAAACACTTCATGCCCTTGACACTCTGGAACTTCCACCATACTCCTGGTGACTTCCACAGTGAAGACTGATGAAAAATATTTATTTAGTTCATCCACCATTTCCTTGTTTCCCATTACTACCTCTCTAGCATTTTAAAAATTATTAGCTAGCTTACCTTCATATTCCATATTTTCTTTCTTAATGAGTTCTTTTAGTTGCCTTCTGTTAGTTTTTAAAATCTTCCCAATCCTCCAAACTTCCCGCTAATTTTTGCTCTTTTATCTGCCCCCTCTTTGGCTTTTATCTTGGCTTTGACTTTTCTGGTTCACCATGGTTTTGTCATCTTGAATACTTTGGGATGTATATATCGTATGCCTTCCAAATTTCTTCCAGAAATTCCAGTCATTGTGCCTCGCCGCCGCTCCTGCCAGTGTTCTTTTCCAATCCATTTTGGCCATTTCCTCTTTACTCCACTGTAAAACTGATGCATCTGACTTTAGCTTTTTCTCAAATTCCAGGGTGAATTTGATCATCCAGGGTGAATTTGAGAAGACCACTACTTTCAAATCTCTTAGTATCTTTCCTTTCAGTTAGTCCTGATGAAGGGTCTCGGCCCGAAACGTCGACAGCGCTTCTCCCTATAGATGCTGCCTGGCCTGCTGCGTTCCACCAGCATTTTGTGTGTGTCATTTGAATTTCCAGCATCTGCAGATTTCCTCGTGTTTGATCATGTTATGATTACTTTCTCCCAAGGGTCCTTTTACCTTAAGCTCTCTAATCAATTCTGGTTCATTACACAACACCCAATCCAGAATAACTGACTCCCTAGCGGGCTCAACCATGAACTGTTTTAAAAAGTTATCTTGACGGCATTCTAGAAATTCCCCCTCTTGGGATCCTAGTACCAATCTGATTTTCTCAATCTACCTGCATATTGAAATCCCCCATGACTATTGTGACATTGTTCCTTTGGCATGTATTTTCTATATTATGTTGTAATTTGTAGACCGCACCCTTCCTACAGTTTGGGGTTCTGTATATAGCTCCCATCAAGGTCTCTTTAACCTTGCAGTTCCTTAGTTCGACACACAATGATTCAACACCTTCCGACTTCTGCAAAGCAAAGCTCAGACTACTGTTTATCGATTGCAGCTCAGCATTCAACAGCATCCATCCTTCACTACTAAAAATCAAGTTTCAAGAACCTGGGCCTCCTCTGCAACTTATCTTTGGCTTTCTTACAGAGAGACAACAGTCAATGTGCATTGATAATAACATCTTTTTGCTGATTCCTGATAACCAGCTTCACTAGTTACACCACCTATTTTAGTGTAATCTACAAGCTTACAAACCATGCCTTGTACATTCTCATCCAAATGGTTGATGTAGATGAGAAATAGCAATGGGCCTAGCACTGCCCTCTAAAGAACATCACTAGAAAGCCTTCAGTCCAAAAAGCAACTTTCTATCATCACCCCTGCATCCTACCTCAAACTGGTACACCCCAGCAGTAATGTGAACTATCCTTAAGGCATCCCCTATTTAACTATCTTAAGTTCCAAATGTTTAACTCCATGGTAAAAACAGTGAAGAAATATTCACTGAGGTTTCACCCATTTCTTGCAGCTTTACACAAAGATACCTAATTTGGTCATTGAAGGATCTTGTTCTTACCCTAGTTACTCTTTTCCTTCTAATATACTTATAAAATCTTTTTGGATTCTTCTTAATCTTCTCTGCCAAAACGATCCCATACCCCCTTCTGATTTAATTCTTGAGTCTACTCCTTCATCTAGGTCCCATGGAGTGGTCAGGAATTATAAATATGTACCTTTTGCCAGTAGGCATCAAGATACTTCTGATGTTCCTCTTCTTCTTGCATTTTCTTCAGAATGATTGCCTTCTTTTCTTGAAGACGAGTCTGCAACAGCTCCTGTCTGTATTTCACCCTATTAACAATCCAACATAGAGTTGACACTTATTAATAACCCTGCTGTGGAGGAGTGCACTCTAAGGAAAAACAGTTTTGAAGTGGGCTGAGTTATAGGTTGTTATATGAGTAAAAACAGTGAGGAAAAAAGAAGGAACAAGCGATAAAAAACACAATATAAAATCCATGAATCATAAGCACAAAAGAAGAATAAATTGACCAATTGATAGCGACAAACAGCAGATCAAAACTACCCATGCCACAGTTTCTCATCATAGCCCTATTGGAGAGAGTAAGCTTTAGCATCCTGCCAAGCCCAGCTTTGTCAGAACCTAAAATACAATCTTATTTTAAATTTAAATAGATCTAGTACATCAAATATATTTGCCACAAGGATAGAGGGATGCAGGTATTTTCAACAAAATTACTTTATATATCGTGTTTTCACCCTTCTCTGGTAATTCATTCCTATTTATAGGAAAAGCTTATTAGTTGAGAAATACAAGGGAAAGTTCCAGGTGATCAAAACAACTGTGCGTGTTTTGCCAGGAAGCAGTTTCATCAAATGAAATCAAATGGTTGGTATTTATTGTTGACAACTGTGCTTTGGGGTACTTGCTCCTGCCTGGATCTGATTGCTCTCTTCTAGTGGATTTGGTGCCTAATTAGCATTCTCTTACTCCAATCGTACACAAATCCCTTTTGTAATGTGTTATTATGCAGCAAATGTTTCTTATCTGGACACAATTGCAGTATTGTAGCACAACATACTATCAAAGTAGTCTAAACAACTGAACTATTGTTTGTCCATAGATCTTAGATGTGTTGCACTTTAACTTGGTAATGGCTACATTACCAATAAACTGCTCTGTTGGATTTCAAATTGATATCAGGAGCCTGGCTGTGATGGGTAGTGCCGGCTTCCAAATTGTTATCTAATAATCTATTGCCAGCTTCAAACAATAGATCAGATTTTGCAGTAAAAATAAAGTAAGGTTCACAATATTCAGTTTAATGAGCGTAAATAGAAACTTCAAATGATAAAACAGGAGCAAATTCAATAAATCTTAAATACTGCTAAGCAAATTCATATTTCATATCAAAGAAATCATAGAGAAATACAGCACAGAAGCAGACCCACCATGTCAGCATTCACTATCACATACGCAATAATATCTCAACACATGCTATCCTCCCTTCATTTCCATTCACTTTTCCCCACTCATCTATACGCTACAGTCACTATTCAGTGGCCAACTAACCTACCTATCGGCACATTTTAGAAATATGGGAGGAAACCAAAGCACCCACAAGGGGACAAGCCTTCACAGGAAGAACATGCAAACTCCACACAGACAGCACTAACTGGGTCTGGGTTACTGAGCTATGAGGTTACAACAGTATTAGTTGTGTCAATGTACCACACATATTTCATCATATGTTAATTAGTGTCGATATTTTAAAATTTGACTGACATTTATTTTGCCCTTACTTTTAGAATCTTCTATTGCTCTTTTAAACTCATTTTTCTTTCCCTGATGAACAATCTTTCAATCTGTTTCCTTCCCTGCATATGCTATTTTGAACAGCTAAGTATTTCCAACATTTTTTTAAAAAAAATTTATTTTCACTCTGTCATTTTATTTTCTGTATCTGATTGGACATGAAATGCTAACTAATACTTCCTGGTTCAGGCTTATCGGTACTCATTAACAAATTTTTAAACCTTATTGGTTAAAGTAATTGATAATTGAAATCCCTCTTAATATAATTCCTTTATTAAAATTTTGCTTTAATAAAATTTGGCTGACAAAGCAAGAGACCTCAGATTGTCTTTGGTAAGTGAAAATTAATGAAGCATGCTATTTAATCAGATGTGCTCCTGAATTTGTCATTTCTCTTTCACTGGTTATTGCATAAATTACAGAAATCAATAGTGTGCTTTTCTGGCTTGTTTATTTTAGAGTTTGTGAATATGTGCCATTATTAAACATGGTTCACCACATCTTCAGTGTGAATTTTGTGGTAGTCAATAGATTGTTTTCCAGTCTATTAGGTTATGTATGTATGTGCTCAAGCAAATCACTATTCTATTTTTGGTCTTTTTATTATTGCATTAAAATAAAATTACCATGTCTTTGGAGAAAATGTTAAGAATGAAACAAACGTATAAAATTACATAAGTCCACCTGATGAGACTGTCTCAATTTTCATTTACCTTTATCCTCATTTCTCCCTTTCTTGGATGAGCCCCTCACCTTCCATATACTGCTTGATCTTTCTCTCTCAAATACTTTCTTCAATATTCTTGTGCCACAAGTAAATTTAATACACATCCAAACATCAGCAATAGAGGGTAATTGAAGGACTCAAAGAATAGCACCCTACTCTGAATTTAATCAGTTCTCAGAATATCAACTTTTTGCCACAGAATAACACTTTCACATTTTTGTTATTCTTATTCCTCTTAAAAAGTAGACACGTTTGAAATCTGGTGTATTGCAGTTCATGATAGTGAAAATAATCTGTAGTTCCGTAAAGTTATGGAAATCAATTGGTGGAAGAGAATGTTTAAATGTAGGGTTTGGAATTCATACACACCTTTCCCTGTCTGTTTCTGCTTGCTTAGCCATTTCACTTTTCAGTTCTTCAAGTCGCTGTTGGTATCTTTGTTCTAAGGTTTCCCTTCTACATTGCTTCTCAGCATGACATCGCTCTATCTAAAGGCAAAGAGATGAATATTTTAATTTTTGGAAGCTGAAACAATTTTACTTTATGGAAAAGTGGAAAAAGAAGGCATTTAATCTCTTCAAAATAAAAAAAAAGATGAATATCACAAAAATGTGTTTGCATTTCTTCTTGATCCTTCAGTGTGTAATACAGCATGAAATGGTATAGCAAATTATGGGACCAGAAACAAGGCAAACATGAGCAGAGCTGCAAACAGATACAAACAACCAGGTTTATCATTCTTCATTATTTACACAGTTGTCTGATTTGAAGTACATATTCATAGGTGACAGGTAAAATCAAAACTGAATTACACAGTCTGCAACTATAACACTTGTAATGTAGAACAGAGAAGTGTACAACACAGGAACAGGCCCTTCAGACCACAATGCTGTGCCAAGCTATTTAAACTAGTAATTAAATGCCAAATTAAACTAATCCTTTCAGTTTACACAATGTCCTTATCACTTCCATTATTTGCACATTCATGTGCCTGTCTAAGAGCTGCTTGAACATCTCTATTGTAATTGCATGCACCAAAAACCCTGGTAATGCATTTCAGGTCCCTACCATTCTTTATGTAAAAAACTTGCCCCACATATTTTCTTTGAATTTACCATGCCTGTTAGTATTAAATACATACCTTTTAGAATAAGAAGTTTCGACTACTGAAGTCAAACATACAACACACATTCTTTGCCTCCCTTACAAGCTGGATAGCTCCTTTCAGGGAGCTATGGACCTGGACCCCAAGATGCTATTGTACACCGTTAGGATTCTTGCCATGAACAGTGTACTGCCCCTTCACATTAGATCTCCCAAAGTTCAATGCCTTACGTTAGCCAGGTTAAATTCCATCTGCCATTCCTCTGCCAATATCTTCAAATGATCTATATCTCGCTGTGTCCTTTGGCAATCTTCTAAATTATCCACACCACCACCAATCTTTTTTTATCATCTGTGATCTTGTTAACCTATCCATCTACATTTTTATCCTGGTGATTTATATATATATCATAAACAGCAGAATCCCTGCACAGATCCCTGTGGAACACCACTAATTCCAATCTCTAGCCAGAATAAATTTTATCAACCACTACCCTATGTCTTCAAACCAATTCTGAAATCAAAGGGCTTATTCACCATGAATTCCATGCATCTTAATCTTCTGAATGAGCCTAAACATAATTAAGATAGATATTAATTATATTAATCTCAATGCTCTATTTGTTTGAGTCACTGAGGATATGTAAAGAAGCACATTGCAATTAGCTATACATCATTTCATACAGTAATTTAAAAAGGGAAAGAAAGCTGCCAGATTACTAGTTAACAATTTGCAATGTACAAACCACCTACCTTTTCTTTATTGATAGCTCTATGGCACATTTCCTTTTCTACTTCTTTTTTATGTTGCTCTATTTCTCTCTCTTTTTTCTCAGCAGCTATAACAGCTTCCAGTCTAGCCATTTCTTCCTGTTGTGCACGCATTTGTTGAACCTGGATAGAACGGCCACAGTATTAATGACAATAGAAGTTCACACCTTTGAATGTTCACATTAAAATCACTTTCCTCTTCTTCAAAATAGAGTTCAGTAAAGGTAGAAGCACCACATAATGGATATGCCACCAGCTCAAGCGTAATTTGAGCAAAACACGCATCATCCGAAGCTCACCCACAATTGAAGGATGATGAATTGGGAGACAAGTTGACAAGGTGACAAGATATAAGAGTATATTAAAAAATTTTGTAAAATAAATATCTACTAATTCCTCAATTTAGCACTACAATCATATTTTAATGTCTCTATGAATCAATATTTCTGCATACCTTTTTGTTTAATTCAGCACAGATTTGTCGCTGCTTCTGTCTGTCATATGCTTGTATCATCTCAGCTTCATGAGCAATACAGGCTTCAGCAAATATCATCATCGTCTTTGTCAGTAGGTCTTTCTTGTCTCGGGCCCAGCTTTGAAGCAAAATCTTCCAGCGTTCTCTCTTATATTGAAATGTGTCCCATAATCTCCAATGATCAATCTGGAACAAGTACTTTATTATTTTCTCAGCAATAATCTATTTTTCACACATTTCTCTTATTAATTGATTTTATTCTAAACTCTGTTCTGTGAAAGAAAGTCTTAAAGGGAAGTCATTTATGGGATAATGTTATCTAGAAATCAGGTAATTATTTAGTGTTGATGAATGGTATACATATGACTTAATTTGCCCAGTATCAAATATTTCTAGCTAAGGCACCCACTATTCTGATCATGTGATCCCATTTCCAAAAGATCCATTTTGTTAAATCAGCATGAAATCTTGATGTCTATACAAGTCACATAAAATGTGGAGTACTAAATTTTGTAAATGTATTAGATGAAAGTCTGAACAATTCCAAGTGACACTTTAACTCTGTGTGAGCTTACAGCATTTAAGGTGTCTATACAAGTTAAACATTGTAGGTTTGTTAAATGTTTGTTTATAGTGGCTGGATTCTTTCTGGCCTCAGGCACAACGGCATGAGAACAAAAGATCAAATAGTTTGTCTCTGTGTGTCTCGCTATACTTGTGGATTGAACCACTGATTTGCTTCGTTCTTGGGACTTCAGCTAGACTAAGGGATCGCGATCGGTGCCTAGGATGGACCCAGGGTGATTTCACAAGTTGAAATTCAGAATTCCCCGGAGAACAGCAACAATCAAGTAGGGACTATGAATCACGAGTCCTGAAATCTTTGTGGAAATCTTTGTAACTTACTATGTAGCATTTTGTGTGGTTTATTTTGTGCCTTCTATTTTATGTTAATAAAGTAGGCTTAAGTTACTTTGTTGTCCATGTATGCATATTTCCACATTTCCTGGACACACACTTGAATTGGTTTGGGTCTTTTGGATCTGATTAACCCAGGCCATTACAGACACACACTATTACGATAATGTGATCCCACTTCCAGAAGAGCTGTATTGTTAAATCAACTTGAAATCTTGATGTCTATACAAGTCACATTAAATGGGGTCACATTTGTCCGGACCAAATCTGCCAATTTCATTGGAGCAAATTTCCAGCCATCAACACTGAATGAATTACACACGTACTCAATCAAAGAAAGTGAGCATTTACAAATAAGTAAAAGCAGGAGCCAAGGGGTTCATTCATAAGATTTTCCAAAAGACACAAACTGAAATAAATTGAACTTGGTTATTCCCACTAAATGTCACATCCTGAAGCAACTGAGAGCATTAAATACATGAAAGCTCCTGAGACTAAACAGCTACAGTGCACTCCAGAACTAACCACTTCTCTAACCAAGCAGTTTTAATAGTTACAAAACTGTTATCTATATTAGTAACAAACAAGAGAAAATCTACAGATGCTGGAAATCCAAGCAACACACACAAAATGCTGGAGGAACTCAACAGGCCAGACAGCACCTATGGAAAAAAGTACAGCTGACGTTTCAGGCTGCCTGGCCTGCTGAGTTCCTCCAGCATTCTGTGTGTATTGCATCTACTTTAATAAATTTGGAGTCCTGATACAGGGCTTCACCACAAAATGTTGATTATCTCTTTGCCTCTACTGCCTGACCCATTGAGTTCCTCCAGCAACTGTTTTTTTTTGCTCCGTATTCCAGCATCTATGGTCTCTTGTAGTCCGCCTTTGGAAAATTGCTCAGGTACATTCTATACACAGAAAGTAGAACAAATCCAGTATATTTAAGTCCCACAGTTTTATCTCAATCATCAGCATAGTTTTGCAAGATGCTATCAACAGTTTATCAATGGGCACTTATTCATCACTGACTTCCTCACTGATGCTCAGTTCAGTTTCACCAAGAGCACTTAGCTCCCAATATCATCTCAACCTTAGCCAAAATATGGACCAAAATGACAGCGATTATCCTTGACATCAAGATAGCAAGTGATGACATGAGACATCAAGAAGTCCTGGTGAAACTGAAGTCAATAGTTATCAAGAGGAAAACACTCCGAAGGTTGCAGAATAATGCAGGGGAAAAAAGATAGTAATTGTTGGCAATCAATCATAGCAGCCCCAGAAACAGCTGTTGTATATTCAACCATCTTTAACTGCTTCATGAATGATTGCTTGCATTCATAAGTTTTGAACTTACGTCAATTGTTGATTTTACCATGTGCAATTCCATTAGTAAATCCTCCATTTGGCCCATCAAGTCTACTCTGCAATTCCATCATGGTTTATTTATTATCCCTCACAATCCTATTCTTCTGCCTTCTCCCTGTAATCTTTGACAGCCTAACTAATCAAGAATCTATCAAACACCACTTTAAATATATAGAATGACTTGGCCTCCACAGCATGAATTCCACAGATTTACTACCCTCTGGCTAAAGAAATTCCTCTTCATCCCTGTTTGAAATGGATGTCCCTCTATTCTGAGGTTGTGCCTTCTGGTCGTAGGATCACTTTCTATAGGAAACATCCACTCCACATCCACTCTACCTAGGCCTGACTTGTACATCATTCAAGGATGGTCTAATAAGCAACATATAGATACAGCTGTGATCCATTGAACAGAGAGTTGGCAGAAAGAGTACAGAAGACCTAGCTAATCACTGATGTGCAGATTCTCCAGTGCTGTGAAAGCTATCTGCTGTCCAAACATCCAAGGGACCAAGCCTCTATGACAAGAATGGAGGTAAACTTATGAAGGACTGAGAAGCAATCAATGCTTACTTTGAAGAAATCCTCACCTGAGACTTTATTTTCGATGAAGGCGCTTTTGGCTCCATCTCACAGCACCCTATCAAGTCTG
This sequence comes from Hemitrygon akajei, assembly GCF_048418815.1. NCBI lineage: Eukaryota > Metazoa > Chordata > Chondrichthyes > Myliobatiformes > Dasyatidae > Hemitrygon > Hemitrygon akajei. The sequence continues at coordinate 180,687,875 of NC_133128.1, forward strand.
GTCTTGACATCGCCCTAGACTGATAAGGTCAACTATCGACTAAAATTAAGAAGGCCTCAGGACTAGATGGCATCCCTGCTTAATTTATAAAATTTGATATATGTTACAAATGAATAACTTCATCTCCTGCATTCAGGAAGAGGAGGCTTGCTTGGAGGCCTTAGAGATGCTATAAAGTTGTCCATCTTCTAAAATGGAGACAAATCCAATTATGGTAAATCTCTGCCATCTACTACAAGAAAAATGATCACAAAGTTCCTCCTCAACACCTCCCTCCTAATGGTCAAAGAGCTAATCTCTAAATTGCAATGTGGATTCCATCCATCGAGAAAGACGATGAGTATAATCTTCATAATGTGAAAACATCAAGGAAAATATAGTGTGGCAGGATTAACAATATATGTCCCTTTTTTTAACCTTATAACCTTACAAAAGTTTTTAAGCAAAGGGGATTATATGCATCCTTTGCACAAGAAATTCATCTCAATTCCATATCTGCTATATGAAAATATGTAAACCATAACTCTAATCGATGGGTTCACTATAGACAAAATTTCAATGAAAACTTGAATCAGATAAGCTTGTTTCATCATTTCAATCCTCTTTAAAATCTTTTGCACAGCATGTTCAACAAGCTCCTTGTGGGGTGATTCTTCCTTAATGATTAATGTGAAACTCTTCAACCTGGAGAGTCAAGTTCCAAATCATCATCAACTCATTCACTGAAGTGTTAAAAAGGAGGTTTTAAACTAAACATTCTGTCTGGTACTACACCACTGCATTTCCCAAACAATAAAGGTCTGCAACAAGGTCATGGAAAACATATTATGGGAGCTCTTTCTCTGTGAAGGATGACATAGAGGGCTGTAGTTATGAGGTGTGATTAGTTAGGGTGAGTTTATTCTCATTTAATTGAGAATGACTTTATGAAGATTATAGTATTAATAGGGACAAAGATAAGGTGGATAGTGATAAATATTTTTCCCAGGGCAGTAAGTCGAGAGTTAAAGTCCACATGTTTAAGGTGTAAGGGGACAAATTTAAAGGAGATTTAGGCCTAAGCGTTCATATACAATTGTGAATATATGTAACAAGCTGCTATCAGTGCAGACAAGGTGATTATTGTTGGTGAAATTCACCACCACTTCAAATACAATAGCACAAATGGGGGAAAGCATGTCCGGAGATTAAGACTTTAAAGCAAGAGCAAAGCTTACACTCTACCAGCTACCCGCTATAGAATATTTTCAGCTCCACACTGGTGCAGTTAGTAGATCTGCTGTTGCATAGCTACTGCATTCCAGATTCAATTCCTGATCTCCATTGCTCTGTGTATAGAGTTTTTAACTTCTCCTTGCAACTGTATGATTCTTCAAGATGCTCCGGTTTATTCCAACATGCTGTTGACATTAGCAGGTTTAAAGGGTGGCTTTCAGTCCCCATGTACTTCAGTCATTCAGTATAACATATGCCCCAGGGAGAAGGTGAAAACAGTTCAGAAATCTACAGCACATTACCATAAGTCCATAAGATATAGGAGCAGAAATAGGCCATTCGGCCCATTGAGTCTGCTCCACCATTCAATCATGGGCTGATCCAATTCTTCCAGTAATCCCCACTCCCCTGCCTTCTCCCCATGACCTTTATGCCCTGGCTAATCAAGAACCTATCTATCTTTGCCTTAAATGCACCCAATGACTTGGCCTCCACAGCCACTCGTGGCAACAAATTCCACAGATTTACCACCCTCTGATTAAAGTAATTTCTCTAGAGTAATTTAGAATCTCTGTTCTAAATGGACATCCTTCAATCCTGAAGTCGTGCCCTCATGTCCTGGACTCCCCTACCATAGGCAATAACTTTGCCATATCTAATCTGTTCAGGCCTTTTAACATTCGGGATGTTTCTGTAAGATCCCCCCCCCCCCCCCCCCCCGATTCTCCTATACTCCAGGGAATAAAGTCCAAGGGCTGCCAGACGTTCCTCATATGGTAACCCTTTCATTCCTGGAATCATTCTCATGAATCTTCACAGAACCCTCTCCAATGTCAGTATATCCTTTCTAAAATAAGCAGCCCAAAACTGCACACAATACCCCAAGTGTGGTCTCACGAGTGCCTTATAGAGCCTCAACATCACATCCCTGCTCTTATATTCTATACCTCTAGAAATGAATGCCAACATTGCATCCGCCTTCTTCACCATCGACTCAACCTGTAAGTTAACTTTTAGGGTATCCTGCACAAGGACTCCCAAATTCTTTTGCATCCTTGCATTTTGTGTTTCATTTGCCACTTCTTTGTCCATTCCCCTAAACTATCTAAGTCTCTCTGCAGGCTCTCTGTTTCCTAAACACTACCCGCTCCTCCACCTCTCTTTGTATCATTGGCAAATTTAGCCACAAATCCATTAATCCCATAGCTCCAATCACTGACATCATAATACATTGTAAAAAGGATCGGTCCCAACACTGACCCCTGTGGAACTCCACTGGTAACTAGCTGCCAGCAAGAATAGGATCTTTTTATTCCCACTCTGTTTTCTGCCAGTCAGCCAATGCTCCACCCATGCAAGGAACTTCTCTGTAATTCTATGGGCTTTTATCTTGCTAAACAGCCTCATGTGCAGCACCTTAACAAATGCCTTCGGAAAATCCAAGTACACCACATCAACTGCATCTCTACCCTGCTTGTAATTTCCTCAAAAAATTACAGTAGGTTAGTCTGGTATGCTGGTTTTGGCCTATCTTGTCATGTGCCTCCAGGTATTCCATAATCTCATTCATAACAATCGATTCCAACAAATTCCTAACCACTGATATCAGGCTAACAGGTCTATAGTCTCCTTTCTGCTGCCTCACACCCTTATCAAATAGCGGAGTAACATTTGAAATTTTCCAGTCATCTGGTACAATGGCAGAATCTAACGATTCTTGAAATATCATTGTTAATGCCTCTGCAATCTCTCCAGCTACTTCCTTCAGAACCCAAGGGTGCATTCCATCAGGTCCAGGAGACTTATCCACCCTCAGACCATTAAGCTTCCTGCACACGTTCTCAGTTGTAATTATCACTACACCTACTTCACTTCCCCGACACTCTTGAATGTCCAGTATACTGCAGATGTCTTTCACTGTGAAGACTGATGAAAAATACCTGTTCAGTTCCTCTGCCATCTCTGAGTCTCTCAATATCTCCAGCATCATTTTCTATTGGTCCTACATCTACTCTCAACTCTCTTTTACCCTTTATATACTTAAAAAAGCTTTTAGTATCTTCTTTGATATTAGTTGCCGGCTTCTGTTCATAATTCATCTTTTCCTTCCTAATTAGATTCCTTCTGCAAGTATTTAAAAGCTTCACAATCCTCTATCTTCCCACTAGCTCTGGCTTCCTTGTACACTCTCCCTTTTGCTTTTACTTTGGCTCTGACTTCACTTGTTAGCCACATTTCTCCATTCGAAAATTTCTTCTTATTTGGAATATATCTGTCTTGCACTTCCATCATTTTTTGCAGACACTCTAGCCATTGCTGCTCTGTTGTCCTGCCTGCTGGTGTCCCTTTCCAGTCAACTTTAGCCAGTTCCCCTCTCATGCCATTGTAATTTCCTTCATTCCACTGAAATACGAACACATTGGAATTTAGTTTCTCTTTCTCAAATTTCAATGTGAACTTGATCATATTGTGATCACTGTTTCCTGAGGGTTCCTTAATCTTAAACTTTGTTATCACCTCCGGATCATTGAACAGCACCCAATCCAGCACAGCCAATCCCCTAGTGGACTCAACAACAAGCTGTTCTAAAAAGCCATCCATATATAATCATATAACCATATAACAATTACAGCACGGAAACAGGCCATTTCAGCTCTTCTAGTCTGTGCCGAATGCTTACTCTCACCTAGTCCCACCTACCTGCACTCAGCCCATAACCCTCCACTCCTTTCCTGTCCATATACCTATCCAATTTTTTTAAATGACAAAATTGAACCTGCCTCTACCACTTCTACTGGAAGCTCGTTCCACACAGCTACCACTCACTGGGTAAAGAAGTTCCCCCCTTAGACATTCTAAAAATTCTCTCTTGAGGTCCAGTACTGGTCTGGTTTTCCCAATCCACTTTCATGTTAAAATCCAAATGATTATCATGACATTGTCCTTCTGACATGGCTTTTCAATCTCCTACTGAAATTTGTAATCCACATCCCGGCTGCTGTTTGGAGGCCTGTATACAACTGCCATTAGCGTTCTTTTACCCTTGCCATTTCTTAACTCAACCCATAGAGACTCTACACCTTCCGACCCTTCGGCCCACAATGTGCTGACCATGTAACTTACTCCAGAAACTGCCTAGAATTTCCCTTCTGCATAGCCTTCTATTCTTCGAAGCTCCGAGTTTGCATCGATTTACTCAAATACACATTGAATAGATTTCTTTCATATTTTTGGAAATATTTTGTAAATTACTTGAGACATAACGTGGTAAATACAACACACAAACTCAAGGCTAATTAACTGGAGTGCTTAGTCAATTACATTATTAATGTTATTTTATTAGAAAGCAAAGCAAATGAGTTTATATCTTAGACTCATTTGTCCAGAAATGCTTCATTTCATAAATTAATGGGATAGCATTCCAGAAGCAAGAATACTAGCCAATTTTTACTTAACCAGACAAGTGGTTGACTAACTATCGAAAAAAGATTGCTACATGGGCTCAAATATTTAACTTATCATGACTGGGCATTCTTGGACTGCACAATTGACTCCATGAAACATACATTTAAAATACTGGATAATAGTGTCATGGTGGATGTGAGGATTTTTTGTTAATTTAGAATGCAGTCAGCATGTGGAATTCGTTTGTGTTGCAAAGGTGCTGAAAGCATAATTAATCAGAGCTTTCAAAGATGAATTTAATAGGATTAAAGTGAGACTTCACATGTTATGTAGAAGTAACGGAAGAATGAAACTGATTGGATTGCTTTGAAGTGGCATTGACTTGTGGATTAAATGGCCTCAAGTACCAAAGCTATTTTATGATATAAAAATGCAAAAAAAAAGATTTTTGATTTAAGTCAATCAGCCGCCTCAGTTATTTTGGTTTGAAAGAACATAGTATATTTACTAATATAAGGAGTACAGACATTCCTTTGCAATGCTCCCAAAAATGCTTGAATTTTCTGTGTGATGGGTGTTTTCGATATTAGTCCCAAATTTTACTTTTGAAAATATGAATTTTACACCACAACCCTGCTTTCAAAGAGCAGTGTCAGTTTCATCCTTGGATTCCAACATTTATATAGCAAGATCAATAGCAGGTCAAGTGCAACACAGCACCTCTCCAACAGCAGGCAATATTATTTGGGACTGTTTTATAATATGTTAAGCAATCTGGCTACATCCAGATGGTTGAGGAGCACAGTGAGACCTTCATGACATATCAAAGGCATTTAATCAGTCCCAGTTTCATCTACAGCCCTTTAAGGCATTATCTGGCTGAAATACAAATATCAAGAAACAACAAATGTAGTAATAAAAAACAACACACTTGCTTCAAGTTCATCCTTTAGAGTATGGGTAGCCATAGACGCTCAAACAATATTCAACCAATGATGAAACAAACTGATATACTACATACTTTGCCTTACTTAACCATGTTCTAAGCAATAGTAATTCTTAACATCAAGTTCTGCATTATTTTCAGAATTTGCATGTCTCTATTGTATCTTGAAAACCAAGTTAGAGCACACTTTTAAGGTGCTATATAAATGATAGCTTAAATAATTTTAGTACCAATCTACTGTACTGATAACATCATTCTCCAGTATATTCTTATGTGCAATAATTTACTTTTTATTAATTTTACATAAATTGTCTGTTTCTAAAAAGACAATCATTTATTGACCCACACCTGTTGCTCTTGGTAGGTGCTAAGGAACCAACTTTTTCAACAACTGCAGTTTAAGGCTCTCTCAGGGTTGATGAGTGGAATATTACAGAACTGAGATCTGGCAATAATGCCAAACAGCAATATATTTCAAAGTAGAGATGATGTGTGACTTGGAACTTGGAGGTGGTGGTGATCTCATTATGCTTCTGTCCCTGTGCTTCTCGGCAGCAGAGGTCACAGATTTGGAAGGCACTGGAAATACTGTACTACTGAATACTAGAAGCCCTGTGTAGCCTTTATGGCATTTGTTTAGTTTATAATATTTTCACTTTAGTAATTTGTTTGTTATCATTTTCTAGTTAAAGTTAAGATTGTTTAAAGTAAATTCGTTGTCTGTGATATATCGTGGCATGCGATGACGTCACACTCGGTTTCCCACACTTGTGGGAAAATACCGGTTTGGAGAAACGGGAAGGAGGGGGTTCACGTTGCAGGATCAGCGCAAGAAAAGTTTTCTTTCTACGCACTAGAAACATCAGTGAAGCAACGCCGTAAGTTCATGAGATAATCGATATGTTGAATTAAAAATGTTAACACTGATTCTGTTAAAAGTAATGACAGTGATAAGGTTTATGTTTTTGTTATTTAAAGAGTTGCGGATAGTTTGTGTTGAAGTGTATTTAAAGCAGTCAATGGCGTAGGTAGATTCTGACTGTATGTTGCACTTTAATGTAATATAGTTGTTGTAGTTTTACTTTTGCAAGTATTTACGATGTAAATGTGATATCAAGAAGGAAACAAATAATGTATATATTTTGTATTGTTTTATCAACAGTTTTCACCATACATTAATGTGGAAGAGTGAACAGTAAACGGTTAATCTTACTGCGATCCTGTCTTCATTGACTACGGTTTACCTCGGTGTTTAATTCAGAGTTCTTTTACACCTGAGCGAGAACACTACAGTGAAAAGGCGGCATTATCAGGTGTTTCAAGTGCTGCAATGACAACTCGATCCAGCATCAAGTCGTTGCCATCCAGCGACAGGGGCAGTAGGGCATCAACAAGTAAGGCTGCCCATGCAAGAGCTAAGGCAGAAGCCGCCAAGGTGCGAGCGTTCTACGCTGAACAAGAAGCAAAATTGAAAATGGAAGTGGCTGCCAGAAAAGCCAAAAACCAAAAGGAAGCGGCTGCCAGAGAAGCCGAAAACCAGTTGGAAAGGGTAAGGATAGCGTCAGAGTTAGAAGTGCTAATGCTACACCGAGAAGCAGAAGCTGCCAGGGTGGAAGCAGAGTTAATACAAAATGCTGAAGAAATGCATGATCTGGTTGACGTAAAATCTATTTCAGAAAAGATCAGATTGGAACGCACAAGCGACTATGTCTGATCTCAAATAGACTTGAAGATTCGTTCTTCCTCTCCATACTTATACGCTAACGTCCCATTTCATGAGGAGTCTCAGAGAGGCCCAATTGCATCACATCCATCCGAGGAAGACAATTTACCCTTGCAACTCCGTGATGAATTCAAGAATGAAAGGGCTGATGACAAATACTTCTCGACACCAAACTTACCAGATTTGGCGAGAAGAGAGGCAAAGGCTGAATTCAGAACAGCAAATTCCATAACAGATGTATGCCCTCAGTCATATACCCGCTGACATATTCCCCCAGCCCGCATGCCACTTGCAGTTGAACCCATGGCACAGTATTTAGCACGACGAGATCTCGTCACTTCAGGACTATACGAGTTCGCCGATAAACCTGAAAATTACCGTGCATGGTACTCCACATTCACCAATGCTATCCACGGAGTCCAGCTCGGAGCAAGCCAAGAGTTAGATCTTATGGCGAAATGGCTGGGAAAAGAACCATGCGAACAGGTGAGACGCATATGTTCAGTGTACATTAACAACCCCAAGCTAGCCTTATGCAAAGCATGGGAGAGACTTCGGGAGTGCTATAAAGCCCCTGAAATTATTGAAGCGGCACTATTCCGACATCTGGAAAATTTTCCTAAGGTGTCAGCTAAGGACCACACTAAGTTAAGAGAGCTCGGAGATTTACTTATGGAGATTCAAGGCGCCAAAGAAGATGGCTATTTAACTGGGCGACGGCTATTTAACTGGTCTATTATACCTAGATACTTCATACGGGATTAGACAAATCGTGGACAAACTTCCATTTGGGCTGCAGGAAAGGTGGGTGTCTGTTGGCTCAGAGTACAAGGAAGAGAACGATGGTCGATTTCCTCCCTTTGAGTATTTCATTAGGTTTGTGTGCAAGGAAGCGAAGAAGCGAAATGACCCTAGCTTCATGAGTCCAGATAGCAGTACAATTTACACCAAGCCAGGTAAATCCACTTCGAATAATTTCAACATTAATACACCTGTTTCAGTGCTTAAGTCTTTACAACTAACAATGACCCTAGCAAGAATTGTCCATTGCATAACAAACCCCACCCCCTCAAAAAATGCAGAACGTTTAGGGAAAAACCCCTTGAAGAGAGGATGGCCCTTCTCAAGGAGAAAAAAAATATGTTTTAAATGCTGTTCCTCTACCTCTCACCTTGCTAGAGAGTGTACGATCTCCGTGAAGTGCCCGGAATGTAATAGCACTAATCATGATGGGGCCATGCATCCCGGCCCGTTACCGCAAACCGACAAAGCTCCTTCACCCTCACAACAGGACGGCGGGGAGGGAGAGGCTCACTCCAGGACAACCGTTGTCAGCTCGAGCTGCACAGAAGTTTGCGGTCAAGCTCAGTCAAGCCGTTCTTGTTCAAAGATCTGTCTCACTAAGGTGTACTCTAAGGGAGCCAAAGACAAGGCCATCAAAGCCTATGTAATTCTGGATGATCAGAGCAATCGCTCACTAGTCAGACCAGAGTTCTGTGACTTGTTCAACATTGAGAGTAATCAGTTCCCATACTACCTTAGAACTTGCTCAGGCAGCGTGGAAACTTATGGAAGGAAGGCAGAAGGCTTCCAGCTCGAGTCCCTGGATGGTAAAGTTGTCAACTGTCTCCCTCCACTCTTAGAGTGCAATGAAATTTTGAATAACCGCACTGAGATCCCGACGCCAAGTGCAGTGCTACACCAGTCACATCTCCACCACATTGTCAATCACATCCCAGAACTGGATCCAAAAGCAGAAAAACTCCTGCTATTAGGAAGAGATGTTCTCCAGGTGCACAAGGTTAGGCAGCAGGTCAATGGACCACACGACGCCCCCTTTGCCCAACGCCTGGATCTGGGCTGGGTGGTGATAGGAGAGGTGTGCCTTGGCAATGTACACAAACCGACAGTTAACACACGCAAGACCAATGTGTTAGAGAGTGGCCGCCATTCAATTTTTCAACCCTGCACAAGTTTCATGTGTATCAAGGAAGCATGACAAGGCTTTAACAAATGTAAAGTAACCGACAAGACACTGGGTCAGTCAGTCTTCGCTCAAACTGAGCATGATGATAAACTTGCTCCATCAGCTCAAGATGCCATTTTCTTCAAAATAATGGACACCAAGGTCTTCAGAGAGGAAGCAAATAATTGGGTCGCCCCACTACCTTTCAGAGAACCACGCCAGTGCTTGCCAAACAACAAAGAGCAGGCAGTCAAGGTTCACGTCCTTGCAAAAAACCCTGAAAAGGAAACCTGAGATGCAGCAACAATACGTAGCATTTATGGAGAAGATCTTCGCTAATGGACATGCTGAAGTAGCACCGCCACTGAGGGAAGGCGAGGAGTGCTGATACCTCCCAACGTTTGGGGTTTACCACCCACAAAAGCCCAATCAGACCAGGGTGGTCTTTGACTCCAGTGCTCAGTGCATTGGTGTCTCCCTTAATGACGTGCTCCTTACAGGCCCTGACCTTAACAATACCCTTCTTGGGGTCCTGCTGCGCTTCCGGAAGGAGAAGGTCGCAATCTTAGCGGACATCCAGCAGATGTTCCATTGCTTCTTAGTACAGGAGGACCATCGCAACTTCCTCCATTTCTTATGGCACAAATGTAACTTCCTTCGCACTGCGGACGAATTGGCCCAGGCAAAAGACGCCATCTTTAAAGCAACTCAAAGAGCGGCTTTTGCAGGGGAGTTTTCAGCTCTCCAAGTTAATAAACCAATACCAAAGGACAGCCCTTTGAGGAAATTCAGCCCGATCCTGAAGAACAATATCATCTGCATTGGAGGCCGGTTAATACACTCCCAACTTACAGCTGCAGAAAAGAGTCCAGTAATCCTGCCCAAAGACAGCCATGTGTCCTTACTGCTCACTCGCCATCACCATGAACAGGTAAGGCATCAGGGCCGTCACCTGACGGAAGGAGCAGTAAGGGCAGCGGGACTGTGGATCTTGGGAGGTAAAACACTGATCAATTCAGTACTTCATAAATGTGTAACCTGCAGGAAACTGCGAGGCAAGTTGGAAGCTCAATTTATGGCGGACCTCCCACCAGAACGCCTCGAAGCATGCCCTCCTTTTACATATGTGGGGCTCGAGGTATTTGGTCCCTGGACTATCACTACGAGACGCACCAGAGGAGGACAAGCAGAGAGCAAGCAGTGGGCCATCATGTTTAGCTGCATGAGTTCAAGAGCGGTACACATTGAGGTCATCGAATGTTTGGATACATCCAGCTGCATTAACGCTCTCAGGCGCTTCTTTGCGCTAAGAGGCCCTGCAAAACAGTTAAGGTCTGATTGCGGCACGAACTTTGTTGGAGCATCAAAGGAGCTGGGGATGGACAAAACGGTGCAGAAGTACCTCAGTCAGCAGGGATGCAACTGGGAGTTCAACACACCACACACCTCTCACATGGGAGGCGCATGGGAGCGGATGATTGGTATTGCCAGAAGAATTCTTGATTCAATGTTTCTGCAGCAACGCACCCGATTGACCCACGAGGTACTGTGCACACTAATGGCAGAGGTCACAGCCATTATAAATGCACGACCACTCCTACCTGTGTCTTCTGACCCGGAAAACCCCTTCATACTCTCGCCATCAATGCTCCTTACGCAGAAGGCAGGAGCTCCCCCTCCACCAGGGGACTTCTCTGATAAGGATTTGTACACAAAGCAATGGAGACAGGTCCAGGCTCTGGCAAATCGGTTCTGGTCTCGTTGAAGACATAAATATCTACCTTTGTTGCAACACAGACAAAAGTGGACAGAACCCTGCAGGAATCTTCAAGTTGGAGATTTAGCCCTGCTCAGGGACAAGCAAATCGCCCGCAACAGCTGGCCAATGGCCAGAATCACTGCCACATTCCCTAGTAGGGATGGACATGTCAGGAAGGTTGAGTTGAAAACTACCGACCAAGGTGATGTGAAAATTTACCAAAGGCCAGTTACAGAAGTCATTCTACTTCTACCTAAGGACTGATTTAGAGACTGAAGTTTGTATTATGTTCATTGTGACCCTACGAAAGTCAAGCGGGGAGTGTGTTGTCTTTATGGCATTTGTTTAGTTTATAATATTTTCGCTTTAGTAATTCGTTTGTTATCATTTTCTAGTTAAAGTTAAGATTGTTTAAAGTAAATTCGTTGTCTGTGATATATCGCGGCATGCGATGATGTCACACCCAGTTTCGCCGCGTCTTGTGGGAAAATACCGGTTTGGAGAAACGGGAAGGAGGGGGCTCACATGTGCAGGATCAGTGCAAGAAAAGTTTTCTTTCTACGCACTAGAAACATCAGTGAAGCAACGCTGTAAGTTCATGAGATAATCGATATGTTGAATTAAAAATGTTAACGCTGATTCTGTTAAAAGTAATGACAGTGATAAGGTTTATGTTTTTGTTATTTAAAGAGCTGCGGATAGTTTGTGTTGAAGTGTATTTAAAGCAGTCAATGGCGTAGGTAGATTCTGACTGTATGTTGCACTTTAATGTAATATAGTTGTTGTAGTTTTACTTTTGCAAGTATTTACGATGTAAATGTGATATCAAGAAGGAAACAAATACTGTATATATTTTGTATTGTTTTATCAACAGTTTTCACCATACGTTAATGTGGAAGAGTGAACAGTAAACGGTTAATCTTACTGCGATCCTGTCTTCATTGACTATGGTTTACCTTGGTGTTTAGTTCAGAGTTCTTTTACACCTGTGCGAGAACACTACAAGCCCCTAGATTTCTTTCTCAAAATCAGTCACAGGAATTGTATGTTACTATTTTAAACTCCTTACAGCACTCTGAATTTTATTCACAATTGGAGAAGTATCATAAATACAGGTATTTTATCTATTTGGTTTTATCGATTCTTAAGTTTCAATTACAAACCCAGCTAATCATTTGTTGGAAGTTTGACTACTCAAGGAACTCTAGCAGTTTCATATCACATATCTGGAAAAAAGAGAAATTACTTCAAAATAACATTTTGAAACAGTGCACACATCTTTCACTGTTTAAATGACAAACCATATCTTGCTTCGACTTGTGTGGTAGCAACCTCATCATCATATCCAGGTAAAGCATGTTTCGATTCTGTATCTCATGAGAATACAAATCCGCAATAACTTGAAAAGTCCAATGTTCTTCTTCATTCCAACCACAATTTCTGAAAAAAGATATGCTAATCATTATAAACACAAAAACATACTTAATCATAACTGTAATATAATAAAGGTAAACTTAAAAGAAGTGCCTTTTCTTATTTTGATGAGCAAGATGAAAGGAATAAGTATGAAAATTTCCATATGGATATTTTCTGCTCATTCTGATTCCTGTAAGTTTCAAAGATACTTCTCTTGAGTTGCTTCACACATTTGGAGCCTTCCAGTGATAAAACTGCCTATTTTCCACTGGAATTATTTGAAAAAGTTAAAATTCTGAAGATTTAGTTTTGCCCAGTTATGCCCCAGTATGAATTGCACTTAATTAAGATAGCAGACACAAACAGTAGGTTTCTGACAAAAAAATTGTACTTTTCTTAGAGCAAACTCTTTAAAAAAATTTAAAATGTCAAGACAAGTCAAGTTTATTGTCAATTAACATACATGTATGTAACATGCATAACCATATAAGGTATATAGAAACAAGTTATTTCTCTGAACCAGTGTGTAAAGCATAGTAGTACACATACACACATAACACACAATAACTTATGAAGGCAAGGATAACATCTACAGATGATTCACACATAAATAATAAACTGAAGTGGATTAATATTAAATATTGTAAGGTACAGAATAGACTAACCCGTAACACTTTGAATAAAGTACAGCAGGGAGTTCAGGAGCCTAATAGCCTGGGGGAAGAAATTGTTTCTCATCCTGACCATTCTTGTTTTTATGCTCTGTAGTCTCCCGTCTGATGGTAGAAAATCAAAGAGATTGCTGAATAGATGTGTGGGATCCTTCATAATACTAAGGGCCCTGCATATGCAGTGCCTCTGATAAGTGTCCCTGATGGATGGTAGGGAGACCCCTATGATGCTTTCAGCTGTTCTCACAGTCCTTTGTAGGAACTTCTGTTCTTATGCTCGACTGCTCCCATATCAGATGGTGTTGCAACTTGTCAGGGCGCATTCAATGGTAAAGCACAGTAATGATGAGGAGGGGGGCTTGTATTCGCAGAGGGAGGTTGGTTCATCTGCACCTTCCTGAAGCCCACAATGATATCTTTTGTCTTCTCCACATTCAGGCTTAGGTTGTTCTTCTCACACCAATCCACCAGCCACTCCACTTACACTCTATAATATTTCGTCTCATCATCGTTCTTGATAAGGCTAAGCACTTTTGTGTCATCCACAAACCTGATGACACGGATTGAGCTAGGTCATGCGACGCAGTCATGCGTCAACAGTGTGAGCAGCAGCAGGCTGAGCACACAGCCTTGGTGAGCGCCAGTGCTCAGTGTAATGGGATGAGAGACATTGCTGCCCACGTGGACTGACTGATGCCTTACTGTTACGAAGTCTAGTGTCCAAGGGAGGAATGTGCTAAACAACACAATTACTGGAGACAAGTTGGATGTACTGGTATATGCTTTCTCCCATGGTCCGCTCTTCTCTTCTATCAGATGCCCTTTCTCCCATGGCTCACTCTCCTCACCTATCGGATTCCCTTTCTCCCATGATCCACTCTCCTCTCCTATCAGATTCCCCTTCTCCCATCGTCCACTTTGCTCTCCTATCAGATTCCTTCTTTTCCAGCCCTTTTACCTTTTTTCACCTATCACCTCTTAGCTTCTTACTTCATCCATCCCCCTTCCCTCACCCATCTTGCTTCACCTATCACCTTCTAGCTTGTATTCCTTCCTGTCCCCCCCACCTTCTTATTCTGTCATCTTTCTAGTACTGATGAAGGGTCTCAGTCCAAAATGTCGACTGCCTAGTCTCCCCCATAGATGCTGCTTGACCTGCTGAGTGCCTCCAACATTTTGTGTCTGTTACTCTGGAAGATCTTTTCCCGGTTGCATTGTTTCACATTTATATATACATATATTGCTTCAGAACTGAGGGAATACCATCTTATTTGAATGGAAGCCAGGTATAAGTTGACCGTTGTCTATGGCCTTTAAGCTTGGGAAAAAGGATGTAGGAAGTCAAATCCTGCTGCTGTAAGATTAACAACAGGTCTTTTAATCCACTGCCAGAAGAAGGCATTCAGCCCAAATCTCTGACTCAACTTTGTGAAATGAAACTATATCTAATTTTTTGAGGGCTCTGATATTTGTGTCCAAAGTCCCCTTGTTGGCAGAAAATCTTGGAGCAATGCAAAAGTTGCAGAGATTAATGATATAAATGTATCATGCTGTCACTTTCAATATACTGATTGTTCAAAAGTGTCATGATTTTGCAATTCGACTTCATTGAATCATACAGTCACAAAACAATACAGCAGAGATATCAGTCCCTTGACCCCATGAGTCCATGCCAACTATGGTCCCAATTTCCTGATTTTGGCCCATATCCCTCTATGCCCCACCCATGTGTATACCTATCCAAATGTTCCTTTCTGATACTATTGTACCTACCTCAACCACTTCCTCCCGTTATTTACGCCATATGCTCACTACTTTCTGCATGAAAAGTTTGTCCCTCAAGTCCCTTTTAAATTTTTCCCCTTACCCTAAATCTATAGTTCCCAGTTTTGGACTCCCCAGAGCTGGGAAAAAGACTGCCACTCATGATTTTATTAACTTCTATAAGCCTTCTTCATTCTTAGTTGCTCCAAAAAATAAAGCCTAGCCTGGCCAACCTCCCCCTATAACTCAGTCTCTCCGGTCCTAGCAACAATTTTGTGGATGTTTTCTGCATGTTTTCCAGTTTAACAATGTCTTTCTTATAACAGGAAGACTAAAACTTTAGAAAGTACTCCAGGTATGGCTTCAGCAAACACTTATACAACTGCAGCATAATGTTCCAACCCCTATATCTTGATGAAGGTCAGCGTGGTAAACTCTTTCTTCACCTCTCTGACACTGTCTACATATGAAGCCACTTTCAATGATTTATATAACTGTAGTCCCCAGTTCCTCTGTTCCATTACATCCCTAGTGTCCTACAATTCCTAGTATAATTCTACGCTGGTTTGGCTTTCCAAACTGCATCACGTCAGATTTATCTGATCCATTTGCCATTCCTCAGGCCACTTCTCCCCCTGTAATCTACAAGAATCTTCTTCACTCTCAACAACACTTCTTCAACTCAACAAAATAATTTTGTGTCATCCCCAAACCTACTTGTGAAGCTTTCTGCATTCACATCTGAATCATTCATATCAATAACAAATAATAAGGGTGCCCATGTCAACCTCTGCAGCACACTATTAATCATGAACCTCCATTCTGAAAAACAAACCTTCAACCAACACCATTATTTTTCCTACCTCTGAGCCAATTTTGAAGCCACCTAAGAAGCTCTCTCTGTATTCCACAGAACCTAATGATCCAGACCAACCGACCATGTGGGACTCTGTTGAAAGCCTTGCTAAAGTCCAAATAGACCACATCCACTGCTCCATGCTCATCGACCATTTCAGTTACCTCTTCAAAACAACTCTAAAATGTTCATCAAGGTTTGACTTTTCATGCAAAAAGCCATGCTGACTACAAATAATCAGTCTCCGTCTATCCAAATTTTAGTAGATCCTGTCACTCAGAATTCCCTCTGGTAACTTACTCACCTCTAACCTCAGGCTGACTGGCCTGTGGCTCTTTAGCTTGTCCTTGTTACATTTCTTAAACATGAACCACCTTCCAGTCTTTAGGAACTTTGCCAGTTGTTAATAGTGAAGCAAAAACACCTCTGCAATTTCTTCTTCAGCTTTCCACAAAGTCCTAGGCTGCACCTGGTGAGGCCCTTGGAACTTATCTATCTTAATATGCTGTAATTGCAGATTTTCAGTCATCCACAAACCTGTTGATCTAGTTTACCATATTATCAACTAGATGATAAACATAAAAAGAACCCAATGCCAATCCCTACAGCACTCCACTAGTCCCAGGCTTCCAGACAGAGAGGCAACCATCTACTACCACTCTCTGGCTTCTCCTGTGAAGTCAATGTCGAATCCATCCTGAATGCTCAGTGACTAAATTTTCTTGACCAACATCCCATGTGGGACCTTGTCAAAGGTCTTGCTAAAGTACATTTAGACAACATCTACTACCTTTTCTTCATTAACTTTCCTGATAACCTCCTTGGAAAAACTCTATAAGATCAATTAGATACGACCTACCATGCATAAAGGAAGTCAAGCCATAGTCTTGATTTCACTGGACAACAAAGATTTTGCTTCCTGAATACTTTTGGCTGTACCTTATGGATTTTAGGCTCCTGATCATGAAAATCATGGAAGTTCACTATGAAGCACCATTTTTTAAAATAGCCTATACATGTTATTTCAATTCATAATTCAAGTCAACTAAAATGCTGCCCACAATACTGGCTGATGAGTGTTGGACACTTAAGCAAGAAGCCTCAGACACTGAGTACAAATGAAAATCATCAACAAAACGTTTTTAGCTTAGTTGCACAATTCAAAGCATCAGCAGTTCTATGCAATTAAATGCATTATATTCAATAAAAGTTAATTTATTGTTTCTCCAAATTCCTATGTGATTCAAGTACCGTAGTCTGAAATTATGTGTTCAGCTTCATGTCATCTATCTTAAACAAAAAGCAGTTTGAGGAAGCAACACTTCCAAAACATATTGTTGTCCAGTGTATTACATATGAATGACAAATTAAGATTGACTCACATTTCATATATATTCTTTACAACTACATATATTACATTTTCATGAATTAACCATTCATAAAACAGGAAAATGTTTGGATTCATTCTTTGTACATTTGTTAATTACCTGTCTGCAGACTTAAGTTGTAGATTGATCTCCTCGAGCTGAGATTTATATTTTGCATTGAGATTCTGGAACTCCTGCATGACAGAGGCCTTTAACCCAGGATAGGGGCATTTCAAATAATGTATATCCTCTGGAATGTCATCAAGATGAGGGGGAATTTCTTTCTGATAATACGGGAAAACATGTATAGATATTGGTAAATATTCTCATTGTAATCATGTCCATGCCTAATAATATTCTAAATTAAATTTGTAATCAGCACAGAACTTGTTAACAAACAAAAGAAAATCTGCAGATGCTGGAAATCCAAGCAACACACACAAAATGCCGGAGGAACACAGCAGGACAGGCAGCATCTGTGGAAAAGAGTAACGTTGACGTTTTGGGCCAAGACATCTCAGCAGACCTGCTAAAGGGTCTTGGCCCGAAATGTCGACTGTACTCTTTTTTTCGCAGAACGTGTTAATGCTGATTGAAAAACTACAGATCTCTACCAAATGAGAGAGTAACAATTGTTGGCAAATATTTCAGAATATGCAAGCTCAATTATATTTGAGTATTAGTAAAAATTTCAGTATTTCCTATTTGCATTGAATGATGTTTGTCAAGTTCTAAAGACTTCTATGACATCTCAGAGGTTGACGCTTTATTAGTTAAATTTTGAATATACATATCCACAGACAATACAATGTTTTATGTCATGCTGAATAGTGTAGACAATTACCAAAGGATACACAACAGGATTTAGATCAGTAGCAAATATGGACAGATAAATGGCAAATGAGGTTTAATCTAGCAAAGTGTGAAGCACTACACTATGAGAGATCAAGTATATGGGAGAACCCTAACAATGTTGATGTACAGAGGGATTTTGTGGTCTAAGTTCATGGCTCATTGAAAGTAGTTGTACAGGTTGATAGGGTGGAAAATAATACAAACGTTTGTATATTTTGCATTGTATTGTTACTGGTTTATTATTGTCACTTATACCAAGAAATATTGGAAAGCTTGTCTTGTATATCACTCATACAGATCAAATTATTATGCTGCACATTGATATAGAACAAAGTAAAACAATAGTAATGTAGAATAAACATGAAACTACAAAGTAAGTGTAGTGTTGATAAACAATAAACAGCAAGATCGTAACAAGGTAGATTTTGATGTCAATAGTCTGAGGTTCATTCAAGAGTCTAATAACAGTGGATAGAAGCTGTACATGAATCTGTGCTTTCAGGTATCTTCTGCCCAATGGGAGGGGTGAAATGAAAGAGGGAATAACCAGGGTGGGTAGGATAATGCTGGCTGATCTACTGAGCAGCAAGAAGTTTGGGCAGTGTCCATGGGGAGGTGTGGGGGAGGGGAGAAAGACTGGTTTCTGCCATGTGCTGAGCTGCATCTACAACTCTTTACAGTTTCTTATGGTCAAGTGCAGAACAGTTACCATACCAGGTTCTGATGCATCCAGTTAGAATGTTTTCTATGGTGCATCGATAAAAAGTGGTTGATGCTGATAAGCCAGATTTCTTTAGCCTTCTGAGGAAGGAAAGTAGTTAGTAAGATTTTATGGCCATGACATCAATGTGGTTAGACCAGAATTGGTGATGTTCACACCTCAGAACTTAAAGTTCTAAAGCTTCTGAACATTGTTGATGTAGACAGGACCATGAGCATTGCATCTCCCCTGCACCCCCACCCCAACCTCCCTTTCTGAAGGCCATAACCAGCTCTTTTGTTTTGTTGACATTAAGGGAAAGGTTGTTGTCATGACACCATATCACTGAAGTCTCTATCCCAATTCATCATTATTTGAAATATGGCCCATAATTGGTGGTATAATTTGCATATTTGAAGATGGAGTTGAAGCAGAATCTGCCCATGCAGTCATGAGTGTACAGAGAGTAGAGTAGGGGGCTGGGGACACAACTTGAGGAGCACGTGTGTTTAGAATAATTCAGGTGTTGCTGCCTACCCTTACTGATTGCAGTCTATTGGTCAGGAAGTCAAAGATCCAGATACAGAAGAAGACACTGACTCCCAGGATCCAGAGTTTGATGATGTGCTTGTTTGGAATAATTTATGGAAAGTGGAGATGGCATGAATTCATGAGTCAGGAAGTTACGTTGCAAGTTTAAAAACTCTGGTGAGGTTGCATCCGGAATATTGCATTCTTTTGTTTTCTCTGAAGTAGCAGAGGCTGAGGGGACACATGACAGAAGTTTATAAGGTTATAGGAGACACAGAGTACATGACCAGTATCTTTCTTCCAGGGTCAAAATGTTATTTACCAGACAGCATGCATTTAAGGTGAGAGGAGGCAAATTCAAAGGAGATTTGTGGGGCAAGACTTCTACTGCATGGTATGTGCCTAAAGTGCTCAATCAAAGTTGGTAGAGGAGGCAAAAATGACAGAAACATTTAAGTATCTTAGATAGGCACATAAATGTGCAGAGAATAGCGAGATGTGGACATTTTGTAGTCAGGATCAGTTTAGTTAGGCATTTTATTTAGATCATCAGACTCTCTTCCAGGGCAGGAAACACCTATACAAATGGGACAGTTCCCACTTGAACTGGAGGGGAAGCAAAATACTTGCAGGAAAGTATGCTAGAGCTATTTAGGATGGTTTAAAATAGAATTGCAGGGGATTGGGAACCGGAGAGGTAGGGCAGTCAGTGGAATGGCTGTGGGGAAATGAATACAGAGATTACTGCATGATGGCATGTCAGCCACAGTATTCAGCAGTAGTGTCACTGAATCAGAACCTTTCACTCTCAAGACAGGAGTCAAACAGGGCTGCATCATCGCACCCACCCTATTTGCTATCTTTATTGCTCCCATCTTCACCTCACTGGCCAAGAATTGTCAAGAATCATGTATAGAATGGACAAGAGGATTTTCAACATCAACCAGTTCAAGGCCAAGAACAAGGTCACTATCAAAGAGCTTCAGTATGTGGATGACAATGCAATCACAGACCTCTCAGAAGAAGACTTCCAATGTATCCTAAATGCCTTTGCCAAAGCATGTAGAGCCCTGGGCCAACCAGCCATTTATGCAACCCTCCATAAAAGTTGATGCTATTGCTCTTGAAAAAGTAGGCCACTTTCCCTACCCTGGCAGAATTCTCTCCTCAAAAGCAGATATCAACTAAGAGATCAACCACCACCTGAGTAGTGCTAGTGGAGCCCACGCAAGGTTAAGGAAAAGAGTCTTTGAAGACCATAATCTACAAGTCCAAACAAAACTTTTGGTCGTTAGAGCAGACGTCCTTCCTACATTCCTGTATGTAGCTGAGTCATTGACCACTTACAGTAAGCACTTGAAAGCTCTGGAATAGTATGACCAAAGAGACTTATAAAAGATTTTGAGGATCCACTGAAAGGACATGCACACTAACACCAGTGTTCTAGAAGAGGCTAAACTGAACCTTGTCTCCAGTACAATAAAGTAACGCTTACTCTGATGTCATCCAGTTGCTGAACTCCATCTCCCCAAACAGATCCTTCACTCCCAGATGAAGGAAAATTAGCGAGCTCCCGGTGGGCAAAGGAAATGCTTCAAAGATAACATCAAAATCAGTCTGAAGAAATTCAAAATTACATCTAAAAACTGGGAGGACATTGTACTCAATAAATACAACTGGAGGAAATCTGTTCAAGACGGAACTGTGCTATATAAGAGTGACCTCCACTGTGCTGCAGAAAACAGTAACTACAAAAAGAGAGACAAGCAATCAAAAGACCCAATCACTAACTACAGCCACTGTTTACTTTTGCCCACACTGCACCAGAACGTATAGATTCAGAATCAGCCTCTACAGCTACATGAGGACCAACCAAATGACAACCCCTTAGGATAACAACATACTTCACTCAAGTAATCGCATTACTAAATGTCTAACCAATCCAATAGCTTTTCAAGAAGGTGACTAAGAAGGTTGATGAAGGAAGGACAGTGGACATTGTCTACATGGTCCAGAAGGTTAGGTTACCAGACATTGTGGATGAAGTAATCAATTAGATTCAACACTGACAGAGACAGAAGTCCGAGAGTGGTTGCTGATAATTTTGTCTCAAGCTGGAAGCCTGTGTCCAGAGGAGTGCCACAGAGATCAGTGCTGTATCTATTATTGTTTATAATGTATATTAATGATTCATTTGATAATGTGGAAAACAGGATCAACAAATTTGTGGATGACACCAAGATTGGGACATAGTGAACAGTGAAGAATACTATCGAAGCTTGCAATGTGATCTTGACCAGCAGGGAAAATAGACTGAAAAATGGCATCTGGAATTTAATGTAGAGAAATGTGAGGTGTTGACTTTGGAAGGCCAAACAAGGATAAGACTTATGCAGTGAAATGCTAGAGGGTTTCACTTCATGTGTGTTTCTTGAAATTTCCAGCATCTGCAGAATTTATGTTGCCACTTTGTGCGGGTTTTTTGAAGGTTTGTGAATTGAATTGCTACTGTTGAGATCAGTGTTTCTCATCTGTATCTACCAAGAACAACATGGAATAGTGTGCAGTTCTTCTCACCATACCAGAGGAAAAATCTAATTAAGTTAAGGTTTGTGCAGAAAAGGATGTTGCTTGGTCTGGAGTGCTTGAGTTATAAGAAAGTACTGGATATACAGTCCAGGGATTGTTTTCCATAGAGCAAAGAAGCCAAGAGATAACATTATGGAAGTTTATAAAATCATGAAGGGGCATAGATAAGGTAACTGGTCACAGTATTTTCTCCAGGGTAGAGGAGTTTAAAACAGGAAGACTTAGGTTTAAGTTGAAAGGAAAAAGATTTAAAAGGTACTTGATGGGAAAGTTTTTCCACAAAGGGGCTTGAGGGTACATGAAACAAGCTGCCAGGTGAAGTAGTAAAGGTGGGTACAATTACAACATTTAATGAACAGGTACACAGATAGGAAAGGTTTAGAGGGATATGGGCCAAATGCAGGTAAATGGGACTAGCTCACCAGACAGCTTGGTTGGTATGGTTGAGATGGGCCAAATGGCATGATTCCATCTGACTCTATGCACTAGTCACAGTCCTCCAAATGGAAAAGTATTGCGCCCTCTACCTTCTACCAGTTTTATATCCAGTTGGCTAGCTCACCTGCGATAACTTTCCAGACCATATGGAACTTTGTCAAAGGCCTTGTTGAAGTCACTTATACAAAATTTACAACCCTGCCCTTGTAATACCTCATATGTAACTGAGGTCAATAAGCTTTCCATCAATGATACAGAAATTATTAGACATTTTGATAAAAAGGGGCTAATTAGAGATGGTCAGTATATCTTATCTTGTTAATTTGATTGAACTTTATGAAGAGGTAACTTAAAAGATTAATGAAGGTGGAATAATAGACGCTGTCTATATCAACCAGTAAGACATTTGATAAGGATCTACATAATGTACTCGTCCAGAAGATTAATCACAGAAATGGCTGTATATTCTTTTCCTGATTGCGTGGGAAAGTGAAGCTTTTGCTGACCTAAGAGCTGTCTTATTACCCAAACTGAAGGCAGTATCCTGATCTCTCAGCAGTGCCTGGACCTCTGCTGTCAACCTTGGCTTCTAATTTACTCTCACAGAGACATATTTAATAACGGTGACATCCTCTTTATATAGCCAGTCATAGATCTCGGATATTCATCGGTGTTAATATGAGTCGTAAGTCACCTCCTCCCTGAACATGCTCCAGTCCCTGTTTTCAAAGTAGTCCTGTAATGCTCCTTCTCCCCAGGTATTTATCTCCCTTTGAACTGGTTTGACACATTTATTCAGAAGTCCATATGCAGAAATTAGCATAATAGTTAAGTGGTCTGAGTATCCAGGATGGGGGCAGACAGCAGTCTTGTGTGCAGCATGGATTTTGGTATAAACCATGTCTAATGTGTTCTCACCTCTGGTAGCAAAGCCAACAAGCTGATAGAACTTAGGCAGGACTGTTTTTAAGTTAACATAGTTGAAGTCACCAGCAACAATAAAGAAACCATTAGGTATGTGGATTGGAGGTCACTGGTGGCACCTGATTAAAAGTCTTCCTGATTGGAAGTCTGTGACGTGTAGTATACTACAGGGGTCAGTACTGGGAACCTCAATGTTTGTGGTATATATTAATTGCTTGAATCGAACGTATGAGATCTATTACTGTGAAAATTTGTGGTGTTGTGGATAAGGAGAAAAGTTGTCTAAGGCCAGGATATAGATCATATGGAATGTAGGCGAGGCATTGGCTGATGGAGTTTAATTCGGCAGTGTGAGGTAATGCATCTTGGGAAGTCACAGAGAGGGTAGGACTTGTTCAATAAATGGCAGAGGGCTAAGTAATTATTACAGGAACCTTGGAGTTTCGTCTATAGTTCCTTGAAAGTAGAAAGACAGTTCGATAGAGTGGCAAAAAAGGCAATATGGCATGATTGCCTTCATAGGTCAGGGCATTGAATGTTGGGATGTTTTGTTGTAACTTCAAAAAGCACTGATTAGTCCAAACATGGAGTATTATGTGCATTCGCCACATACACTACAGGAAAGATGTGATTACACCAAAGGAAGTGCAGAGGAGCTGCATTAAAATGTTACTTTGATTGGAAGTCCTTAGTTGTAAAGGAAGATTGTAGAGTTTGGTCTTGTTTACCTTTAAGTGAAGCAGGCTGAGAAGTAACCTGAATAAGTATATAAAATTATGAGAGGCAAAGACAGGGTTGATGGTCAGAATCTTTTTCTCATAATAGGGTTATCAAAAACAAGGTGAGAGAAGGAAGTTGTAAAGGGGATTTGAGGGAAAGTTTTCTTTTTAACAAAAAGTGGTTGATATCTAGAACCAATGCCAGAAGAGGTGGTGGTGTCAAATATAATCACTACATTTAAAAGATACTTAGGCAGGCATTCAGATAGGCAAGATAAAGGAGGACACAATTCTAATGCAAGCAAATAGGATCACCAATAGACTGTACTTGTCCAACCATGTAGACACCATACCCAAGAAAGCTCAACTCTGCCTCTTGTTTCTCATGAGACCAAAGAAATTTGGCATGTCGCATTTGACTCTCATAAATTTTTCCTGATGCATCATAAAAAAACATTCTACCCCGGTGTTTCATGGCTTGGTATGGCAACAGTTCTGCCTGTGATCGCAAGAAACTACAGAGTCATAGACAGAGTTCAGCACATCACAGAAATCAGTCAACAGTCTCCCCTCCATGGACTCTGTCTATACTTCTCGCTGCCAGCATAATAAAAGACAACACATCACTCACACACTCTCTCTTCTACCCTCTCTCATCAGACAGAAGATACAAAAGCTGAACACACATACCACCAGGTTCAAGGGCAGCTTCTATCCCATTGTTACAAGACTATTGAATGATAAATGGACTCGGCCTCCAAATCTACCTTTCTATGGCTTTGCTCCTCATTGTCTGCTTGCAATGCACTTTCTCTGCTACTGTGACAATTTATTCTGCATTCTATTATTGTTTTCCTTTGTACTACCTCATTGATATGGGAACATCAATGCCTTTGAACAGAAAATCCTACAAAATGTGGTGGATTCAACCCATCACAGATAAAACCCTTCCAACCATTGAGCACATTTACATGAAATGTTGTCGTAGAAGAGCAGCATTCAACATCAGAATCAGAATCAGAATCAGAATCAGAATCAGAATCAGACTTTAATCGCCAAGTACCTATGCACATACAAGGAATTTACTTCCGGCAGATGTTGTCTCTCTGCTCATAACAGTAATAATGATAAATATAAATGAAAATATAGATTATACATACAGGTAGTGCAATCCAAGTAATAGTTAGCCGACAGTTAACCGGCAGTTAACTGTTCAGCAAAGTGACCGCAGTAGGGTAAAAACTTCTCCAGAGATCATCAGAGATAATCACCACCCAGGCCATGCTCTTTTCCTGTTGCTGCCATCAGGTAGAAGGAACAAGAGCCTCGGGACTCGCACCATCAGGTTCAAAAACAGTTACTACCCCTCAACCATCAGGCTCTTGAACAAAAGAGGATAACTACACTCATTTAAAGACTCTTTTATCTTGTTATTTCATGCTCGCTATTTATTATCTGCATTTGTACAGTATTCTTTTTACAGTTTACGGTTCCTGATGTCTATAGTTTACAGATCCTGTTTACAGTTACTGTTTTATAAATTTGCTAAGTATGCCCACAGAAAAAGAATCTTAGGGTTGTATGTGGTGACATGTATGCACTCTGATAATAAATTTTACTTTGACTTTGACTTCAATGCCTTGTTTCAATGAAATGATGTGTATGGATGGTGTTATGTTTTGTAACTTCAAAACATTTAATTAATTCAAAGGAGACACGAGAGTACAGAATGTGGGTGTAACTTCATCTTTACTTTAAGTGGAGCATGAACATATCATGTGGTAGTGTGATGATGATGCAATTAATGTATTTTTACATATAATCCATAATTAATTATTTAAACAAACAAGAATATTTAATCAAACAATATACAAAGTGCCAATAAAAAGTATTCACCCCACCCCCCTTGGAAATTTTCATGTTTTATTATTTTACAAATCACACGGTTTTAATTTGGTTTTTTGACACTGATCAACAGAAAAGACTCTTTTGTATCAAAGTGAAAACAAATTTCTACAAATTGGTCTAAATTTATAATAATTGTTAAACACAAAGTAATTGATTGCACTATTTCTCACTCCCTTCAAGTCAGTATTTAGTAGATTCAACTTTGGCAGCAATTACACTCTTGAATCTATGTGGATAGGTCTCTATCAGCTTTACACATCTGGACATTGCAATTTTTCCCCAATCTTCTTTACAAAACTGCTCAAATTCTATCAGATTGCATGGGGATTGTGAGTGAACTGCCCTTTTCAAGTCTAGCCACAAAATTTCCATTGAATCGAGGTCTGGACTCTGACTTGGCCACTCTAGGACATTAACTTTGTAGGTTTTAAGCCTGTGTAGATTTCGCTTTATCCTTTGGTCATTGTCTTGCTGGAAAACAAATCTTCTCCCAAGTCACAGTTCTCTTGCAGACTGCATCAGGTTTTCGTCCAGAATTTCTTCTATTTTGCTGCATTCATTTTACCCTCTACCTTCACCATCCTTCCAAGGCCTGCTGTAGTGAAAAATCCCCACAGTATGATGCAGCTACCACCATGCTTCATGGTAGGGATGGTATGTTTTTGATGATGTGCAGTGCTTGGCTTATATCAAACATAGTATTTAGTCTGATGGCCAAAAAGCTCAATTTTGGTTTTATGAGACCATAGAACCTTCTTCCTGTTGACTTCAGAGTCTCCCACATGCCTTCTGACAAACTAGCCAAGATTCCATGTGAGTTTTTTAACAGTGGCTTTCTACTTGCCACTCCCCCATAAAGCTGTGACTGGTAAAGGACCCAGGCAGTCGCTCCCATCTCAGCCACTGAAGCTTGTAACTCCTCCAGGGTTGTCATAGATCTCTTGTTGGACTCCCTCACTAGTCCCCTTCTCAGATGGTCACTCAGCTTTTGAGGATGGCCTCTTTGGGCAGATTTACAGCTGTGCCATATTCTTTCTATTTCTTAATGATTGACTTCACTGTACTCCAAGGGATATTCAGTGTCTTGGAAATTTTCTTGTATCCATCTTCTGACAGGTTTTTCAATAACCTTTTTGTAGAGTTGCTTGGAGTGTTCTTTTGTCTTCATGGTGTAGTTTTTGCCAGGAGTCACCGGCAGTTGGACCTTCCAGATACAGGTGTATTTTTACTGCAATCAATTGAAAAATCTTGACTGCACACAGTGATCTCAATTTAACTAATTATGTGACTTCTAAAACCAATTGGCTGCACCAGTGATGATTCGGTGTGTCACATTTAAGGGGGTGAATACTTGGGCAATCATTTATTTTGTGCTTAATATTTGTAATTTAGAACAGTTTGTAGAGATCTGGTTTCACTTTGACACAAAAGAGACTTTCTCTGTTGATCAGTGTCAGAAAAGCCAACCCAAATTAAATCCACTGTGATTCAATGTTGTAAAACAATAAAACATGAAAACTTCCAAGGTGGGTGAATACTTTTTATAGGTACTGTATATACAAGATCATTCAAATATTGAGCTATTAAATACACAACAGGTGGCATATAAAAGAAAGATTTTCACTGTACTTTGGTTCATGTGACAGTAATAAACCAATTTAAAACTAGTGTAAATGAGCAAGAAAGTTAGCATGAATGTGGTGGGCCACAGGGCTGTTTCTGTGCTATGCAATCCTATGACTCCATAACCCTGTTATCATCAATATCTGTAGCTACTCAAATACACATTGGTAAAGACAGCTACTTCTAAATGCTCTAGATCTGCAAGGAACCAGTTGCAAAGATGTGTCGTCCACCAAACATAACAAAACACCATTTCACTTTGAGTTATCTACAACTTCCCTGATATTGAAAAGATATAATTCTGAATCCTAAATGATAAAGGTAGTTTTCTGCAACTTCATGATCAGAAAATACACCTTACTTTTTTTTTCAAAAAGTCACTTACCTCGAATTCAATATTTTTGATTTCTTCTTCTAAGGTCCGTCTCTCTTGTTCAAGCTTGTCTATTATGGTCTTCTGTTGTTCTTTTACGTATTCCACCTAATTTAATGGAAACAATATGAAAATGATGTTTCTTAACCGTGCAAATAGTATAAACATATTAAGTATACTAAGTCTAAGTCTGCAGCACTGAATAGTCCACAACTAAGTTATGCTGATAATTATACTTTTATGGAAGTTTCTAGTGAGGGCATTCAGCTGTTCATGGATAGACTGTCAAATTTCACTGGTAGCCTCAGGCTTGATATTCATATAATTCATTCAGCAACTCCAATTGACCACCAGTGGCAAAAAATAATTTAAATGCTTTTTGGGAGTTCACCTTTCCAACAGAATTACATCTCTTGAAACAAAGTCAAGAAATAAATAACATACATAAGACAACAATGTCTTTTGATGAATTATTTAAGTCTGCTGAATAAGTGTGGTAGTGAGATTGTCACTAAACCAAAGGTTCATAAGACAGTTGTTGATAAAATATACCCTAGAAAAGTTTCACTAAAGTGACCTTTATTTTCATCTTCATTTGGTTTAGACACATGCTGCTATAGAACTGAGGTTGAAGACTATGAAATCACTCCCACTCAAAGGATGAACGCATAACATGCATTAAGTTCAAGTTCAGTTTATTGTCATTCAACTGTACACAAGTATATGGCCAAACACAACATTCCTCCAGACCAAGGTGCACAACACATAACACAAAGTAATATTACCACATATAAATTAACAAATAATAAGTTGCATATATGATACAAGTTAAAAAGTAAACAGTATAATGCTACTGGCACTTCATACATGATGAGAATGTATGATGGGAGTCTTACAGCCTGGGGAAAGAAACTGTTTACATCCTAACAGTTCTTGCAATTCTTGTCTAAATGCTACGGTACCTCCTGCCTGATGATAGGGGGTCAAAGAGATTGTTGGAGGGATGGGAAGAATAGGACAGTATTAATTTGATACTTGAACTATTGAAGGTACTGTACTACCATTCAGAAAAGATGTTTAACCAATAGCCTATCTCCCCACTTAGATAACATAAGAATAATCTCATGATACTATTTGGATGAGTATAAAAATTCCATTTCCCTGTAATGTGGTGGCAAATATTTATTACACACAAAAAAAAATCCAATCAAGTTATTTTGAATATCTTGAGAATGTGAAAATTTATAGAAATAAGAACATCTTTTTCAGTAGCAGGTTAAAATCCTTAATAACCAGTCAGATGTTGCTTTGTGATTATAATATTTAACGTTCAGATCTAATGAGTTAGAACTATTGTTAGGAGAAATATTATAAAGAGGATGTCAGAGCTTTTTCCCAGGGCTGAATGGCTAACATGAGAGGGGACAGTTTTAAGGTGCTTGGAAGTAGGTACAGAGGAGATGTCAGGGGTAGGTTTTTTACTCAGAGAGTGGTGAGTGCGTGGAATGGGCTGCCGTCAACACTGGTGGAGGCAGATACAATAGGGTCTTTTAAGAGACTCCTGGATAGCTACATGGAGCTTAGAAAAATAGAGGGCTGTAGGTAACCCTAGGTAATGTCTAAAGTACATACATGTTTGGCAAAGCATTATGGGCTGAAGGGCCTGTATTGTGCTGTACGTTTTCTATGTTTCTATATAGTTACTGAAATGGACGCTTTATTGAAAACCAAAAAGCTGTAAAACATTGGAGGGCAAACAACAAAAGCATTACAGATATGAAATGAAAATTAGGTTAGAGCATGATCTTCAACTCTACAGAATCTTTCCACTCTGACTAAAAGGAATGTTACAATGAGGAGGAAGAACCAATAAAAGGTTCTGAGCTGGATAGAATGGCAAAAGGGGTGTATTTGAAGGGCTGGCATTGTCAAGGAATCAATAGTAGAATCCTTCAGGGATGCAGGCACCATATAGTCATCAACTGACCTATTTCTATTATGGATAAGTATGTTTTCTACATTGATAACACTGTCAGCTCCAAGACTACTTCACTTTTTTTTTTATCACATTAGCCTTCTATTTTAATGCTACTAAGCAATGAATTCATGTACAGAGCATTAAATGTGTAGCATTATTCTAGTGTGATATGATATTTCAGTATGAAGTAATACAAATACAAAAGCTAAACATTAATGGAAATTAGTATACAAGTGCAATAGGTTAGATGCAAAGTTGGGAAAATATAATTCCATGTTTAGTCAACAACTTTGAAATAACAAAAAGATCTAAGTGAAACTAAAGTCAGATTAAGTATTTTCATACCTCTTTTAATATCTGACTGGAATTAAATCCATCCTTCTGCAAAGTAAAATGCTGCATTTCAATTTGTTTTTGTTTCAAGTCTCTCTTTAATTGTAGGATGGGATCCACTGTAGCTATTTTGAAGACTTCTTGGTCTCTGCACAACAATATACCTTGAGTTGGACAAAAAAAATCACAATGTATCTACTATATAATGATTTTTGTTTAGAGGGTCAGGTTCATACAATGTCAGTTTAATGCAGTTTAAACATTAAAAACATATTTATTAGATGTCTTCAGCCCTTCAAGATGGAAATGGAATTGATTTATTATTGTCACATGCACCAAAATACAGTGAAAAGCTTGTCTTGCACAGAGTTTGTGCAGATCAAATCATTACACTGTGCATTGAGGGAGAACAAGGTAAAACAATAACGAAGCAGAATAAAATGTAAAACCTACAGAGAAGGTGTTGTGCAATAAGAACACAACGAGGTAGATGTTGAGGTTAAGAGTTTATATAATCATATGAGGTCTAACTAAGAGCCTAATAACATTAGATAGAAGCTTAGAAGCTGTCCTTGAGCCTGGTGATACATGTTATCAGGCTTTTGTATCTTTTACCCAATGGGAGAGAGGGAAAGAGAAAATAATCAGGAAGGGTAAGGTCTTTGATTATGCTTGCTGCTTTACTAAGGCAGCAAGAAGTATAGACAAAGTCCATGGAGGGAAGGTTGCTTTCCACAATGTGCTGAGCTAATTTGGCAGTTTTTGGCTGTGACACGAAACGCAGTTGCTCTGCTAAGCCATTATGCATCCAGACACAATGTTTTCTAAGGTGCATCAAAAAATGTGTAAGAGTTGCTGGGAACATGCAAAATTTCCTTATCCCTGAGGAAGTAGAGACATTAGTGAGCTTTCTTGACCATGGCACCTACCTGGTTGGATCACAACGATTGGTGATATTCATTCCCAGGAATATGAAACCCTCAAACTTCTCAATCTCAACACTTTTGATGTAAACCAGGAGTATGTGCACTGCAGCGCCTCCTTCCTGAAGTCAATGACCAGCTCTTTTGCACTGTATCATCCCATATTAAGGTATTGACAAACACCATATAAAGGGGACATTTCAAATATGTTTAAAGCACCTAAAACTCCACCAAATTCACATCTTGACTGATTTCAATTTCTGGTCTCACCCAATCAAGAACATCGAGGTTTCAAGATGAATTACAATAAAATAAGGAAGAGAAGTTATTTTACTGGGAAGCATTCAGTAGCTGCCTTCCAGAACCTTACTCAAATAATCGTCCTTCTTAAATGAAGTTTGCCTGTGTTACTGCACACAAATGACTACCATCTACATTTGAGTTTAGGTAAACCTGAAGATTGCACTAATTACCCAAGATCAGTTATTAGCTAAAGACATTGCTGGCTGGAAACACTGAAGCCTGGTCAAGTTGGTGGGCAGGTTCATCTGCATTCAGGAATTGTAGTGTGTAAATTTTATTTGGTATTTAGTTCTGGAGAAGGGTCTCGCCCAAAATGCCAACTGTTTATTCATTTCTATAGATGCTGTCTGACTAGCTGAGTTCCTCCAGCATTTTGTGTGTGTTACTGATGTTCTAACTTTCCAGGTGGAGCTCACAGATCATTCTCAAGGGAAATTAAGAAAATTAAAGCATTTTAACATCTACTCAGAAGGAGAAATTGAATATATGACATCAAAGAGCAATGAAAGGGACATTCTGGTCAGTTTGACTTATTATTCTTAACATAAAATTGCTACGAAATTCTAGAGTAAGCATCTTATTTTCAAACCTTAAAAACTGTAGATACACAAAAGTGAACTGGGAATTCAATTTACAAGATTTTTTTTTGGGCTTCAGCAACTTACACTATTTTTAAGTTGCTACACAAATTTCTTACTACTATTTCAGTGAGATATTAAAAGTCTCATGGAATTTCAAAATAGCCACTATTTCCTTGTTCCAGACATTTCCACAAACAAAATGAACTATATGCAGATAATACACACCATACTTCTTCATTTCAAAATGGAATTCATTCTCAAAGCTTCCAACTTCAAGGAAGTTCTGAAGATGCAATTCTAACTTTTCCCTATTAATAGAACAAACATTGGAAGTTTAGTTTATTTGTTTAAATTATAGCAGTTGTACCATTATTAAATTAATAAAATTTTTAACAAAGAAAACAAAAAAAAAGCAAAATCTCTAAACTGTAAATAAGAGCAAAACTTACGATTGCTATGAGGAGTTGTAATTTCTCTCTGACCATTGTATATATAACAGCATAATATATTACCTATTTGAGTTTGATATTATATGCTTTTTGTCTTTAATATTGCTGTTTATATGTCTTTTATATTATCTACTTGTTAAACTCCTCTTTCGATTTGTATATTCTTTATTTGAAAATCAATAAAAAAGATTGAAAAATGAAAATGAAATGAAAGAGCAAAACTGTATAAACTAGGGGAAAAATATCAAAGTGGCTAGAATAAAGATTTTGAAAATATTAGAAGACCCAAGCAGAAAAGAGGACAAAACAAGAATATCAAATGCTTAAATACTTGTTGGTTGTAGATAAATAATAAGGCTGGTGAGGAAGGGGCTGTGGGGAAATGATGTGGAAAAAGTCAAGGAAATGTAAACTGAAGCTCCAGCTAAACATGGATAGATTTGTACAAGAGCTGAGTTATTTAAAGCCAGTTCAGTGGAGAACAAAAAATGTCAAAGACAACATAAGCAGATCACCATATAGAATTATTGAAGCAAGCAGAAACAAATTTGATGAGCACATTGAATGATGCCCACCACAGAAAAATCAAATATGAATTTCTATCAGATTCACTGATGATACAAGCGATTTTCAAACATGGATAACCAGTACTTAACAGGTGAAATTTACAGACAATACTTCTAAAGAAAAACAAATATCAGTCCATCTTTATATATTTAAGTGGAATCAACATCAAAGAAGCAATTAAGTTCATTTAAAACAAAGATTACTGAATTTCTGTATGTTAAGGGATATTAAAAGAATCAACGGATAAGGAATGAACACAGGAAGAACAGTGTTGAAGGACAGTGTGATCTTGACGAATGCCTACTTTTTGTGTTCTTATTTTCTTTGTTGGTTAACAATTTGCACCTAGCCTAAATGCATAAAAAATCTCTATTTGATGCTATCAGTTGAGAAAAATATTGTTTAGGGCACACAGTGAACACAAAGTTGTCTTTGACTTGTGATACGCAATATTTTATGACCATCCTAA
Organism: Hemitrygon akajei; assembly: GCF_048418815.1. Lineage (NCBI taxonomy): Eukaryota > Metazoa > Chordata > Chondrichthyes > Myliobatiformes > Dasyatidae > Hemitrygon > Hemitrygon akajei. The sequence continues at coordinate 180,721,226 of NC_133128.1, forward strand.
AGGGAAGGAAAGACCTTGTTTTAGGTTTCAACATCCTATCCATGAAAAGTGGCCAAAATTGGAACATGCTTAAGAATATGTTAAAGCATTATAGGGAGATCAATACTAATTTTGCCCAATGGTCCTACGTGAAATAATTTAGGTGCACAAATCCCACAGAAACATACACAGTAGAATAGGTCTTACAACAGTTTACTAAACCTGTCTCATACTCTGATTAGGGACAGTCAGTATGGTGCAAGTCATGCTTCACGAGCCTGAATGAATTCTTTGAGGATGTGACAAAGCACATTGTTGAAGGTAGAACAGTGGACATAGTTTATATGGATTTTAGTAAGGCATTTGATAAGGTTCCCTATGGTAGGCTAATAAGTCAGGAAACATAGGGTCCAAGGAAATTTGACAGCGTGGTACAGAATTGGTTTTGCCGTAGAATGTACAGGGTGGTTCTAGATTGACAGTATTCTGCCTAGAGGTTGGCAACCAGCAGTATTCCACAGGAATCTGTTCTAGGACCCCTGATCTCTGTAATTTTTATAAATGACTTAGATAAAGTGGAAAGGTGGGTTAGTAAGTTTGCAAATGACACCAAGGTTGGTGGAGTTGTGGATAGTGTAGAGGATTGTTAAATGTTGCAACAGGACATTGACAAGATGCAGAGCTGGACTGACATTGGCAGATGGAGTTCTACTTGGAGAAGTGTGAAGTGATTCATTTTGGAAAGACAAATTTGAAGGCAGAATACAGGGTTAATGACAGGATTCTTGGCATTGTGGAGAAACAGAGGGATCCATTGATTCCTCCCAGTTGACATACAAGTTGATATGGCTATTAAAAAGGCATATGGTGGGTTGGCCTTCATTAGTTGGAAGACTGATTTCAAGAGCCTTGAGGTAATGTTGCAATTCTATAAAACCCTGGTTGGACCACATGTAGAACATTGTGTTCAGTTTTGGTCACCTCATTACAGGAAGAATGTGGAAGTGTTAGAGATGGTACAGAGGAGATTTACCAGGGTGCTGCCTGAACTAGAGGGCATATCTCACAATGAGAGGTTGAACGAGCTAAGGCTACTCCCTTTAGAGTGGAGGAGGATGAGAAGTCACTTGATAGAAGTGTACGAGATGATAAAAGACATAGCTAGAGTGAATAGCCGAAGACACCTTCCCTGGGCGGAAATAGATAGTTCAAAGGGCCATAATTTAAAGGTGATTGGAAAAAGTACAGCATGATATCTAAGTTCTTTATACCAAATGGCAGGTGTGTGGAACATCCCACCAGAGGTGACATTAAGAGCCAGATACATTAGGGTTAATAAACTCTTAGATCGGCACATGGATGACAGAAGAATGGAGAGCTGTATAGATAGAAAAGGTTATATTGATTTTAGATTTAAAGGTTGGCACAAGATCATGGGCTGAAGGGCCTTATTGCGTTCTAATATTCTATGTTCTATATTATGCCCATTCCCAGATCCAAGATAGCCTGCATCTTTCTGGTTAGCTCCATTATATATCATTCCAGAAAACCATCCTAAATTTACTCTATGAATTTGTTCTCATAGCTACTATTTTCAATTTGATTAGACCTGAACATATGAAGATTGAAGTCTCCCATAAATGCACTGTAGTTTTTACAGGCTCTCATTAACTGTTAATTTATACTTCCTCCAGCTACAGTTTTAAAATTGATTAAGCTCATTTATGTGAAATTAAAGTCTGCCATAATATAGCACTATTCTCTTTGCATGCTCCCATTAATTGTTTACTTATACCCCTTCCAACAGTATGGCTACTGTTTGGGGTCCATATATGATTTCTACCAGTATATTCTTTATCTTGATATTTTTGATTCTCCACTCAAAATAGATTCAATATCTTCTGAGGCTAGATTATCTCTCATAACTATATTTATTATCAGAACCACTGCAGCAACGTTTTGTGAACTATCCTTCAACATTAAGTGTCTATTTTCAATCCCTTTGCAACTATATTTATGTAGTGGCTGTCGGATCAACTCCATTTACTTCTATTGGTGCTGTTAGTTCATCAACATTATTATGAATGCTTTGTACATTAAGATACAAAGCCTTAGGCTTATATTCTTGCCAATGCTAATCATCTTGCCTTTTTTAAGTATGTGACTTATTGGTCTCTTGTCCTTAATTGCCATGTTTTTTGTTTTTACATTCTATTGTTCTTTCTTTCATTTCTGTCATTTATCAACCTGCTTAAGTTCCCATGGTGAAGAGATGAAGAAGAAGAGATTGTTCCACTGAGGCATAGCCAGAAAGGCATGGAGGTACAAAATACTGATGTTAGAGACAAAAGATACTGTTAAAGATGGTGGTTAAGGTGGTTTTAAGAACATAGGAAAAAAAAAGGGACAAGGGATTAAGATGGAGAGTATTGAATGGTTAGACTGCTCATAGTTTCATACAACATGGCAAAAGGTTCTATGGCCCACAAATTCTACACTAACTATCAAACATCATCTATACTAATCCGACATTGATCCCATTTTATTTCTCCCATGAAGGTCTCTCTCTGTGATAAATATATGCCTATTTACCATTTACCTTCTTAACAGCTTTTTACACCTGGGCATTTGTTTCAGTGACTTGTTTACAGGACATCCATATCTCTTTGAATATAATTACTAGTTAAGCAAAACTCTGCCTTTCAATTTTTTTCTAGCAAAGTAGGTAACTTCACACTTATTTACATTTTAGAATTCAGAGCATAGAAACCTACAGCACATTACAGGCCCTTTGGCCCACAATGTTCTGCTGTCTACTTTTCTAAGCTCCATGTATCTATCTAAGAGGCCTTTAAGAGACCTATTGTATCCACTTCCACCACTGCTGCCAACAGTGCAGTCCACGCACTCACCACTCTCTGTGTGAAAAAGTTACCCCTGACATCCCCTTGGTACCTATTTCCCAAGTACATTAAAATTATACCCCCTCGTGCTAGCCATTTCAGCTCTGGGAAAAAGCCTCTGGCTATCCACATGATCGAGGCCCCTCATCATCTTATACACCTCTATCAGATCACCTCTCATCCTCTGTCACTCCAAGGAGAAAAAGCCGAGTTCACTCAACCTAATCAAATAAGGTACACCGTCCAATCCAGGCATCATCTTTATAAATCTTCTTTGCATTCTCTCTATAGTATCCACATCCTTCCTGTAGTAAAGTGACCAGAACTGAACACAGTACACCAAGTGGGGTCCTACCAAGGTCTTATATAACCATAACATTACCTCATAACTGTTGAACTCAATCCCACAGTTGATGAATGCCAATATACCATATGCCTTCATAACCACACTGTCAACCTGCGCAGCAGCTATGAGTGTCCTATGGACATGGACCCCAAGATCTCTCAGATCCTCCATACTGCAAAGAGCCTTACCATTAATATTACATTCTGTCTTCAAATTTGACCTACCAAAATGAGCCACTTCACACTTATCTGGGTTGAAGTCTATCTGCTACTTCTCAGACAAGTTCTGCATTCTATGCAGGTTACCTGCTGTAACCTCTGACAACGCTCCAGACTATCCACAACATCCCCAACTTCTGTGTCATCAGCAAACTTATTAACCCACCCTTCTACTTCTTCATTCAGGTCATTTATAAAAATCACAAAGAGGAGGGGTCCCAGAACAGTTCCCTGTGGAACACCACTAGTCACTGACCTCCATGCAGAATATGAACCATCTACAACCACCCTTTGCCTTCTGTGGGAAAGCCATTTCAAGATCCACAAAGCAAGGTCTCCTTGTATCCCATGCCTTCTTACTTTCTGAAGGAGTCTCATATGGGTGACCTTATCAAATGCCTTACTGAAATCCATATACACTGCATCCACTGCTCTACCTTCATCAATGTGTTTTGTTACATCTTCAAAGAATTCAATCAGGCTTGTAAGGCACAACCTGCTCTTGACAAAGCCATGCTGACTATCCCTAATCAGATTATGTCTCTCCAAATGCTCATAAATCCTGCCTCTCAGGATCTTCTTCAACAACTTGCCCACCACTGAAGTCAGATTCACTGGTCTATAATTTCCTGAGTTATCTCTACTCCCTTTCTGAACAAGGGAACAACATCTTCAACCCTCCAATCCTCCTGTACTTCTCCCATCCATATTGATGATGCAAAGATCATCGCAAGAGGCTCAGCAATCTCATCCTTCGCTTCTCACAGGTATATCTGATCTGTTCCTGGTGATTTATCTAACTTAATGCATTTCAAAAGCTCCAGCACATCCTCTTCCTTAATCTCTATATGTTCAAGCAGTTCAGTCCATTGTAAGTCATCCCCACAATTGCCAAGGTCTTTTTCCCTGGTGAATACTGAAGCAAAGTATTCAATAAGTACCTCCACTACCTCCTCCAACTCCATGCACACATTTCCACTGTCACACCTGATTGGTCCTATTCTCACATGGCTCATTCTCTTGCTCTTCACATACTTGTAGAACATCTTGGGGCTTTCCTTAATCCTGCTCACCTTAATCATTCTCATAGCCCCTTCTAGTTCTCCTAATTCCATTCTTGTAATTTTCTAGAGCTCTAACAGTAACTACTTTCTTGAACCTTCTGTAAGCCTTTCTTTTCTTCTTAAGTAGATTTTCTACATCCTTTGTACACCATGGTTCATTAACCCTATCATCCTTTCCCTGCCTCAATGGAACATACCTATGCAGAACTCCATGCAAAAGTTCCCTGAATATTTGCCACACTTCTGTTGTGCATTTCCCTGAGAACATCCATTCCCAATTTATGCTCCCAAGTTCCTGTCTTATAGCATTATATTTCCTCCTACCCCAATCAAATGCTTTCCCAAATTTTCTGCTCCTATCCCTCTCCAGCACTATGGTGAAGGAGATAGAGTTGTGGTCACTACCTCCAAAATGCTCTCCCACTGAAAGATCTGACACCTGACCACGTTCATTTCCCAATACCAGATCAAGTACAACCTCTCCTCTAGTTGGCTTAACTATATATTGTGTCAGGAAACTTTCCTCAACACACCTAACAAACTTCACCCCATCTAAACCCTTTGCACTAAGGAGGTGCCAATCAATATATATCGAGATACAAAGGGGGGAGGGGAACCAGAGTGTAGGAACACTCTCGATGTATGGGAGAAGGAATAAAAAGAAGATAGTAAAGTTGTTTGTACTGTTAGTGATAAGTAAAGAGTAAGAGGTGGAGAATTTCTTAAATGCATTTATTTTAATGCTAGGAGCATTGTAAGAAAGGTGGTTGAGCTTAGAGCATGGATTGATACCTGGAAATATGATGTTGTAGCTATTAGTGAAACATGGTTGCAGGATGGGTGTGATTGACAACTAAATATTCCTGGATTTCGTGCTTCAGATGTGATAGAATTGGAGGGACAAGAGGGGGAGGTGTTGCATTGCTTGTCAGAGAAAATATTACAGCGGTGCTCTGGCAGGATAGATTAGAGGGCTCATCTAGGGAGACTGTTTGGGTGGAATTGAGGAATGGGAAAGGTGTAGTAACACTTATAGGGGTGTATTATAAACCACCTAATTGGGAGCGAGAATTGGAGGAGCAAATTTGTAAGGAGATAGCAGATATTTGTAGTAAGCATAGGGTTGTGATTGTGGGTGATTTTAATTTTCCACACATAGACTGGGAAGCCCATACTGTAAAAGGGCTGGATGGTTTGGAGTTTGTAAAATGTGTGCAGGATAGTTTTTGCAGCAATACATAGAGGTACCAACTACAGAAGGGGCGGTGTTAGATCTCCTGTTAGGGAATGAGATAGGTCAGGTGTCAGAGGTATGTGTTGGGGAGCACTTCGGGTCCAGTGATCACAATACCATTAGTTTCAATATAATTATGGAGAAGGATAGGACTGGACCCAGGGTTGAGATTTTTGATTGGAAAAAGGCAAACTTTGAGGAGATGCGAAAGGATTTAGGAGTGGATTGGGACAATTTGTTTTATGGGAAGGATGTAATAGAGAAATGGAGGTCATTTAAAGGTGAGATTTTGATGGTACAGAATCTTTATGTTCCTGTTAGGTTGAAAGGAAAGGTTAAAAGTTGATAGGGCAATATTGAAGTTAACAGGATGAGTTACAACATAAAAAGCAAACAAAATCGAAAAGGGTGAATACAGGATTGGAGGTGTTGTATTTGAATGCGTGCAGTATATGGAATAAGGTAGATTAACTTGTAGCACAGTTGTCAATGGGCATGTATGATATTGTAGGCATCACTGAGTCATGACTGAAAGAAGATTATAGCTGGGAGCTTAATGTTCAAGGATACACATTGTATTGAAAGGACAAGCAGAAAGGTGTTGCTCTGTTGGTAAAAAATGAAACCAAATCATTAGAAAGAGGATGACATAGGGTCAGAAGGTATTGAATCATTGTGGATAGAACTAAGGAACTGCAAGGGGAAAAAGACCCTGATAGGAATTGTATACAGACCCCCAAACAATAGTAAGGATGTGATCTACAAATTACAATGGGGTATAGAAAATGCATGCCAAAAAGGGCAATGTTGCAATAGTCATAGGGGATTTCAGTATGCAGATAGATTGGGAAGATCAGGTTGGTGCTGGATTACAGGAGGGGGAATTTCTAGAGTGCCTAGGAGATGACTTTTTAGAACAGCTTATGGTTGAGCCCACTAGGGGATCAGCTATTCTGGGTTGGGTGTTGTGCAATGAACCAGAATTAATTTAAGAGCTTATGGTAAAAGAACCCTTAGGGGAAAGTGATCATAACATGATTGAATCCGCCCTGAAATTTGAGAAAGAGAAACTAAAGTCAGATGTATCACTTTCACAGTGGAGTAAAGGGAATTACAGAGGCATGAGAGAGGAGTTGGTGAAAATTGGTGCTGGGGAGTAGGTACAGAGGAGATTTCAGGGATAAGTTTTTTTACACAGAGAGTGGCGAGTGCGTGGAATGGGCTGCCAGCAACAGTGGTGGAGGTGGATACGATAGGGTCTTTTAAGAGGCTTTTGGATAGGTACATGGAGCTTAGAAAAATAGAGGGCTATGGGTAAGCCTAGTAATTTCTAAGGTAGGGACATGTTCGCCACAACTTTGTGGGCCGAAGGGCCTGTATTGTGCTGTAGGTTCTCTATGTTTCTATGTTAAGAGCTGCACTCTCATGTGCCATCAGGAAGGAAAAGTGTGAGTACCCAAAGAAAACCTACAGGCACCTTTGTAACACCTAGGACACGTGGTACATGTGGCATAGTGTACAAACCATAACCAATTAGAAGTCCACCATGCATCTCAACAACAGCAATGGCTCCCTTTCTGAGGACTTGTCCAATTGAGTGATGTGACATTGAGGAAAGCCACCTCTCTTCCCAAGGAACAGGCACCCTGTCTGATCACAGCTAAGGTGAGGAGGAGCTTAGCCAGGGTGAAGTCATGCAAAGCTGCAGGGCTGGACAACATACATGGTCAGGTGCTGAGTACCTCTCTGAAACAGTCCACAGTCCCTGCAGGCTGCAAGGTAGCCACCATCATTCCAGTGCCCAAGAGAGCAATAATAACTGGCCAAAATGATTACCACCCACTGGCAGGGACTTCAACAATTGTGCAATGCTTTGAGCAGCTGATAATGGATTATATAAAATCCCACCTTTCAGCTACACTGGTACCTTTCTAGTTTGGCTACCACTCAAACCAGTCCACCAATGATACAATAGCCTCAACTCTCCACTCCATCCTGTCCCAGCTAGAAAATAATGCCAGGATGTTGTTCATCGACTTCACCTAGGCATTTAACACAATCATCCCTCAGAAGCTGCTAGGTAAACCACCTTCATTGGGACTCAACACCCTCTATGCAACTGGATCTTGGACTTCTTGACGGAAAGATTGAAGTAGGTCTGATTTGGCAGCAACATCTCAAACTCCATCATGCTGAGCACTAGTGCCCCCCAGGATTGTGTGCTCAGTCCACTGCTATTCATGCTGCTGACTCACAAATGCACTGCCAGATTCAGCTGAAATGTATCATCAAGTTCACTGATGATACCACAGTGATTGGTCTCATCAGAAACAATGATGAGTCGGCATACAGAGAGGCTTGTGAAATAGTGCAAGAACAACAACCTGAGTCTCAACATGGACAAGACATAATAGATGATTGTGGGCTTCAGGAAGGCACAGGTTGACCACTCTCCATCACACGACAATAGTTCTGCTGTGGAGAAAGTGAAGAGAACAAAGTTCGCTGGTGTGTGCACATAACAGATGATCTAACCTGGACCTACAACACCTCCTCTCTAGTCCAGAAGGCACAGCAGCGTCTACATTTTCCAAGGAGATTGAGATGTGCAAAGCTCTCTGCCCTCATTCAAACAACTTTCTACAGCAGCACCATTGAGAGTATCCTGTCTGGCTGCATCATTGTGTGGTATGGAAGCTGCAAAGCATCGAACTGCACAACCCTACAGAGGATAGTAATAACTGCTGAAAGAATCATCAGAGTTTCCCTCCCTCCTATGTGTGAAATTTGCTGGAAGTGTTGCAGAAGAAGGCCAAAAATATTATTGAGGATTCTTACCACCCATCCCACAATATCTTTTGACTCACTATCATCAGGAAGGAGCTAGAGAAGCCTCAGGACTAGGACTGCCTGACTGGATAGCAGCTTCTTCCCTCAGGTTATGAGGCTAATAAAAACCCATCCATGACAGAGGTCTTGTCACTAGGATAGCGAGCTGTTTACTTCACGGTTTACTGTTTACCTGCGCTATGCTTTATGACATGCATTTTGAATTATATTTTGTTAACTTATTTACAGTATATGGTTTATGTGCTGTGTGTGATATATGGTGTGTGGGTGCACTGTGGGACAGAGAACTTTATTTCATTTAGTTGTATATATGTATAGTCAGATGACAATAAACCTGAACTTGAACTTCAATTTACAAAGAAGTTGTGGAGATCTGTTTAAAATTTAAAGAATACTTTGCAGTATAGACCATACATAGGAGCAGAATTTACCCATTCAGCTCATCGAGTCTGCCCCACCATTCCATCCCGTCTGATCCAGCATCCCACTCAACCCCATACACCTGCCTTTTTGCCATAGCCTTTGATGCCCTGAGCCATCAGGAAACTATCAATGTTCACTTGAAATATACCCAAGGTCTTGGCCTCCACAGCTGTCTGCCTGTGGAGGCCAATTATATTACATTATATGCCTTTTCTGTGGCTTTTATGCAGTCCTTAACTTCACGTCAGCCACAGTTGCCTATGTGGTAAACCATGTATATCTGTCTGGACCTGCCCCTCTGCTGACTGCACCTGTGGCTCCTCCCACAGACCCCTGTATAAAGGTGATTGGGGCACTGCTCCTCCCACAGTCTTCAACATGGTCATGCCTATTTTTGCTGTTAATAAAAGCCTATCATCTTGTACTCTACTTCCAGTCTCCTAGAGTTATTGATAGCGCATCAGCCTACCCCTACCATTTGAGAATTTCTTCTACAGAACATTTCTGTCCTGCACCTTGTGAACTATTCCCAGAAACTTCAGCCACCTTTGCTCTGCTATCATCCCTGCCAGTATTCTCCTCCAATTCACCCGGGAAAGCTTCTCTCTTCTACCTCTGTAATTCTCTTTATTCTATTGTGATACTGATACATCTGAACTTCTCCCTCTGAAATTGCAGTTTGAATTCAGTCATATTATAATCAATGCCTCCTAAGGATTCCTTTACATTAAGCTCCCTAATAAAATCTGGATTATTACACAACACCCAACCTAAGATAGCCTTGAACAGAAACAGCTCTAAAAAGCCATCTCATAGGCATTCAACAAATTCCCTTGTTTGCGATCTGACACCAATCTGATTTTCCCAATCCCCTTGCAGATTGAAGTCCCGCATTACCATTGTGACCTTACACTTATCACATGCCATTTCCAGCTCCCTTTGCAATCTTAATCCTACATCTTGCCTACTATTGGAGGCCTATGTATGATTCCTGTAACGGTTTTTTTTACACTTGCAGTTTGTTAACTCCACCCACAAAGATTCAACATCCTCTGACTCTATGTCACCTCTTTCTAAAGATGTAAATCCACCTCTTGCCAACAAAGCCATACCCTACCTGCCTTCCTGCCAGTCCTTTTGATACAAAGTATATCCTCTGCTAACCCTTTTTACAAAGTATAATCTCACTGGATCAGCAACAGGAGACCCAACTTGCTGGAGGAGACTATGGAGTGAAAGATGACAGAAAGGGAAGTGGTTTATTTTTCTGCAGAAGGCAACACACCAAGATATGGTAAGTATTGTTCAGGATGCAAAAGACAAATCGATTAGAAAAGAAGCAACACTGGGAATAGCAGCTGGACAACAGATGTGCAAGTGCATAGAAACAAATGGCATAGAAAAATAACTGGGGAAATTGTCCAAACATAAATTTCAGAGACCTTAAATAGAGGATGACGAAGATATGCTTAAGGAACACTCAGGTATGGATATGGTATCATAGGATATAAACTACTGCTCTATAAACCTGTCCAAGAACTATTCCAGATGTCCCTTGACCCATAGCACTTTAGTACAGTATAACAAAAATAGTAGCTCTCAGATTCACCACTTTAGTTCATTTAAAAAGAACACTGGCTGATTGATTGCCAACCTGAACCTTGAAATAATATACTTCTTAATTACAATAGTCAACGGCCAATGAGAACCCACTTACGTGATAGAGGTCTTGATTTTCTTAACAAAAAGCAATTTTAAAAAGTAATCTGGTGAATAAGGGTCTCCTAATGTCCCATAAATCTAGTGTTAGGAGGTATTATTTCATTTTTTTAAATATTTCATTTCATACTTCAAAGTTAGAATTTTCAGAAAAGCCTTTATGCTTTAGGAAGTTCATTTCATTTAAATAGCACAATACGTTTTGAGTAAATGTGAATCTATTTAACCTTCCAAACTGAGAAGGAATCTACCCTTCAGATTCTTGTGGGTGGAGTTCAGAAACTGCAAGGATAAAAAGGCCCTGTTAGGAGTTATATTGTAGCAGGATGTAGGCTGAAGATTATAATGGAAGAGAGAAAGGCATGCAAAAAGGGAGATGTTGCAATAATCATGGGAGATTTTAATATGCAGGTAGATTGAAAAAATCAAGATGGTGCTAGATCCCAAGAGAGGGAATTTGTAGAATGCCTATGAGATGACTTTCTAGAGCAGCTTGTAATTGAGCACTTGGAGAAACAGCAATTCTGGATTGGCTGCAATGTAATGACCCAGATTTGCTAAGGGAGCTTAAAGTAAAGGAACCCTTAGGAAGCAATGATCATTATATGATAGAATTCACCCTGCAGTTTGAGGAAGAGAAACAAAAGTTGTATTTATCAGTAATAAGGTGAAGTTAAGGGAATTACAGAGGCATGAGAAGGGAGCTGGCCAAAGTTGATTGAAGGGACACTAGGAGGAATGATGACAGAACAGCAATGGCTTGTGTTTCTGAGGCAAATTCGGAAGGTGCAGGAAAGATAACATCCCAAAGACAATGAAATATTCTAAATGGAGGATGGGACAAATGTGGCTGACAAGAGAAATCTATGAAAGGACAAAAGCAAAAGAAAGGGCATATAGTATTGCAAAAAGTACTGGGAAGGAAGAGGATTGGGAAGCTTTTAAAAACCAACAGAAGTCCAATAAAAAGATATAAAGAGGGAAAAGATGAAATAAGAAGGAAAGCGAGCCATATTGTAAAAGAGGATACCAAAATTTTTCAGATATGTAATGAGTAAAAAAGAGTCGAGAGAGGGTATCAGATCATTGGAAAATGATGCTGGAGAGGTAGTAATGGGGAATAAAGAAATACCAGACAAAATTAGTAAGTATTTTGCATCATCTTCACTGTGGTAGACACTAGCAGAATACCAAAATACAAGAGTATCAGCATCAGAATTGAGTGCCATTCCTATTACTAAGGAAAAGGTGCTTTGAAAGCTGAAAAGCCTGCAGGTGGAAAGGTCACTTATACCAGATGGACTTCACCCCAGGGTTCTGAAAGAGACATTATAGAGACATTAGTAATGATCTTTCAATAATCACTAGATTCTGGAATGGTTTCAGAAGACTGGAAAATTGCAAATGTCACTCCACACTTTAAGAAGAGAGAGAGGCCAATGAAAGAAAATTATAAGCCAGTTAACTTGACTTCATTAGTTGGAAGGAAGTTGGAGTCTATTCTTAAGGATGAGGTTTCAGGGTACTTGGAGGCACATAATAAAATAGGACATAGTCAGCATGGTTTTCTCTAGGGGAAATCTCAACTGACAAATCTGTGGAATTATTTGAGGAAATAATAGGCAAGATAGACAAAGGAGAGTCAGTAGATGTTGTTTATTTTGATTTTCAGAAGGCCTTTAACCAGGTGCCATATATTAGGCTGCTTAACAAGATAACAGCCCATGGTATTACAGGAAAGGCATTAACATGGTATAGAGAATTGGCTGACTGGTGGGAAAGAAAGAATGGAAATAAAGGGGGCTTTTTCTGTTGGCTGCCCAAGACTAGTGGCGTGCCAAGGGTGTTGCTTCTTTTCACATTATATGTCACTGATTTCAAGAAGGAATTGATAGCTTTATGGCCAAATTTACAGACAATGCAAAAATAGGTGAAGGAGCGGATAGTATTGCGGAAGCAGGGTGGATTGGGGAAATATGCAAAGAAGTGGCAGATGTGAAGTATAGGGAAGTGCATGGCCATGAGGGAATAACGGTACAGACTATTATCTAAACATGGAGAAGATTTAAAGATCAGAGGTGTAAAGGGACTTGGGTGTCCTTGTGTAGTATTCCCTAAAGGTTACCTTGCAGGTTGAGTTGGTGGTAAGAAAGGAAAATGTAATGTTAGCATTCATTTTGAGAGGACTGGAATACAAAAGCAAGGATGTAATACTGAGGCTTTATAAGAAATTGGTCAGACTCCACTTGGAATATTATGAACAATTATTGGTCCCTTGTCTAAGAAAAGATCACTTATAAAGTCTACAAAAGTGTCCAAAGCTTCTCAAGAGGATGTGGATGCTGATGAGAGTCATCTGGTGGAAGGGCCAGATTCCACCTTGCTGGCAAGTGGCTGAAGGTTGGTTTGTGCCAAAAGAGGAAAACTCAACTGAGATCAAGCAGTTCAGAACCATTTCCCTCCTCGACATCGAAGGAAAAATCTTCTTTGCTGTTCTAGCAAGACAGATTACATCATACATGGTAGAAAACCAATACATAGATATGATAGTATAAAAGGGAGGGATTCCTGGATTCCCAAGATGTCTGGAACACACAAGTGTTATATCCCAGCTGTTAAAGGAGGCTGAGGCAACCAAAGGGAAAGTGATGGTTGTGTGGTTGGATTTAGCCAATGCCTATAGCACAGTGCCGCACCAGGTCATCAAGACAGCACTGAAACACCACCATATCCTGGAGAAGGTCACCAAGATCCTAGCAAGCTATTTCGAGGGGATTCACCTAAGGTTCAGCGTGCAGGACTACGTAACATCATGGCAGCGAGTAGAGAAGGGCATTGTGACTGGCTGCACTATATCCATAGTCCTCATCGTCATGGCCATGAGTCTACTTATAGAGGCTGGGAAAAGGGAGACCAGAGGGCCAAGGACAAGCACCAATATCAGACAGCTGCCAAGCAGAGGATTTATGGATGACCTTACAATTACAACCACAACACATATCCAGGCCGGATGGGTACTCCAAGCAATGGATGAGACAGCCACACAGGCGCAAATGAAATTTAAACCTGCCAAATCAAGGTGTTTGGTGATAAAGAAAGGCCAACTTACACAGAAGTTCACCTTGAAGATCCAGGATGAAGAAATTCCGTCTATCATAGGTAACACCATCAAGTGCCTAGGGAAATGGTATGATGACAGCGAGATAAGGAAGAAAGAGGAGAAGGCTAAATATGTGCGAGCAGTGGAGATGGGGAGTCAAGGGACCTGGACAAAGTGGGAAACAGAACAGAGAGTGTTGACATCGGATGACATATGGAAATATACATCTTTCCAACTCCAGTTCTTACTGAGGGCTGTGTACGATGTACTACCAACTCCAACAAACCTGCGGAACTGGGGAATAACAGAAGACCCAACGTGCCACCTGTGCCAGAAACCAGCCAGCCTAGAACATATTCTTTCTTCATGCCAGGTTGCCCTTTCTCAAGGACAGTACAGATGGAGACATGACCAGGTTTTGAGATCACTCACCCACACTTTGGAGACAGAGAGGAAGAAGGACCACAAAAAGGATAGCCAACCAAACTTCATCAACTTCATCAGGACCGGGGAACATGCTGCAGCAACAAACAAGTGCAGAGACTGTATCCTGAGCACGGCAAAGGACTGGGAGATGAAGGTCAATCTTGAAAAGAAGCTGGTGTTCCCACCAATAGTAGAGGCCACACTTCGACCAGACGTTCTACTATTATCAGAGAGTGCAAAGAAGCTCATGGTGATAGAGCTAACAGTACCATGAGAGACCCGATGCCAAGAGACCCACAAGAGGAAGCTTGTGAGGTATGAAGACCTGGTAGCGGACTGCAGACGACAAGGCTGGCAGACGTAGAACTTCCCTGTCGAAGTGGGGGCAAGAGGGTTTCCCACCATGTCATGCTAGAAGATGATGGCTGCTTTAGGCATACAAGAGAGAACCAGGAAAAGAGCCGTTAACACCATGGCTCAAGCAGCAGAGAGAACGTCCAGTTGGCTTTGGCTGCGAAGGGACGATAGTAGCTGGAAGTCTGACCATCGGGGGTAGAAGATTGATCACCTTCTGCTGTCCCACCATCCTGAGGATGTTCCAGGTTAGGGGATGAAATGTCTGGAGACGGATGGACCCAGCTGATGACTCAATGGTCCAGCAGCAGATATATCACAGCTATTGAAGGTAATGCTGGCATTGGAGAGGGTCCATAGGTGGTTCAGGAGAATGATCCCAGGAATGAAAGGATTAACATATGAGGAACATTTGATGGCTCTGGGCCTGTACTCACTGGAGTTTAGAAGAATGAGAGGGGAGGTTCTCATTGAAATCTATTGAATGTTGAAAAACCTCAAAAGAATGGATGTGGAGAGGATGTTTCCTATGGGTGAGTCTAGGACCAGAGGGCACAGCTGCAGATTTGAGGGACATCCATTTGGAACAGAGATGAAGAAATGTTTCTTTAGCCAGAGGATGGTGAATCTGTGGAATTCATTGCTACAGACAGCTGTGCAGGCCAGTTCATTGGGTATATTTAAAGCAGATGTTGATAGGCTCTTGATTAACCAGAGCATCAAAGGTTAGAGGAAGAAGGCAGGAGAATGGGGTTGAGAGGGATAATAAATCAGACATGATGGAGAGGACTTGATTGGTGAAATGCCCTAATTGTGCTCCAGTGTCTTATTGTCTTATGGTCTAATTTAATGCAGTAGCAGATAGTTTATGTACACTTTAAAATAACACCCAGTAACACAGTGCCACAGTATTTTACTAATGGATATGCATATTTATTGTAATATTCTTGTGAAATTCAATTAAAAATAACTTTCAAATGAACAATTCATACATAAATCTTACCTAGCTTCCAAAAGTTTTGAATGCTCCTGCCACCATGCTTGCTGATGCTGTTTAATAATTGTATTTTCTTTGTTCGTCTTTGCTGCTTGTAAAATTTTCTGAATCTATACCCATGATAATAAAAATAAAAAGAATAAGATTCTCCACTTATTATTAGTCAGAGGATGGTGAATCTCTGGAATTCATTGCTACAGACAGCTGTGCAGGTCACTTCATGGGGTATATTTGGTGGTTGGCCTAATCAGAGGGGATGACGAGATGGCCTAC
This sequence comes from Hemitrygon akajei, assembly GCF_048418815.1. Taxonomy (NCBI): domain Eukaryota; kingdom Metazoa; phylum Chordata; class Chondrichthyes; order Myliobatiformes; family Dasyatidae; genus Hemitrygon; species Hemitrygon akajei. The sequence continues at coordinate 180,737,112 of NC_133128.1, forward strand.
AGGGATGAGGTCCAGCACCTGGCCGCATGGTGTGCCGACAACAACCTGGCCCTTAACACCCAGAAGACCAAGGAGATCATTGTGGGCTTCAGGCATGCTAGGAGCCACACTCATGTCCCCATCTACATCAATGGAGCTGTAGTGCAGCATGCATCAAGCTTCAAATTCCATGGTGTCCACATTTCCGATGATCTCACCTGGTCCCTGAACTCCTCCATCCTGATCAAAAAGGTGCAACAGCTCCTTTATTTCCTGTGGAGCATCAAGAAAACTCACCTCTGTCCCAGAATACTGACGGACTTTTACCGCTGTACCATTGAGAGCATACTCACCAACTGCATCTCAGTGTGGTATGGCAATTGTCCCGTATCGGACCTCAAAGGACTCCAGCAGGTGGTGAAAACTGCCCAGTGGATTATCGGCACCCAATTGCCCACTATTGAGAACATTTACCATAAACGCTGCCTGGGCAGGGCGAAGAGCATTATCAAGCATGCATCTCACCCTTACCATGGACTTTTTACTCTCCTCCCATCTGGTAGGTGCTTCAGGAGCCTCCGCTCCCATACCAGCAGGCTCAGGAAGAGCTTCTTTCCTGAGGCTATGACCCTACTGAACCTCACATCACAGCACTAAGTAGTATTGCACCCATATTGTACTGTCTCAGTACAGTACTTTTATATTTGTATGCTGTAGCACTTACTTTTCATTCACAGTTATTTTGTAAATAACACAATTCTTTTGCACTTCTGGTTAGATGCTAATGGCATTTCATTGGCTTTGTATCTGTACTCAGCATAATGACAATAAAGTTGAATCTAATCTAATATTTAAAGCAGCTGTTAATAGGTTCTTGATTAACCAGAGCATCAAAGGTTAGAGGAAGAAGGCAGGAGAATGGGGTTGAGAGGGATAATAAATCAGACATGATGGAATGGCGGAAACTGGTTGAAACCAAACTCAATCAATAAATCTGGTTTCATTTGAGTTGATATTGAGAGATATAATCTCAGGTAACAGCAAGAATGTTATAATTAATAGAGGATGAAAGGGAAAACAGGACAATTAGACTTTTGTTTTTGACTTAAAGAACTTGATCCTTTCATCCAAGTGTGGATGTTAGCCAAGGGCAAAATTATAATTGGTTCTGAAATGGCTTGTTAAAATTTCAAGTACTCTGACATTTAGCAATACTGTCTACGTGAAGGATAAGTCAAGTCTGACAAACCTATTTGAAGAAAACTGAAACTGTGGACAGGGGAATGTCAGTGGATGTTATTTATGTGGACTGCCCAGAAAGTAATTGACAAAGTCTCTCAAGAGCCATTATTTAAAATTGAAGTCTGTGGAATTGAAGGCAAATTATTGGCTCACCTTGAAGAAGAGCACTACCCTAGACCAATATGCAAGTCTAAGGTGATCTTATTCTCAGATATGTCAGGGTGAGAAACAAAAGATGGAGAGTGAAAAAAGGGGTGGGGGTATGGAGGGAAAGAGTTTGGGAGAGAGAGAACATAGAAAGGGGTAAAGAAAAGGGAAAGAGAAATGTCATGCCTCTTCCTCTCCTATCTTATTTTCTTCTTCCCTCCCTCTTTTCACATTTCTCCACCATATCTTACCCCTATCTCCCCTCCCCAATACCTTCCTCACAATCTCAATGCTGTCTGCTTCTCTCAATTTTCTCTTCTCTTCTTTCTTTTTTCCCCCTGCCATAACAATCTTAAAAATCCTGTTTCTCTTTCACACAATAGTTCACTGGATTCAGAAGCATAACCCAGCATTATTACAAGAACCCAGGGCTGTAGTGGTAGTAAATATTTTCAGCCACAAGAGCTATGTGTATATTTCATTTCAACCAACTTCCCTGGGTCCTATACTGAGAGAAGCAAGCTTACAATAAATTTGATGTTCCTGGACCCAACACTATTATGGAAGGACCACAAATCTTTAGTACTATGGCTGGGTCCTGGCAAAATCCCAACAAATCCTTATCTAGCCTCTCCTCCAGTCTTCTATTATGGCATCAGCCTGGCATTAATCTAATGAGAGTATCATGTCTCTATGTTATTTACCTCACGCGTAGACATCAAACTGAGGTACAGCTATAATTGAACATACTTTATTGGAGATAGTTAATCTCAACTGAATGTCAGTGTTCGGTTACAACAACATCCCAGCTAGTACAATTAAATATACTGCACATTACATCTCTTCTCCTTTAAATGGAAGTAGCCCCATAAAATTAATTGAACCATTTACCCATGAAGTTATTAAAAAATAAATAGCATGCATTACACAGTTGTAAATCACATGTCTTCCTCCTCAATGAGAACTATTTTTCCTAAAAATATACTTCATTTAAAATAGATGAAGTAATTACAGATGGGGGTTCATGTCCCCAACATTTCAATACATTTTCTTACTATGTGTCAACACTAATGTTTCTCCTTAAACAATGCACCTGTGAAGTACTTGAGAGGCTTTTGCACAGGGCCCAGCCCTTAATACCCAGTAGGAACAGAACCCTAGACTGTAGATCTTCCTCAGAGAGTCTTTGCAATGGCTACATTGAGCTTCAGTGCATCCTTCAGCATAGACTCCTGTATATCCTTGTTTCTTCAAGATGGCGCCAGCGACCAATGGCGACACCCTACATACAGTTCACAAAGCTTCTTCTTCTCCTTCTTTTAAGTATGCTTCTGCTGCTAAACTGTATGTGGTTGGAGCCTGCAATTTATATTTTGACGAGGTGTTTTTGGGCTAACTGGTGCTTTTGCTGTCTTAGAGGGAATTCGGCATGGTTGAGACCAAGGTTGGGTGACCAAGTTGCAGAGTGTGAACACGTGATCAGCTCCATTGCTCACTGATTTCGTTGATTAAAGTCGATGAGGACAAGAGTGGAAGTGAGCAGGTGTTCAGCGTCATTTGTCTGTGTTTGACTTCTCCCTCTCCCTCTCTCCCTCCCCTCCCCCTCCCTCTCACTCTCCCTCCCTCCTCTCCCCCTCTTCCTCCTGCTTGCAGCTGCTGGAGGAAGTTGCAGGAATCAGGTTTTGGGCGAGATTTGATTGGCGTGGTTTGTGGATTGGACTCATTTTTAGAAGCCTCTTTAGTTCATGTTACTTGTGTTTCTGGTTTCTTTTTTTTGCTGTTTTGCAGGATTTGAATGCAGTCAATGAATGACACTGCGCTAAATTGAACTGAACTGAACTGAACATTCCTAGACTGGTTCAAGAACTCCATGGTTTGATGTTTAATATTCTGAGTGTTACTTGCTCATTTTATGCCATTTGCACAATTTGTTCTTTCTTTGCATCTTGCATGTTTGATATTTTCTCTGAATGGTGTTTATTTGTTTCATGGCTGCCTGCAGGAAGACGAATCTCAGGGTTGTAGACAGCATACGTACTTTGATATTAAAAGTAATTTGAGCCTTTGACCTTGGAACATGACTGTCTATATGGTGGAAAGGTGTGAGGAGTGGGCCCACTGGAGTGTCCACTGGAATTATCATTCATTGCTGAATCATCTCCGCTGCTCTACTTTTGGATCAAACCTCCTCTACATTTCCTGACAGTATGGGTGAACCAGCACTTGACCCAGCAAAGTTTAGTTGCCTAAAGAAAGTCGTCCATCAACATGAGTACATGATCCAGAAGCAGCAGGAAACCATTCACCATCTGCATGCCACTCTGAGCCAACTCTCCATCACATTACAGCAACCCCCTAGCAGTGCTCCTGGTATGATCTTCTCTACGTTGGAGAGATAAGATACAGATTGTGGGATTGCTTTTTGAGCACCTTCACTTTATCTGCCACAAAAGGCAGGATCTTGTGATGGCTAACCATTTCAATTCGACTTCCCATTTCCATTTTGACATTTCTGTCTATGGTCTCTGATGCACCATCAATAACTCATGCTGAGACTTAGGAAGTGAGATATCGGCTTTTATTGACTGGAAGAATAAACAGCACTACATCCTGGGGAAAATGAGGGAGAGCAGCAGCCCACAGTCGCCTTTATACAGGGGTCTGTGGGAGGAGCCACAGGAGCAGTCAGCAGGGTCTGTGGGAGGAGCCACAGGAGCAGTCAGACAGATATATCTAGTTCACCACAGTCTCCTCTGCTGATGAGACCAAACTCAGGTTGGAGGAGCAACATTTCATATTCCATCTGGATAGCCTCTAACATGATAATATGAGCATCAATTTCTCCAACTTCGAGTAATCGGTCCCTTTCCCCCCTTCTCCCTTTTTCTATTCCTCATTCTGGTTACCCTCTCACCACTTCTTTTCTCCTTGCCTGTGCATCACCTCCCTCTGGTTCCCCTTCTGTTTCTTGTTCTTACATGAGATACTATCCTCTCATTTGATTCCTCCTTCTTCAGTCCTTTATCTCTTCCATCTATTCCCTCAAAGCTTTTCACTTTATAACACTCACCCACCCACCCACCTACTTTACTTCTCACCTGGCCTCACCCATCATCTGTCAGCTTGCACTTCTTACCCTCACCCCACCCTTCTTATTTTTGTTGCTGTCCCCTTTCTTTGCAGTCCTGAAGAAGGGTCTTGGCCTGAATTGCTGACTGTAGATTCTCTTCCATGGATGCTGGCTGACTTGCTGAGTTCCTCCAGCATTCTGTGTATGTTGCAACTAAATTGAATGTTGCATAGCAATGAGGAATAGGTAGAACCTCAATATGTAGTGACATTTGGTGTTAATATATTCAGGCTCCATGTTCAACTTGATACAGCCATACAAGTAAGTGACCATTAGTATGAGGACTCTGTAGGATACATTTCACCCCTGCCATTCCCTAGAGTACAATTTATCAAATTCAGCTGGATTCGATCCTTTCTGGATTTCCAGATAAAATGAAGGACAGCTTGGTTGTCTGCTGCAATGCAAACCACACCTGCACCACATATAGCAATAATGAGATCACCTCACACCTGATGGGCAGGTCCTTACCATACACTGTGAGGGAACTCCACTCCCACATTGCCAACTCCTGTTTTACCTTGGCTCTCGACTTATGTCAATTCCTGCCACATAATCTTGCTCCTCTGATCCAGATTCCCAGCACCTTCAGGTAATTAGACTTGACGGTTAACAATAAAGGAGGTCATTCAAACCATTTGAAAAAGAAAATGACTATTATTTCTATTATTAACTATGGACCCTGAAATCAGTTCAAATAGGTCATATTTACTCAAGTGCAAAAATGCATTTGTTTACAGGGACCTGAAATTTTTGTGGATTGCCTTCTCATGCAGACTGTGGCACATCTAACTCTTTGTGGTCACAAGTGCCTCCTGATGCAAATTCTGTCTAGGAAATGCTGCATCTTAATAACTGTTTTATATCTCAGGTCCTCGACCACTCTAATACTCATATTCCTACGCCATTTTCTTGGGTATTTAGTGCACACACAAATTCATTTATATGATCTTTCAACAGCTATTACCATCTGTACTGTTTCAGATTTGTCTCTGAATGATTTGCAGCTGAAGTTATTGTACAAAGCTTATATGCCATCTGTTCCCCTACACTCCAATGCCAAGACTCCTCTTTCTGCAATAATTCATGAACATGATTTAATGTGGTGGCCAAACTCAACAGAATCATCAACTAATGCTGGTGCATCCTTGGTGAAGAGCTAAGCTCAGTGATGTTGGTTGGTTCTATTGCATCCAACAGTCTTCATCTTTTCCTAGACTTTATTTTTCTTTCTTATCAATTCTGAAACCCAGATAAATGATTTCAAGTTTCATAAACACTTTTTTCATTTCAATTTTTTGAGAGGATATCAATTCTACAACTAAATCCTGTGAGATAGCACTGTTTTAAATAAGTTCTTTTCAACTGATTCCCCACGACTTTCTAGTATATAAAAGTTTGTGGAATATCCACTATTTGCTTTGAAGAGCAGAGTTCCAAAAGCACTCATATAGTTTCGTGTCATCCAGGACCAAGGATTCATATCCTATTGATCACCCTCAACATTCAAATTCATTGCTGCCAAATTGCTATATGTACGATCCACAGCTATGCTGCAGCACTTTCCAAGGTGTCTTTCAAAGTTCCTCTGAAACTTACTCGAAAAGGACAAATGCACCAAATGCACAGTAACAATATTTTCTGCATGCATTCTGCTAAATCACACATTATAATGATCTGACTACTTCTTTATTTTCATACAACTACTTCTTTATTTTCATTGGGTCAGAAACCAGGAACTCTCTTAAAAATAGCATTGTTCCTCTACCTTTAATTACTGGAAAGTGGTGGATGTTATTGCCTTTTCAGAATACTACTTGTGATAAGTATTAAATGCTGCTCTTCCATCAATGTCCATATGCCAAAGAGGTTATCCCAGATCCAATTTCCACACTTTTGCCCTCTTCAACACCTTTTCCTTCATTTTGGATATTGGATGTTCAATTTTCATGACCCATCCCTAATGATTGGTATGCCTTCCTATCTCTCTCCTTTGCCTTTGTGTTCTCCTCCTCCCTGACCACTGTCATTTCGGTCCACCCCTTACAACTAATATCCTTTTATCTTTTTGTTCAATTTTCTTCATACTTATTTCCTTTTCTGGATTACTTTATACATTAAAAGACAATGAATACCAGTAAGCCAAGAAAAGCTGATTAAATTCCATATTTACAAAGCCATTTTCAGGATGCAGGGAAGTTTAGAAATATACTAATACCAGAGCATGGGGTGCATGGGAGGGGTAGCACCTCTAGATGGGGGGGCTTGTCGCACTCCTTGAAGTGGCTCATCATCTATTGGTCTCCACCAACGCACAACTCTCATCTGTGGCTCCTCGTTGCTGTTTGCATGCGACAGCGGCCGCACCCCGGGCAACTGCTTCGACAGGTCAGCTAAACCAGGTGAGGGTAACCAATGGGTCTGAAACTCTTGGTGAGATAGGAATTTGCTCATCCCAACATGCAATGACTGCTTCGGTGGATCAGGCGGAGGAAACCCTGGGGGCTCAATGGCTGAGGAGGCATTGCAGCAGCACATTGTGGAGAGTGTAGGGCGCGACAGAGCACTTAAGAAGACGCGGCCATCCAATGCAGCCAAGGAAGTTGCCAGACATAACAATTTTTCGTACCACTAGATCCTGACTTTTGAGACCGAGAGAGTGGGATCGTCTCTGTGCAAGGTTTTTCCACTTTAATATCTTTCACGCACTGGTTACATTGTGCAACATTCATCTTCCAACTTTCAATTCCTACCAGTCTTCTACAAGTCCTACGGCGAGGGGGGAGTGGCGAATCAACAGGTGGACGTGACCACTGGGAGCTGTAGTCACAAACCCGCACGTAGGCAGCCTTTGGACAAGTGGTTGTTCTTCTCTTTACCCAGGGCAGCAGAGGAGTCCGGCAGCACCAATGGCGACTGAGCAGCCCTTTCCAGAACAGCACTGCTCACCCTTTGTTAGGGAGGGGCATAGAAAAGGTGTTCTAGGATCATGGAATGTCTGCACACTCATGGACAGAGAGAACTCAGCAAGATTCCAAAGAAGAACAGCCCTTGTTGCCAAGGAACTTTCACATCAACATCGCAGCCCTAAGTGAAACCAGGCTTGCGGAGGAAGGATCCCTGACTGAAACCACTAGTGGCTACACTTTCTTTTGGAAAGGAAAAGCGCAAGATGAAGAGAGGATTCATGGAGTTGGGTTTGCAGTCAAGTCCAGCTTCCTGAAACAACTCTCTGACCTGCCCATGGGAATCAATGGAAGGAACTCAGCAAAGGAACTATTTACGAGGAACTAGATGATCCTCCCTCGATAGATGAAGTTAAGAAGGCTATCACGCAGATGAGCAGTGGCAAGGCAAGGATGGAATACCTGCTGAACTGTACAAGGCACTCAGCAAGGAATCACTTGAGGCTTTCCACAGCACCCTGACTAGCATTTGGGAAGAAGAAGAGATGCCCCCTGACCTCAGAGATGCAACGATAATCGCCCTCTACAAAAAAAAAGGTTCAAGGACCAACTGCGGGTATTACAGAGGCATCTCACTACTTTCCCTTGCCAAAAAAATCCTCACCCACATCATCCTCAACAGACTGATTCCAACAATGTCAGTAGAGAACGTTCCCGAGTCGCAATGCGGCTTTTGTCCCGAACGCAACACTGTCAACATGATCTTTGCAGTGAGACAGATACATGAGAAATGCCTGGAACAGAACATGACATTATACTCTGTCTTCATTGATCTGACGAAGGCATTTGACATGGTCAACAGAAATGCGCTGTGGATCATCCTTAGAAAGCTTGGCTGCCCACAGAAATTCACTACACTCATCCGCCTGCTACACGATAGTATGACAGGAGAAGTGTTCTCAAGAGACTTTCAACATCTCAAATGTCATGAAGCAAGGGTGCGTTCTAGCACCAGTGCTCTTCAATCTCTTCTTCACCCAAATGCTGAAGCATGCTGTTAAGGACCTAGACCTGGGTATTTACATAAGATATCGCCTAGACGGATCAATGTTTGACCTGAGACGCCTTGCTGCAAAGACCAAAACATTGAGGAGGCTCATCACTGAAGCCCTGTTTGCTGATGACTGTGCCCTCATGGCCCACCAGGTGATCCACCCGCAGACAATTGTCGACAAGTTCTCCACAGCCTCAAAGCTGTTCTGGCTGACAATCAGCCTCTGTAAGACAGAAGTTCTCCTAAACCTGCACCAAACAGTCACCCTCCATCCTGAAAAATGTGAAGAGCTTCAAGAATCTAGGAAGCACCATCTCCAGTGACAGATCATTTGACAAAGAAATTATAGCAAGGATCCAGAAAGCCAGCCAGGCACTCAGAAAACTCCGTGTCAAAGTTCTGGAGCACAAGGACATTCAGCTTTCAACTAAGCTCAAGGTGTACAAGGCTGTGGTTCTCACCTCTCTCTTGTACGGCTGTGAAACCTGGATTCTGTACTGCAGGCACATCAAACAGCTGGAGCAGTTTCATATGCACTCTCTGCGGTTGAACATGAGGATTCGATGGCATGACCGAATCACCGACCAGGAAGTCCTTGACTGGACTGGCCATGTAATCCGCATGGATGAAACAAGAATACCCAGGCAGCTGCTCTACAGTGAGCTTGAGCATGGCAGTCACAATCAGGGCCATCCCAAAAAAAGATTCAAATACAATTTGAAATCGTACTGTACATCAAATGGGCAGACCTCCAGCCTCGACAACTTGAGGAGTCCACAGCCGACAGGGCTGCTTGGCGCGCCCTGACCAGAAAAGCTGCATCTGACTGAGGATGACTGAAATCAGCGTCTTGCAGCAGCACGAGACCGACACCTCAAAGCTGTGTACGCACCTGTTCCAACAACCACCATTCCATGTCCAACCTGAAACCGCATGTGTGCTTCGGCCTTCGGCCTCCGAAGTCACAAGCATATCCACAGATGACTGCACAATGTTTAGTCTTCCTCAGATCCCGAGAGACAACCACCACTGCCAGAGCAGAAAGAGTATAATATTACTCCATAACTAGCAATATAAATGGAAAGGTCTCAGGGAAATTAGTAAATTCTACTTTAAGCTATGAGATTTTCTGCCCTTCACCTCAACACTATTTACCTTACATCTACAATCAAAATTACAGCCTCATGATCTACTCTTCGGCTTTCACCTTCAGAGTCCTCAGAGTATAAAGGCAGGACACAAGTAGGGTAATATTGGTAACTTTTACATCTCAATATTTCTTTGGAATTGTTGTCTTTATGCAACCCTTGCTCAACTCAACAACACTTGCGAGTTCTGGAATTTAGTAGAATGCAAAATGTACTGTATCTGGGTTGGATAGTAAAAAAACAGTGCCCATGGTGGGGATTTTAAGACAAGGCAGTATAAATTTAGGAAGATGGAGGAGGTTTGGAGAGGATCTGAGAACATTTTTCACACATACTATAGGATGATTGGTGAGTCAAATGTACTCCCTTAGGAGGTGGTGGAGGCAGATATTCTCACGGCAGACAGGTAGGTAGGATGAATGTAGATAGACATAAGAGGCAGCATATCCATAGTGTGCCGAAGGACCTGTTTCCTTGCTGTGCAACTGGAAAGCTCTGACATCATACTTGCTTCCAACAAATGGTGACATCAACCTCTAATCACTGGAAATCTGCATTAATTATCTTAATTATTATAAAAGGAAATAGTGCAAAGTAGAATTATTTTAAAATGTTTAAAATGCTGATTAAGTTTTGTCATTAATGAGAAATTGACATAGATCATGTGTGGGTGTACATGTATTGTAAAAGGTAAACCAAGTGTGGAAAGTTCTATTAATCCCTGCAATTAGTTATTCAGCATTGTCTGTGGCACTTTGCCCATAGAGACAGGCTTTGTAAAATTAAAGGATGCATATAAAGTAAATGAACCATTTTCAGTTTTGCTTTAATCTACTAAAGAATTAAATTTGTATTTCCAATCTTAAGTTTTCAGATTCTTTTAGATTTTCTCTGTACTATTCCAAATGAACTGCACTGCACCGTCATGATTCTATAAATACTAGGTTTGCATCACTGACTAAAATGTGTGCAATTGCATTATGGCTTGAATTTTTCCCTTTGTTTTGTGGGATAAGTATGTGTTTGGCACTTATTTCTGATATTTAAGCATATAAACCATGGCCCTTTCCATCAATCTTTCAAATATGAGAAAAGGATCTTACTCATGTGTCCAACTGCACCAGAAATGTGTTGATTGTCCATCTTGTTTGATGCTTCGCTGATGAATACATTTGGGATGAGGTTCCACTTCATGAACTTCAGAGTTGAATTATCAGAATCATACACATTTATGCTCACTGTCCTGGCAGCTGTCAGAGTTTATTTAGTTTATAATAATCAATGGCTTATTTAGTGCAGGGTTTCCCAACAATTTTTATGCTATGGACCCCTACCATTAACCGAGGTGTCTGTGGGCACAAGGTTGGGAATCCCTGATTTACTGCATTGAATGCATAATTGAGTACGTACTCGAGAGACACAGAAAAGCAAACCTCCATTATTTTTTAGCTTGTTAGTTGGTAACATTTAGATTATCAACATCATGATTTTGGCAGCATATTCAAGAATACAGTGATACACCTTTAGTCTGTTGAAAGAAGTATTTTGATAATCACACAGTCTCTTTTATATTTGCTTTGTCAATCAAATGATGCTGCCAAATATAACTAAATCCTTGTAAGGTAGGCTTATCTAAGAGGCCAGTCTCACATACACAGTTGGAGGAAATCTTCCTATGTGTCACAGAAATACAATACAATACAATTTGAGCTTGAAACGATCTGGAGCACAGCCTCATCAAAATACCTAAAATTATTTTAGCTTCTATTTGTTCTATATGTTTTACTATAAAGGAGCATTCTTATTGAAAAGAGGCAACTATAAACAGTGGAAGAAATGTACCTCAACTGGGATTCAACCAGAAGTGGTAATAAAAAGAAATGGTTTTACTACCAGCAAATCAAGATTGCATTAGCAGATACCATACAACAGTAAAACTGAGAGGATTTTTAAAATTTCTAATATTCTACAATTCCTTACAGCCAAGAAGTTCTTTTAAATTGCAGAATTATTGTAGGATAGATAATGTCGCTACTAATTTGCATAAAGCAAGGTCTCACAATACTGGCAAAACACATGACCCTTTTTAGTTTTTTGTAACTGTTGGTCTGTAAATTAGGAGAACTTTGCTGTTCATATTAAAAAGTATTACAAGATCTTTTATTTCCACATGAAAGGACAGATGAACCGCCGCTCAATGACGATCTATCTAACAATACAACAATCCTTCAGTATTGCTCCTAGTGTCCCTCAGGGATCTGTTCTGGGACCCTTACTCTTCGTAAGGGTTTTGTTAAAAATGACTTGGATGAGGAAGTGGAGGGATGGGTTAGTAAGTTTGGTGATGGCACAAAGGCTGGGGGTGTTGTGGATAGTGTGGAGGGCTGTCAGAGTTACAGTGGGACATTGATAGGATGCAAAACTGGGCTGAGAAATGGCAGATGGAGTTCAACCCAGATAAGTGTGAGGAAGTTCATTTTGGTAGGTCAAATATAATGGCAGAATATAGTATTGATGGTAAGACTCTTGGCAGTGTGGAGGATCAGAGGGATCTTGGGGTCTGAGTCCATAGGATGCTCAAAGCAGCTGCGCAGGTTGACTCTGTGGTTAAGAAGGCATACAGTGCACCAGCCTTCATCAATCAGGGAATTGAACTTAGGAGCCAAGAGGTAATGTTGCAGCTATATAGGACCCTGGTCAGACCCCACTTGGAGTACTCTGCTCAGTTCTGGTCGCCTCACTATAGGAAGGATGGGGAAACCATAGAAAGGGTGCAGAGGAGATTTACAAGGACGTTGCCTGGATTGGGGAGCATTTCTTATGAAAACAGGTTGAGTGAACTTGGCCTTTTCTCCTTGGAGCGACAGAGGATGAGAGGTGTATAAGATGATGAGAGGCATTGATCATGTGGATTGTCAGAGGCTTTTTCCCAGGGCTGAAATGGCTGCCACAAGAGGGCACAGGTTTAAGGTGCTTGGGAGTAGGTACAGAGGAGATGTCAGGAGTAAGTTTTTTTTACGCAGAGAGTGGTGAGTGCATGGAATGGGCTGCCGGCAATGGTGGTGATTGCAGATAGGATAGGGTCTTTTAAGAGACCTTTGGATAGGTACATGGAGCTTAGAAAAATAGAGGGCTACGGGTAACCCTAGTAATTTCTAATGTAGGGACATGTTCGGCACAACTTTCTGGGCCGAAGGGCTTGTATTGTGCTGTAGGTTTTCTCTGTTTCTATGTTTCTAAAATGTAGTCTGGATGATGTACATTCACCTATGGAGAAGGGATAGATCACTGAAAGTTTCTCAATTGAGCTATTCTTCAAGTCTTTGTATATAAGTAGATACTTTAAATTTTGAAAACAAAGTTAGATTGCAAAATGAATACAACTTGTCAGAATAAAAGTGGAGTATAGTGAATCCAGTATGTGGACTGAAGATGAAAATAATGGTTTAAGCAAGAACCACAGCTGCAATGAATATCTCACAAAAGCACAATGAACAGATCAGATGAATCCAAAAAGATAATGAGATTATGATTAAACTTTTATTGAAGTGGTCACCCCTGGAGTTCAGGCTTCAGATATAGATGGGTGACCACCAGGAGAAGTAAGGGGAGTAAGCAGTCAGTGCATGATGGCCATTCCCCATAGCAGTGTATCTGTTTGGATTCTGCTGGGGAGGGGCGGGCGACCAATCATGGCACAGCAGCAGCCACAGCAGCCAGGCCAGTGGCACTGTGGCCAGCTCCAAGGCTCAGCAGAGAAGGGGAAAGTGAAGCAGAACAATGGTGAAAGGAGGCCCGACAGTTAGAGGAGCAGACAGCAGATTTTGTGGCTGAGAAAGATACACCAGGATGATGTGTTGCCTCCAAATTACTAGGATCCAATTGTCTTGGAGCGGCTGCAGAATATTCTTGAGGGAGAAGGTGAGCAGCCAGATATAATGGTGCACATTGGCACAATGACATACATAGAAAGGGGGGAGAGGTCCTATATAGAGAGTATAGGGAGTTAGGAATGAGTCTGGATAGTAATCTCTAGATTACTCCTGATGTCACATGCTAGTTAGGGCAGGAATAAGATGATAGTACTGAGGAATGAGTGGCTGAGGAACTGGTGCAAGATGCAGGATTTTAGGTTCTTGGATCACTGAAACCTCTTCTGGGGCAGGGTTGACCTGTATAAGAGGTGTGTTCCCAGAGGACTGGTGAGTGTTCAAGAAGAAAATCAGGGATAATCCTGGAAACCATAGGCCAGTGTTTCTCATGTCAGCAGTAGGGAAATAACTGGACAGAATTCTTAGGGATAGGATTTATGAATATTTGAAAAAAACATGGCCTAATTAGGGACAGCCAGCATGGCTTTGTGCAAAGTAAATCATGCCGTACTAACTTGTTTGAGTTTTTTGACAAGGTGACGAGGGTGATTGATGAAGATAGAGCTGTGGATGCTGTCTACATCAATTTTTAGTAAGGTGATTGACATGGTCCCACATGAGAAGCTCATCCAGATAATTAAGGTACATGGGATCCATGGTGAATTGGCCATTTGGATTCAGAACTAACTTGCCCATAGAAGACAAAAGGTGATGATTGAAGGGACTTAACCTAGCTGGAGATTTGTGATAAGTGGTGTTCTGCAGGAATCTGTACTGGGGCCTCTGCTGTTTGTGATGCATATAAATGACCTGGATTAAAATGTAGATGGTTGGGTTCGTAAGTTTGAAGATGATACAAAGATTAGTGGTGTTGTGGATAGCGTAGATGACTGGCAAAGAATACAGCTGCATATAGATCAGTTACAGATACGGTAGAGAAATAGCAAATGGAGTTTAACCCAGACAAATGTGAAGTCTTGTAGCCTGATAGGTCAAATATAAAAGGACAGTACACTGTTAATGGCAAAATCCTTAACAGTGCTGATGAGCAGAGGGATCTTAGGATCAAAGTCCATAGCTCCCTGAAAATGGCTACACAAGCTGATAGTGTGGTTAAGAAGACATTTGGCATGTTTACCTTTATTCGTTGAGAGAATTATTTCAAAAAATCAAGAAGTTACATTGCAGCTTGATTAAACTCTTATTTAGGCTGCCTATGGAGTACTGCATACAGTTCTGGTCATCCTATTTGGAGAGAGTGCAAAAGAAGTTTATCAAGATGATGCCTGGATTACAGGGCATGTGCTATAATGAGAAGTTGAACAAACTTGGTTTATTTTTTCTAGAGAGACAGAGGCTAAAGGGAGATCTGATAGAGGTTTATTCGTTTGTGAGAGGTATAGAATAGACAGGATCTTTTTCTGAGGGTTCATATTTCTAGTAGCAGAGGGTATGTATTTCAGGTGACAGCAGGTTACTTTAAAGGAGATGTTAAGGGCAAGTTTGTTTACATAAAGAGTGGTTGGTGCCCAGAATGAGCTGCCTGGAGTGGTGCTAGAGGTATATACACTAAGGACTTTCAAAAACATTTAGACATGAATGTGAGGAAACTTGAGGGATATGGACATCATGTAGGCAGGAAAAGTTAAGTTTAGTTAGCTGTTTGATTACCAATTTAATTGGTTCAGTACAACATTGTGGGCTGAAGGGGCTTATTCCTGTGCTGTATTGTTCTATATTCTAAGATTGTCATAAATATGAAAGGTTACTATGCCTTGAGGAAAATCAGGTTACTAATGATATAAAAATGACAAATATTTCAACTTTTTAATGTTACTCAATTTAGAAAGAAACTTCAGGACTTCCTGGACAGGAATAGAAATTGAAACCAACAGATGCAAAAACTATTTTTTATGCTCTTCAAAGATTATGACTGAAGATGACAAACAAAATTAGTTACATCCCTTAGACAACTTTAGACAGCCTGGGGGAATCAGGAAATGGGGAAATTGTCAAGGAACAAGAGAAAGGTAAAATATTTTACCTTTTTCACTATTTCACAATTCACAATTACACTAAGGATCCACAGGTAACAACTGGGGTGGCAGATATATCATATCATTCCTCTGTTTTGTAATTGGAAAAAGTGGACATGACATTGAGGACGGGTACAAGGTTATGAGATAAGTACATTTAGAGGATTGGTGGATAATTAACATAGTATCTGTGTTTAAGAAGGGATAAATATGTCTAGCAAATTAGAGATTATTTATCTTTACACAGGTGGTAGGATATAGAAAGAAATCTTCACTAAAGATGAGAATACAAAGACATGATCTTAAAGAAATGTATAATAATGAAGAGTGGGCATGGATTTTGAAAGGGAAAATCTTGCTGGACTATTTTTATCAATTTTTTTGAAAAGGTAACAGAGTGAACAGGCAATGATAATGCTGTAGTGGTAATTTATCTAGATTTTCAAGAGAAATGAACAAGGTCAAGAAGTTCAATTGAGGACAAGTACCAGAATGGATTGCTTGTTGACTTCAAGTTAGGATACAGAGAGCAGGAATAAAGAGTAAATATTCAAAGTAGAAGAAGGTGAGTACTGGCATTCTGCGAGGATCAGTGCTCTGACTACTATTATTATATTAATGATTCAAATTTCTAGATAATACCAAATTAAAGATGAATACTCAATCTAGAGAAGTATTGAAACAAATTACATGAGGATGTCAATAAACTTGCAGACAGAAAAATATTGGATGTTTATAACATTGTATTGGGTGTCCAGTGAGGGGTAGCAGCTCTGGAGGCAAGCATGTCATTCTCCACCCAGAGGCAGCTCATCCACCTTTGGTCCCCACCTGCCACCCAGCTTTCATCTGTGGCTTCAAGTAACTGTTTGCATGCGACAGTGGCCACACCCCAGTACACTGCTTCAACAGACGGGCTAAACCAGATGAGGGTAGCCAGGAAAGTCCAACCCTAGTGAGATAGGGATATGCCTACCCCAGCATGCAAAGCCAGTTCCAGCAGACTGTGTGGATGAGATCAACTACAAGATCCAATGGCCAAGTAGGCTGTGCTGCGACACTTTGTGGAGAGTGAAGGGCATGACAAGGCACAGAAGGCGTCATGGCTATCGACTGCTACTGAGGAAATCTCCAGACCTGACGACTTTTCGCACCATCGGATCAAGATTTTTGAGGCCAAGGGAGTGGCCAGTGCAATGGCTTTTTCCATAATAAAACTGGAACTGCCCCAGTGCAACGGCTTTTTCATGATAAAACTCCTCCCGCATAGGTTTTTCCCCATGCAGCTCTATGAGCTACACAGACAAACATAAATCATTGGGAATGACAAACAACTAACACAAAAGGAATTCCAGAGAAGAGAATGTAGTACCAAATTATAAAGAAAGCATGAAATAAGCCAGAGAAGTCTGTGGATTTTATATCAGTTGCAAGAGAAATAATATAGAATTGTGAATATTCACAGAATGATTAAAATGTATTTCATAAAAATTACACATTGAAGAGTATAAGAAATGCAAAAGAACACTTAAGGTGGAAATCAGGAGGGTTACAAGAAGGCACTAAGTTGCTCTAGCAGATCAGTTGAAAGAGAATCCCAAGGGCTTTTACAGATATATTAAAAGCAAAAGGGATAGCAAGGGACTAAATTAGTCCTCTTGAGGATCAGCATGGTCATCTATGCATGGAGCCAAAAGAGATGGGGTTATCTTAATTGTATATTTTTTTGCATCTGTATTTATTCAGGAGATGGACACAGAGTGTAGAGAATTAAGGCAAAATAGCAATGAAGTCATATACAGATTACCAAGGAGGAAGAGTTTGCTGTCTTGAGGCTACTAAGGATGGATAAATCCGTGGGGCCTGACAAGGTGTCCCCTCAGATCTTGTTGGAGGCTAGTGCTACAATTGTACGGACCTTAGCAGGGGAATTTAAAAAGTCCTTAGCCACGGGTGAGTGCTAGAGGAGTGGACAATAGCTAATGTTGTTCTATTGTTTAAGAAAGATTCTAAGACTAAGCCGGGAAGTTATAGTCTGGTGAGCCCAAGATCAATAGTGGGTAAGTTACTCGAAGGTATTCTAAGGGACCAGATATGTAAGCATTTAGATAGAAAAGGACTGATTAGGGATAGTCAACATGGCTGTGTGCATACATGTCTAATGAATCTTGTAAAGTTTTCCGAGGAGTTTGCCAGGAAAATTGATGAGGAAATGCAGTGGATATTGTCTACATGGACTTTAGCAAGGCCTTTGACAAGGTCCTGCATGGGAGGTTGATCAAAAAGGTCCAGTCGCTTGGAATTCAGGGCTTCTTGGGAAAAGCAAGAGAGTGGTAGTAGGTGGTTGCCTCTCTGACTGGAGGCCTGTGACTAGTGGTGGACCACAGAGATCAGTGTTGAGTCATTGTTGTTTGACATCTATATCAATGATATGGATGATAATGTGAGAAATGGATCGGCAAATTTACAGATGAGGCCAAACTTGGTGGTATAGAGGAGAGCAAGGAAGGGTATCAAAACTTGCAGCAAGATATGGGCCTGCTGGAAAAATGGGCTGGAACTGACAAATGGAATTTAATTCTGACAAGTATGAGGTGTTGCACTTTGAGATGACAAACCCAGATAGAACTTGCACAGTGAACAGTAGGGCACTGAGGAGTGTGGTAGAACAGAGGGATCTGGGAATGCAGATCTATAGTTCCTTAAAAGTTGTAGGTAGCCAGGTAGGTAGTGTCGTAAAGAGAGCTTTTGGCACGTTGACCTTCATAAATCAATGTATTGAGTACAGGAGTGGGGATGTTATGTTGAAGTTGTATAAGACATTGGTGGGCCTAATTTGGAGTATTGTGTGCAGCTCTAGTCACCAACCTACCGAAAATATATCAAGAAGTTTAAGAGTACAGTGAAAATTTACATGGATGTTGCCCGGACTTCAAGACCTGACTATTGGAAAGGTTTGAATAGGTTAGGACTTTATTCCCCAGAATGTGGGACAACGAGGGAAAATTTGATTAAGTATATAAAATTATGAAGGATATAGAACACAGAACAGTACGCCACAGGAAGCGCACAATGTTGTGCAAAACCAATTAAATTAGTAATCAAATGGCAAACTAAACTAATCCCTGCTGCCTACACACTGTCTGTATCCTTCCACTTCCATCACAGTCATATGCCAATTTAAATGCCTCTTTAAAAGTCCCTAATGTATCTGCCTCTACCACCAAGGCATTGGTGTTTCCGTACCAGGCCATGATGTAGCCAGTCAATATGCTGTCCACCACACATCAGTAGAAGTTTGTCAAAGTTTTAGATGTTATGCCAAGTGTTATGTACCCCTAGGGTTTATATTTTCTGTGGACTATTACTTTAAAATGTCAGGAGAATGAGACTGGTTTTTGGATACTTTGAGCTGCTATTAAAAGAAAGAGGGAGGCATCCAACGCAACGAGAGAGAGGGAGACAGAGACTGCTCGAAAGATTGATGTTATGGTTTCCCTACATGCTTGTTTACCTTTCCACAAGGACACTTGCCTGCTTGTAAAACTCTTACAGAGAGAGGAGGGAGGAGCAGGTTGATGGACAGCTGGTGTTGAGCATGCTGAAATGAATACCAGGTGAGCTGTTGGACCCGGACACACATGGTTTTGGACACTGGATGAGTTTGTTATGCCCACAGAAAGGTGGGTTTGTGGAAGATTGATTCGGGGAAATGGATCAGTGGCTCTCGCAGTACAGAAAAGGTGTGACTGGTGGGGAGTTATCTGTGTGTCCAAGCCTGGCCTGGGTTGATAATTCCACCATGGAAGAATGGTCACCTTTGTTTTGTGGTCACATTCGGTGACTTTAAAGGAAGAGAAGAGGGGAGAGGAAGGTTTGAAACAGAAGAAACCTAGTGACCAAGAGGTCACTGTTTGGACTCTCTCCTCTGTAGCCCGTAAGGGTGAGTTTGAGTTCCATTCGAATACGAAGGTGTGACTGTCATGTAGTTAATCCATAGGAGTGGGTCCTCTGGTGAGGTGGAACCTTTGTGATTACCACTTGTGTGTTACCCTTGTTTAGGTGTGGTAGTTCACTGAAGAAAGGCATCCCTGTGGCAAATCACTGTAGGAGTTATTCCGTATGTCGTGGAACTGGATAAGTGGCTATCACTGTTGTGTGTTTGGGGTAACCTTGTGTGGAAACTACCTGTGTGTGATAATCCTGGCCTGGGTTGGTAGTTTTACCATTTGAAGATGGTACCTCAGTGATAAGCTACTGTTGGTGATAATCCATACATGGATTCTGTTTGAGTATCCTGTAGCTACCACTTTGGGATGACCCATAGTTGAATTTGGGTGTGGTACCACTTGTGTTAAAAGGATATTTGTTGAAGATCACTGTCGTTGATACTTTGTGTGTGGAGTGGAACAACTTCAGAGATAAAACCTACTGTTATTGTTGTTTTGGAATATCGACATAATTGCCTTCTCACAACATACGCCTTTGGATTACAAATCTCTCTCTCTCTCTCCAATGCTACTCAACTAAATACCTCAAACTGAACTGAATTCTCTTGCATCATCATAAGACTATATCCATTCGCCCCCTAGGTTTGGAAGAGCCTAGTTTTGTTCCTATTTCCACACTTAAGTGTGTGTGTATATATATATATATATCTCATTGCTAACCTGTTTGATATATCTGAATTTATAGTACTGTATTGCGTAGTTACTAATAAACACTATTAGTTGATAGCAATACCAGACTCCAATGTGTTTTCCATTTCTGCTGGTTCTTTAACCCGTCACGGGGTACGTGACGCAAGATACTGCCACACTTTCTTCATAATGGCAATTAAGTGCTGGGCTGAGGATAGATCCTCTGAAATTACAATACCAAGAAATTTGAAGTTGCTGACCCTCTCCAATTCTGATCTCCTGATGAGGTTTGGCTCATGGACCTCCAGTTTCCTCCTCCTGAAGTCAATAATCAGCTCTTTGATCTTGGAGAAGTTGTTGTTGTGGCACCAATCAGCCATATTTTCATTCTCCCTCCTGTACACTGATTCGGCCAATGACAGTGATGTGTGCTTAGCCTCACAGTTATAAATATAAAGCGAGTAAGTGAGTAGAGCCCGGGGCTAAGCATGTAATCTTGTTATGCACCTGTGCTATTGGAAATTGTAGAGGAGTTGTTGTTACCAATCCAAATTGACTGGGGTCTGCAGCTGAGCAAATTGAGAATCCAAGTGCACAAAATTATACTGAGGCCAAGTTCTTGAAGCTTATGATTAGATTTGAGGCAATGATAGTACTGAATGCCAATCTGTAGTCAATAAAGAGCATCCTGATGTATGTATCTTTGTGTCCAGGGTTGAGTGAAGAGCCAATAAAATTGCATCTGCTGTTGTGATGGGAGGCAAATTGCAATGGATCCAAGTTGCTTCTCAGGCTGGAGTTGATATGCTTCATCACCAAACCCGAAGACTTGTTGCCACCTACATTGCATGATTTCACTTTGTAAAAGGTAATATTGTTCAAGCCCTGCCACAGTACATGGATGGGAAGGGTATGGAGGGCTATGGTCCAGGTGCAGGTCAAAGACACTAGACAGAATAATAGTTTGCCATGGACTAGATGGGCCAAAGAGTCTACTTTGTGCTATGACATTGAAGCTCCTGTTTGACAAAGCTATTTGAATGGTTTGAGTACATAATTGAGTTAGTTAACTATGCAAACTCATCAGACCAGTAGTGTAAAGTGCATAGTTTGCATGGCCTGGGGCAGGGGTGTTGAATCTTTTTCAGAATGTGACCAAATTGACAATACTGTTCTAAAAATAAACTCTCTTGTGTCATGGTAATTTTGAACAGAGATTATCAAAGATTACTGAATTAGAATCATTTTTTTAATGGAAAATTTCTAGTTCTAGTTCAGCTCTTAAATTGATAAATTTTTGCCTCAAAATTGAGCTGTTTTGTAAATCAATCCATTACATTTCAAAATTATCAATCAATTCACTGCAACACTTCCAAATTCAGTTTCTCTAATATTACACTCTCTGCTATACCACATGCAATATTTACTGTTAGTATCACTGAAGATCCATGTTTACTCTCAAACGAGAGAAGAAAAAATATAAGCAGAGTGAAGCTTGTGCAAATTGGTCCATCCGTTTACTACCCAAATACTGATATGTGCGACAAGTCTGCAACAATTTCAAAACATATTGTATAATGTCATGTGTTCTCGCAACCATCTAGCTGTGAAAACATCTCACTGCTCTCAGGCTGTAAAAATTCATTCGTTGCTTCATTTGGCAACAAAGATAATCATTATGTATCTTTTTATTATGAAGTGGGTTTTGAAGAATCAAGTGGCAGGACTGTATGCTACATGCCAACAAAATGTTTGCACATGCCATTTTAGGTTTGCTACCCGTATCCCAGGGAGACACACCACTTCCTACTGGTCCAAGGCAGATTATTTATGCACTGAACCTTTTTACATGCTTCTATTTACCATCTTCTACAGGTCATAAATAACAACTGAAGTAAAATGAAAATCTACGGACTCTCACGGCTACCTGGACTATTCTGCTTCCCACCTGTCTCTTGCAAAAATGCCATCCCCTTCTCGCAATTCCTCCGTCTCCGCCGCATCTGCTCCAGGATGAGGCTTTTCATTCCAGGACGAAGGAGACGTCTTCCTTTTTTAAAGAAAGGAGCTTCCCTTCCTCCACCATCAACTCTGCTCTCAAACGCATCTCTCCCATTTCACGCACATCTGCTCTCACCCCATCCTCCCGCTACCCCACTCGGGATAGGGTTCCCCTTGTCCTCACCTACCACCCACCAGCCTCCAGGCCCAACATATAATTCTCTGTAATTTCTGCCACCTCCAACAGGAATCCACTACCAAGCACATCTTTCCCTCCCCCACTCTTTCTGCTTTCCACAGGGATCGCTCCCTAAGCGACTCCCTTGTCCATTCGTCCCCCCCATTCCTTCCCACCGATCTCCCTCCTGGCACTAATCCTTGTAAGCAAACACGTGCTACACCTGCCCTTACACTTCCTCCCTCACCACCATTCAGAACCCCAGACAGTCCTTCCAGGTGAGGCGACACTTCACCTGTGAGTCGGCTGGTGTGATATACTGCGTCCAGTGCTCCCGATGCGATCTTCTATATATTGGTGAGACCTGACGCAGACTGGGAGACCATTTCGCTGAACACCTACGCTCTGTCCGCCAGAGAAAGCAGGATCTCCCAGTGGCCACACATTTTAACTCCACATCCCATTCCCGTTCTGATATGTCTATCCATGGCCTTTTCTACTGTCAAGATGAAGCCACACTCAGGTTGGAGGAACAACACCTAATATTCCGTCTGGGTAGCCTCCAACCTGATGGCATGAACACTGATTTCTCTAACTTCCGTTAATGCCCCTCTTCCACTTCTTACCCCATCCCTTATTTATTTATGTCCCCCCCTTTTTTCTTTCCCTTTTATTCTCTCTGCCCCTCTCACAATCACTCTTTGCCTGTTCTCCATCTCCCTCTGGTGCTCCCCTCCCCCTTTCTTTCTACGTAGGCCTCCCGTCCCATGATCCTTTCCCTTCTCCAGCTGTGTATCCCTTTTGCCAATCAACTTTCCAGCTCTTAGTTTTATCCCTCCCCTTCCTGTCTTCTCCTATCACTTTGGATTTTCCCCCTCCCCCTCCCACTTTCAAATCTCTTACTATCTTTTCTTTCAGTTAGTCCTGACGAAAGGTCTTGGCCTGAAACATCGACTGTACTTCTTCCTATAGATGCTGCCTGGCCTGTTGCATTCCACCAGCATTTTGTGTGTGTTGCTAAAATGAAAATCTGTGGCTTTCTTAAAAGTTTTCACTGGGATGTTTTGGTCATCTTGACTAGCTAGCCACATTCTTACCCATGAAAAGATAAGACTTACAAAACAATCCAATTCCTTAAGAATATTTTAACCATATAACCATATAACAATTACAGCATGGAAACAGGACATCTCAGCCCTTCTAGTCCGTGCCGAACGCTTACTCTCACCTAGTCCCACCGACCTGCACCGACCCTCCATTCCTTTCCTGTCCATATAACTATCCAATTTTTTTTTTTAAATGACAATATCAAACCTGCCTCTACCACTTCTACTGGAAGCTCATTCCACACAGCTACCACTCTCTGAGTAAAGAAATTCCCCCTTGTGTTACCCCTAATCTTTTGCCCCCTAACTCTCATGTCCTCTTGTTTGAATCTCCCCTACTTTCAATGGAAAAAGCCTATCCACGTCAACTCTGTCTATCCCCCTCATAATTTTAAATACCTCTATCGTCCCCCCTCAACCTTCTACACTCCTAAGAATAAAGACCTAACTTGTTCAACCTTTCTCTGTAACTTAGATGCTGAAACCCAGGTAACATTCTAGTAAATCTCCTTTGTACTCTCTCTATTTTGTTGACATCTTTCCTATAATTTGGTGACCAGAACTTTACACAATGCTCCAAATTCGGCCTTACCAATGCCTTGTACAATTTTAACATTACATCCCAACTCCTGTGCTCAATGCTCTGATTTATTAAGACCAGCAAACCAAAAGCTTTCTTCACCACCCTATCCACATGAATTCCACCTTCAGGGAACTATGCACCATTATTCCTAGATCACTCTGTTCTACTGCATTCTTCAATGCCCTTCTATTTACCATGTATGTCCTATTTTGATTAGTCCTACCAAAATGTAGCACCTCACACTTATCAGCATTAAACTCCATCTGCCATCTTTCAGCCCACTCTTCTAACTGGCCTAAATCTCTCTGCAAGCTTTGAAAACCTACTTCATCATCCACAACGTCACCTATCTTAGTATCATCTGCATACTTACTAATCCAATTTACCACCCCATCATCCAGATCATTAATGTATATGACAAACAACATTGGACCCAGTACAGATCCCTGAGGCACACCACTAGTCACCAGCCTCCAACCTGACAAACAGTTATCCACCACTGCTCTCTGGCATCTCCCATCCAGCCACTGTTGAATCCATTTTACTACTTCAAATAATAATACCTAACGATTGAACCTTCCTAACTAACCTTCCATGTGGAACCTTGTCAAAAGCCTTACTGAAGTCCATAGAGACAACATCCACTGCTTTACCCTCGTTAACTTATTTAGTAACCTCTTCAAAAAATTCAATAAGATGTGTCAAACATGACCTTCCACTCACAAATCCATGTTGACTGTTCCTAATCAGACCCTGTCTATCCAGATAATTATATATACCATCTCTAAGAGTACTTTCCATTAATTTACCCACAACTGACGTCAAACTTACAGGCCGATAATTGCTAGGTTTACTCTTAGAACCCTTTTTAAACAATGGAACCACATGAATAATACGTCAATCCTCCGGCATCATCCCCATTTCTAATGACATTTGAAATATTTCTGTCAGAGCCCCTGCTATTTCTACACTAACTTCTCTCAAGGTCCTAGGGAATATCCTGTCAGGACCCGGAGATTTTCCACTTTTATATTCTTTAAAAGCGCCAGTACTTCCTCTTCTTTAATCATCATATTTTCCATAACTACCCTACTTGTTTCTCTTATCTTACACAATTCAATATCCTTCTCCTTAGTGAATACCGAAGAAAAGAAATTGTTCAAAATCTCTCCCATCTCATTTGGCTCCACACATAGCTGTCCACTCTGATTCTCTAAGGGACCAATTTTATCCCTCACTATTCTTTTGCTATTAATAGAACTGTAGAAACCCTTTGGATTTATTTTCACCTTACTTGCCAAAGCAACCTCATATCTTCTTTTAGCTTTTCTAATTTCTTTTTTAAGATTCTTTTTACATTCTTTATATTCCTCGAGCATCTCATTTACTCCATGCTGCCTATATTTATTGCAGATCTCTCTCTTTTTCCAAACCAAGTTTCCAATATCCCTTGGAAACCATGGCTCACTCAAACTTTTAACCTTTCCTTTCAACCTAACAGGAACATAAAGATTCTGTACCCTCAAAATTTCACCTTTAAATTACCTCCATTTCTCTATTACATCCTTCCCATAAAAAAACAAATTGTCCCAATCCACTCCTTCTAAATTCTTTTGCATCTCCTCAAAGTTAGACTTTCTCCAATCAAAAATCTCAACCCTGGGTCTAGTCCTATCCTTCTCCATAATTATATTGAAACTAATGGCATTGTGATCACTGGACCCGAAGTGCTCCCCAACACACACCTCCGTCACCCGACCTATCTCATTCCCAACAGGAGATCCAACACTGCCCCTTCTCTAGTTGGTATCTCTTTGTATTGCTGCAAAAAACTATCCTGCACACACTTTACAAACTCCAAACCATCCAGCCTTTTTACAGAATGGGCTTCTCAGTCTATTTGTGGAAAATTAAAATCTCCCACAATCACAACCTTATGCTTACTACAAATATCTGCTATCTCCTTTTTGGTTGCCCATTTCCTCTAATCAACCTGGAAAGTGAACAGGTGAAAAGTTATCATATTTATAATTTGTATACCCCTCCTGGCCACAATCCTCGGGGAGTAATTTCTCATTATACCACTAAGTGAGCAAAAGTCAAGATTCAAAGAATTTATGCACCATTATTTTTAAAAGTATACCCATCCCTTCAATGCACAAAGCTGAATTGGGGAAAACTGATATAAATGTGGCTATAAGATCATGAAACATAGGAACAGAATTAGACTCTTTGGCCCATCGAGTCTGCTCTACCATTCCCATTCTCCTAGCTTCCCCAGAAACCTTTGGCACCCTTACTAATCAAGAGCCTATAAACTTCCACTTAAAATATACCCATTGACTTGGCTTCCACAGCCGTCAGTGACAATGAGATTCACCATCCCTTGGCTAAAGAAATTCCTCCTCATCTCTGTTCTAAAGGATGTCCTTGTGTTCTGACACATGCACTCTGGTTCTTGACTCTGCCACTATTGGAAACATCCTCTTCATGGCTATTCTATCCAAGTCTTTCAATATTTAGTATTTTTCAATGAGACCCCTCCATATTCTTAAAAACTCCAGTGAGTACAGGCCCTGAGTCATCAAACACTCCTCATACATATACCTTTTCATTTCCTGGATCATTCTCATAAACCTCCTTTGGACCCTCTCCAATTCCAGCACATCCTTTCTTAGATAAGGGTCCCAAAAATACTCCAAATCTGGTCCAGCCAATGCCTTATAAAGCCACTGTATTACATCCTTGCTTTTATTTCTAGTTCCCTTGAAATAAGTGCTAACATTGCATTTGCCCTCCTTACCCAACCTGCAAGTTCCCTTCAAGGAATTCTGCACTAGGACTCCTAAGTCCTTTACGCCTCTGCTTTCTGAATTTTTTGCCCACTTAGAAAATAGTCTATGCTTTTATTCCTTCCTCCAAAGTGCATAACCATATACTTCCTTACACTATATTCCATCTGCCACTTCTTTGCTCATTCTTCATAATCTGTTCCAAGACCTTGTGCAGTCTCCCTGTTTCCTCAGCACTACATGCCTTGCCACCTATCTTTGTATTGTCTACAAATCTGGCCACAGTGCCATCAATTCCATCATCTGGATCATTGACATGCAACGGGAAAAGAAATGGTCCCAACACCGATCCCTGTGGAACACCACTAAACTCCTGCAGCCAACCAGAAAAGGCTATCTTCATTCCTAGTCTTTGACTCCTGCCAGTCAACCTATATTTCTGTTCATGCTAGTATCTTTCCTGTAATGCCATGGGCTCTCATCTTGTTTAGCAACGTCATGTGCAGCACTTTGTTGAAGGCCTTCTGAAAATCTATGTAAGTAATTCTTCTTTGTCTAGCCTGCCTGTTACTTCCTCAAAAGTTCCAACAGATTTGTCAGGAAAGATTTTCCCTTCAGGAAACCATACTGACTTTAGCCTATTTTATCATGTGCCCCAAGTACCCGAAAACCTCATCCTTAATAATGGGCTCTAACATCTTACCAACCAGTGAGGTCAGGCTAACTGGCCTATAATTTCCTGTCCTTTTGCTTCCTTCTCTTCTTAAAGAGTGGAGTGAAATTTACAATTTTCCAATCCTCTGGAACCATTCCAAAGTTTTAAGGATTCTTGAAAGATCACTACTAATGCTTTCACGATCTCTTCAGCTACTTCTTTCAGAACCTCGCAAGATTCTAATACTTAGTCTTATAGTATCAGGAAAATAGTATTAGATAAAAGGAAAAGGACAAGAAGAGTAATAAGACTGAGGATTAGGAACATGTTAGAATTTAGCAAAGGATGTCCAAGGAATTTACAAAGTGTTAAGTAGAATATGAACAAAATTTAAACATAAACTTTGATACTAAACCTTCTGTGCAAGATGAAACAGAACAAATTACATTGGAGACTAAGAAAATGGCAGAGAAATTGCAGAACAGTTGGCTAATAGTATTAGTAAAAGTAAAAGTTAGAATTTTTATTAAGAAATGATAAAGGATAGAGAATGTAATAATAGGACTGGAGTGAGTCAATGTGGATTTATGAAAAGGAAAGCTAATCTACTGAATTATTTTGACGTTGAAATTATAAGCTGATAGATAACAGAAAGCCAGTGGATATGATGTCTTTGAACATTCAAATGTCCTTTAGTAACGTGTCATTAACAGGTTATTAGGCAAAATTAGACACATTGAATTGATGGCAAAGTACTGGCATGGATTGAGGAGCGAAAAACTTCTCCATCTCCAGCCCATTTCCTGTCCCACCAGGAGCCTAAACACTCTTGAGGATTGCTACACACCAACAAAGATGCCTACTAATGACTCAGTATCAGATGCACTTAGAAGTTTGCGTAGATTTGGTATGCCAGCGAAAATAATGACTATTTATTACAGATGCACAGTGGAGAGTATCCCGAATGATTGCATCACAGCTTGTATGAAAACACCGATGCCCAAAAACAGAAAAGTCCATGCCCTCTTCTCACTACTGTCATCAGGCAGGCAGTACAAGAGCTTTAGGTCCCACACCAGCATGTTCAGGAACAGTTATCACCCTTCAACTATCAGGCTCCTGAAACAGCATGGATACCTTCCTTCATTTTAATGCTGAACTGAATCCACAGCCTAGAGACCCACTTTCAATAACTCTACTCATGTACTCAGCATTATTTACTTTCTTATTTATTTATTATTGTTACAGTTTGTCCTCTATTGCACATTGGATGTTTGTCAGTCTTTGTTATGTATAGTTTTTCATAACTGCTATTGTATTTCTTTATTTTCTTGTAAACACCTGCAAAAAAATGAATATTGTGGTAGTATATGGTGACATAAATGTACTTTAATAATAAATTTACTTTGATCCATCTCTCACTCACACTTTGGTAAGCCAGACTAATAGGTTGTGCAGCTTCTCTCTAGGTTCAAACAAAAACTAAAACATAAGGATCTGGTACTGAAAGTCATACAGTGCTAGTCAATGGAATTAGAAGAGCTTCTACATGACTGTATTGAGTTAATAGAGCCAACCCAGATGAGTATTCACCAACACTATAGATTTATCACCAAGTGTATAGAGGACTGTGTACCAAAGAATGCAAGCTGGCCATTCCCAAACCAGAAATCACAGATGAATGAAGAGATCCACACCCAATAGGGGTCCAGGACAACAGTGTTCAAATCTTTCACCCCTTCACTTCTCCTTCCCTACCCTCATGGCCATCACCTCTCTCTGATTACTCACCTCCTTCTCTTTATTCTATGCTCCACTGTCCTCACCAACTTGATTCATTCTTCTTTAGCCATTTATCTCTTCAACCTATCACCTCCCAGCTTCTCATCCCTCCCCCAACCATTCACCTTTCTCCTCATCTATCACCTGCCAGCTTATACTGCTCCCACTCCCCTCACCTTGCAGCCCTCTTCTTTTCCAGTCTTGATGGGCCTCAGACCTCCATAGATGCTGCCTACTTGCCATGTTCCTCCAGCATTTTATGTGTATTGCTCAAGATTTCCAGCGTCTACAGAACTTTTTGTGTTATTATCACGACCTCCTAATTTATACAATCAGCAGACCTGCTAATTATGTCATGAACATACATACCCAAATCATTTATATACATAACGAATAACAGAGGTTCCAACATTGAATCCTGAAACACCCTACTTGCCACAGGCCCACAGTTGGAAAATTGACTTCTACGTGTCACCTTCTGCTTCCCATCATCAAGCCAATTCTAATCCACCTCACAAGCTCCCCCTGAAACCCATGCAAACTAATTTTCCAGATCAGCCTGCCATATGAGACCTTATCAAAACCATATCTAAGTTAATTTCCACCTCATTGACAATCACACAGCAGCAGATCAAAGATGAGTGATTGGCCCATTGCTCTACTCTCTCTTCATTCATGACTGTACGGCTAGGCACAGCTCAAATGCCTTCTCCTAATTCACCGATGACACTACTGTTTGTTGGCAGAATCTAAGGTGGCAATGCAGTGGAATTAATGAATGAGATAGATCGGCTTGTTGAGTGGTGTTGCAACAACAACCTCGCACTCAAAATCAGCAAGACCAAGGAATTGATTGTGAATTTCAGGAAATAGAAATCAGGATAACACACAACAGTCCTCACTGCACAATCAGTGGTGAAAAGGATGAGCCACTTCAAGTTTCTGAGCATTACAGTCTAGAAGATCTATCTTGCGTCCAACACATTGATGCAATCATGAAGAAGACATGCCACTGGCTCGACTTCATTAGATGTTTGAGGATATTTGATACAAAGCCAAACACTCTTGCAAATTGCTACAGATGTACAGTGGAGGGCATTTTGTTTGCATCACAGCCTGGTAGGAAGCCTCTAGTGCACAGAATCTCAAGAGACTGCAAAGGGTTGTAGACTTAGCCAGCTCCATCGTGGGCACAACCCTCCCCATTATCGAGGATATCTTCAAGAGGCAGTGCCTCAAGGAGGCAGAATCCGTCATTCAAGACCCTCACCACCCAGGACATGCCCTCTTCATATTAATACCATCAGGGAGGAGGTACAAGAGCCAGAAAACCCATAGTCATCATTTTAGAAACAGCTTCTTCTTCACCATCAGATTTCTGAAAGGTCATGACCAAATGAAAGCTAACTCATTAGTCTTCTTCTGCACTATTTATTTATATTTGGAACTTGTAGTAAATTTTATGATTTGCACTGTACTGTTGCCACAAAACAAGTTTCACAACTATTGTCAGTTGTAATGAACCTGATTCTGTTTCTCACATCTGCTGCCCTACCTTCATATACTGTATTTTATGCTTTAAGTGAATGCCAAGGTTACTCTTCAGGAATTCAAGATACCGTGAAATAGTAAATAAGTTTTTTATTTTCAATATGAACCAGTTAAGAGAAAAACATTAGTCCACTGCCGTTCCTCATTCCCAGATATAGTAAAACTCTGTTAATCTGGCTTCTTTGGGACTTCGGTGGTAACAGACTGGCAGATTTTCAGGACATCTGAATAGTATTGTAATTAATACTGCAACATACTTTCAATCTGATCTTTTCTTAAGAGATGTTACACAGAATAATTACAATAACTTTTAAGTGAATGTAGTAGGTTTAAAGAAAGCACAGGAAAAAGAGCCCCACTGAGTTCAAAGGGAACACGATGAACAGAACCAGATGAGTTGAAAGAAGCACTGGAACCAAGGTCAATGCATGTTAAAGAGAGCACAGTTACCAGGGCCCTTTGTTAAAGGGAGTGCAAGAATGGGGACCGCAGTGTGTTAAAGGAAGCATCCACTGTTTCCATGGCAACTTCTTTTAGTAGTTTGGGATTCAGATGATCAGGTTTTAGTATTTTATTGGCTTTCAGTCTGATTAATTTCTCCAGTAATTTAGTTTATTTATACTATTTTCCTTCAATTCCTCCTTTCCATCATACTCTTCATTCTCTTGCATTTTGCCTTCTTTCATGAAGACCAAACCAAAATATCTGATTATTTGTTCTGTTATGTCTTTGTTTCACATTATAAATCCTCATTTTCTCAGTGTAACAAAAGAAAAGAACAAACACTCAAGAATAAGTTCTAAAGTAACACCTCAAATAAAATTGCCTTTTATTATTTGGTAATTACATAGGGTTGATATTTCCAGTCTTCAAATAATATTGCAGTTCTTTGAATAGTCCTAATATGTTAAATGAAATCAGCCTTCAATATACAGTCGGCCTGTCATGGTCCCTCCTGGCAATCGCCCACCTGGCTATTTACCTCAGCAATTGGGCCTCAATCACTAAACGTTCCAATCATTCCCAGGTTCCACTAACGACAAACACCTGCTTTCCATCAGCAAGTGCAGTATAAAAACTCTGTGTGCACAACAAGGAGCTGCCAGTTCACTGGTTGACTCCTGTGTGAGTAACCTTGGTTCATGGTTCTTAGGACTGCCAGTTCTAAGTCTAGCATTGCTCCTGGATACCGATTCCACACTCACTACATCAAGAACGCCTCCTGACTCTGCCTCTGTGCCCATGTTCTGCACTTAGGTTCATCCTCGGCCTTGTCCTTGCAACATGGCCCTCCTTAGCTGCGGGGGATTGGTTACGGGACCCCCCCCATCGGCAGATACCAAAAAATGCGGATGCTCAAGTCCCTTATTTAACCTGTCTCAGTGTGGTGGACATTAGGACCTGGTGGTACAGCTCTGAGTCTGCAGTGTTCATGTTCATGAAAATAATGACAATCACGATTGAAAATAAAGTGGAAGTAATAAAGCGATCAGAAAGAGGTGAAATGCCATCGGTCATTGGAAAAGCATTAAGCTACAGTTGGTCAACAATCGGAACAATTTTAATGGAGCATGTGAAAGGCCCTGCCCTGATGAGAGCTCGGGACCTGCTGCCCACAGCTATTGCTGCTGAATCCGCAGTATTTCTGTTCTGTTGACAGAAAATTATCACGATTGAAAATAAAGTGGAAATAATAAAGTGGTCAGAAAGAGGTGAAACTCCATTGGTCATTGGAAAAGCATTAGGCTACAGTTGGTCAACAATCGGAACAATTTTAAAGGATAAAGTGAGAATAATAGAACATGTGAAAGGCCCTGCCCGGATGGAAGCTACAATTATTGCTAAGCAATGCAGTGGTTTAATTAATGAAATACATATATTTCTTAAGTGTTTTATATGCATAGAAAGGTAAAATATATACTAAGATAAATGTTTGAGCTAAATAATACCGGATGTACCTGTTCCAACTTCAAATCTGACTTAAAGACAGACTCGGGAACGGTACTCATTCATAACCCGAGGAATGCTTGTACTTTAAAATCATCTCTAGATTACTTATAATAGCTAATACAACGTAAATAGTTGTTATACTGTCAACACAAGTGAATCTGCAGATGCTGGAAATAAATAGGGTTTCGGCCCGAAATGTCGTCACTACCTCCTCCCATAGATGCTGTCTGGCCTGCTGAGTTCTGCCAGCATTTTGTGTTTTTAGTTGTTATACTGTATTGTTTAGGGAATAATGACAAGAAAAAAATTGTCTGTACATGCTCAAACAATGAGTGCTGGAGAGAGAACTTCCGGGTTTTCCCGATCAACGGTTGATTGAATCTGCGCATGCGGAACCCACGGATAAGGAGGGCCGACTGTACTACAAAACTTTAGCAAGTCTACTTGAAATTAAGATTTTTGTGACTAGTGTGCACTTTATTTTTCTCCTGCTTCTGTCCCTATTTCTTGCTTCATTACTATGTTTAAGTCCTCAGCAGTGAAGACAAGTTGGCAACCTACTTCCTAAAAGTAAATCTATTTCTTTATTTTTGAGATACAGCACAGAATAAGTCCTTCTGGCCTTTCGAGCCATGATGGTCCAGCAATCCCCCAATTTAATCCTAGTCTAATCATGTAACAATTTACAATCGAATTGTAAACCTAACAAACCAAACAGTTTGACTTTTAACTATAGGAGGAAACCGGAGCACCCGCAGGAAACTCTCACAGTCATGGGAAGAACATACAAACTCCTTACAGGCAGTAGCAGGAATTGAACCTGGGTCACCTGTTCTGCAAAGTGTTTTGCTAACCACTACACTACCATGCCGCCCAAACATGCAGAGACATACAACAATAACTTAAGATATTTTTCATTACAGTTAGATACTTATAATTACTTAATGAACAAAAATGTGAATCTACCACAGAAGGAAATAAATTAAAAAAAAAACAAAACCTTTAAAAATATATGCGAATATATCTTTGATTATAACTAAGTCTGATATAGACATTTGGCTTTGAAATTGATTTACCTTACGATCAGTATTAAGGCATGCCATTCTTTTGGCTTCAACGAAGGCTTGAAGTTGTTCATAATCAATTGGTTTGTATTTCTGACTTCCAAGACCATTTTTTATTCTTATAACCAGCTTCTCTAACGGAAAATTATAGAAACAAAAGTAAGTTGCAAATACAGTCCCACATGTGCAAGGGAAACCTCTGTACAAGAAAACTAAAAATAATTAAGTCACCAGTTAGTGTGAGATCTTAAGTCATCCAATAATATTTAATCTTGTATTGACTACTACAACTTATAATGTTTATGTGCTATTTTACTGTTAACAAAATTCTGAGTCCCCCCTATTCCTGCTGTTTAAGTTACAGGATAAATTCTGAATCCATTGATATTTTATTTGGTACATTTGAAATTTATAAATTTCAATCAAACATCATGTAATTCTTAGAGGAAAAAGATTAACACAATGTTCAAACCACATTTTGTATTCAGACAGGTGTCCTTGACAGTGGCAATTATTAGTTTTGTTTCATAATTCAGCAATTTATAGTGAATGTAAGTAAAATATACAAATAACCGAAACAACTGATAGGATAAGAGAACATGACATTGTAGGATACAATACAATGATTATTGTTAAAAATACTTAAGGGCACCTCAAATATACAGTTGATACATAAAATACATTCATGGCTAATTGTACTGATTGTTGGTCCACTTTCTGCAAGATGTTCAGATGAATTCAGTGTTTATCTTTGTTAAATAATGTTTATGTTTGGATTATGGAAAGCTCCTGTGCACACTGTCAATGAGAAGTCAAATTACTCAAGATGAAGCTGTAAGTAGTTTGTCTTGGGGAATGAAAAAATTATTGATTTAAGAGACATTGAAGCATACATTATTGATAATAGTCAATTACAATTTCAATTTTATTGTGGTTACCTTAGATTTAAAAAAGAATAGTATGAAATTGTGACTTTTTTAACAAGTGGTCACTTCAGAATACAGTATGTGTGTCCATGAGTTTTGTTTGCATTTTTCATTCACTTGATTTTTATTAACTTTTTTATCCCATCAAATTTTACTGCACATGAAAAATAAACTGCCTCTAAATAAAATGCAGGTAGTTCATGAGAAAAACACAGTATATTGATTTAGTTTTGTAAATCTCAGAACTTTCCAACTGAGGTACTGAGTAGCAATTAGAAAAGACTAAAAGTGATTTTTGTCTTGCTTAAAGGCATCAAGCCTTCAATCTGTCTTTCCAAGATCATCTAACTCCATACAAGTTGAAATTCAAACCTGAGGTTTTCAATCTGTGGAGCTCAGCAACATTCTACCTGTAGTATCAACAAACAGTCCACACATTGGTTCATTCACCTGCCCTTTCTAAACTCCAGCCCTGCTCCCCTCCCTTACCTGGTAGAACCTCCCTGTCATCTTACACCCCTTCTCAGTCCACTAATCACCTCACACTCCTTTATCATCACTTTCCTTCTCCTCTTCATATTGCCCATCCCGCCTCTCTTGGTTCTGATGTTGGGTTTTGACCCCCAAAGCTAACTATTCCTTTCCTCCCACAGAAACTGCTCATCTCACTGGGTTCCTCCAGCTTGCTCCATATTCAAGTTAAACCACATTCTCATAAATATACTAAAACAGGAAATTAAATCTTCTGCTTTGTAAAAACCTATTCACACTTATTTTCCTGTTCTCGCAAGGCCTTTTGCTACATCACTCCCTCTGAAAGTATTTTCCCATTACAATTTTTACTGCTCAGGTCCATTTGTTAAACTGTACAACTAACATTTGAAAATTAATTCTCGTGATTTTTGTGTCGATTCAAATCTATATACATGCAGTTTACAACAAAGACATCAGATAGCAAACGAGAATGATAAAGCGGGAGGCATGAGTCTTTATTAATATAGTATTTCTTTAACAAATAGGAATGCTAAAACAACCATGGAGCTCAGCTTGAGGATGCCCAGCCTAAATTGAATAGATAATTGCATAAACCAGCATAGGAGAGGAAGATTTATTATACACTACCTGCATCTTCTGCTCTGTGATTTGTGATGAACATTCTAAGGTCTCTTCCACTCATTATTCCTATGAAAAGTGAATTGCACAAATCATTAAAACTCTAATTGTGAACTAGACTATTTTCTTAGAAGAAAGCTGGAATGTAAAATACCAATGAACTATATTCAAATTATGAACTTGTTAACAATTATGTCTATATCAAGTGAATAGATTTGGTCAGTAGCCCTAACACATCTGAAGCATTAAGTTAAGGCTCAAGACCCACTGCAGAGCAGAAAGGTCCAGGCTAATCTCTTAGTGCAACACCAAGTAATCTTGCACTGATGCCATCCTTCTGATACCAAATCAAACAAAGACTCCATCTGCTTTCTTAAGAGGATGTAAAAGAAAATACGACTCTGTGATTTTGCATGGTCAATTGGGTGTTGTTTCTAATTATGGTGTCTAGGCCAACACCAGATCTGATATTATTCTTATTACGTTTAGTTGTGCTAGTTTTCTGCTGTAAATCATTCATTTCAGAGGATGATTAAGAGTCATCAACATGGTTGTCATTCTGGATCAGCAATAAAGGACTGTGGAATAATTTAGATGTGGAGCTTATAAATGGCCCTTGTAGACGCAGCATCCGAATGCTTATGCAGTTGAGTTTCTAGTCATTAGCGACCTTCAGAATGGTGCCACTGATGGTCAAGGATATTTGATTCAATTCTCTTGTACTGGGCATGGCTATTGCCTGGCAATTCTATGGTACAAAATGTTACTTGTCACTTACTGACCTGTATCCAGGTAGTGGAGGGAGAAGTGTTTTCTTCTTCCTCACTTCAAATAGAATTAAACATTGCATCAGCAAAATTCCTCAATTCTGACCTTGATGAAATAACCACAAAGGGTTAGGTCTAGGACACTGCCCTTGGGCTGGGACAATTGCCTCCAGTAACCACATTGTTTTGCCTTCTGCAGGTTATGACCGTTGACCCCTTGATACCCAATTACTTCAGTTACACTAAACCTTCCTGTTGCAACACTTGGTCAAATGCAATTTAGATCCCAGATACCTGACCTATGAAATTTGGCTATGTTTGGATTAAACCTATGATGAGACCTAGAGTTCAATGTTCCAAGTGAAACTGTGCATTGATGAGCAGATAAGTGGGAGCGAGTGTTGCTTGAAGGTAACTTCCATCACAATGCTGATGATAGAGGAGGCTGAATGGTAATTTTATGAATTTCAATTGCCCTGCTTTTTATTAGAGGCATACACGAGCAAATTCCTACTTCTTTGAGCAGATGCCTGTGCTGTGACTGTTTAGAACAGCTTGACAGCTGGGGCCTCGAGTTACAGAGCCTAGATCTCCAAAAAAAACTCTTGACAACTGTTTCCTCAGTTAGTCCAGTTTATTAAACCATGATATTAAGAGTTAATATTACTTCAGTTAGTAAGTAATAACATTTTAATAAGTTAGTCAATTTATTGTATTTCAGAGGAAGGATTAATCGGCAAAATCTCCTCTCTGAATGTTTGAACTGATCAAACTATAACTCACGCCCGAGTTGTCCCGGTAGTGACAATCACACGTTGATTTCACGTGGAATCACTGAGGAGAAACGGGGATGATGGCCCAAAGCACCTCTCCGGCTTCCAGCGCCCTGAATCACAGCGCCGCGGATTGTTGACAGCCGACACCACGATGGCAACCAAGTACGTGCTTCCCAGTTGGCTTATTTTTGCACCGGACTGGGCCAATGGAAAGGAGGATAGCTGATGGGCTGACCAATGCGGACTGGCCGTGCCTAACTCCAGGGCGGTGACGCATCGGCAGTCGGCTCGGATTTTGCTCGGTGCTGGGAGATGTAAGCACGAGAGGTCGGGCTTTGGATGGCTTTTTTGCTCATCGCTAACCTTTTGTGGCGTCCTTTTCCGAGGCCACATCTGGTTGTGTATCGTTAGCCCGAGCGGTAAGTGTTTCGTTGTGTGCGGGACCGCGGGCGGAGGTTGGATCTCGGGGTTACAGACAGGTGTTCATGGCCCCGGGCCGGCAGAGTAATGTGTTGGAAGCTGGAAAGGGTAGGGAGCCGGGTGCTGGCTGTTTGCCTTATTCCCCATCTCTTCTTCTCTCCCCCCCATGTCATTAGTGATTACTTTTAAGGGAATTTGTTCCACTTCTATTCTCCGCAATCTTTGATTTTTTCCCCCCATTGTTCTTGGGGTGAATCCCAAAGCAACACTCTCTGAAATGTTTTCTGTTCATTGAAATGGGGTTTCGATGTTCCTGTATACTTCGATGAGTGCCGAATACAGTGAAGGTGTGGCGATAAAGCTTTCTATTTGAGCTGTGTTTGGAATTCGAGTACCGACAGACCGTATTCTCCTGTTCATGTGTTTTCCAGTGTAGTGATCGTGAAATATAAAAAAAAGCTTGCATTGCAACTGGAGGGATCTATCGTTTGTTTGTATCATTTACTGGAACGTAGTACGCCTTTGCGCCAGTTATGCTGCATTGGCTATACTAGTCTGTCGAGAATATGATCGCTGATTGTGAATGGTGATAAAACAGCCCTTGTGCAGTAATTGGGCGTAACTAAATCTCAGCGGGTGTGACTGGTTTTTGTTAACTTTTAACTGGAAAGCAAATTTTTTTTTAGATAAGGTAATTTCACAGTTGCATATTTAAGAATTTTAATCCTGTTGATTATGAATTATTGCGGAACAAAATTCGAAACATGCAGCGCTCAGTGTATTTCAGATCGATAACTGTCTTATTTTATAAGCTTACTTCAACTCGGCCAATTTAAATGAAATCATCAATTGACAATTCAGTACTTAAATTTCTTTTTAAAAAACAAATATGTGGAGCAGGGGTTTTACGGAAACGTATAGAAACCTGTGAATGACTTGAGACTAGGTTCGTGTAATTCATCGGTTTGTCAAATCCCTTATGTTATCGATACTTCATCATTCAGCATCTTGTTCTCAGATGAAGTATTCTTAATAATGCTTTTGTTTTGACCATGAACTTATTGTCTTTGTTTTTAAATAGAAATGTGCCTTTTATCAAATCTATACCATCTTGAAAAAGAGCTTGATCGTGTATTCTGCTTTTTATTTCAAAGATGAAAACAGCATAGGAACCGAAAAATCATAAAATAAACTGTTAGGTGGCTTGTAGATCATGCAGTAGAGAGAGAGAGACCCATAGAAATTTCAGTCTTGTACTAAATTTAAATTCCAGAGAATTTAGCTTTGTTAGATTAGATAAATGTTAAAAATGTCATTGAGAGTAAAGACGGTAGTATTTACAGCATCATTTGGCTCATGTACTGAACATGAATTGCTTTGAGGTTCAAGTAAATACTATAGATGCAACTGTTTTGTGTACAAAAGGGTCGAGCGATCAACAGACTGCAACACAATATTAAAATGCTTTTCTGTATTGCACACAAGCCTTACTGTATGTATTGTATCTCATTGTGTGCCACAATCCTCAGGTGCATCAATATCTTTTGATGTATTTAAAAACAAAATTTGAAGATCTGTAATAGACTTAAAGGAAATGTGGACGAAATAGGCAGATGTACAATAAAATGTAATGCTGGGAAGTGTGGAATTTGGTAGGAAGAATGAAAAGAACCAATAGTGACTTTCAGAATTGTGCTGACAAGAACTGGTTGTGTGTGTGTGTGTGTGTGTGTGTGTGTGTGTGTGTGTGTGTGTGTGTGTGTGTGTGTGTGTGTGTGTGTGTGTGTGTGTGTGTGTGTGTGTGTGTGTGTGTGTGTGTGTGTGTGTGTGTGTGTGTGTATAACCTGTTGAACTTGAGAGTGTAGGTTGGAAATGTGGTTTAAGTGCAGGTGGAATCTCTAATCTTTATAAGCAGCATAAAGTATATTAGCATGAATGTGACAATGAGCCCTTAGAAAATGCATTTGCCTGCAGCTGTAGTATCCAATTAGATCAGGGGTTCCCGACATTTTTTTTACGCTGTGGACCCCAACAATTAACCAGGGGTTCTGTGGACTCCTGCTTTAAATGAGCCACACTTTTTGGGAAAGATGCAGAAGCTTTAGAGACAGTGTAGAAGACAGTTTCCAAAGGATTCCGGTGATAGGGACCTTATGTTATAGATTTGTCAAAGAGTGACGTAGAGATTGTGTTTACACGGTAGGATCAAGAATTATGGAATATAGAATGAAGGAAGGTGATTTGCAAATAATAAAAAAGTGTGATTGTTTAGGTTCTGAAATGCAGTGCCAAGGGTGGTGATGGGAGGCATGTTCATTTGTAGTATTCATATGAAATTGGGTATGTATCTGAAAGGCAAGAAGTGGAGCACATAGTGCAGTCTCTGCCTTCTAGCACCAGAGACCAGGGTTCAGTGCTGACTATGGATCCTTTTGTGTCAAGTTTGCACCTTCTACCTGTGACCATGTACGTTTCCTCTGGATGTTCTGATTTCCTTCCACATCCCCAAGACATGCAGATTAGTGGGTTAATTTACCGTGATAAATCTGTAGGTGTGGTGAATATGGGGGGAGTTTATGAAAATGAGGAAATTTGCTTTAAAAAAGGAATTGGTGCAGATGGGTGGCTGATGGTCAGTATGGACTCAGTGCAACAAAGACCCTGTCTCTATGAATTTACAGATCAATGAATAGTGCTTACAAAGAGCTCGTACTACTAACTTTTTTTGCAGAAATATTTGGTGATAGTGCATTATATCCTAGTGTCTGCTAATCCTAGCTTCTTAAATTTCAAGGGTGAAAATGTGTGAATTGCTGCTGAAGATGCCATGTTGAATTGCTGCACTATCATTGTAGATGTATTACAGAATCATTGTATTATTATGGAAATAGTAAAAATTTAAGGTACTGGATGTTGTAGAATCACACAGCTGAATTGTAGTTAGCATATAGTAGGAAATAGGAAGGTAAGTCTCTAGTCTGCTTCTGCAGTGTAGTATTTTTTGCAGCAAACAAATTTAATTTTCTGTCAATAATAATCTCTGTGCTTTTGGTAGGGAATTCAACTCTGGCTGAAGTACTTGACGGTCAAGATAGGTGGACTCATTACTCCTGCAGTTGGTCCCAAAGCTTAATAAACAAATAATAAGTCATGGGTTTACTGGAAATCAATTTTCTCACTGAAATTGGTCTCAGGTTACAACATTAGCTTGAGTTCTCAGTTTTGAGCTTCTAAACACCATTTTGATTTTTCTTTTACAATGAGCATAGAACTTTACAGTACATACAGGCCCATCCCTTTTGTACAGGTCATGCCTACCCTAAAAGTGATTCCAGGGATCCACAAGAGGAAACCTTGCTCCCTGCTCCAATTCTTCAGCCACACATTCATCTGTCATATCCTATTTTTACTTTCACTGGTGTGTTCAAAGTACATATATTATCAAAGTGTGTATACCATTTACAACTTCAATTTTTCTCTCCTTGGAGGCAGCCACAGAACAAAAAAAAACAGTAGAACTATTTAAAAAAAA
This sequence comes from Hemitrygon akajei, assembly GCF_048418815.1. Classification (NCBI taxonomy): domain Eukaryota; kingdom Metazoa; phylum Chordata; class Chondrichthyes; order Myliobatiformes; family Dasyatidae; genus Hemitrygon; species Hemitrygon akajei. The sequence goes on from NC_133128.1 coordinate 180,778,462, forward strand.
AAGTCAGACACACAATGTGCAGAGAAAATTGTGCACAGTAGTACTAATGTGTATCACAACTTCTGTCTGCACACCCTCCCCCTTAAGAATGCTGTTGACCTGAGCTGAGATGTCCCTCAGCTTGCAACTGGGAGACACCATCCTGGAGTCTCATTTTTGTCCACAGAATCTCCTGTCTCAAACATGAGAAAATCTGCAGGTGCTGGAAATCCAAAGCAACACACACAAAATGCTGGAGGAACTTAGCAAGCCAGACAACATCTATGGAAAAGAGTAACCAGTTGACGTTTTGGGCCAAGACCCTTTAGCAGGACTTCATCAGGAATCTTCTGTCTCTTCCCCAAGTATTCAATCTGCTATTTTTTTTCCCCCTTTCCCTTCTGAACTGTAGAGCCAGACTCATTGCCAGAGACCTGGTCATTGTGGCTTACTCTGGTAGGTTGTCTTTCCTCCCATCCACCAGCATACAAAGTGGTATACTTGTTATTGAAGGGAATGGCCATGGGGTACTCCACATGTCCACTCCCTACTCACCTGACAATCATCCAGCCTCCTGCAACTTGGGTATGACTGCTTCTCTGTAGCTCCTACCTATTAGCTTCTCATTCTCCTGAATGAGCTTTAGGTAGCAATTAAAGACACCGCAAGTCTTCCAGATCTCTCGTATCTTGCAAGAGGAGCACATCACTGCGAGGGATTCCATTCTTGCTGCTAATAATGAATGAAACTAATAAAGAAGAAAAACAGAAACCTCAACCAAGCCTCCATCTCTTGCCAAAGCCTCAGGTCCCTGCTTGAACTCTGCTGCTCACACAATGACTTAAACTTTTTATTGCCCCTTGCCAATTGTCTAATAACCCAAACAATCCTAAGCTCAGCAGAAAGTCTTGGAAGTTTCAACTTGCTTCATAAATCTGACACTAGCTATGATCTCAAGCTCAGCAGAAAGTCTAACACATGGTAAATAGTATGTAACCTGCTGTTCATTATAAATAATAGTAAATAACACAGTAACTCCACTAACTCCAGTACTACTTAATTGTTTTCCCCTCAGTCACCTTATGTACAGCCTACAATCACTTCATGAACATACAGTCAATCTATGTATAAAAGCTACCTTGTGTGTTTATATTTTTTATTACTGTTATGTTCTTTATCTTTTGTGTTTTGTTTTGTACTGCATCGGCTCCGGTGTAACAGTTATTTTGTTCTTGTGTGCAGGAAATGACATTTAACAGTCTTGAATTTTGAAATGCCATGTAACACAATGGAATTCCTCATCAATGTAACAATAGAGCTTATCTCCATGAGTATTGTTTCTGTCTTCAATGTGACTTTATTCTGCAGTTTACTTGATTAGTCTCTGAGACAGCTTTCCTTTCTTTATCAATCTTTTTATTAGTTAAATAAAAGAGTACATATATAAACAAGAGGAGAATTATCTCAAATATCTATATCAATAACAATTCATATAAAAGGTAAAATAAACATTATCAAGATGGTACATAGTATTTATCTAATAGTATATAATAAAGAAAAACATAATTGATTCTCCTCTTATCCATAAAAAGAAGAAAAAAGATAAAGAAACTTTTATAATTAAAATGTACACAAAAAACCCCAAAACAAAAAACAAATTCCAATTTAGACATATATTGATGCACAGAAAGTGGGCTTTGATGTTGGGCGTGCTGAGCCTATTGCCTGGGTTAGTGCCATATGATCTTTAACCTTTTTATATAACACAATACATTACTACAGTACTGCATTTGTGGTCTGATCAATGCCTTAAAAAGCCTTAACATTGCATCATTGCTTTTATATTCTAGCCTTCACGAAATGAATGCTAACATTGCATTTGCCTCCCTTATCACTGACTCAACACACAAGTTAACCTTTAGGGAATCGTGCACAAGGATTTCCAAGGTCCTTGTACCTCTGACTTTTGAATTCTCTCCTCTTTGGAAAATAGGCTATTCCTTTCTTCCTTCTCCCAAAATGCATGACCATACACTTCCTATACTATATTCCATCTGCCTCTTTACCCATTCTCCCAATCTTTTCAAGCCCTTCTGCAGACTCCCTGCCTTTTTAACACTACCTGCTCCTCTACCAATCTTTGTATCATCCACAAACTTGGCCACAAAGCCATCAATTCCATCATCCAAATAATTGACATAATGTGAAATGAAGTCCCAACACTGATCCCTGTGAAGCACCACTAGTAACCGGCAGCCAACCAGAAAATACCTCCTTCATTCCTATGCTCCTGTCAGTCAACCAATCTTCTATCCATGCTTGTACATTTCCTGTAATATCATGGGTTCTTGTTAAGCAGCCTTGTGTGGCACCTTACATGGTTGATACAAAATACTCAAGTTTGTCTGCCATTTCTTTGTCTCTTACTACTACCCCATTCAGCATCACTGTCCAGCAGTCTTAAATCTCCAACATCCCACTAATTTTTGGTATATGCCTTATCTTTAATTTTTATCTTTCACTTCCCTTGTCAGCCTGTTTCTGTCATTTTCCCCCTCCCCCTTTAGAATACTTATTCATCTTTGGGATCTATTCTGTCCCTTCCAGATTGCTTGCAGAAACTCCAGCCATTGCTGTTCTGCTGTTATCCCTTCTAGTTATTGTTGCATTTTCTTTAGCATTTGTGTTTTTTTTTAAGAAGCAGAATTGCTAGCTCGATTCTCAACCCTGCACAGATGGAAAGTGTGCAAGGAGCTGACTGGATTTGAACCCTGGACCATTCGCCTCGAACTCCAGTGCAAATACCATTACGTCAATCACCAACTGCATCCCATCTAGTGTCCCCTTACAATCAACTTTGGCCAGGTCCTCGCATACCTCTGTAATTCCCTTTATTCCACTGTAATACTGATATTATCTGACTTTGCTTCTCCCTCTCAAGCTACTATACATGTTGAGTTCTATCATATTATGATCACTGACTCCTATAGGCTCCTTTATCTTAAGCACCCTAATCAAATCTGATTCATTACTCGACACCCAATCCCGAATTGCCTTTCACTTATTGGGCTCAACCACAGGTTGCTTAAGAAAGCCATCTTGTAGGCATTCTATAAATACTCTCTCTTGGGATGCAGCACCAACCTGATTTGCCTAATCTATTTGCATATTGAAATAGCCCATGACAATCATAATGCTGCCCTTTTCACATGATTTTGTTATTTCCCTGCGTAATTTGAATCCCACATTGTGGCCACTGTTCAGAGTCCAATATATAGCACCCATCAGTGTCTTTTTATCCTTGTAGTATCTTTACCCACAAGGATTCTACATCTTCTGATCCTATGCCACCTCTTTAAGGATTTGATATCATTTTATACCAATGGAGCCACCCTGACCCCTCTGCCTACCCACCTGTTGTGGATAACACTTCGGTCACAAATAAGCTGAGACTGGGACAGGGCTGAAGAGAGAAGTTTTGTTGATGGTATGGATACGAAATTAGAAAAACTAGGTTAAAAATGACACCCATGACTGCTAGTTGCGGAGAGAGGCAGGGAATTTGTGATGGTGATCAATAGATGTTTTGCTTTCTTCAATGTTCAATTTCAAATTTCTGCATATTCAACATCTAATAATGAGCAAGCATTCTGACAGTTGCCGTGTAGGAAATGTGAAAGGAAATGGAGATGTGATAGAGCAAACTGTTATTGCGTGCAAATAAAATCTCCTTTTTCCTCAATGATGTTACCAACCGCCAACATGTAGTTCATGCATTGGGGAAGAAGAAGGTCGAGGCACAGGTTTGGAATTGGGAAGAGAAGTTAATGCTGAGTTTCCTATAGCTATGACTATATGTATAAAAATGTAGCTAAGTATGGGAAATACTTTTATCATCAAGCTTTGGAGCTCTTTGGTGTGGTCAGCAGTGCTGAAGGTTGAAGGTAAAGGGTGATGACTGAGCAAGAATAGATTGCATTTGTCACAATCGCATATCTTAAGTTACTTGTCTCTCTAGTTATACATGTTTTAGTGTGCTATCTTCCAGCAAAGATTCTAGTATTTTCCATACTGTTGGATAAGATACACGAGCAGAAATTCTATGTATCTGAAGTACTGACTTAATGTTGATTAGAATAATATCCCAAAGTACATTGATTATGTCATATACTACCATTTTCGTGCCTCTTCCTTGATACTATATATAACAACTTAATCACTTAGTTTTTGCATATATTATGTGTTAGAACAATATTAATGTGATTCTTTGTGCTTTTCAAAATATTTCATTTTATTAATTTTGAATGGTCCCTTGATAATTTGTTAACTTATGTGTTGTCAAGTTTGTGGATGGTGCAACGATAGGTGGAAGGACAGGTCATATTGAGGAAGCAGTGAGTCTGCAGAAAGACTTAAACAGATTAAGAGAATCGGCATACAAATGGCCAATAGTATTAGGTGTAGGGAAGTATTTGATCGTACACTTTGGTAGGAGGGATAAATGTGTCAATTATTTTCTAAGTGGGAAGTTAATTCAGAAAGTGGAGCTACAAAGTGACTTGGGAGTCCCAGTACAGGGTTCCCTGAAGATCAACTTTCAGGTTGAGTCGGTGGTAAGGAAGGCGGATGCGATGTTCATTTTAGGAGGTTTTATAAGGCATTGGCCAGACCACATTTGGAGTATTGTACGCAGATTTGGGCCTTTTATTTAAAAATAGATGCGCTGGCATTGAAGAAGGTCCAGAGGAGGTTTGCTAGAATGATACTGGAAATGAAGTAGTTAACGTGTGAGTAGTGTTCGAAGGCACTAGGCCTGTACTTGCTGAAGTTTAAATGAATGGGAGGGGGGGGGGGGAATCTCATTGAAACCTCAAATGTTGAAAGACCGAAATAGAGTGGATATGAAGAGGATGTTTCTTACGGCAGGGAAGTCTAGGACCAGAGGTACCAGCATGTCCCTTGAGAACAGGAAGGATTTCTTTAGCCAGCAGATGGTGAATCTGTGGAGTTCATTGCCATAGATGGCTCTGGAGGCTAAGTCATTGGGTATATTTAAAGCAGAGCTTGATAAGTTTTTAATTAGTAAGGGTGTTAAAGGTTATGGGGTGAGAGTAAGACAGTGTGTTTGTGTGGGGATTGAATGGTGGAGCAGACTTGATGAGCCAAATGGCCTAATTCTGCTCTTGTAGCTTAGGGTCTTCATAGAAACAAATTTTCACTTATTTTCTCTATCCCTCACAGCATGTAAACGATTGGTCGCTATTCTATGCGCCGGAGAAAAGCTTTCATTCTTTCTCATCTAATGTCCTGTCACTTGTAAAGTGAAGCTAAGTTACGACCTTTTTCATGACTGTCCTTGAAGTTGCAGTACCCAGCAGTGCATGCAACTGTTTCTAATTGTGCATTAGCTACTAACCTCAGACAAGAATCTCAGTTTTTGGGATAAGGTAAGTTTAGTTGCTGACTTTTGAGGGTATTATTTTAACCCTATGATGAATAGCAATGAAAAAATCTGCACTATGTATTTCTATGCAACATTCAAATTGCTTCTCAGATCGGAGTTCTGAGAAGCGGGACTGCGCAGGCGCGTGAAGGAGGCCTGGGAAGGAGGGAAGATATAAAAAGGAGAGAAAGAGTGAGGTAGTTCTCTTTTGGAAGGAGACAGCGAGGCTTTGAGAGGAAGTGCGGCGGCGGCCATTTTCAAATTGCTTCTCAGATCGGAGTTCTGAGAGGCGGGACTGCGCAGGCGCGTGTAGGAGGCCTGGGAAGGAGGGAAGATATAAAAAGAACGCAGCCTTAAGCAGCGGGCAGCTTCGTTTGCGGGCAGCGGAGTGAGCCGGGAGCAGAGTGTAGGGCTTGGGCTCAGAGGGCTTAGGCGGAAGAGGGCACAGTAGGCTTATCTTCTAGTTCTCCTTGTTATTTTCAGTTATTCGGGAAGTATGAGTGTGAGGGCAGCTTCTTGTTCTCGGTGTCGGATGTGGGAGATCCTGGAGTCCCCGAGCCTCCCGGACGTCCACATCTGCACCAGGTGCGCCGAACTGCAGCTCCTGAGGGACCGAGTTAGGGAACTGGAGCTGCAGCTCGATGACCTTCGCCTGGTCAGAGAGAATGAGGAGGTGATAGAGAGGAGTTACAGGCAGGTGGTCACTCCGGGGCCACAGGAGGCAGATAGGTGGGTCATGGTCAGGAAGGGGAAGAGGCAGTTACTAGAGAGTACCCCGGTGGCTGTACCCCTTGACAATAAGTACTCATGTTTGAGTACTGTTGGGGGGGACAGCCTACCTGGAGGAAGTGACAGTGGCCGGGCCTCCGGCACAAAGGACGGCCCTGTAGCTCAGAAGGGTAGGGATAGAAGAAAGAGGACCATAGTAATAGGGGACTCGATAGTCAGGGGTTCAGACAGGCGGTTCTGTGGAGATGATTGGGAGTCCCGGATGGTAGTTTGCCTCCCTGGTGCCAGGGTTCGGGACGTTTCTGATCGTGTCCAAGATATCCTGAAGTGGGAGGATGAGGAGCCAGAGGTCGTGGTACATGTAGGTACCAATGACATAGGTAGGAAAGGGGAAGAGGTCCTGAAACGAGAGTATAGGGAGTTAGGAAGGCAGTTAAGAAGAAGGACCGCAAAGGTAGTAATCTCGGGATTACTGCCTGTGCCACACGACAGTGAGAGTAGGAATGGAATTAGGTGGAGGATGAATACGTGGCTGAGGGATTGGAGCAGGGGGCAGGGATTCAAGTTTCTGGATCATTGGGACCTCTTCTGGGGCAGGCGTGACCTGTTCAAGAAGGACGGGTTACACTTGAATCCTGGGGGGACCAATATCCTAGCGGGGAGGTTTGCTAGGGCTACAGGGCAGACTTCAAACTAGTAAGATGGGGGTGGCGGGAATCAATTTGAGGAAACTATGGGAGAGGAGGTTAGTTCACCAGTAGAGCAAGTAAGTAGACAGTGTGTGAGGGAGGAAAGGCAGGTGATGGAGAAGGGATGCGCTCAGCCCGAAGATGTAGGGGAGAAGAAAGAAAAGGATAATAAATTTGAATGCATTGTTAGGGATGAAAAGAGAGGAGGAGGTGGAGAGTATCTTAAATGTATCTATTTTAATGCTAGGAGCATTGTAAGAAAGGTGGATGAGCTTAAAGCGTGGATTGATACCTGGAATTATGATGTTGTAGCTATTAGTGAAACATGGTTGCAGGAAGGGTGTGATTGGCAACTAAATATTCCTGGATTTAGTTGCTTCAGGTGTGATAGAGTAAGAGGGGCCAGAGGAGGAGGTGTTACATTGCTTGTCCGAGAAAATCTTATGGCGGTGCTTTGGAAGGATAGATTAGAGAGCTCCTCTAGGGAGGCTATTTGGGTGGAATTGAGGAATGAGAAAGGTGTAGTAACACTGATAGGAGTGTATTATAGGCCACCTAATGGGGAGCGTGAGTTGGAAGAGCAAATGTGTAAGGAAATAGCAGATATTTGTAGTAAACACCAGGTGGTGGTTGTGGGAGATTTTAATTTTCCACACATAGATTGGGAAGCTCATTCTGTAAAAGGGCTGGATGGTTTAGAGTTTGTGAAATGTGTGCAGGATAGTTTTTTGCAACAATACATAGAAGTACCGACTAGAGATGGGGCAGTGTTGGATCTCCTGTTAGGGAATGCGATAGGTCAGCTGACAGATGTATGTGTTGGGGAGCACTTCGGGTCCAGTGATTACAATAGCATTAGCTTCAATATAATTATGGAGAAGGACAGGACTGGACCTAGAGTTGAGATTTTTGATTGGAGAAAGGCTAACTTTGAGGAGATGCAAAGGGATTTAGAGAGAGTGGATTGGGTCAAGTTGTTTTATGGGAAGGATGTAATAGAGAAATGGAGGTCATTTAAGGGTGAAATTATGAGGGTACAGAATCTTTATGTTCCTGTTAGGTTGAAAGGAAAGGTTAAAGGTTTGAAAGCGCCATGGTTTTCAAGGGATATTAGAAACTTGGTTCGGAAAAAGAGGGATGTCTACAATAGATATAGGCAGCATGGAGTAAAGGAATTGCTTGAGGAATATAAAGAATGTAAAAGGAATCTTAAGAAAGAGATTAGAAAAGCTAAAAGAAGATACGAGTTTGGTTTGGCAAATAAGGTGGAAGTAAATCCGAAAGGTTTCTACAGTTATATTAAAAGCAAGAGGATAGTGAGGGATAAAATTGGTCCCTTAGAGAATCAGGGTGGTCAGCTATCTGTAGAGCCGAGGGAGATGGGAGAGATTTTGAACAATTTCTTCTCTTCGGTATTCACTAAGGAGAAGGATATTGAATTGTGTAAGGTGTGGGAAACAAGTAAGGAAGTTATGGAACCTATGACAATTAAAGAGGTGGAACTACTGGCGCTTTTAAGAAATTTAAAAGTGGATAAATCTCCGGGTCCTGACAGGATATTCCCCAGGACCTTGGGGGAAGTTTGTGTAGAGATAGCAGGAGCTCTGACGGAGATCTTTCAGATGTCATTAGAAACGGGGATTGTGCCGGAGGATTGGCGTATTGCTCATGTGGTTCCATTGTTTAAAAAGGGTTCTAGAAGTAAGCCTAGCAATTATAGACCTGTCAGTTTGACATCAGTGGTGGGTAAATTAATGGAAAGTATTCTTAGAGATAGTATTTATAATTATCTGGATAGACAGGATCTGATTAGGAGTAATCAGCATGGATTTGTGCGTGGAAGGTCATGTTTGACAAACATTGAATTTTTTGAAGAAGTTACGAGGAATGTTGACGAGGGTAAGGCAGTGGATGTAGTCTATATGGACTTCAGCAAGGCCTTTGACAAAGTTCCACATGGAAGGTTAGTTAAGAAGGTTCAGTCGTTAGGTATTAATGCTGGAGTAATAAAATGGATTCAACAGTGGCTAGATGGGAGATGCCAGAGAGTAGTGGTGGATAATTGTTTATCAGGATGGAGGCCGGTGACTAGCGGGGTGCCTCAGGGATCTGTTTTGGGCCCAATGTTGTTTGTAATATACATAAATGATCTGGATGATGGGGTGGTAAATTGGATTAGTAAGTATGCCGATGACACTAAGGTAGGAGGTGTTGTGGATAATGAGGTGGGTTTTCAAAGCTTGCAGGGAGATTTATGCCGGTTAGAAGAATGGGCTGAACGTTGGCAGATGGAGTTTAATGCTGAGAAGTGTGAGGTTCTACATTTTGGCAGGAATAATCCAAATAGAACATACAGGGTAAATGGTAGGGCATTGAGGAATGCAGTGGAACAGAGAGATCTAGGAATAACAGTGCATAGTTCCCTGAAGGTGGAGTCTCATGTAGATAGGGTGGTGAAGAAGGCTTTTGGAACGCTGGCCTTTATAAATCAGAGCATTGAGTACAGAAGTTGGGATGTAATGTTAAAATTGTACAAGGCATTGGTAAGGCCAAATTTGGAATATTGTGTACAGTTCTGGTCACCGAATTATAGGAAAGATATCAATAAATTAGAGAGAGTGCAGAGACGATTTACTAGGATGTTACCTGGGATTCAGCACTTAGGTTACAGAGAAAGGTTGAACAAGTTAGGTCTCTATTCATTGGAGCGTAGAAGGTTGAGGGGGGATTTGATCGAGGTATTTAAAATTTTGAGAGGGATAGATAGAGTTGACGTGAATAGGCTGTTTCCATTGAGAGTAGGGGAGATTCAAACGAGAGGACATGATTTGAGAGTTAGGGGGCAAAAATTTAAGGGAAACACGAGGGGGTATTTCTTTACTCAGAGAGTGATAACTGTGTGGAATGAGCTTCCTGTAGAAGTAGTAGAGGCCAGTTCAGTTGTGTCATTTAAGGTAAAATTGGATAGGTATATGGACAGGAAAGGAGTGGAGGGTTATTGGGCTGAGTGCGGGTAGGTGGGACTAGGTGAGATTAAGAGTTCGGCACGGACCAGGAGGGCCGAGATGGCCTTTTCCGTGCTGTGATTGTTATATGTTATATGATTATATGTATAGTACATATTAAATTATTTGTAAATTGCTAATTATTTCCATTTGATCGCTTATCCTTCACAACCAAGTGTTTTCCAATTCCATTTTCTATTTCCTGTTTTTGAGAGTGGTAGGATGGTGGAAGAAGGTGAAATTGCACAGTCATTTAAGTGCCCTTAAAATTGAATTTTCAAGTTCTAACAGCTTGCTGCATGTTCTTTCTTCACTGCACTACCCCAATTGTTCCCTCTCTATCTTTTAAAACAAGAACAGCCCCACCCACCCTCCCTCAGTCCACTCTGTCTGTACCAACCTAGATCTAACCGATGGTCTGTTACCTTCAGTTCCTTGTTAGTTCACGTGTGTCTAAATGCTGTTGTATCTCAAGTAAACTCTTCTCAGGCTTCCAGCCTGATACAGGTATTAACTTTAACTGATGTTTCAATGACAAACTCTGCCATCTTCATCAGGGATGATGCCTGGGAATGTCTTGTCTGGTGGTGTTTGTACCTCCTTCATCTGTCCCTCTTGATTGGTTAGTCCTTATCCAATCAGGTTTCTGCTGTCACACCTTTACAATTGAATTCCAGTTTTTACTTAGAGTGAGACCTTCATCTTTGTTAAAATTCTTTTCCTCTAGTTTTATTCCACAAATGAAGGTCTCGCTCTAAGTAAAAACTGGAATTTGATTATAAACCAAGTGAGACAGCAGAAACCTGATTGGTTGGGGCCTCATCCAATCAGGAGGGACTGAAGTTGGGAGTATAAATACCACCAGACTAGATATGCCCAGGCATCATCCCTAATGATGAATTTGTCATCGTAACGTCAGTTAAAATCGATATCTGTACCCGGCTGGAAGCTCGAAGAGTTTATTCGTCATATACGCTAGATCCTTTTTCGCTATTGTATCTTCTCCCACCTATCCTGCAGAGCATTCCAGGCATCTACCAATCTTGTTTTCTTCAAGAAAATCTTGTCTTCTATGTCTGTGAATGAACATGCCATTTTTGCCACTAACCTCATCAAGACCTGAGTATGGCTTCAAGACCCTTGATGAACCAGGAGATTTGCAATCTTTTGAGGGCTAGATCTGTGGTGGTCAAGACCAATGATCCGGAGTCCTAGAAGAAGTACAACTATGACCTATAGAAAACCATAGAGAGCAAAAAGGCATTTTGTGTGAAGAGACACGTGATAGCTGTGACAGTGTTTGTATACTATCACTTACAGTAACGCAAAAACCTATCAGCATAAATGGCTGTGATGCTTCACACCCTGGTGAACTGAGTGACTTCTATCCACAATTTGAAAGGGAGAATTTAAACTACAATTGTGTGACTCCCAAGAGCATCTGGCAAGCCCTGATCTGTGTCAGAGGCCAAAATCAGAACATCCTTCAAGAGTAAAACCAGCAAGGTGTCTGGCCCAATAGTGTACCTGGTAGGGTAATGAATACTTGTGCTGACCAACTAGCTAGAGTGTTCAAAGACATCTTCAGCCCTTGTTGCAGTTGGAGGTTCTAACCTGCTTCAAAAGGGCGTTGATCATACTGGTACCTAATTGATAAGCTGCCTCAACAGCTATTGCTTGGTACCACTTAAATTTAATAAATAAAGTGTTTTGCTGGTTGGTCATGGCTAGAATTAGCTTCTGCTTGGGCAAGTGCCTGGACAAATACCTGGACTAGTTGCAGATTGTCTACTGCCACTACAACAGATGCTACCTCATAGGTTCTCCATTCCGCCTTGGACCATCAGGACAACAGCAACACCTGTTTCAGGTTGATGTTGATGGTTTACAGCTTGCCTTTCAATTCCATCATCCTGCAGTACTAATCCAACAAATTTCAAAACCTGGGCCTCTATCTCCCTCTGCAGTTGGATCCTTGACTTCATTACAACAAGACCACAGTCAGTGCAGACCAGTAACATCATCCCTTTGTGGACTATGAACACATCTGCATATCCAAGGATGTGTGCTTAGCACATTGTTCTACTCTTTCTACTCTCATGACTGTGGCTGAGCACAGCTCAAGCACCATTTATAAATTCACTGATGACACCACAGTTAACAAAATCTCAGATGGTAATGTGGAGGCATACAAGAGCAAGATTGGCTGGTTGAGTGAAATCACAATCGGCCTTGAATGCAACATCAGTAAGATCAAGGAATTGATTGTGGACTTCAGGACACAATGTTCTGTGGACAGATGAGACAAAAGTTGAACTTTTTGACAAAAATGCCCACTGTTATGTTTAGAGGAAAAAGAGCACTGCACACAAACACCAAAATCTCATCCCAACTGTGAAGCATGGTGGAAGGAACATCATGGTTTGGGGTTGCTTTGCTGCCTCAGGGCAGCTCTCAATTGTTGAGGGAACAATGTATTCAAAATTGTATCTAGACATTCTGCAGGAGAATGTCAGGGCAGTGGTCCATCACTTGAAGTTTAATAGAAGTTGGATAATCCAATAAAACAAGAGTAAATCTCCTTGGTTTAAAAAGGAGAAAATTCATGTTTTGGAATGGCCAAGAGTCCAGACCTTAACCCAATTGAGATGCTATGGCATGAGCTGAAGAGGGCTGTTCATGCAAGGTATCCCAGAAATATTGATAAATTGAAACAGTTTTTTGCAGAGGAATGGTCTAAAATTCCTCCTCACCATTGTGCAAGTCTGATTAGCAGCTATATGAAATGTTTGGTGGAGGTTATTGTTGCTGAAGGAGGTTAAATACAAGAGTTCACATACTTTTTTCAGCCTGGACTGTGACTGATTTAAACAATGTGTTCAATAAAGGCATGAAAAGTACAATTGTTTGTGTGTTTATTAGTCTAGGCAGATTGTGATTTAGATGAAGATCAGACCACATTTTAATTCAGAAAACCAGGTAATTGCAAAGGGGGCCACAAACTGTATATTGACTATTACGTTCTTGTGTGCCACATTTCAAAACTATGACTAAAAAGTATTGGAATTGGTTTATTCTTGTCACGTGTATTGAGATAAAGTGAAAAGCTTGTTTTGCGCACTGTTCATACAGTTCAATTTATTACACAATGTGTTGAGGCAGAACAAAGTAAAGCAAGAACAATGCAGAATAAAGTGCAACAGTTACAGACAATGTACAGTGCAGATAGACGATAAGGTGCATGGTAATAACAAGTTAGTTTGTGAGGACAAGTCCATCTTAATATACTAGGGAACCATGTAATAGTCTTATGCCAGCAGGGCTGTAACTGTCCTTGACCTGGTGGTACATGCTTCCAGGCTTCTGTATCTTCCACCCAATGGGAGAGGGGAGAAGAGAAACTGTCCAGGATGGGTGGGATCTTTGATTGTGGTGGGAGTTGTGCAGAGGCAGTGGGAAATATAGAGTCCATGACTGGGAGGCTGGTGCCCATAATCCTTCTGTTCATGTGGTCATGTGCAGCATGGTTGTTATACCAAGCCATTATGCATCCAGACAGGAAGATTGGAGCTTTGAATTACAAAATGGAGATGGATACTCTTTTAAAGTAAAGGATGGAATAACAATCTAAATCACTTCCAAAGGTTATATTCATGCAATGTTTTAAATTAAAATCACAAACTGATGCAAGTTATTAGTGTCTGGGTTTTTTTTTTACACGCACATACTAGAAGCATTAACAACCAAGCTTCTGTTAAGATCATAATGGAACTACTGCAAGATAACATTTTATTTAAAATGCATGGAATTATGATACTTCCAAGCAAATGTGTTTTGAAAAATATAAAATTAGGCTTCAGTGCTAGACCCTCACTCAGAAGAGCATTCAATTTTCAAAGTAAATTTATTACAGAAGTACTTGTATGTTATCATTTGCTATCTTGCATTTTGCCTTTTTGCATAAGTAAGTAAATATAATAGATTTTTACAAAAAGCTGTACACAAAGGCTGACAATAACCCAATCAAAAGAAGACTGCGCTAATAAAAATAATGCTGAGAACATAAGACATAGGAGCAGAATTGGGCCATATGGCCCATCGAGTCTGTTCCGCCATTCAATCATGGCTGATCCTTTTTTCCCCTCAGCCCCACTCCCCAGCATTCTCTTCCAAGCCTTTGATGCCATGACCAATCAAGAACCTATCAAGCTCTGCCCTCAATACACCCAATGACCTAGCCTCCACAGCTGCCTGTGGTAACAAATTTCACAAATTCACCACCCTCTGGCTAAAGAAGTTTCTCAGGTATCTCTTTTTTAAATAGACGCCCCTCTATCCTGAAGTTGTGCCCTCTTGTCCTAGACTCCCCAGCCATGGGAAACATTCTTTCCACATCTACTCCGTCTAGGCTTTTCAACATTCGAAAGGTTTCATTGAGATTTCCCCCTCATCCTTCTCAATTCCAGTGAGTACAGACCCAGAGCCATCAAACATTCTTCGTATCATAAGCCTTTCCTTCTTGGACTCATCCTTGTGAACCTCCTCTGAACCCTCTCCAATGCCATCACATCTTTTCTTAGATGAAGAGCCCAAAACTGTTCACGGTTCTCAAGATGAGGCCTCATCAGTGCCTTATAAAGCCTCAGCAAACACATCTCTGTTCAAGACCTCTTGAAATGAATGTTAACATTGTATTTGCCTACCTCACCACCAACTCAACCTGCAAGTTAACTTTTAGGGTGTGCTGCACAATGACTCCCAAGTCCCTCTGCATCTCAGATTTTTGGATTTTCTTCCCATTTGAAAAAAATGCACACATTTATTTTGACTACCAAAGTGGATGACCAAGCATTTTCCAACAGTGTATTTCATTTGCCTCTTTCTTGCTAAGCTAAGTCCTTCTGCAGCTTACCTGTTTCCTTAACACTACCTGTCCCCCCACCAGTCTTTGTATCATCTGCAAACTTGTCAACAAAGCCATCAATTTAATTCTGTAAATCACTGATGTACAGCATAAAAAGAAGCGGTCCCAACACCAACCCATGTGGAACAGCACAACTCACTGGCAGCCAAGCAGAAAAGGATCCTTTTATTCCCACTTGCTGCCTCCTGCCAATCAGCCAGTGCTCTAACCATGCAGCAAGTTTCCTGTAATAACATGGGCTCTTAACTTGGTGCCACACATGAGGCTGCTTACTTTGTCAAAAGGCCTTCTGACAACGGAAACCATGCTGAACTTGTCTTGTCTTGTGCTCCAAGTAAGACATAACCTCATCCTTAACAATTGACTCCAACATCTTCCCAACCACTAAGGTCAAGCTAATGGGTCTGTAATTTCCTTTCTGCTGCCTTCCTCCTTTCTTAAAGAGTGGAGTGACATTTGAAATTTTTCTGTCCTCAGGCACCGTGCCAGAGTCCAATGATTTTTGAAAGATCATTACTAACGCCTCCACAATATCTACCACTACCTATTTCAGGACCCTAGAGTATAGTTCATCTGGTCCAAGTTCTTTCACCTTTTTGAGCACCTTCTCCCTTGTGATAGTAACTGCACTCACACCTGCCATACCGCTACTTCAGCATCTGTCACATTTCTAGTGTCTTCCACAGTGAAGACTGATGCAAAATACTCATTTAGCTCACCTGCCATCTGTCCCCCATTATTATTTCTCCAGTCTTTTTTTCAAGTGGTCCTATATCCACTCTCATCTTTTTTTTTTACATACTTGAAAAAGCTTTTACTATCCACTTTGATATTGTTTGCTAGCTTGCTTTCATGTTTCATCTTTTCCTTCCTAATGGTTCTTTTAGTTACTCTCTGTAGGTTTTTAAAAGCTTCCCAATCATCTCTCTTCCTGATAATTTTTGCTTTTTTGTATGCCCTCTGCTTTTACATTAGCTTTGAGTTGGCTTGTCAGCCACGGTTGTACTATTTTGACATTTGAGTATTTCTTCATTTTCCCCCAGAAACTCACGCCATTGCTGCTCTGCTGTCATCCCTGCCAGCAGCTCCTTCCAATTTACTTTGGCCAACTCCTCTCTCATACCACTGTAATTTCCGTTACTCCACTGAAATACTGCTACATCAGATTTTACTTTCTCCCTATCAGATTTCAAGTTGAACTCATTCGCATTGTGATCGCTGCCTCTAAGGGTTCATTTACCTTAAGCTCCCTAATCATCTCCAGTTCATTAAACAACACCCAATCCAGTATAGCTGATCCCCTAGTCGGCTCAGCAACAAACTGCTTTAAAATGCCATCTCGTAGGCATTCAACAAACTCACTCTCTTGACTTCCATTACCAACCTGATTTTCCTAATCAACCTGCATGTTGAAATCTTCCATGACATTACCCTTTTGACACACCTTTTATGTTTCTCATTGTAATTTGTGGTCCACGTCCCAGCTACTGTTTGGGAGGCCTGTATATAACTGCCACCAGGGTCTTTTTCCCCTTGCAGTTTCTCAGCTCAACCCACAAGGATTCAATATCTTCTAATCCTATGTCACATCTTTCTACTAATTTAATGCCATTCTTTACCAGCAGAGCCATGCCACCCACTTTGCCTACATGAGTTGTAAAGAGTCCTTGAACATTTTTAGGTCGTAGAATCAGTTCATGTAGTGGTGAATGAGATTATCCACACCAATTCAAGAGCTTGATGGTTGCAGGGTGATAACTATTCCTGAACCTGTTGTGTGGAACCAAGCTTCTGGACCTCCTAACCAATTGTAGTAGCAAAGAAGAGGGTATGGTCTGCATGGTGGAGGCCTTTAAAGGATACTGCTTTTTTGTGACAGCACTCCATGTAAGTTTGCTGAGAGGTGGGGAGGGCTTTGCCTGTGATAGACTGAGCCTTTTTCAGTGTGCAGAACATGGCACAACTAGTTAAGATGGGCTCCACTGTATAGAAATTTTGCAAAGTTTTTGACATTCTATCGTTGGTTTTAAAGTACTCACTGGTTTGCAAATCAAATTAAACTTCCATTATTATTAAAACAATATAATCTTTCATTTATCTACTCCTGCGCCAACCAGTTCATGCCCAGATTCATATTGCTTGGTCACTTGGCTCTGAACACCCAAACAGCTTCAGTAGTACAATGTTAGAATAACTGAAATTCTGTTGGTTTAGCATGTAATAGATGTCATTCATTTCTCCAGCTTACACTTTAGAAATTTGGAATAGTCGATGTGTTTCAATATTGAAACATATTGAAAAGCTTAGATCGAGTAGATGTGGAGAGGATGTTTCCTATAATGGGAGACTTGTGGACCAGAGAGCACAGCCTCAGAATAGATCGGTGTCCATTTAGAATGGTGATAAGGAATTTCTTCAGGCAAAGGGTAGTGAATCTGTGGAATTTGTTGCCACAAGATGGCTGTTGAGGCCAAGTCATACAGCATATTTAAAGTGGGAATTGATAGGTTCTTGATTAGTCAGGGTGTCAAAGGTTATGGGAGAAAACAGGAGAATGGGGTTGAGAGAGAGAATAAATCAGCCATGATGGAATGAATGGTAGAGCAGACTCAATGGCCCAGATGACCCAATTCTGCTCCTTCATCTTACGGCCTTTAACAAAGGGGGGAACCAACATTGGGAGCTACCTGAATACGCATCGGATAGGTACCAGTGTTTAATAAACTAAGAAGCAAAACATCTGATCCCATCAGAGTACTAAACTCACATTCCAAAGGGGAGGAAAGGCATTTACTTTAGAAACTGGTGGAACTACTTTTCATTTTAGTAAAAGGCATAATTAATATTTCCCAAGAATTTCCCTGCTTACATATTCAAATTACCAAGACTTTTGTGGGGGGGGGGGGCATAGAATGGAAGAACATCTATAAGCATATCTTCCAAACAGAAGTTGTACAAGTTAAAACACTTCATTGACTTGATACAGAAATTCTTCGTCAAATACCTTTTTAGTGGTGAGAAAGTTCAGTGACTGACAAAATATAATAGGTTTTCATCAACACTGTAGGAGCAAAGTGAAAAGGAGACCTTGCTTATCCAATGCAATGCACTTTATGTATCATGTGGAATGCGGCCATTAGCATCATGCTCAAGAATGGTTCTAAACTCTCTCTCAATATGCATGACAAACTAGTATAATTTTCAACATTCAGGAGACTGGGTAGAGAAGGTAGATGAACTCTGCCTTTAAATGGATTCTCGTTCGTTTTCTTCTCCAGAATTGTTTGACTTGCTTTAATCTTTACACACCATGCAATTTGCACTGACCCATGGACAGCTTTTGTATGTTGGAGAATGGGCTCCAGCCTCAACAGATTTGAAGAAACAAACCTGTAAAAGTCTATTGAGCAACTCCACAATGGTTTGCATTTGTAAGATAATCTGCTGGATCTCTGCTTGAGAGTAAATGTATTTTATTGCAATTAATCAAATGCTGCTGATTTCTGATATTAATTTGGAGATGAGGACAAAACCTTATTGATGAAGAAATTATTAGATGATTGAAAAATACAGAGATGAATGGTCTACATGCTTTTATTCAGTATTAATCATTTTGTGTTTGAAAACTGGATGTTGGTGGATTTAATTCATTTCACTTCGTAAAAGCAGATAGTTGTAAGTTTATTCAGTGTTGGAAGATTGTCATCACATTGAAGGGACATTTGCTGACCTGAAGTACTTCCCATGTGTATGATACTTATTTGAGAACATGGGGTGGATCAACCTTGATGTGGACTTTTTTGTATTACTGTACACAACATACAATGTACTTCTATATTTCCTTTACCTCTTTTAAGCTTCTATTCCCCCCCCCCAAGTGAATCAAAAGTACGTTAGTGAATTCTAGACATTGTGGCCCAAAAGAGATGCAACAATGGAGCAGTCCATCCTTAGCATCTCAGTTGTGGCCATCATCTTGGCCACCTTGTCCAATTGGTCAAGATGCTAACTAATCTTTACAGGAATCCACCTGAAAGTTTGCTCTGCTCACTGGCCCTTCTAGGTTCTGCTTTGCCCTTAAGTGTTGTTCTGTTGTTTTTTTTTGAGACAGGAAAGACTATTCCAAATCAATCACTGATTTTGATGCAATTGGAAAGATGATGAGGGATGTCACAGACCTGTCTCAGAGCTCATTTGCGTTTCAGGACAATTTCCAAAGGGCACTTTGCTAAGAAAAAAAAGTCTAAACATTGCCAATCCTGACCATCTTTCACTTCAGCTGGATTAAATGTGGCCTATTTGTCTGTTCTGTTCTGCTGATTAATGTCTACTATAAAACATTTTCACTGTGTATCCAAAGCTGTGCTGAAATAGCTAAAATAGCTGGATAACAAAAATAAGTTCAAATCCAGACTTTAAAAAGGATGGCTTCTTACAATGGCTTGGCAAATTTGGATTTTTATAAATCTAGTCACTTTTATTTGTTGTGTTACAGTATAGTTCTGCTTTGTTTAATGCAGTATTTGTTTAAAAACGGTGGTAATCCTGGTTTCATTATCCAAAGGATTATTGCAATAAAATCAGTATAGTTTATATGACCATTTCTTCTGGAACATTGTTACTTCTTTTCCTTGCACCACTTTTTCTATTTAGTCTCAAGAATTAGATTTTGACAGGTGTACTTGGGGGTAAAATTTTAGTCTTGGATTTGTAAATGCTTATGGTGTAGTAGTGTTATAAATGAATGTGTTGAGATATTTGTATTGCATCCTTTCTTGATGTGTCTTTCCATTCTTGCAATGTGCAGATATTAGCATGCCATTACCAAATTCAGAATCTCATATTCTAACTTACTGCTTAATGAATTTGTGATTGGAAAATGTTTGCTGGGGTTGAGTTAAGAGAATTGGTTTATGCAATTTTTGGAGATGATGGTTCACTGTTTCAGCATGATTTTTATGCCTTTCATACAATATTAAATGGGATAATATTGCCATGTGTTTTGCTGGTAAGGATATTAGTAGAATTTATTTCTGTGGCAATGTATTCCTTTTTTGTAGACATTGATATCTAAGACTAGTAGATTATTGAATTGTGATTTAGATTAAATTGAGTTTTATAAAATACTTACTATAACACTTTAAAACATCTTAATATACGCCACAGTGTCATTAAGCAAAATTTTACTCTGAACCATTTGAATAAATAGGATGGGTGAACAACATTTTTGGTCAAAGAAGTAGGTTTTGAGCAGGGAGGTTTTAAACATAGAATTTCAGAATTTTTGCCTTGGCACCTGAAAGTATGTAGCCTGTCACCAAAAAATTAGATGCCCAGAGCACCAGTGTTAGAGGAGCGCCCAGATTTTGGCGATTGGAGAATTTCAACAGAATGGAGGAGGTTACAGAGATGAACAAAGTCCAGGGAGGATTTAAAATAAAATAAAGAATTTTGAGGTAAGCATTGATTAAGTTAATGAAGTTAAGCATGAAGATAGGATTCTATTGTTTATATGTCATTGACAAGGTCCTGAAAGGTTGGGTCACGTGGGATTCAGGGTGGAATTAGCAACAATAATTGAGATTGGTTTGATGGGAAGCAGAGGGTGATGGTTGACTCTCTGACAAGAGATCTGCAACTAGTGGAGTGCCCCATGGATCAGTGTGTGACCACTTATCCATTGTGCATGGAAACTATTTGGTTATGAATGAGGGTTTTGTTGATCATGAAGCAAGTTACATGAATTACAAAGAGATTTTTATATTTTAGGGAGATGGGCTGAGGAATTCCAATGGATTCCAACTTGGATAAGTGTAAGGTGGTGCATTATGGACAATCAAACCAGGGTAGACCCTATCAGTGAATAAATATTGTTAGAGTAGAGCAACCCAGGAGTAGAAGTGTGGATGCTTGTCTTCATCACTCAGGGCACTGAGTTTAGGAGTAAGGAAACTATGTTTCAGTTACACAAGTTGTTGGTGAAGCCAAATTTGGAGTATTGTTTAATTTTGATTAACCTGTCACCGGAAAAGCTATCAAGTTGGCGAGGATGCAGACGAGGTTTAAGTATGCTGCCTGGAAGGGAGGGCTTGGGATTTGGGGAGTGGTTAGCTGTGCTGGATGTTTTTTTTGAAGCATAGGAGAAATGAGGGGTGACTTGAAAGTTTATAAAATCATGAGGGGTATGGCTAAAATGTTTTTCTAGGGTTAGGGAGTGCATAACTAGAATGCTCCCCACTGATCTCCCTCCTGGCACTTAGCTTTGTAAGCAGAACAGGTGCTACACCTACCTCTATCCCTGCCCCGACCTCACTACCATTCAGGGTCCCAAACAGTCTTTCCAGGTGAGACGACACTACCTGTGAGTCTGTTGGGGTCATGTACTGTGTTTGGTGCTCCTTGTGTGGCCTCTTGTATATTGGTGAGACCCAACATGATGGTGTAAGGGGTTTCTTCTTTTATGTTACTGCTAAGGCTAATAAAATGGCTTCTTTGTTATGTTAAAAGTAAAAATGCCTCTTTGTTATGTTAACTGGTGAGAGAGAGCTTTCTCTCGCAGCTTGTTTGTGTTATAATTGCTGATAACGAGAATTGTATTCATTTGTTAACCAATTGGGATAGCTGTTATTCTTTCTTGTGGGTCTGTAAGCTACTTTTGGGGAGACAGCGCGAGGGGGTTAGAGGGAGAAGACACGATGTTGAGAGCTGGGCGACGGAACGGACCCCAAGTGGGGGTCTGAGGCCCAGGGTTTTCGGCGAGGAAAGGAGACGAGGACAGATTCGTGTGGAGCGTCTGGTCGACCACCGTGGTTGGTCCCCGGTGGTGGGTCAAGGAGGTCTGAGGGGATCGAATGGTGGCAAGAAGACGTCGTTAACTGAGCTCCAACGGTTGTGCACGAAGTGGTTGAACTTTGATAAGTTTGGCTCCTTTTACTTTTCCTTTTATATTGTATCTCTATTAAGTACATAGTTCCAGTACAATCTATAAAGTGTAATCATTTAATCGCATATGGTATACTGTCTGTTTTTTGGCATGGTGGGGACATCACATAGCGTCTACACAAGCTGATTACCCAGTTTGGCGGGGCTGAAGGCTGCACCCCCTAGACGGAAGTGAGCTGAGCGAGCCTGAGGCTTACCAGTGGGCTACAATGGTATTAGGAGTCTGAAGAGATTTGGCATGTCAACAAATACACTCAAAAACTTCTGTAGATGTACCGTGGAGAGCATTCTGTGACAGGCTGCAACACTGTCTCATATGGGGAGTGGGGCGAGGCTACTGCACAGGACCAAAAGCAGCTGTAGAGGGTTGTAAATCTAGTCAGCTTCATCTTGGGTACTAGCCTACAAAGTATCCAGGACGTCTTCAGGAACTGGTGTCTCAGAAAGGCAGCGTCCATTATTAAGGACCTCCAGCACCCAGGACATGCCTTTTCTCACTTACCGTCAGGTAGGAGGAACAGAAGCCTAAAGGCACACACACTCAGCGATTCAGGAACAGAGTCTTCTCCTCTGCCATCTGATTCCTAGATGGACATTGAACCCTTGGACACTACCTCACTTTTTTAATATACAATAATTCTGTTTTTGCACAATTTTTAATCTATTAAATATATGTATACTGTAATTGATTTACTTTTTGTCTTCTATATTATATGTTGAACTGCTGCTAAGTTCAACAAATTTTACGCCACATGCTGGTGATAATAAACCTGTTTCTTATTAGGAGACCAGTTCATCAGCGCATCTACACTCCATCTGCCGGAACAAGCGGAATTTCCCAGTGGCCACCCATTTTAATTCCACTTCCTATTCCCATTCTGATATGTCTATCCATGGCCTCCTCTTCTCTGAGTATAAGGCCACACAGTGTCTTGGAGGAACAATGCATTCTTTGGGTAGCCTCCAACCTGATGGCATGAACTTTGATTTCTCAAACTTCCAGTAATGCCTCCCCCCCCCCCCGCCCCCACCTTCACCATTGCCCATCCCCTTGTCCCTTTCTCATGTTATCTCCTTACCCACCCATCACCTCCCTCTGGTGCTCTTCCTCCCCACTTTTTCTTTCTTCCATAGTTCCTCCAGCATTTTGTGTGTGTTGATCAGATTTCCAGCATCTGCAGATTCTCTTGTTTGTAAGAAAGATGTTTTAATTGGTATTGGTTAGCTGAGCTAAAAGACCTGTTTCTGTGCTGTTTTACTCTAGACCAGTGGTTCCAAGATTTTGGCTCCAGACCACATCCTCAGGCGATTGTACATAAAAAGTTAAGAAATTTGACTTGCAATACAGTGGAAGAAAATAGAAACTACAAATTGAAAGCAGCGACAAATAATTGCAAAAATATTGAAATTTATATCTAAAAAAATTATTACAGTGAAAATGATTTTCATCAACAATTATGTTGTAGTCCAACTGTTCTCTACTTCATTGCTTTTTCACCTTTGATTGAAATGGATGGACGTGTTGCAGTGATATCAGCTTCTCAACGTTAGGCTGAAGGTCACACAGGAGTCTCACATCCCCCATGTTCAGTAGTTTGTAGTCTGTTACGTTGCTTTGAGTGAAGTTGGGCAACTTTATTGAAACTGTTCTCCACTGAATATGATTGTTGGAAAGGCAATAAAGAAAATTTGACTTTCCACAGCGCAGGAGAACATTCAGAGATTGCTGCAACCAAAAGTCTTGACATGAATTATTTTGAATGTTGGCTTCAGTTCAGAATCATTTTGTAGTGAGATCAGTTCTTCCTCCATCCTTCCTGTTAATTCCTCATTGCGAATGTTCAACAATGGATTTATTACCCAATCTGGAATTTGGATCCGGAAGAGATCCTGAAAATTCTCTGACATGTCTTGTGGTGGCTTACCCGGATAGGCACAATATACACTTGAAGATCATCATCTGGTATTCTTTCTTTCTCTTCCAATTCAGAGAGGCTTGGAAATTGGAAAAGGTAATGACTGCCAGTGTTTTAAATAGGGTTAACTTGGATAGAAATGTGGAGATGACTGATTTTGACTCTGATAAGATTCACATAATTTCATTGCAATTGAAGATTGATTTCATTAAACTTTGCGAATAATTCTGACAAATAAGCAATGGTATGCCTTAATATTTTTGAGTTGATTACTGAATGAAGTGTTCAAGACTTCAAATAGTTTTTATCACAGTTTCAAGAACTGCAAAAAGGCATCTCAGGCAATTTCCTTTTGAGAGCCATCTGACTTCTGTGTGCAACAGCAAGTATTCCAACTCTATTATTCTCAAAACACAGCTCTGATTGAGAATTGAGAGCATGGGCCTTGATTTCATTTACCTCTGATAACAATAATTAATGATTTGTGCAGCTGATCACTTAGGTTTTTCTGTGACAAGATGTCTGCGAATTACATAATGAATGGTAAATATACCATACACCTTTTTCAAGAAAGTAATGACTCCGTGGTGACGTTCTGTCATTGATGGCGTCCCATCCATTACACAAGGAAGAATGTTGGTGAGCAGAATATCCCTTCCTTTGAAAAATTGCTCTACAACCTGAAATGTTGACTTCCCTCTAGATATATCTACTTTTAGTCCCCTTGCTATAACAACTCATGCTTTCATCTTTTATGAAGCAAACATAACCAAGAAGCAAAGATGCGTTGCCCGACAAAGTTGACTCGTCCAACCACAGAGCAAATTCTGTTGGCCTAAGTATGTTGCACAATGTGTTTTAAACATCTCAGACATTTTATCTATCCATCTTTGAACAAAGCTGTTGCCTAGCAGAATCACTTTAATTATTTGGACTGGTGACTTATCCAAATCCATACTTCAAATTTCCCTTGCTTCTGGCAAAATCAGTTCTTCTCCATTTATATGGGGCTTTCCAGATTTAGCAATGAACAATGCAATGTTGTATGAAGCATGCAAACCATCACACTTCCGTTGTTAAGTGCTAGCAAGTGTGTTTTGAAATGTTTTAATGCTTCTGCAAGTTTTCATGAAGTGACTGAAAATAAGTTCTTGTTTGTTCTATCAGAGTGTTTTCTCTTCAAATGTTCAAGGAGCCTGGACTGTTTCAGTGCCTCAAGAGTGGAAGCTTTTTCACACATCAGACACATTGACTGCTGTTGATTGCTTGATGCTGGGCTGCTGCTGCCATTGTCGTTTTGGATAAACGACCATGGTCAATCGTCTATTGTTTAAGTCCAACCTCAAGCACTGCAATCAATAAATGAGAATGTTATGATGGCATAATAGCTCAAGCAAAACCTGATTCTGCTTGAAGATACATCGGTTGGGCCAAGAGCTAGAGAAATGCAGTCAAGGCCATTCAAAAGGGTAGATTCTGAACTATATGCCATTGAACGCCATACCATAATTCACAGGAATTGCATCACTCTGATTAAAGTGTGGGAATCCTCCAAGCTAACACTGTACTATAGTAGTCAATAGCAATAATGTGCGGGTCAGACCCAGAAATAACACTTCTTTTTTAGTCCAGA
This sequence comes from Hemitrygon akajei, assembly GCF_048418815.1. Lineage (NCBI taxonomy): Eukaryota > Metazoa > Chordata > Chondrichthyes > Myliobatiformes > Dasyatidae > Hemitrygon > Hemitrygon akajei. The sequence continues at coordinate 180,803,722 of NC_133128.1, forward strand.
TTTCTCATATACCAAATACAGAAGTGTCATGTTGGTTTTCAACAGCTATAACGTGCTTCAAGCAAAGTCCAAGAGAATGGTGGGCTAGCAAGAGATGAGGTAATTACACAATTATTGTAATCAATTGAGGACTGAGAATCCAGTGCTTATAATAAATAATTCATTTCTTATATTAAGCCTGTATTTTCCTCAAATCTTCTCCTTTCTACTGAGCTGCCCCTTGCCCCCTGCCACTCCCTTTATCTTTATCTTTAGAAACACCCACCATCCCCAAAGGGGGCAATATTGCCTGCTTTAGGAACCAATGCTCTAGACTAACTTGGAGCTAGTGTAGATCAAGGGTAAAGGGAATTTAGTATGAATTCAGATATGGATGAAACAAATTGCTAATGTGTGCTATGGATGTTCTCATGAAACTGTAGGTTAAGGAAGTCTGAAACGAAGATAAGGTGTTTGTCAAAGACATCTTCCTACTGCAAGTGCATCGTTGGGTCATAATATTTTCAGAAATGTTTACATGTGAAGAAAAATTCTGATCCAGTTAATAGGCAGTGAGTTAGAACAAGAAGTTGTACAGTTAGGGCTCAATGTATCTAAAGTCAGTGTGAACGAAAATCAGAAAAGAACCCAAAAGGTGAGGTTTTGAGGAATTGCTGGGATAAGCAGGAGAAATATTGACTGTACTTTTTTCCCATAGATGCTGTCTGGCCTGCTGAGTTCCTCTAGCACTTAGTGTAAATAAGTGGAGTGTTTTCAGTCTAGAGTTTGGTTGTGAATGTAATCAGATAAGTGTATTCCCACTTGCCTGAATGATGGATAGAAACATAGAAAACCTACAGTACAATACAGGCCCTTCGGCTCTCAAAGGTGTGCTGAACATGTACCTACCTTAGAAATTACTAGGTTTACCTATAGCCCTCTATTTTTCTAAGCTCCATGTACCTATCCAAAAGTCTCTTAAAAGACCCTATCATATCTGCCTCCACCACCATTGCCGGCAGCCCATTCCATGCACTCACCACTCTCTGAGTAAAAAAACTTACCCCTGACATCTCCCCTGTACCTACTCCCCAGCACCTTAAACCTGTGTGCTCTTGCAGCAGCCAGTTCAGCCCTGGGAATAAGCCTCTGACTATCCACGCGATCCGTACCTCTCATCATCTTATATACCTCTCATGTCACCTCTCATCCTCTGTCGCTCCAAGGAGAAAAGGCCGAGTTCACTCAATCTGTTTTCATAAGGCATGCTCCCCAATCCAGGCAGCAACCTTGTAAATCTCCTCTGCACCCTTTTATGAGGAAATCTGCAGATGCTGGAAATTCAAGCAACACACACAAAATGCTGGTGGAATGCAGCAGACCTGGCAGCGTCTATAGGAAGAAGTACATTCGACGTTTTGGGCCAAGACCCTTCGTCAGGACTAACTGAAAGAAGATATAGTAAGAGATTTGAAAGTGGGAGGGGGAGATCTGAAATGATAGGAGAAGACAGGAGGGGGAGGGATGATGCTAACAGCTAGAAAGTTGATTGGCAAAAGGGATATAGAGCTGGAGAAAGGAGAGGATCATGGGACAGGAGGCCTAGGGAGAAAGAAAGGGTGAGGGGAGCACCAAAGGAAGATGGAGAGCAGGTAAGGAGTGATTGTGAGAGGGACAGAGAGAGAAAGGGGGGGGGGGGGAACAATAGGACAATAATAAATAAATAAATAAATAAATAAAGAATGGGGTAAGAAGGGGAGGAGGGGCATTAATGGAAGTTAGAGAAATCAATATTCATGCCGTCAGGTTGGAGGCTACCCAGACGGAATATAAGGTGTTCCTCCAACCTGAGTGTGGTTTCATCTTGACAGTAGAGGAGGCCATGGTTTCATCTTGACAGTAGAGGAGGCCATGGATTGACATATCAGAGTGGGATGTGGAATTAAAATGTGTGGCCGCTGGGAGATCCTGCTTTCTTTGGCAGACAGAGCGTAGGTGTTCAGCGAAACAATCTCCCAGTCTGCAGTGGGTCTCACCAATATATAGAAGGCTGCACCGGAGCACCGGACGCAATATATCACACCAGTCGACTGTACTTTTTCCTATAGATACTGCCTGGCCTGCTGCGTTCCACCAGCTTTTGTGTGTGTGTTGTCTGCCTTTCTATGGCTTCCACATCCTTCCTGTAGTGAGGCGACCAGAACTGACCACAGTACTCCAAGTGGGGTCTGGCCAGGGTCCTATATAGCTGCAATTTACCTCTCGTCTCTTAAATTCAATTCCACGATTAATGAAGGCTAATACACCGTATGCCTTCTTAACCACAGACTCAACCTGCACAGCTGTTTTGAGTGTCCTATGGACTCGGACCCCAGGATCCCTCTGATCCTCCACACTGCCAAGAGTCTTACCATTAATACTATATTCTGCCATCATATTTGACCTACCAAAATGAACCACTTCACACTTATCTGGGTTGAATTCCATCTGTCGCTTCTCAGCCCAGTTTTGCATCCTTTCAATGTCCCGCTCTAACCTCTGACAGCCCTCCACACTATCCCCAACACCTCCAATCTTTGTGTTATCAGCAAACTTACTAGCCCATCCCTCCACTTCCTCATCCAGGTCATTTATAAAAATCACGAAGAGTAAGGGTCCCAGAACAGATCCCTGAGGCATACCACTGGTCACCGACCTCCATGCAGAATGTGACCCTTCTACAACCACTCTTTGCCTTCTGTGGGCAAGCCAGTTCTGGATCCACAAAGCAATGTCCCCTTGGATCCCATGCCTCCTTACTCTCTCAATAAGCCTTGCATGGGTACCTTATCAAGTGCCTTGCTGAAATCCATATACACTACATCTGCTGCTCTTCCTTCATCAATGTGTTTAGTCACATCCTCAAAAAAAATTCAATCAGGCTTGTTAGGCATGACCTGCCCTTGACAATGCCATTTTGACTATCCTTAATCATTTTATACCTCTCCAAATGTTCATAAATCCTGCCTCTCAGGATCTTCTCCATCAACTTACCAACCACTGAAGTAAGACTCACTGGTCTATAATTTACAGTGCTATCTCTACTCCCTTTCTTGAATAAAGGAACAACATCAGCAACTCTCCAATCCTCCGGAACCTTTCCCGTCCCCATTGATGATTCAAAGATCATCGCCAGATGCTCAGCAATCTCCTCCCTCGCCTCCCACAGTAGCCTGGGTTATGTAAAAGCCTCCAGCACATCCTCTTTCTTAATACCTACATGCTCAAGCTTATCAGTCTGCTACAAGTCAGCACTACAATCACCAAGATCCTTTTCCATAGTGAATATTGAAGTAAAGTATTCATTAAATAGCTCTGCTATTTCCTCCGGTTCCATACACACTTTCCCACTGTCACACTTGATAAGTCCTATTCTTTCACATCTTATCCTCTTGCTGTTCACATACTTGTCCAATGCCTTGAGGTTTTCCTTAATCCTGCCCACCAAGGCCTTCTCATGGCCCCTTCTGGAACTCCTCATTTCCTTTTTAAGCTTCCTGTTAGCCTTGTAATCTTCTAGATCTCTAACATTACTTAGCTCTTGGAACCTTTTGTAGGCTTTTCTTCCTGACTAGATTTACTACAGCCTTTGTACACCACAGTTCCTGTACCCTACCATAACTTCCCTGTCTCATTGGAACATACCTTTGCAGAACTCAACACAAATATTCCCTGAACATTTGCCACATTTCTTCTGTACTTTTCACTGAGAACATCTGTTTCCAATTTCCTGCCTGATAGCCCCATAATTCCCCTTACTCCAATTAAAACAATTTTCTAACTTGTCTGTTCCTATCTCTCTCCAATGCTATTGTAAAGGAGATAGAATTATGATCACAATCTCCAAAATGCTCTCCCACTGAGAGATCTGACACCTGACCAGGTTCATTTCCAAATACCAAATCAAGTACAGTCTCTCCTCTTGTAGGCTTATCTACATATTGTGTCAAGAAACCTTCCTGAACACACTTAACAAACTCCACCCCATCTAAACAGATGTTCAGAGGATGGTGTGCTCTCTGTGTCAATGTCCACAGACAAGTTGAAAAGATGAACAATGGTGCTGGCAATGCACACAATACGTGAATTTTTTTGGCACTGATGTGAATCAAGCCTGGAGGTTGACATTCGTGTTTGGTTTCAAAATTTGTTAACTAGTGTTCCATTAGTAATTCTCACTCAGCTGAATCCTGGGATGTAAGCAGTTGGTCTTAGTTGGTTGATAGAAAAAGCTAACGGACTGGGATTTAAAATAATGCGAGGTGATTATTAAAGCATAGGTTCTGACAGGATTTAACAAGATAGAATTAGAATCAGGTTTATTATCACCAGCATGTGACGTGAAATTTGGTAACTTAGCAGCAGGAGTTCAATGCAATACATAATCTGGCAGAGAGAGAAAAATAATAATGAATAAAACATAATAAATAAGCAAGTAAATTAATTACATATTGAATAGATTCTTAATAAATGTGCAAAAACAGAAATACTTTATATTTTTTTAAAAGTGAGGTAGTGTCCAAAGCTTCAAAGTCCATTCAGGATCGGATGGCAGAGGGGAAAAAGCTGTTCCTGAATCGCTGAGTGTGTGCCTTCAGGCTTCTATATCTCCTACCTGATGGTAACAGTGGAAAAAAGGGCATGCTCTGGGTGCTGGAGGTCTTTAATAATGGACATGTTTCTCCACCCCCCCCCCCCCAACAAAGGAATTTGGAACATTATTTTAGATAAAGGAGTTATTCATTGAAGATAAATTTCTTCAAAGATTGTTAATCTTTGAAATTATCTACCCATAGACCTGTGGATATTCAGTTGAGTTATGCAGATATTTGGTCTGTAAATGTATCAAATGGTCTTGAGTTGTATCCATGCCAGGACCACCAGATTTAAAAACAATTACAGTCAGCCCTCCTTATCTGCGAGGGATTGGTTCCGGGCCCCCTCGTGGATACCAAAATTCGTGGATGCTCAAGTCCTTTATTCAACCAGTCTCAATGCAGTGGACTTCAGGACCCAGCAGAACCCCAGACCTTATTTAACCTGTTTCAGTGCGGTGGACATTAGGACCCAGCAGCAGAGATCTGAATCCGCAGTGTTTCTGTTCACAAAAATAATCACGATCGTGTTTGAAAATAAGGTGGAAGTAATAAAGTGATCGGAAAGAGGTGAAACACCATCAGTCATTGGAAAAGCGTTAGGCTACAGTTGGTCAACAATCGGAACAATTTTAATGGATAAAGTGAGAAAGGCTGTGCCCTGATGAAAGCTACAATTATTAGTAATCAATGCAGTGGTTTAATTATTGGGTTTTGGGGTTTCGGGTTTTTGATCCTCACATCAACCCGGCATGGTGGAGAGCGCACTCGATAGTGGTCTGACACTGGATCGAACTCGGGAAGAAGTTCCTGAGCCCGGCGCTGAAACATACGTTCTTAAGTGTCTTATATGCATAGAAAGGTAAAATATATACTATATAAGATAAACGTTTGACTAACTGACACTAAATAATACCGGATGTACCTGTTCCGACTTACTTAGTAAGAGAACTTCCGGTTTATTTCGATCCCGATCCACGATAACCCACGCACACGCACATCCTCTCGTATACTTTAAATCATCTCTAGATTACTTATAATACCTAATACAATGTAAATGCTATGTAAAATAGTTGTTGTACTGCATTGTTTAGGGAATAATGACAAGAAAAAAGTCTGTACATGCTCGAACAACAAGTGCTGAAAGAGCACTTCGGGTTTTCTCAGTTCGCGGTTGGTTGAATTTGCGCATGCAGAATTCGCGGATAAGGTGGGCTGATTATACTTTCCTGAAGCAGTACTTCTGATTAACACCTCCATCCACTAACCCACCCCCACCCCTCCACATCTCACCCCCCACCCAGCCATCACTACAGTACTTTTAACTTTTTCTGTTAGTCACCTTGTGTCAAGCATCACTTTATGGACATACAATCAATTTATGTGTGTAAGCTATATATTTATATTTATTGAGTTTTTTAAATTATTGTGTTCTTATTGTGCTTTTTTTGTGCTGCATCAGATCCAGAGTAACAATTATGCCCTTTCCGTTTACATGTGTATTGGAAATTACATTTAAACCATCTTGAATCTTGAAATGTGAGAGCCTCTGCTCAATGACTCCTTCAAGCACTGTGTTCCAGATTCCAGCCATTCTCCCTCTGGGAGAAAGAATACCTCTTCCAATCCCTTCAAGCCTCTAACCTTCCCTTAAACTGTATAATCTTGCTGTATACCTCATTACTGTACTTCGGGTTCTCCCTCAGAAAGGATTGGATAGAATTTCAGTTGTCATGCAATGAGAAGGTTATACTTAAACTGGTGAAGTTGCAGAGAAGGTCAGTAAAGTATCACTTGGGATTGAATGTTTCGGTTCTGAGGGGTCTTGGTACCTTAATGGTGAAGGGAAAGTGATGTTTGAGGCATAATCTTTTTTCAGTAGTTCTAGAAATTTATTCTGTTCATTGACAGTCTCCTTGAATAAAAATCCTGAATTTAAACAGCTGTACTAAATTTCCCTCTTCTTTCTTGAATTTTAAAGTCTTTGTTAGGATCTAGGCCAAGGAAATGTAACTTGTCATTTTCTGAGAGCCAATCTTGTCAGTACAAGTGTGTGCATGCATAGAAAATGTAATCTTGGTAATGCTGGTGTTAATTTGTCTGATTGCTAGATGTAATTGCTGTCTATTTTTTTTCTGGGCTTTCATCTTGAGCTGACAAGGAAAGTCCTCTGGCAGTCGGGGCCCAAGCAGACACTGAATGCAGATAGAAAGCTTGTGTTGAAATTCATAGCCCAAAAAAATTCTATTCATCTGGGCTATGATTAGGTAGGAAGATGTTAAAACTTGCCCAACCCAGAAACTGAGAAGAGTAGTTCTGTGGTCCAAATTGCTTATTACTGGAACACCAGGCAATTTATTAATTTGCCAAACAGTTAAGGTAGATCATATTCTGTTGTACAACATGTGCTGTCTAGGTTTTCTGTTCAGATCTTGTAACTCAAGTAATCCTCCATGTATAGTGTAGTTTGCAAGCTATCTAAATGTTCAGCAAGCTGTACTGGATAACTGAGTTTTCCTGGCAGTGATGGAAACATTTGAGTATTAGGTAGTTCTTCAGTTCTGAAGTTGAATAGATCTAATATCATTATTGTTGCTATCGCTAAATAAGAAAGTAACTGACAGATTCCAAACAAACTGTTTCTATTTCAATAAATGTGGAACTATTTTTTTTAGACTGTTTGAATAATCTTTGGGCCACTTGTCGCATTCTTGGTCAGAAATTCTCTTCTCATGGTAACTCAAAGTTCCATAGAGATTTAAGAAGAAAACTATATAGAGAATACAGTTTCAGATTTTTAATTGGTTGAAATGGAAGATACTTAGTAATGCAGGCAATTATTATGTACAGTACTAAATCTTAAAGCGCTGGAAGCACTCTAATCAACCAGAATATGGAAGAAGTATGTATAACACTTCAGGCTGAAGTCCCTTTGTTAAAACTAGCAAAGACAAAATGAATTAATTTACAGAGAATTTGGGAGAGGAATAAATAGGGAATATCTATTAAGGATTGTTAGTGTCAAATATTGTGAAATAGTGGCTTCTGGAAATTCTTGGCAAGTTAGGCTGTGCAAATAGAGAGAGCTAATACCACAGATGATTTGAGGTGGAAAGGACAAGTTCACACAGAGCTTTCAGGGGTAACATGCTAGGAAGGAAAAAGTCTGAAGAGTAGACCAGAGAACTTGCTGAAAAGGTGTTTGACCGCCTGTCCAAATAACGACCAATGCTTTGATATTCTATGGGCAACTATTGAATGCTAACTAGAAGGAGGAGGACCCATATTTTAAAATTTGGATCGAACTGTTCCTGAGGTTCAAAGGTAAGTGAAGTACAGCAACTGGTCAGGTCTGAAAAGTAATTAGAGGATGACAGTGGTATTGCATGATAGAAGCTTGCATAAAATGAACATCATATAACAGGAAATTGTTCAGAGATTTAAAAACAAATTCTCTTAAATATTCCAAGTCAGGAAGCATCTGTGAAAAGTGAAATGTTTAGTGTCTGGAAGCCTTTGTCAGAACTTCAATGTTTCCATCAATTTCAGATTTACAGTATCTACAGATTATTTTTGTTTTCATTTTCATTTCAAGGAAATGTCCAAGAGATCCATGTAAAATGCCAGGAAGAGAATTTACAATATCAACAGATTATTTTTGTTTTCATTTTCATTTTAAGGAAATGTCCAAGAGATGCATGTAAAATGCCAAGGAAATTTATGAACTGGTGATGATTGGTGAAGTTTACCAGTAGCAGATCAGAAGTAGAAAAGGGACTGGAAAAGGAAGGGTCCGTAGGATGGAGAAAAATAGTTCCACTAAACTCTGACTTGGAATATAAATCTGAATGAGCTGAAGAGATGGCAGTGAATTGCTGTTTTTCCCAATGTTCATTTTGTAACCTTGGAATTTGAACGTGGTAACTATGGATGCTTAGAGAATTTGGGCTGAAAAATGGCAGATGGAATTTAATGTAGATAAGTGCAAGGTGTTGCACTTCAGTAGGACCAACCAGGTTAGGTCTTGCATAGTTAGGCATTGAGGAGTGCAGTATAGCAAAGGGATCTGGGAAAACAAATCAAGAATTCATTGGAAGTTGTGTCACAGATCGATAGAGTTTTAAAGAAAGCTTTTGGCACATTGGCCTTTACGTCAAAGTATCATGTATAGGAGATGGGACGTTGAAGTTGTATAAGACATTGGTGAGGCCTAATTTGGAGTACTGTGTACAATTTTGGTCACCCACCTACAGGAATGATGTCAATAGGATTGAAAGAGGACAGAGAAAATTTACAAGGATTTTGTCAAGTCTGGAGAACCTGAGTTGTATGGAAAGCTTGAATAGGTTAGGACTTTATTCCTTAGAATGTTGAAGATTGAGAAGAGACTTGACAGAGGTATACAAAATTGAGGGGTATAAATAGGGTAAATGCAAGCAGTCTTTTTTTCCCACTGAGTTTGGGTGGGACTACTACTAGATGTCATAGGTTAAGGGTGAAAGGTAAAAAGTTTAAGGGGATCATGAGGGGTAACTACTTCACTTGAAGGATCATGAGTATATAGAACAAGTTGCCAACTTAAATGGTGAATGTGAGCTGGATTTCAATGTTTAAGGGAAGTTTGGATAGGTACATAGATGATAGGTGTATGGAGGGCTATGGTACTGATGCAGGTCGATGGAAGTAGACAGTTTAAATGACTTGGCATGGACTAGGTGGGCCGAGGTGCCTGTTTCTGTGCAGTATTTTTCTGACTTTAGATTCTTCAATCCACTTCTTTAACACTTGGCTACTGGCTGAGTATCTAGAGACAGTGGGAATCTCTCTGCTGGTCCTATCAATAAAATGTTATCTTGAGTTTCAATTAGTTAAAAGTTTGTACTGAACGAATGAAAAATTTACTATCATAATCACCTTACAATTTGACTGCACCCAGTTGCTCAATCACATGTTGAGTCAAGGTTGAAATAAAACAGTATTGCGTTCTGAAATGGGCATGTAATGAATGACTAATATATAGAAAGTGCTGTGTTTAAAAGGAAATGCTCTGACAAGTTATAACACTTGAACTATTAATGTCAGTCTTGAGCAACTTCTGCTAGTTTTTCTACCGCCTATCCCTCCTTTGCTGCTCCCTAAGCAGGGTGTTAGTGACAAAGCCATGATTCTCTGCAATTGCAAAATTCACATTGCTATGACTAATACAGAGAAATATTTAACTATAGGTACTATTAGAATGTGAAATGAATTTACTTTTTGTAATACCATAATATGAACAAAGCAATTTGGTTTTACCCTTTCAAGTATCAAATTCAGTTTTAATTGTTTCCTTTTTATAACTTTTGGACTTGCAGAGCCTTTGAACAATATTTGAAGTTATTAAACAAAATAACTCTGGAATCTAGACTAAATGTGATGATTAGAAATACTTTTAAATTGTTTTGGCCTTATTGGTTAGTGCGTATATCACAGCTTTGTTCCAATTAATTAGGTAGGAGCGCCATGGTAAATGCTGAACGATTAAAACTAAGAACTTTACTTGCCTTCCTCTGACCTCCTCCCTGCTGTCCCAATCCTTTGAGTCTAACATTTTATTATCAGAAATGTTGAAGGAAAAGATTCACTGGGAAAACAGATTGATAGAAATGATAGCAATGTTGATTATAAATGCATAAATTTATGTATAAATCATAAATGCATGAACAATCTATAGAAGTTACCTTTTTCATCCACTCCAAATGAATAGCATTTTGATATGAAAAAACAAAACCTCAGAAGATTTACTGGAAGTGTTCAGCAATTGATTGTCGTGGCAGTGTAGTGATTAACATGATAACACTATTGCAGCTCGGTATCAAAGTTCAATTATGCCATCATCTTTAAGAAGTTTATTATTTTCCCGTGAATGCATGGGTTTCCTCCCACAGTCCAAAGATGAAGTTAGTAGATTAATTGGCCATTGTAAATTGTCTCATGTTTCGGTTAGGGTGAAATTGGTGGGTTGCTGGTGGTGTGGCTTGAAGGGCGGGTAGGGTCTGTTCCACACTGTTATCTCCAAATAAATACTAAGTAGGGCAACATTAACAGAGATGATTTTTTTGGAATTTTGAGGAAGCAGTTGGTCAACAGTATAGCTGCATACAATCACAGGTGATGCAGGGGGTATGTGAAGTGGCAGATGGACACCTCTGCCTTTTTTCATTGGTGTTCTGCATACAAAGAGACATGAGTTCTTGGTGCCAGAATAAATATTGACCTCCCAATTTGAGTGGCCACAAGAAATTTGAAATCGTTTTTTTTTATTCTCACGTTCATCTGGGAATCTCTTCTGGTGATGGTGCTCAGAATACTGAATTTGTTTTGGGAATCTAGTGTTGGGTTCACAAACAATTTGAGCCAAATTTGTGTAATCAGAGCATGGATCTTAGCCTGGGAAGGGACTTTAATCTGTTGTTAGATTTGGAAGATTTTGAAGATGACATCGCTATATCAGGACTGAAGGTGCAATGTCTCAGAAGCAAATAAGGTAGGGGTCAATGCTTCCCAGTAGAGTGTGGGCAGCCTGTTATCTGTGGCAGGACATTCTAGTGTCTGGAGCTGGCTAATTAACCAAATAACTTGACTGCCTTACTTCTGCAGTACTAATTCATCTGGTTGTCATTGGAAGTTTATAACTATAGTTATTGGCACAGAAACATGCATATCATCCAAATGATCAAATGGCCCAGTCTTTGAGATCCAAAGATAGGCCTGCATTCATCTTCATCTAGAAGTCTTCAGGGATGAATCTTCTTGGCCTTTGAATGAAATCACACCTGAAGATAATTTACTTCACTTCCATGTTGTCAAAAAGCAACACCCGAGTACTTGATAATCTATACTGCTGTAGAAATAGATCCCTGGACTACACACAGTTAGCTTTAATCTGTATAATTGTAATTCCAGCACCTGCACAAAGGAAAATTAGTTCTGTTCTATCAACAAAAGAAATTTAGACTGTATCTTATTGATAAAACGTGATGTTGATTGTGATATAGAGTGTTTATTCTCAGTCACCTGCTTGTCAACATTTAACAACTGATCACTGAAAATTTGGGTATAAGATCTGGATTCAAAGGAGATGATCAATGTCTTTGCAATAGCATTTGATTGTGACAGGTGAACTAAGAACCCTTGCAAAACCTGTTGTTAAATGGGAAACAAGGTGAAAGTTCTTCACTAGTAAGATTCATGTTCTCAGATGAAAGATGGGTTGTGGTTGTTGGCTGTCTTGACTCTGGAAGTACCTCAAGTTGGCCTGCCTCATCAATGACTCTGCATTGGAAGTAAGGCTGCTCACTTGTGATTACACACAATTTGTATTGGCATCTTGAAGGAGTTGCACCACTATGTAGACAGTTTGGATTTGAGAGATAAATAATAAGTGTCCCAAGTGCCAAAGAATTGTAGTAATCAAAAAAGAATTTATACCTCCTGATATTCCATGGCATTACCATCATTTAATCCCCTAATATCCAAAGGAGATCATTATCAACCAGAAGCTAAATAAGGCCAGCCTTATGAAAGCAAAATACTACAGATGCTGGAAACCTGAAATATTTTTTAAAAAACCAGAATATTTAAAGTACTTAGTGAAGTGGTCAGCTGGAGGAGTTTTCATCAGAGCTGATTATCATCACTTGTGATTCAGGTCATAAAGCTGAAACTATAATACTGCTTTTCTCTCTGCAGATGCTGCCTCAGCAGCCGAGTAGTTCAGCAATTTCACGTCATTTACTCCCCTCCAAAGACTGCAACGACAAGAGCAGGTCAGAGTCTTGGTATCTCGTGGTAAGTCACATGCCTACCATATCTCCATAACCTTTTCCAGAAAGCAGGTCAGGAATGCCATGGAATTGTTCACTTTTTGCCTGAATGATTATAAGATCAGTATCAGTTGGAGTTCAACACCCTTTAGTATGTCGCAACCTGTTGGTGCCAATTCATCACTTGTTGATCCACTTCATTCTGACTGCAATTTGAACCAACAACAACTTGTACTGCAGTTACCTGTCATGTTAAATGGTGGCTAATCAAACCTGCAGGCTCTTATCTCCACATAGATATGTACAAACACAATTACCTGCAAATTTCCCTATAAATTATTCATTATCCTGACTTCAAAAAAACATAATGGGTATTCTGTACTGGAATCTTCGGGCATTGTCAGAATTTCACAAGATGAACTGCTTTTGTTCATGTTGGTGGCTGGTTACCACAAGCTGGGCTTTAGGGGATGGAAAAGAGGTCCTGATGTTTGTGGTGAGACATGCATTCTCTAAAGGAATTGAGTATACTGGGAAAAGAGTACATGAAGTAACAAAAAGAGGTCATGAATGCAGGCTATAAAGGTCCATCATAGTAGACCTTCCTGGGAAGGTATGCAAATATCTTTAGCTTGTTATGGTTTACTCAAATGTGTTTAGAGTGAAACAACTATGCAAGAAGGGGGAAATCTGCTTTTTTAATCAATTGAATTGCTGTTTAGAAATAATATGCTTATTGAGTTCTGATTATCAGGGAAATAATCTTTTTAAAGAATTAATGAATGTTTCTTAATTTTTAGGGAACATGTCAACAGCTTTGGATTGATGGAATAGGGGCTGCTTCCCATGTGGGAAGCCTCCCACTCATCTAGGAATGGAGTCTGAGACGACAGCAACCACCATTTTGGCTTCAGTCAAAGAACAGGTATGATAGTTGTGTACAATTTTGATTAATTTCATTTCGTTCTAAGCATAAAGGCAATGCTTGATTTTTAACATTCTTGCTTTATCATCTCCTGAATTATACTGTTCTGTAAATACTGAACTGATGAACTATAAGTGCAGGTGAACCTCCCCGCCCCCCACACCCACCTGCATTTGCAGCCATTCAGATTACAGAAACTCATCCTTGAGAATTCACAAGTGATTACCCAAAGTTGTGAGATGTAGAATAAAATTCACTCTTGTGAAAAGCTAAATTCAGTCTGTTTTTGGTCTTCCAGTAGTGAGGCAATAAGATTTGGATATAGTATCAATTGTGTTGGCAGTCCAGGCCCCTCTGCTGTACCTCCTCTAGTCCAAGGGTATGAACAACACACTCTTAATATTCAAAGTATTGTCTCTGGCTGCATTGTGGAGAGCTGCAGTAGCCATGGTCAGCTCCTTAAAGTAGTCCCTCTGCCTTTTACCACTTACACAAAATCACTCTGTTTTAACCCTTAACCCTACTGATCTCCTACACCACCTTTCTTCACGTTCCTATCCCAATTAGCCTTGCACGTCAGAGAAATGCCTCGCCAAAGAATGCAATGAGGGTGATTAAAACTAAAAATTGACATTTGTTTCTTTTGCACAAGATTTGTTTATCCCTAAATCTAATGTTAATGTTGAATATTAAATTAAATGGCAGTCACATTTGACATACACAAAAATGCTGGAGGAACTCAGCTGACCAGACAGCATCTATGGAAAAAGGTAAACAGTTGACGTTTCAGACCAGGACCCTTCATTAGCACTGGAGAGGAAGGGGAGAAGTCAGTGTAAAAAGGGGGGGGGGTGTGGAGGAAGAAGTACAAGGTGGTAGGTGAGTGGTGAAACTGGGAGAGAGGGTGGAGTGAAGTAAAGAGCTGGGAAGTTGGTTAGTGAAAGTGATAAACGGCTGGAAAAGGGAAATTCTGATAGAGGACAGAAGACCATGGAGGAAAGGGAAGGGGGAAGATTACCAGAAGGAGGTGATGGGCAGGTAAGGAGACGAGGTGGGAGAGAGAAATGGGTATGCGGAATGGTGGGTGGGGGGGTGCAGTTAGTGGAACTTCGAGAAATCTATGTTCATGTTATTGTCAGGGGTTTTGGGCCCCATACCTCAGAAATGTTGTGTTGTCATTGGAGACCGTCTGGAGGATGTTCACAAGGATGATTCCGGGAATGAAGGGGTTTACATATAAGGAGCGTTTGGCAGCTTTGGGCTTGTACTCACTGGAACTTAGAAGAATTTGGGGAGGGGGGAAGATCTCATTGAAACCTACAGAATACAGGTGTCCCCCGTTTTTCGAAGTTCACTTTACAACAACTCGCTGTTACAAAAGACCTACATTAGTACCTGTTTTCGCTAACCAAAGAGGATTTTCACTTTTACGAAAAAAAGACGCCTGCTTTATACGTGTGTTTACCCAAGAAAGACTACAATGACCATGAAGCCTTGTGTGGGCAGTTGTTCGCACATGCGTGTATGTGCCGATTTTGATATGTGAAACTACACTGTACCTACAATATTTCTACTTTATATAGGGTGTATATTTATCATATCATTCCTGCTTTTACTATATGTTAGTGTTATTTTAGGTTTTATGTGTTATTTGGTATAATTTGGTAGGTTATTTTTTGGGTCTGGGAACACTCAAATCTTTCCCATATAAATTAATGGTAATTGCTTCTTCGCTTTACGGCATTTCGGTTTACAAACAGTTTCATAGGAAAGGTCTACCTTTGGAATGCGGGGGAAGCCTGTATTGAAAAGGAGAAGGTAGGGTGGATGTGGAGAGGATGTTTCCTATGGTGAGGGTATCCAGAACTAGAGGGTACAGCCTCAAAATTGAGGGGTAATCTTTTAAACAGAGGCAAGGAGCAATCTTTTTAGCCAGAGAGTTGTGAATCTGTGTAATGCTCTGCCACAGACTGAGGTGGGGGCCAGATCCGTGGATATATTTTAAGCGGAAGTTGATCGTTTCCTGAACTGTTAGGGATATGGCGAATGTATGGGGTTGAGTGGGATCTGGGATCAGGTATGATAGAATGATGGAGCAGACTTGATGGGCTGAATGGCCTAATTCTGTTCCCGTGTCTTATGGTCTATGCCATCAGGTTGGAAGCTACCCAGACAGAGTACAAGGTGTTGCTCCTCACACCTGAGTGTGGTCTCATTGCAGCAGTAGAGGAGGCCATGGACGGAAGTGTCTCTTGTTTGTGGATCACTTTGTCATCTGATTAGAACAGTGTAATATAGGGGAAAACAACATCTTGTAAAAATGTATGTTTGTTTATAATATGGGAGTTAATGGAGAACAGTGGGTTCACATTATAGAAAATAATGGTTTTCTAGGAATGTAATGCAACCACTACAGTAAGGTGGGAGTGGTTTGCTTCTACTGAGCTAATTGCCAGAATTATTTCTAACTATTCTCCATTCCAATTCATTTGAAAGTGATCAAAATAGCACTTTCCTAAAATTTAGTCTGCATCCATAATTTACAGAACCTGAAGCAATCTTGTTTAACTTGATATACTGAGCTCTGGAGAGCATCTTCTGAAATGGATTTCTTAAAACTCTGAATTTTAAAAGAAACTTGCAGCATTTGAGGTTTGTGCTTCAGATAGTTTTTGAGAATGTTCCAAAGAATATATTTTTATGAATAAAGTTGTTAAACTATTGGTCACTTTTCAGCTTGTTCACCAGTGTTTTTCTGTGTCTGTCAAATAATGATAGAGGGTATCAATGAGGCATTGTGCAGAGGCTGCCAGTGAGGACCAGATAGGGCTATATTGGGTGGTGCAATTACTTAGTGTTCAGATGCAGGCCTCAGTGCTACACCCTGGCTGTCATGAATGCAAGGCATTGTTGGGGATTAACAATAGCTGTTCCATGTGTTGTTACACTTCTTATACAGGCCTTGTAGATTTTTAGCATCTCCTTTTGGATATGGTAGAAATTCTCCATTCTCTTGTGTTTATAATGCTCAGCCTGAAGATTGTGATTTAAAAAGCTCAATTAACTATCCCAGCCTTCATAGGCAACCATTGTACCTTGAGCTATTGTAAAGCAAAAAGTTTGGGGAAACAAAATACATTTATCGGTAAAAGAATGGAATGAATAATGGAGACCTGCAGTTAAAATTGTATTCATAAAATTAATATGTCATTTCAAGCAGGGTGATCTTCAACGTAGTAAAGAGGAATTGGTAAATTATCTTGCTTGGTGGGATAGCTTTAGCATTGTCATAAAATAAAGCAGCATCTGATCTAAAATTTCTAAACTTTTGGAGAATGATTATTAATCTTTAGCATGCTTCCTGATTCCAATTTGACTTTTATTTCTTACTTTATTAGTCAACTGCCAAAGGATTATCTGAATGTTAGTTGCAAACAGGTTTTTTATTTTGGTCCATAAATACTGAGCACTGACATCACCATTGTTTTGTTTGCTTGTAACAAAAGAGCATTGCATTATGAAATGATACCACTTGAAATTTAAGATCCAAGTGATCAAACTAAAATTTGTTTAATAATTTTGTACTATTTTAGTAAGAATAAAGAACAATATGAAACAAAAACACTGAGTAAATGGATGTGCATAGTGGTTTAGATGGCATCAAAAGAAACTGAACTTGGTAACATTTCAGATTGTCCGCAAAGGGAAAGTTTTACAGATTGGCAAAACCTAGGGAGGAATGGAATTAAGACTTCTTGGAGGAAGACAGAGGGGAAATTTAGGAGGAAAATTTAGAGAGAAAAAATCAGTGTAATCTCCATATTCATCCAACCTGGATAAAAATATCTTAATTGGCTTTTTCAAAGAACTCTCTGGCTCTGTTGCCAGCTGTTTACCATTGCTTTTCATTTCATATCTATGTTTGTGATTATTATTTTTTCATTTATAAGCATTCTGCAAGTTAGTGCCAACTATTTGTTTGTATACTCACACACTTGCATCGCTTGTGTTTTGCTGTTGTATCTGACTATTTATCAATTAATATTAGAGTACCAGCTAAATTTATTTGATGGTAGCATCTTTTTTTTTGGGTGTAAACCGTTTCAATTTTGGCAAAATACCAGTTTAAAACACCAGGAACTGCATAGTTCATTTCTGGGAAGCCGTATCTATGAATGTAATATTGGTTACTTTAGCACATGTATTTTTCTGCAAGAATTTGTTTGTGCCACTTAAAGAAGTAAAATTTAAAAATTAACAAAGTTTTGTGTGGTATTTCTGTTTCTGCCCTTGCTGCCTTAAAAATGAGATTTGACTTTTTTAATGATCAAACAGGGCACTTTCTTATGCTATTCTATCAATACTTTGTGACGAGTTAGGGTGATGCCTGATGGATTTGTGTTTTATAACTGGTTTACTGTAAATCTTTTTGAATTTCAGCCACCAGAAGCACTTCCCTGAAATTTGTCCAGTTCATTAAGTGATCCACTTGGAGTGGATATTGTCTCAAAATAGCAGAGATTTAGATCTGACACCACAGCTACTGATGTTATCAATTACGATTAATTTTTACATCTCATTTCCAAAGAAACATGTTTAAGTTATCTTGTTACTTGTATAATCTCAATGGATAGCAGCATTACATTTAATATACTCCCAGTTTGTATTTTGATACTACAAATAGAAAAATGAAAGAAATCTCAATTTGTTAAGGAACACATTGACAAAAAACCCTAAATTATTATCAATAGTGTGTTGACTCTGTTACTCCCACCTCCGAAAACTTAACATCTACATTTATTCATACCCTGTATGTAGTTTTATTCTTAGCGCTCACTGAAATGAAGATAATTCAATTACCATTCAAACTTCGTGACTTCACTGCTACAGTTGACAGTAAAACAAATATGCAAGTTTGATTTCATTCTCTGCATTTTTCTTGAAAAGATCCTGTTTTATTGGAAGTAGCTCATTAGTTTTTCTTCTCTGTAAACGTTTATTAACCATTGTTTACTGTATAGTTCACCAACTTTGTAACTGCAGACCTAGCTTTGCAGCACTGAATGGTACAAGTTCTTGATGCTATTTACTTTAACCTACTACAAGCCAAAGTGTAATGCTCTTCTGTTTTACTAATAGGGAATTTTTGATACGTTTACAGGAGTAACACCAAAGGAGGTTATTTTTGCCTTTTAAGTTGTAGAGGTTAATGATGAAGGTAGCTTTGTGTATGTGGCTTCAATTATAGACTCTCCTTGCCTAATGAACAGATTCCATTTTCACAGACATCCTTAAGTCTATTTTGTCCACAAGTTGGAAAATAAACAAATAATTTGATTATGGTAACCATATCTCCATAGTGCTCTAATGAATGGTATCTGAAGCACATTGGACTGATAAGAGCAATTACTAAAACTGGTAGAGTGATAGGAACACACACAAAATGCTGGTGGAATGCAGCAGGCCAGGCAGCATCTATAGGGAGAAGCACTGTCGACGTTTCAGGCCGAGACCCTTCGTCAGGAGTGATAGGAAACTAGCTCTACTGTTCATAAGAAGAAATGCATGTACATCAGTCTTCTGAATTTAATAGCATTTTGGAGCTCATTCCTATGAAGGGTTATCCATATATCAGGAATTTGTGACCAGAAGATGGCTTGTATTTGAAAAGACTGAAAATTGTTTTCCTTTAGACAATGAAACCTTTCTTTTCTTGAAATAATAAACTAGGATATATTGAACCAAAATAACAGGAGTTCCAAAATTTAATTATATTTGTTCTGATTGGTATCATTCCAGAATTTGGAATGGTTGACAATGATAAAGCCTACAGGTCTTAGCAATAAGTGAACTATTAAGACTTTAGTTAGGACTTGTCTATTTTTCCCCATGCATAAATAATTTTTTGCCTAACCAGGGAAAGGCGGGGACAGCTAGCCATTTTTAAAAATAATCTCCAGGGTTAGTCATTATTTTCTATTTAAAATAGTTGATTAACACAGTTTTAAGTTAAGTAATCTTACCTGCCACCTGAAGATTTTGCCAGTTTTACCAAACATTGCCAGGAAATGCTATTAGAAAAATACTGGTCTTGCTGTATTTTCCTGATTCTGGTATAATGGGCAATATGCTTCAAACCTCAAGGCACGGGCACTCCTTTTGTTCCTTCAGCCAATCTTCCCTTTTAAAGTGCACTCCCTAGAATTCTTCCTGTTGAATGTGAAATGCAGAAGTACTGGTTTCACTGACTGTACTTGGCCGGATTGAATTTGTTTGATGTCTAAGAAGATCAATGTGTATTGCATTCCATTATTTGGCCAGTGATCAAAAGTCAAGTTGATGTTTGCATGGTAGGATATCAGTGTGAGGAAGAATATGCAGAGTAGTGCAAACACTTTTGTGGGGGGAAGGGGGCAGTTACACTAGGATTGAACTTGCTCTTGCTTACCTTTTTAACCTCTCCAGTCTCTTTGTTTTGAGTGGTTAGATGTGCTGTTGGTCTGTTGTGAGTATGCTTGCAGTAGTAAATTTTGTTCATTAAGACACCACAGACTTCCGTGCAATTGGGAAACCAGGATCAAGCCGATATATGCTTGCCTGATTTCACATTTCTCTATCCAGACTTCAAGCCCCTTTCCTTTTATATCTCATTACAGGGTTATGGAATCAGGAGAGTTAGAGGTGGGACAAGCCCAAAGAGGAGCTTAAACATAATATGGTGGATTCTGGTTAATTAGGCCATCATTTAATCAGAGTAGCTTCTCATTTGTGGTAAATCTTAAAGAACAAAAACACATTGAGAAAATTGCCAGGATTCCCTTCGTTTAGTAGGGACCTACTACTGATCTACTGGGAAAGGAGACTTGCTGAATAGGTTCTAACAAGCATGAGTCGCTTACACTTGTGTGGCCATTAGAAACTACACAGTGCTAAAAGCAAACAGTTTTTAAAGTGTCTGTTGCATTTGTTTTGTTCAAAAAAAAGTGATTTTTGTATTTTTGTCACTGGTGGTTGGTACGAAATAAGCAGTAAGACTATTCTGAGCAGTTTTGCTCACTGTGGTTTCAATCATTCTGGCTTAGAGATGCCAGAAACAGCAGGGAGTGAAAATGAAACAATTTCACAGCTTCAGGTTAGGAACAACAAAGAATATGAAGATATTGACAATCATCTTGAATGTTACAATGAAAGTGAAGGGTTGGAGATTGCAATTGTTCATATAAATATTGCATATTGCAATTATCTGTACTGGCTGTACTGATTTTTGTTCATTGCATACACTGGATAAATTCTTCCAGTAACCATAGGAAGATAGTAGTTTTACAATACTGTAGTATTACTGGTAGTGCATTAATTCAGTCCTGTATTTGATTTAAATAAATAATTGCATCAGTTCGTCTTTTTTTAAATACCTGTTTTAACTATTTCTGTGAATCTTTGGCTAACTGGGGCAGCTGCTTAATTGGGCTGAAATGTACTGGCCCCAATGTGTCCCAATTAACTGGAATCCGCTGTAACTTGCAGTATGGTGCAATAGTCTTGGGCACCCTAGATTAATTTTGTATGGTTCCAGATGGCATGACAGAACCTGGATCTCAACATCACATGGAGGCTGTCTGGAATTACCTGGAGAGGCAGAAGCAAGTGAGACAGCCAAAGTCTGCAGAAGAACTGTGGCAAGTTCTCCAAGATGTTTAGAACAACCTACCAGCCGACTTTTATTTTTCTCTTATAAAACTGCACACCAGTGTACCTATTGATTTGATTTTGTGTTTTTTTACTGTCTACTGCTCTTTATAACTTTTTTGATATTTAGAAACTTTTCATTTCATTATTTTTGAAATCATCTTTGCTTTACAGAATTTTTTTTACATGTGCCTAAGACTTGCACAGTACTGTATGAAAATGTAATTAATTCTGATGAAGGCAGAGACATTTTCCTTTGTGTTTAAAAAAAAAAAACTGATCTACTAGTGTTTAAGAGTGCAATGAAAACTGAGTATTTCTCAATTAATGCCTTAAGGTAGCATAACTCTACCTTGGCTAGATTCCCTTTACAGATGAATAAATTAATGTTGACAGCTTACCCATACTCTAAATGTTTAGCTTGATTGTTTTTAAAGAAGGCAGGAAATGTTAGTTTATTTATAAACTATTATATAAAAACAATTAAAGAGGAAAGTGTATAGTTCCTGATCACATGGATAAAAATGATTTGTACAATTTGTAGTAAGTGAAATGGACTTTGATCCCTTGAACACTATGTTAATACTTTTTTCTCTTTTTGCACTACATATTTAACTTTTTTAATAATGATATTAAAGTATATTTATTATGTATTGCAATGTACGACTGCCACAGAACAAATTTCATGAATATGCCAGTGATATTAAACCTCATCCTAATTATTGATTCTGGAATATATCCAGGTCTGTTAGTGTTTATCCTGTATTCTGCACTAAAGAAATTATACAGTGAGATGTTTGAGTCTCTTTTTACTCTCTTCGTTTGATCTTCAGGTTAACTATGTTTGCTGGTTCTGGTCCATATAGTCAAAGCATTTTTTTCCCCCCTTTTGAATGACGGAGTTTCCAATCTCGGAATCACTTGCACTTATAATTCTTGATTTACGTCATTCTCCATCCTGATTGTTCCTGATAGAGAGGCCAAGTCTCCTTATAAGTATCAATTATAATGGATTTCAGAGCAGCTGTAAATACCTGACAATCCCTACAGGCAGGGTTGGTATAGCACTAAGTGAGTTGAGCTACCTGTTCTTAACTTTGATATTGGTCATCATGTGATGCAGCTGTTGTTTTGAGGCTATGTCGTTAGAGGTCATAGAGGAGATTCAGCAGTCATCAGTCTAAGCAGTCATTGGTGCTTGTCATGGCACAGGTGATAATCATCTTTAAGTCCCTTGTTCAGACAGTAATCAAACTTGGCACGTGCAAGTCCTTAAACCGGCAGTGTTCTGAGGTCCTTGTCATAATAGCCTGTTTAATTACAAAGCCATGCTTCGTGCCTATTGTCAAGAGAATGACACTGTTGGAGAGTTGGTTCCTATTCCTTCCCTGCTGATCACACCTTGGTAGAGGATCGAGTCCCTCTTCACACTGACATTGAAGTCACAAACAAGGATCAATTTGTCTTCGTTTGGTAGGCAGAGCACTTTCTTTTATAAGTGCTCTTTGACTTCATCCAGAGCTTCCAGGATTGGGACCAACTTGTTTACATATCTGACACCAGCCTCCTGAAACTTAAGATGTACTTAAAAGCATCATCCCCATAAATTCCTAGGAATCTCTAGTCCTTGATGCTGACAATCTTGGGTCCCTGCAGCAGAAGCACACTTGCGGCTCCTCATAAGCAGAGGATGGAGCAGACTGCTGAGTAACTTATAAAAGTACCCACCAGGCTTCCATATTAGCCTTGTGTTTCACAACCCTCTTAACTGTCTTAGCAGTTTATCCTCAGTTTCAGTCACTGCTATGAGTGAATTTTGTAAATTCCTTTTGAAGAGTGGTGATGGGGAATTCAAACTCTGGGCTTCATAATTAAAAATAATATAATAACCTGCAGATGCTCTTAAATTAGCAATTAAATCAAAATAATAACATCACTTATCTCCTCATTATTTTTCATCTGTTTTTACAGGGCCACTGTATATGCATCACATCTAATCTGAGGCAGTATTAGATTGGCAGTCATGGAGCTTGCATGTATGGAGTTTGGCACTTCCCCATTCAGCTCCATGCTGTGGAAACACTTGCTTCAGTTCTGGACCATCTGTGGTGCTGGCTTGAGTAGAAGGCTGTGTTTCAGTCTACCCTCAGGAATGGCCCAGCTTGTAAGAAAATCTGAGTACCCCTCAGTGGAAAATTGACTTGCAAAATTTATCTGAAAGGCACAGCGGTAGTTTGCCTGCACATGTCATTGGGATTCTCTATATATTTAGTTCTGATTAGCCATCAGAGTTTTATATGAATAAACATGTACAGAAACAAACTCTGGAAATCTAAGTTTGCCTCTTGATAACCTAGTTAAATTATAACTTTTTTATTCTAATTGGGAATTCATAAGTTTAGTTTGCATTTGAAAGTGTAAATCAGGAAAACACCATATGATTTTTGAGTTTGTGCTCAGATTTACACCAGATGAAAGTTGAATCCCCTATTCCTGCCATGAAATGGACATCTGTGCTCTTCACATGGAGAGAATCAGGCAGCATTTTATGAAACTTGAACATTATGCTGGAATTGAATTTGAA
This sequence comes from Hemitrygon akajei, assembly GCF_048418815.1. NCBI lineage: Eukaryota > Metazoa > Chordata > Chondrichthyes > Myliobatiformes > Dasyatidae > Hemitrygon > Hemitrygon akajei. The sequence goes on from NC_133128.1 coordinate 180,827,335, forward strand.
TTGAATTGACTTTATTTCTTGATCCTTCACATACATGAGTTAAAATCTTTACATTATGACCCTGTCTAAATATCCAATGTGCAATTTATTGTAATTTGTAATAAATAGTATGTACAACAGGACAGTCAATATAACATAGAAATACAATTGTATCAGTGTGAATTAATCAATCTGATGGTCTGGTGAAGGAAGCTGTCCTGGAGCTTGTTGGCCCTGGCTTTTATGCTGTTGTACCATTTCCTGGATGGTAGCAGCTGGAACAGTTTGTGGTTGGGGTGACTTGGGCTCCCAATGATCCTTTGGGCCCTTTTTACACACCTGTGTTTGTAAATGTCCTGAATAATGGGAGGTTCACATCTACAGATGCACTGGGCTGTTCACACCACTCTCTGCAGAGTCCTGCGACTGAGGGAGGTACAGTTCCCATACCAGGCAGTGGTGCAGCCAGTCAGGGTACTCTCAGTTGTGCCCCTGTAGAAAGTCCTTAGGATTTGGGGATTCATGCCAAACTCCTTCAACTGTCTGAGGTGAAAGATGTGCTTTTTTTCCCACTACACAGCTGGTATGTATGGACCACGTGAGATTCTTGGTGATGTGTATGCTGAGGAACTTAAGACTGTTCACCCTCTGCAATATCAAACCAGCTGGTAGCTTACATTACCTCAAAAAGGTGGCAGCCATTAATAAAGACCCTCACATGCCACAACATGCCCTCTTTTCAGTAAAGGTCAACCTTCTATAATCCGGCACCATTGGGACCTGAGGAGTGCTGGATTAGTGAAAAAGCCGAATTACAGAAGGATCATATTAAGCAATAGCTAACTGCCTCATCTTACCTTTAAAATATCATGTAAATCAGTACAAGTTAGATAATAATGAAACAGAAATATTAAATGAGTAGCAAGTGAAATTTTAATAAAGTAATATAACGTACAGGCACAGATAAAATAAATGGTACAGGAATTAACTTACTCAGGACAGTTGAGTACTTACACTTCTAAAGTGAGCTGTTTAATATACCTTTAGGCAAAGTTACATGTCTGCAAGTGTGGGGTTGTCAGGATTATCAACATCTTCATCTAGAAAAATGAGTGAAGCATCAGGAATTGGTGCTGAAACTGGCACAACAATTTCTTCAAAAACTGTTGATATTGGTTGCAGCACATTTGGGTGAGCAGAAGCAGAAATCGGAGAAAGGAGGTTTTCTATACATCACATTTCATGCAACCGCCAGGTGGCCAGGTACTCGGCTGAGGGAATCCTCATTAGTTTCTTTTCCTCCGCTTAGTAATATGCTTAAATTCAGCGGGTCTGATCTGAGGTCATAGGCAGAAGAGAACGGCGCGCTGGCTGGGCGATGCCAGCAGGCGGGCGAGAAGGTGGACCGAGCCAGCACATGCCAGCTCCCCAGCCGCTGGTGGGTAAGACGGGCGGGTGCTGGGCGGACGCTCCTCACGCAAATGATATTAATAAATGCAGGAAAACGAGCAGGAATCACCTGTCTGCACTTACAAGAGTGCGCCAACACGTGAACAGATCTAGCGGAACCAAAACAATGCACAGCAGTTTGGTATGGTGGCCCGGGAAATTTGAAATTACAGTTGCGCTGAAAATTTGAAATCAGTGCTGGTTTTTTGAAGGAGCCGGATTACAGGTAGTCAGATTAGTGAAGGTCGACTGTACTAACGTCAGGGAGGAGGTATCTGTGTCTGAAGGCTGACATTTACTGTTTTCAGAGCCGATCTTCCCCTCAACTATCAAATTTCTGACTGATCCATGAACACTACCACACTACTCCTCCTGCACTAGTTATCTTTTTATAACTTGTTGCAGTTTTGATGTACTGTACTGCAAAATAACATCTCATAAATACGTCAGTGATAACAAACATGGTTCTGATTTAAGAAGTCTTGCAGTGCATGCAAGCTTGCACACATACTTTATAAAACAAAACAGGCACCCCGTTAAGATGTTTGCTGACTTGGCTAGCTGTAAGATATGCTCAATGTACTGACGTTCAGAAACTTTACAGCTTGAATTTTAATATTTAGAAAGTAATTTTGTTTTACAACACAAAGTTTAAATTTAACTTGCAATAATCCTTTACACCTATGTCTTCCATATCAAAGGAAGGAATTCCAAGTTTAGGAAACAGCATTTAAAAAAAACAATTACTGCATAGTAGCTGGAAAGTGTGTGCAAGTGGTGGGGAGGAAGAAAGCTGAAGGGGTCACCCGGGTGCCTTTTAAGCTCCTGACAGTAGAGCTTCTAGAACCTACTACGGCAATTACTTGTGAACCTGAAAATGTCACTTCAAAGTGGAGCACATCCCTTCCTGTGTTGTTGAGAAAATATTGTTTAGGTATAGCATGAGGAGGATAGAGTTGTGGTTCTCATGGAATTTGGCATGGGGAGCATGGATGAAATTGGAAGCGAGGTGATACAGAATGTGTGAAGAAGACTGAGGACCAAAAGAAAACTGGAGAGATGGTCCTCATACAGAAAGTGAAGGGAAGAAGAACAGTCAAAAGAGTGAGGCTTTATACAGTGCCCATAAAAAGTATTCACCCCTTCTGGAAGTTTTCATGTTTTATTGTTTTACAACATTGAATCACAGTGGATTTAATTTGGCTTTTTTGATCAACAGAAAAAGTCTCATGTTAAAGTGAAAACAAATTTCTACAAATTGATCTAAATTTATTACCGTTATTAAACACAAAATAATTATTTGCATAATTCCTCACCTCCTTCAAGTCACTAATTAGTAGTAGGCAGCCATTTCTGGCCTTGAGTCTGTGTGAATATGTCGCTATCAGCTTTGCACACCTGGACACTGCAATTTCCCCCCATTCTTCTTTAGAAAACTGCTCAAGCTCTGTAAGATTGCATGGGGGTCATGAGCAAACAGCTCTTTTCAAGTCCAGCCACAAATTCTGAATTGGATTGAGGTCTGGAGTCTGATTTGGCTGCTCCAGGGCATTAACTTTGTTTTAAAGCCATTCCTGTGTAGCTTTGGCTTTATGCTTGGGATCATCATCTCGCTGGAAAACATATCTTCTCCTAAGTCACAGTTCTCTTGCAAACTGCATCAGGTTTTCCTCCAGGATTTCCCTTATTTTGCTGCATTAATTTTATCCTCTATCTTCATAAGCATCCCCACAGCATGATGCGGCCACCACCATACTTCACGGTGGGGATTGTGTGTTTTTTGATGATGTGCGGTGTTTGACTTACACCAAACAAAGCTTTTTAGATTTCTGGCCATCATACTCAATTTTGGTTCCATCAGACCATAGAACCTCCTTCCAGCTGACTTTAGTCTCCCACATGCCTTCCGGCAAACTGAGATTTCATGTGTGTTTTTTTTCACTCTTTGCCACTCTCCCATAAAGCTGCAACTGAAGCACCAGGGCAGTGTAGTCTCTCCCACCTCAGCCACTGAAGCTTGTAACTCCTTCAGAGTTGCCCATAGGTGTCTTGGTGGCCTCCCTCACTAGTCCCCTGCTTGCATGGTCATTCAGTTTTTGAGGATGGCCTACACAAGGCAGATTTACAGCTGTGCCAAATTCTTATCATTTCTGGATGATTGACTTAACTGTACTCCAAGAGATATTCAGTGACTAGGAAATTTTCTTGTATCATGTGCTTGTCAATAACCTTTTTGCAGAGTTGCTTGGAGTGTTTTTTGACAGGATACTGACTCATCAGCAGTTGGACTTTCCAGATACAGCTGTTTTTTTACCACAGTCAGTTGAAACACCTTCCCTGCTCTCAGTCTCCAAAAGCAGATCTCCATTTAACTAATTATGTGACTTCTAAAACTAATTGGCTGCACCAGTGTGATTTGTTGTGTCATATTAAAGGGGGGGGGGGGGTGAATTCTTAGATAAAACACAAAATAATTGATTGAATTTATAATTAATTTGGATCACTTTGTACAGGTCAGTTTTCACTTTGAATGAGTCTTTTTCTGTTGCTGATTGTTAAAAAAAAAAGCCAAATTAAATCCACTGTGAGTCAATGTTGTAAAACAATAAAACTTCCAAGGGAGGTGAATACTATTTATAGGTACTGTATATCATATTTCCTTGCAACAGAAAATCAGTTTGACCGTTTGAATCTGTCAGTTCAGAGTAATCCAATATCTTGCTAAGCTTTTCAGCAAGTTATTATCCCACTATTCCCATCAACAAACAACATCCAAAATTGGAAGGGTGGGTTCTCAGGGAGGGTGGGAGAGGTTAGAGAACAAGAGCATTATTGAAATCAAGAATCATTTATGGGGCAGTGGGACATGAGTGACAGTTGGTAAAGGTATTAGTGCCTGAGCCCACACTGATGAGCATCTATATGTGTGTGTGTTCATGTTTGTAAGGTTTGGTCTCTGGTTGCTTTGGGCCCTCTTCTTGCTGGAACAAAGTTTTGCTTTATTAAGTAGTAATGTAGTTGATATGCAATGCCTATTCCACATTAAACAAATTGTGCAGAAGTTTGCACTCCTGAAATTGAAGTCCCTACAAGGAAGAAATTTTAATTTTATTCTACAATCATAGCACAGAGATCTAGGTGCTTTGAGATTTGCATAATACCTTATGTAAGACTTTAAAACAGCTTAAATAACTGGATGTCAGGTTTATCTTCAGGAATGGCAAACAATGAGAAGAATGGCATCTTCATTTGGTGGGTTTTTGTATGACAAAGGGGTTAGTCTGACATTTCATTAACACGCTCTGAAATGGGACTGTGGTGTGACTCTTGGCATGCCTCTGGCCTTGGCATATGTATTCATATTACAGGACCAAGGATGATGTACACAATCCTTGGAAAACTACTGGGCCATATCTCTGAGGGAAACAACTCAATCTGCCAAAGTGGATTTTGTGCCAGATCCAGGAACACGTACAATTCTCTGGCGAAGCATATTTGGCCAGGGGAGGGAATGACTTCAGAGAGACATGGATAAGACTTTATTGCAACACCTCTGTCCAGGCACTGGCACATGTCTGAGTAAAAGAGCTCTAAGGTGTCCTACTACTCATGTGATGACTGGAACTGGTGAAATCTAACACATGGTTCATGTGTGAATCCTCCAAGATAAATTTTTTTAAAAATTGATTGTTATATCCATCATTTGTTCTGTAGCATAACTTAATAATGTTTATCAGAATCAAGTTTATTATCACCAGCATGTGTCACGAAATTTTCATTATATTCATTAGCGTGACCTCAAAGCAACTGAAAACAGAAATACGCAAAAAAAAAGTTGAAGTTCTCAGAGGCTTCATCAGGTGAATTCTTTGTAACACTTCACAGATAATCAGACAACCCATGACCAATTGGTGCTCCAAATTTTCTGGACTGCCATGAAGTCTATCATAAGTAGCATCAGTAACAAGACTCTGTTCTCTATCAGAAAGCAAAAGGACTGGTTTGAGGTGAATCACTGAAGAAATCCAAAAGCTAATTAATTGCTACAGCCTCCTAACTCTTCCACAGGTGATATTTTTGCCCATTGAAATAAATCCCGAAGCATCAATCTTGTGCAGAATATTCAAATGGATTTCTCGTGTGGGATATTCAAATTGGTTCCCCACTGTTGGATTTTGATGCTTTAATCTGAGGTTCTTTTAGAAGTCAGGAAAAAGGCACAAAACTGGTTGCTTCACAATCATTTTGTTAAACATTAATAGAAGAGAGTTGAACACAGACAGTGATAGAGGTCAACAATTTGAAGAGAGGGAGATTCAAAAGATCCAAGATCGTTCTACCTCATGGTGCAGCTCCTTTTATACTACAAAAAAGAAAATTCTATTCAAATTTGTAGATAAGAGTTAACTAATGAGAAAGCTCTTATTCAAATAATACACAACCAAGAAAAGCTTCCAGATTTATACCAGTGTGACCAGTAGGAGTTATATTAAACAGCAGTATATACATACTGTGTCCACTAGGAAGCAGTTACTTGTATAATGATATAAAATACAAGCAGACTATTAATTGTTAAACTGCAAAGAAAGTAACCATTTAACAGTCTAATCTAAGAATTAAACAGTTGGATCCAACACCAAACAGAACACCAGAGTTGGAATGCAGTTGGAAGAATATTTATTTTGAAAGTTGGGGCTGGAGGTTTTGGAAAGTTCAAAATGATATAAGGTTATTTGCCTTTCATTCAGAACCATTCCTTCTTTCTATTTAAACAAGCATGCCTTTTAAAGTTTGAGACTCATTTATAAATTTGTTTTTCAATATGTAGCAATGATTAATGGGTGTCATGTTAGCGTGGAGGTTAACACAACATTATTATAGCTTGGGCAGTCCGGAGTTCAATTCCTGTGCCATTCCGTAAGGAGTCTCTGTACACCCTCCCCATGAAATGTATGGGTTTTCTCCGGTCCTCCGTTTTCCTCTAACAATCCAAAGACGTACTGGGTAGGTTAATTGGCCTTTGTAAATTGTCCTGTGATTATGTTAGGGGTAATCAGGTTTGTCTCAGGTTGCTGAGGCAGCACAGCTAGAAGGGCCTAATCCATGCTGTATTGCTAAATAAATGTGCCATCAGTGTTGTTTGAAACTGCCCGAACCCTGTTGTTAGCTTAAAATAAAAGTGAATTGAACTCAGATTAGTTGCAATCACAGAACACTGACATTGCAGAACATTGTGAAAATAAAATGTAAGTGAAAAGGGGTAAATACATGTGTAACAGCAGAATTTATTAACTGATTGTACAGTACATCAAAATGCCTCATACTTTTTAAATAAATGTTTGTTTAGGTAAAGAGCATAAAGTGGTTAAGTGAAATCTTGATTTCTATAAGATCAGATAATCAATAAAGGTAATATTAAATGTCCAGTGAAAACTACCTATTGAATGATGCATCAAAATTTATATTTTCATGTCATTAATCTAGTTGTATCTAGGAGTTTTAGTTTTTGAAAAATGGTTTATTGATAAAATTATAAATTTGTTTGCATCCAAACTTACCCTAGTTATTGGAGGATAAATTCTATAAAATAGTTGAACCAATTATTCATAAGTGCAAATAGTTGCTAATATAGTTGTCTTTTAAAAATTTTTCCCCTTCCTCACCCTCCCGCCAACTTTCTACTTTCTGTAGAGATTGCTCTCTACGTGACTCCCTTGTCCATTTATTCTTCCCCACTGATCTCCCTTCTGGCACTTGCCCCACAAGCAGGGCAAGGGATTTGCCAATACACAGCTGTTGGCAGATTCTCAGATGATGATGAGGTGGTGTGCAGGAGTGAAATGGATTGACTGGTTTAGCGACAACAATGTTGCTCTCAACATCAGTAAGACCAAGGAATTGATTGTGGACTTCACAAAGGCAAAATTGAGGGAATACACATCAGTGCGCATTGGGGTGTCGGTAGTGGAAAGGTCGAGCAGCTTGAAGTTCCTAGGTGTCAATATCTCTGAAGATTTATACTGGGTCCAACATATTAATGCAATTACAGAGAGGGTACACCAGTGGTTATATATCATTAGGAGTTTGAGGAGACTCTAGCAGATTTCTACAGATGTACATTGGAGAGCATTCTAATTGATTACATCACCATCTCAGCCTGCTTCATCATGGGCATGAGTCTCCACATTAACAAAAAGTGATGCCTCAAAAAAGCAGCATTCATCATTAAGGAACCCCACCACCCAGGACAAACCCTCTTATTATTACCACAGAAGAGGATCCAAGAACCTGAACACTCAACATTTAAGGGACAGCTTCTTCTCTTCTGCCATCAGATTCCTGAATGGGCAACAAACACTACCTCACCATTTTTGCTCTCTTTTTACACTACTTTATTCAATTTATATGCATGTTTCTTATAATTTATTGTATACTGTATACAGTTGCAAGATAATTTGTGAACTCCTTGCAATTACCTGGTACAGTAATTACTGATAAAATGTGGCCTGATCTTCATCTAAGTCATAATTAAGTCTTCATGCAAGACTCCCAGAGGTTAATTTACAGGATGAGTCTGTGGTAAAGAAGGCAAATGCAATGTTGACATTTATTCCAAAGGGAATAGAATATAAAAGCAAGGAGATAATTCTGAGACTTTATAAGACACAAGTTAGGCTGCACTTGGAGTATTGTCAACAGTTTTAGGTCCCATATCTCAGAAGGGATGTGTTGTCATTGGAGAGAGTCCAGAGGAGGTTCACGGGGATGATTCTGGGAATGAAGTGGTTAACAAATGAGGAGCGTTTGGCAGTTCTAAGCCTGTGTTCACTGGAATATAGAAGAATGCAAAGAGATTTAAGTGAAATCTATCAAATGTTGAAAGACTAGATAGGGTGGATATGGAGATAATCTTTCCTATGGTGGGGGTATCCAGAAATAGAGGGCACAGCATCAAAATTGATGGGTGACCTTTTAGAACAGAGGTAAGGAGGAATTTTTTTTTTTAGCCAGAGAGTAGTGAATCTGTGGAATGCTCTGCCAGACTGCTGTAGAGGCCAGGTCCATGGGTATATTTAAGACAGAAGTTGATAGTTTCCTGATCGGTCAGGGCATCAAAAGATATGGTGAGAAGGCAGGTGTATGGGGTTGAGTGGGATGTGGGATCTGGGATCAGCCATGATGGAAAGGTGGGGCAGACTATGGACTGAATAGCTGAATTCTGTTCCTATATCTTATGGTCTTTATTGAATACGTTGTTTAATTATTCATCGTCCAGGCTGGAAAAATTATGGGAACACTTGTATTTAATAACTGATAGAACCTCCTTTAGCAGCAATAACCTCCACCAAATGTTTCCTGTAGCAGCTGATCAGACTTGCACAACAGCAAGGAGGAATTTTAGAAATATTCCATACAAAAGCTTTAGACAATTATTCCACACAAAACTGTTTCACATCATCAATATTTCTGGGATACATTACATGAACAGCCCTCTTCAACTCATGCCTTAGTATCTCAGTTGGGTTAAGGTCTGGACTCTGATTTGGCCATTCCAACACACAAATTTTCTTCTTTTTAAGCCATTCTGTTGTTGATTTACTCTTGTGTTTTGGATCAGTGTTCTGTTGCATCATCCAACTTCTGTTAAGCTTCAGGTGATGAACCACTTCTGTAAAGTGCCATGATACAATTTTGAATTCTTTGTTTCCTCAACGATTGCAAGCTATCCAGATGCTGAGGCAGCAAAGTAGCCCCAAGCCATGATGCTCCTTCCACCATGCTTCACAGACGGAATGAGATTTTGGTGTTGGCATGCAGTGCCCATTTTCCTCCAAACATTGTGGTGTGCATTTCTACCAGAAAGGTCAACTTTTGTCTTACCTGCCTTCAGAAGATTGTCCCAGAAGCATTGTGGAATATCCAGGTGGTTCTTTCCAAAGTTGAGAGATGAAGTAATGTTTTTATTTTGGAGAGCAGTGGTTTCCTCTGTGGTGTATTTCGATGAACACCATTTTTGTTCAGTGTTTTCCTTATAGTGGATACATGAACAGAGACTTTAACAAGTTCTAGAGATTTCTGCAGGTTTTTTGCTGTTACCCTTGGGTTCTTTTTCACTTCCTTCAGCATTGCACATATATGTGCTCTTGTGATTTTTGCAGGATGTCCAGTCCTAGGGAGAGTAGCAGCAGTACTGAATTTCCTCCATCTATAGAAAATTTCTCTTACTGTGGCCTGATTGAACACGCAGGTTTTTAGAAATGCCTTTGTAGCCTTTTCCAGCTTTATGCATCTCTACAGTTCTTGTTCTAAGGTCCTCTGAAAGTTGTTTTGACCGAGGTATGGTGCACATAAATAGATCTTTCTTGAGAAGAGCAGAAGTAACTTTGTGTGTTTTTATAGGGCAGGGCACAAGATCCTAAGAGCTAGGAGTACAGGTTTCATATTTGGTCTGGCAATCCAATGATTTAAAGCACAATTGATTTTTGGAGTCCTTTTAATTGAGTTCATAAGTCTTCATTGTTTTTCAGGAAGACTACACTAATAGAATATTACTTTTCTTGGTATTATCCTTACCACCTTAAATAAAAGATGAACAAAAATTATGCACCTCGACAACCCACACCTCCAATCTCATCTCATTGTTGGAACATTTGGCTCTAATAGCTTTTGCCAAAGGCATTACCCTAGAGGTTCACGTACTTTTAAAAAATCTAGACCGTGTTTGTTTAAATGGTGTAGTCAGTATTAAGAAGAAGTACAACTGTTTGTGTGTTATTAATTTAGGCAGATTGTGTTTGTCTATTGTTGTGACTTAGATGAAGATCAGACCACATTTTTTGAGCAATTAATGCAGAGAAACAGGTAATTACAATGGGTTCACAAACTTTTTTGCAACTGTATATTGCAGTGTACTGCAGCTGCAAAACAACAACTTTCAGTTGTGTCAGTGATAATAACCCTAATTCTAATTCTGAAGTGCTACACCTGTCCCTACACTTCTTCCCTTACCTCCATTCAGAGCTCCAAACAGTCCTTCCAGGTGAGATGACACTTCATTTGCGATTCTCTTGGGGTCAAAACTGTATCCGGTGGTCCTAATGCGGCCTCCTCTATATCAATGATACTCGGTGTAGACTGGGGAGACCACTTAATTGAGCACAAAAAAGTAGGGATTTAGCCAGTGGCATTTCAATTGAACTTCTCATTCTAACATATCAGACCATGGTCTTCTCTACTGTCACAGTAAAGCCACACTCAGGTTGGAGGAGCATCATTTCAAATTCTTGTCTGAGTAGCCTCCAACCTGATTGGATGAACATCAATTTCTCTGACTTACAGTACTTTCTCCCCCCTCCCTTCTCTCTTTCTCCCCTCTTCACTGCTAACCGGCCCATCATCTCCCTCTCGTATCTCTCTTCATTCCCTTTCTTCCATGATCTCCTGCCCTCTCCTATCAGATTCTTTCTACCTTTATCTCTTCCACCTATCCCCTCTCTCACCCATCCACCCACCACTCATACCTGGTTTTAGCTATCATCTGCCAGTTTGTGCTCCTTCCCCTCCCCTACCTTCTTATTCTGGCTTCTTCCCCCGTTCTTTCCAGTGCTGATGAAGGGTCTTGTTCAAAATGTTATCTTGTTTATTCCTCTCCATGGTTGCTCCTCCAGCACTTTGTGTGTTTTGGTCTGGATTTCCAGCATCTGCAGAATCTTGTGTGTTATTGTATTAATCATAACTTTTCACTGGAACATTGTGATACTTCAATTTCTAATTGTACATAGGCTTGAATTTTACAATCTATTTTGTAACCCTCAGGTTTGGCCGGTGGCGGTGTCTAGGGGAAGACAGTCTCCAGCCCCTCCAAACTTGTGAAATCTTGTTTGTGTGGATGCTGTGTGATGTGTTACCCTGTTACTAGTCAGTACCACAAAGTATCAGACAGTACACCATATGCAATTAAACGATTGAGCTTTATAATTCTTAATTTGACTATAGGGTTAGTAAAGAAAACAAAAAAAAGGGCTCATTTTAACGTAACAGCCAAATGTGCACGTTGGAGCTCATGGTTTTCCCGTCCGTTAGTTTCCCATCAATTTCCCCCTGGTGATTTCAATTCTTGGCCCCATTCCAAGTCCACTCCATCCTGCAGTCTACAATCTCTCCGTTCCGGCATCTTCTCTCTCCATCTTCTGCTGAACAAAAGACTGCCAATCACTTGCTCTTGGGCACAGAAGAAAGAAAAAACACTCCCCTCATTGGATAGCGCACATTCCAAAGCCCCCGTTATCTCTAGTCATAACCCAAACACTGCAGCTACAGAGAAACTATTACATTAGCAGTGAAACCTTTCCCAGGGCGTGCACATTGTTGGAGTATGTGCATAATTTTTGTTCATCTTTTATTTAAGGTGGTAAGGATATACCAAGAAAAGTAATATTCTATTAGTGTAGTCTTCCTGAAAAACAGTGAAGACATATGAACTCAATTAAAAGGACTCCAAAAATCAATTGTGCTTTAAATCATTGGATTGCCAGACCAAGTATGAAACCTGTACTCCTGGCTCTTAGGATCTTGTGGCAAAGGTGGACATTTCTGCCCATTAATACCGGCTCCCTGCTATCACATTGATCTAGAAATTTCACTTTTCACTGCCTTACCTCTCCATGTAACCATGTTACTTTTTATGTACCTCTTAAGCTTTAACAGCCATTCATAACATTGACTGCCACTTGTATTACAACGTATATCAAAATTGTAATTCAAAATTCATGTAAGAAATGTTACAGTCCACCTAATATTCTAATGCATTAGATGTTACCACGTTCTCGTGTTTAATATCAGCAGTGTTCCACACTCTCATCACCGTCTGAGTGAAGAAGATCCCCCTCCTGGTGTCTTAAACATTTCACCTTTCACACTTAATCCATGATCTCTATTTTTAATTTCACCCAACCTCAGTGGAAAAGGCCTCCTTGTTCTTACCCCTCATAATTTTGTATGCCTTTATCAAATCTCTCCTCATTCTATGCTCCCGGGAATAACATTGTAACCTATTCAACCTTTCACTATAACTCAGGTCCTCAAGTCCTGGCAACATTTCTGCACTCTTTCAATCTTAATTTCATCTTTCTTGTAGATAGGTGACCAAACCAGTACACAATACTCCAAATTAGGCCTCACCACTGTCTTATACAACTTCAGTATAACATTCCCACTCTTGTACTCAATACGTTGATTTATGAAGGCCGATGTGACAAAAACGTTTTATATCTACTTACCGTATCTACCTGTGACACCACTTTCATGGAATTATGGATCTGTATTCCCAGATCTACTGCACTCCTCAGTGCCCTACTGCTCATTGTGTAAGTCGTACTCTGGTTTGTCTTCCAAACATGTGTCTGCATTAAATTCCATCTGCCATTATTCTAGCTGGTCCAGATCCCACTGCAAGCTTTAGTAGTCTTCCCGCTATCCACTACACCCCAGTCTTGGTGTCATCCACAAATTTGCTAATCCAGTTTACCACATTATCATCTAGAACATTAATTATAGATTACACACAATAATGGATACAACACTGATCCCTGCAACACTCCATTAGTCACAAGCATCCAGTCAGAGAGGCAACCTCTCTAGCTTCTCCCACAAAGCCAGTGTCTAATCCAGTTTACTACCTCTTTGAATGCTGAGTGACCAAAATTTCTTGACCAACTTCCCATAAAGGACCTTTTCAAAAGCCTTGCTAAAGTCATTTAGACAACATCTACAACTTTGCCTTCATCCTTTCCTGAATGCTTCCTTGAAAAACTATGATTGGTGAGACATTTATTTACCATGCATAAAGCCATGTTGACTTTCCTTAATCAGTCCCTGCCTGTCCAAGTACTTATATATCCAGTCCTGTAGAATACCTTCCACTAAGTTTCTCACTTATAATGTCACCTCACCAACCTATAATTTCCTGGCTTATTTGTAGAGCCATTCTTAAACAATAGAACAATATTAGCTATCCTCCAATCCTCCAGCACTTCTCCATGGTTAAGGATGTTTAGAATATGTCTGCTAGAGCCCCTGCAATTTCTGCAAAGGCCTCACACAAGGTCCGAGGGATCACCTTGTCAATCTCTGGATTTACCCACCCTAATTTTCCTCAAAACAGCAAATACCTCCTCCTGTCTAGTCCATATACCATCCATGACCTCACTCATGCTTTGTTTCACTTCTGTAGATTCTGTGTCTGTCTCCGGAGAAATATAGATGCAAAAAATTCATTCAAGAACTCCCACATCTCTTTCGGTTCCATGCATTGAATACCACTCTACTGTTCCAGAGGACCATTTTGTCACTTGCTATCCTTTTGCTCTTAATATAGCTGTAGAAGTCCTTGGGATTCTCCTTCACCTTTTCTGCTAGGGCAACCTTGTGCCATCTTTTAACCCTCCTGATTTAACTGTTCTCTTGCATTTCTTATACTCCTCAAGTACCTCAGTTGCTCCTTCTTGCCTATAATTGCTGGGCACCTCCATTTCATTAACCAGGTCCTAAAATCTTTCAAAAGCCAAGGTTCCCTAAACCTGTTATCTTTGTCTTTTATTCTGACAGGAACATATAAACTCTGTATTCAAAATTTCACTTTTGAATGTCTCCTACTTATCAAGTACATTGCTACCAGAGAACAATCTGTCTCAATCCACACTTGCCAGATGCTTTCTGAAACCAATGGCATTATGATCACTAGATGCAAAGTGTTCCCCCAAAGCGTCATCAGCCCTGTGTCATTCCCTAATAGATCTAGTATCGCACTCTCTCTAGTTGGACTTACATGTACTGATTAAGGAAACTCTCCTGAACACATTTGACAAACTCTGTCCCATCCAGCCTTTTAGAGTATATGAGCCCGAGTCAATATGTGGAAAGTTAAAATCACCTCAGATTCAGATTCAGTCTATTGTCACCTATTTATCACAACCTTACGTTTCTCTCAACATTTTGCAATATCTCTACAAATTTGTTACTCCTGCAGACTGTTGGTAATCCCTTTCTTATTCCTCAGTTCCACTCTGGCAGCCTCAATGGACAAGCTCTTCGGATGTCCCATCTGAGCACTGTCATTTTCCCTGACTAGTACTGCCACCCTTTCCCTTTTAATCCTCCAGCAATATCACATCTAATACAGCAGAACCCTGGAATATTGAGCTTCCTGTCCTGCTCCTCTTGCAACTAAGTGTCATTAATGGCTCTAACATCATAATGCCTTGTGCTGATCTGTGGCCTAAGCTCATCTACCTTTCCTATAAAACTCATTGCACTGAAGTATACACAACTCATGACTTTAGTCCCACCATGCGTAATCTTTCGATTCCTGACTTTCTATGTAGGCTAAACACTGTCTTTCTCCACAACCATTCCACTAACTGCACTGGCACTCTGATTCCCACTTCCCTGCAGTTGTAGTTTAAACCACCCCCTTTCACCCATGCAGCACTAGCAAACATTCCTGCGAGGATATTAGTCCCCCTTCAGATCAGGTGCATACCGTCTTCCCTGGAAGAGAGCTCAATGATCTAAAAATCTGCATCCCTCCCTCCTACACCATCACCTTAGCCAATTGTTAAACTGTATGATCTTCCTACTTCTGGCCTCACTAGCATGTAGCATGGTAGCAATCCTGAGATCACAAACCTGGCAGTCCTATCCTTCAACTTAGCACCTAATTCCCTAAACTCACTTTGCAGGACCTTGCCACACTTCCTGTCCATTTCATTGGTACTGATGTGGGCCACTTAAGAATGCTGTGGACTCAATCCAAGATGTCCCTGACCCTGTCACACAGGAGGCAGCATACCATCCAGGAATCTTTTTCTTGTCCACAGAACCTCCTGTCTGTTCCCCTTAGCACTACGGCTTGCCTCTTCTCCCCCTTCCCTTCTGAGGGGGAGCTGTATACCTGTTGAGGAGAACAGCCGCCACAGCGGTACTCTGCACTGGCTGCCTATCCGCTTTTTCCCCTCCTGACAGTCATCCATTTGACCGCGTCCTGCATGTTGGGTGTAACTACCTCCCTGTGTCGCCCTTCGATCAACCTCTCAGCCTTCCAAATGATCCAGAGTTCATTCAGCTCCAGCTCTAATTCCTTAACATGGTCTGAAAGGAGCTGCATCTACATCCACTTCTTGCCATTGTCGTCAACAGGAACACTGAAGGTCTCTGCCTTTCCACATCCTGCAAGAGGAGTATGCCACTATCCTGTCTGGTATCCCCATTGCTCTAACTATGCAATAAGAAAGAAAGAAAACATAAATGAAAAAGAAATGTGCCTACAGCCTTTGCCTCTCCTCATTGGAGCTTCTATGAGTCAGTCTGAACTCCCCACTCACACAATGGTCACTCTGCTTAAACTTAACTCCTTTTTATTGGACCTTAACAAGGGCCTAATTACACACACTCAAACATCTCCTCAGGAACAGTGGCGCACAGAATGTTCCAACTGACCCCACTCGCTTCTTTAGAAATTTCTCTCCTGCTATGCAGTCTATCATCTCCTCTGTATCCACAGCATGCAGAATGTCTTCTGGAAATCAATAACAATGACATTTAGTAGTTTGCTTTCATGAACTTTCTCTTGTTACCTCAACAAAAATTCAATTCCAAAAATAAAACAGATTTTTTAATAAATCCATGCTGAATCTCCTTGATTTAACTCAAAGGTTTCCTATTCCCTATTTATTATTGAACTCATTATGTTTCTATCAGCTGCATCATGAATATAGTTTCTGACCAGCCTGTAATTATTGGGTTTGTTCTGAACCACTTTGTGGTCAAAGGTGTAACTATTACCACTGTCCTGTTCTCTTAAGACCATCATTCTCTTGGACGGTCTAGAGTATGATGGCATGCCCTTGACATGATGTGCCAACTCCGTGCCCATCTCCACACCAAGTATTACAAACAGATTAAGAGATTTGTTTATTTTCAGCACAAACAGATATTGAAACCTCCTCCTTAACAACCTCTGCCTCAACAGGGATATTGGCAGTATGTATTTCTCTGGCAGCAAATAGTACAATTGCTCATTGCATATTCCGCTCCTCTGCACCCTACCAATGAATAGATTAAAGCGGAACTGTGTCTGGAATAAAAATAAAATTGTGATTGACCCTCAGATCAATTGAGATTATTGCTTTCTGTTTGTATCTAGTATGCATGAGAACTATTATCATGGCAGTAAAATGGTATTAGATATTGTTGCTAAATGATTAGGTAAATAACTAGTTTTATTTGTATGCATCTGGATTCCTGATAAAGCCTAACATTGTACATTATGCTTTCTGATACTTTTTTATGACACTATATGAATAGTGTCTTCAGATTGCAAATCCTGTGTATTCATCTCTCTCCAGCACAGTTTACATGTGATCAGCTTTAGGGAAGGGTGCTATTATGATGTAAAGCTATGCTGCTGAATCTGGCCAATAGAGTTCAGAGGGTTTTTTTCTCCGTCTCTCCCTCTCCCTCTCTGTAGTCTGAAAATATATTTTTAACAGGCAGGAATTACTTGCAACAGTGGTATCAGTATAGACATTTTAGCTGATTTATGCACTGAAAATAAGTTTAAATTGCTAAAAATATGGGAAATAACCACTAGGGAAGCGTAGATGATGTCTTTTCCTCCATTTAAAGACAAAATTGAAGGATTTCTATGTTCAAGCCACCATGTCATATACTGCATGCTGCAGTAGTAGTGATTGTTGGAACGCTGCATGTAATTGCTGAGAGGTATGTGTGTAAGATTATTAGGAAATGTTTGATCTTTTGCTAAGATCTCAGAATCTGAATGCAACAAATTAGGATTTTGACAAGAGATTTATTTTGCCACAGGGGATAGATGTTGATAATGAGTAGGAGGAGTAAAAAGAGAATAAACAGTTTTCCGACAAAGTAGAATGCAGCCGTTAAAGTAAATTTGAACTCATTCAGGCATGCAACAGAATCAAATCAATTTTTGTTTCATATTACTTAGCTTGTTGAACTTACTATCTTTTTCTCTTTGATGCAGGAGCTCCAATTTGAAAGGCTTACAAGAGAGCTAGAGTTGGAGCGGCAGATTGTTGCAAATCAGCTTGAAAGATGCAAGCTGGGAACTGAATCACCAAGTGGCGCAAGTGTCAGGTACAGACCTGTGTTTTGTTTTTTTTGCTTTAATTATACCTGGTTTTGCCTGAGTAAGCCAAATGTTACTGACTCTTCTCTGTACAAATCATCTGTCAATGAAACAACATTTTCAATTCATGTTTTATTTCCATGGGGGAAGAAAAGTCTTTTATGGTAATGACTTTAGTTGCCTTTACTAAGTGTTTATCAAGTCAATATGAATTGCCTGAATAGTTTTATTTTCACTCATACAGTAAGTTTGATGAATTCTCAGCAAGAAGACATGATTTTGTTAAATTGCTGGTTTTTACGTTTGAACATTCCAGTGTGGGGAAATAGTGAAATGTTCAAACAGAATTTCAGCCTTCTTAAAAAGCTTTTTAGGGAAGTCCTGAACAGTAACCCTCTAGCTTCAAAAGTTATTCCCTATTGTGTTATGAAAAAACTAAATCCAAACTGATGAATAGTTGGTATTATTGATACTATATTGATAAGTAGTTGGTATTATTGGGAATCTTAATTCCATCAAAAGTAGAACACATGCCAAAGCAAATTGGTAAGTCAATTACCTAATATAAACTCTGTACTTGTAAATAAAAAACAGCTCAACAAGAGAACATAGTAACAGCTAACACAGGGAGCATAGTGCTTCTAAAATGCATAAGAGTTAACAAAGGGAGCATTGATGAAAGCAGCATTTTCTTGTCACCATACCAGCCTAGCATAGACTGGCTGTCATTGGTATCCATATACAATGCTGGACATGCAGTATTACATGTGATGCAGAATTATACAGTGTTCTAATGATTAAGGTGGGATTGATGGCATTAAAATGGGGTGTAATAGCTCTATACTTTGAATGTTTTTTTAATTGAGGTAGTTCTGCTTAACACAGATCCGAAGTTGCTAGATGGCAAGCAATGTCTTTATTGTAGCCTTCTGTAGGGGAAACAAACTTGTACTCTATGTCTAACTTTGTTCTATTTAATTTGGGACAAAATAAAAAATATTATATTGCATGAATCCTTTAACATTTTTTTCTCCAAGGTTGACCAGAAATTTCCTGGCAGAATATCATTTTGGATAAAAAATATTTTAAAAATATAAGAGCCAAATCTTTATTGCCTGATTCTATAACCTAGAATCACTATCCATTATTGATGGTCTCCGTATACTCATACTTAGCAGACCCTGCCTAGCTAGCCCGAAGAATCCCATTTTCTAGCTTTGCCCCAAATTTGCCATCTGCCAAAGATATAAATGCATGAAATGCCCAATATATTCAAAAACACATCAGAGAAACTTTTAAAAATGAAACAATTGATATAACACTGTGTAGGCTCAGGTGACCCTGGATCCTCCCCCACTTCATCCCACTCCCTGTCCTTACTAAATAAAAGCTGAGAAATCTAGACAGGTTTGAGCTCTATCACATGTCTTCCCAGGAATTTTAGTGCAGAATAATCTGATAACTTTGACATTCCAAATCTGTGAGTAAGTTCTCGGGAAGGAGTCAGGGCAAGGTTTTGGAGAACCTTACTTTCTGTCTTGTCACATACTGAAGTAAGACTTTCTACCAAGGAAAACTACGATTGGCTCTTCCCATGAGAAGTTCAGTTTATTATCAAAGTATATGTATCTCACCGTATACAACCGTGAGATTCATTTTATTGTGGGCATACTCACTAAATCTATAGAATAATGACCATAACAGTATCAATGAAAGACGTTCGACCAGAGTGTAGAAGACAACAAACTGTGCAAATACAAAAAAATAAATAAGTAAGCAATAAATATCAAGTACATGAGATGGAAAGTCCTTGCAAGTGAGTCCATTGGTTGTGGAACATTCCATGAATGGCATTTCTTAGATTCCTCAGCCCCCATCTTAAAAACAGCATCATAAAGCAGATGGTACACATAAATGTCCAACTGATCAAGGCAGTTTTTAATAGGTGCCATCTGTCTGCCTTCTCAAAATAAACATGGCTAGCATTATTAAACTTGCCTCATAATTTCAATCAGTGATGCCCAGAATTTTTATTCTAGGTAGTTTTCCCCAGGTTCAGATTTTGGACAAGGTTGAAAATTTGCTCATGCACATTTTAAAATCATTGGTAGAGAATCATGTTGGAACATTCTTACAGCATTTTCCCTTGCAATCACAAGAAATGTAACACTTGTGCTTTCACCTCTTCCCACTATACAGTCTTTCCAGGCGAAGTCACAAAACACTTGCACTTCTAATGTGCTGCATTTGGTGTTCACAATGTGTGATTGTGAGTTTTGTTTGCAAAAAGAATTGCTTTTTAGTGACTACTGGGCCAATGGACAAGGGGCATGTTCTTAGCTGTGATTCATTGACCTTAGACAGCTGGGAGATCTTTGACCAGCTTTGCCTCAATCTATATGCTGATTCTGAAAATCAGCTAGTGTATTGTTGCTTGTCATGAGACTGTATCTGCTTATTAGATGATTGTGGATTAGTAAAGCCAGTAGTTTCATTCCTCAAAAGTTCAATGTACTGTCATTCACCAATTTCAGTTACTTGTTAAATGTTTCCTCATGTTTTGCTTGCTGTCCGTGCATATTTGATGACCTATTTCAAGTGGTGAATTCTGAGTGAAAATGGATTTCTTGATATTAGATGTAAATTGCAGGTCAGCTTCAATCCAAATCTCCTTGTCCTTTCCTGACTTAACTTAAAATTTTATAGGTTTTTTTTGCCATTCTGGTAACAGTCATGGATCATGTGTTCAGATTATCCCTACTTTTAAAAAGTGCAAGTTTATCAAATTATGTAACATTTCAATGTTGTAGCATTAGATTTTTACACAGGCTTCAATCTCCTTAGATCTCTGTCTTGAAGGCTGACGTCAGAACATCATTCAAGAGGGTGAACCCTCACAAGGTGTCAGGCCCTGATGATGCATATGGTACGGCTCTGAAAACTTGTGCCAACCAAATGGCGGGTGTGTTCAAGGACATCTTCATCTCTCACTGCTGCAGTTGGAGTTCCCCATTTGCTTCAAAAGGGCAACAATCATACCAGTGCTCAAGAAGAGCAGGGTGAGCTACCTCAATGACTATCACCCAGAGGTGCTCACATCTACTGTGATGAAATGCTTTATTTATTTATTTTTTATTATTTAGTGATACAGTGCAGAATAGGCTCTTCTGGACCTTCAAGCCGTGCCACCCCAGCACCCACCTAACAACCCTGATTTAACCTTAGCCTAATCACAGGATGCTTTACCATGACCAGTTAACCTACTTGGTAGGTTAACGGATGCTGCCCGACCTGCTGAGTTCATCCAGCTTGTTTGTATGTGTTAACCTACTTGGTATATCTTTGGACAGTGCAAGGAAACCTGAACGCACAGGCAAAACCCACAGATTGCACAAGGAGGACGACCAGGGAAGACTTCTTACAGATGATGCCGGAATTGAACTCCAAACTCCAGTGCTTTGATCTGTATTAGCGTCATGCTAACCGCAGTGCCCTTTAAGAGCTTGGTCATGGCTAGAATCACATCCTGCTGAACCAAGAACCTGGAAGAGCTGCAATTTGCCTATCTCCACAGTGGATCTACAGCAGATGCAATCTCGCTGGCTCTCCATTTGGCCTTGGATCACCTGGTCAGGCTGCTGTTTATTGACTACAGTTCAGTATTCAGCACTATCATACCTCAGTTTTAATCATCAAATTCCAGACCTTGGGCCTCTGTTCCTTCCTCTGCAACTGGATCCTTGACTTCTTTACCAGGAGACCACAGTTGATTCAAATTGGAAATAACATCTCCTCACTGACCATCAACACAGACAAACCTCAAGGATGCATACTTAGCCCACTGTTCTACTCTTTCAGCACCCATGAATGTGTGGCTAGGCACAACTCAAACACCATCTATAAATTTGCTGACCACACAACTCTGGTTGGCTGAATTTCATGTAATGAGGCATACAGGAGCTAGATAGATCAGCTGGTTGAGCATCTTCTTATTGCTACCATCAAGGAGGAAGTACAGGAGCATGAAGACACACACTCAAAGTTTCAGGAACAGCATCTTCCCCTATGCCATCAAATTTCTGAATGGACAATGAACCCATGAACACTTACTTCCTCTATATCTTATTTTCATCTCTTTCTGCAGCAACGACCCTGAACTCGGTGTCATTAAGATCAAGGAACTGATTGTGGACTTCACGAATGGGAAGTCAAGGGAACATACACTAGTCCTCATCGAAGGATCAGAAGTGGAAAGGATGAGCAGTTTCAAGTTCCTGGCTGTTAGCATCTCTGAGCATATATCCTGGGCCCAGCATATTGATGCAATTACAAAGAAGGCACTGCAGTGGCTATATTTAATTAGGAGTTTGAAGAGAATTTTTATGTCACCAAAGGCACTTGCAACTTTTTATAGATGTATCATGGGGAGAGCATTCTAACTGGTTGCATCACAGTCTGGTATGGAGGGGCCAGTGCACAGGATCGGAAAAAGCTGCAGAAAATTGTAAACTCAGGCAGCAAAATAGTGGGCACAAGTCTCCCCAGCATCCCAGACACCTTCAAATGGCAATGCTTCAAAAAGGCAGCATCGATTGTTAAGAACCTCCATTACCCAAGATCTACCGTCTTCTTATTGCTACTATCAAGGAGGAAGTACAGGAGCGTGAAGACACACACTCAACATTTCAGGAACAGCTTCTTCCCCTATGCCATCAAATTTCTGAATGGACAATGAACCCATGAACCTTTACTTCCTCTATATCTTATTTTCATCTCTTTCTGTACTATTTATTTAATTTTTTATGTATATGTATCATAATGTATAGGTTTTTATTATGTATTGCAATGTACTACTGCTGCAAAGCAGCAAATTTCATGACATGCCAGTGA
This sequence comes from Hemitrygon akajei, assembly GCF_048418815.1. Classification (NCBI taxonomy): domain Eukaryota; kingdom Metazoa; phylum Chordata; class Chondrichthyes; order Myliobatiformes; family Dasyatidae; genus Hemitrygon; species Hemitrygon akajei. Next base: position 180,849,818 of record NC_133128.1, read on the forward strand.
TATAAACCTGATTTTGATTCTTGGAGCCTCAAACTGAACACTAAGTTTGCAGTCTGCTGGATAAGTCTATTGGAGCTCTTTGGGATAGATGGCTCTGCATTCTTTATGACTGTTGATTACTGCACTAAGTTGGATATGTTGAGTGTAGAAGGTTGAAATGTATCTTCCTTTCCTTAGCTTGTTTCATTCCTTAGCTAACAAAAAGTACACTGCAGATGCTGTGGTCAAATCAAGACGTAAAAACAAGCTGGATGAACTCAGCAGGTCGGGCAGCATCCGTTGAAATGAGCAGTCAACGTTTCGGGCCAAGACCCTTCGTCAGGACTGAAGAAGGAGGGGGCAGGGGCCCCATAAAGAAGGTGGGGGAAGAAAGGAAAACCAATCAGAGGAAAGATCAAGGGGTGGGGGAGGGGATAGGCAAGAGAGGTGAAGAAAGAATCTAAGGGGAAGCACTATAGGTAGTAGAAGAAGGCAGAATCATGAGAGAGGTGATAGGCAGCTAGAAGAGGAGACAGAGTGAAAGTGGGATGGAGGAAGGGAGAGGGAGGGAATTACCAGAAGTTGGAGAATTCAGTGCTCATACCAAGGGGCTGGAGACTACCCAGACGGTATATGAGGTGTTGCTCTTCCAACCTGAGTTTGGCCTCATCATGGCAGTAGAGGAGGCCATGTATGGACATATCCAAATGGGAATGTGAAGCAGAGTTGAAGTGGGTGGCAACCAGGAGATCCTGTCTGTTGTGGCGGATGGAGAGAGCTGCTTTATTTAAGAATCGTGGTTTTCCTTCTGCCGTCATCAACGATGCCCTTACCCGCATCTCCTCCATTTCCCGCACTTCAGCCCTCACCCCATCCTCCCATCACCACAACAGGGACCGTGTTTCCCTTGTCCTCACCTACCACCCCACCAGCCTCCGGATCCAGCATATTATCCTCCACAACTTCCACCACCTTCAACAGGACCCCGCCACTAAGGACATCTTTCCCTCTCTACCCCTCTCTGCTTTTCGCAGGGATCATTCCCTCCGCAACTGCCTGGTCCACACGCCCCTCCCCACAGATTTCCCACCTGGTGCTTATCCCTGCGAGTGTAAGTGCTACACCTGTCCCTACACCTCCTCTCTTACCACCATTCAGGGCTCCAAACAGTCCTTCCAGGTGAGGCAACGCTTCACTTGAGAGTCTGTTGGGATAATCTATTGCATCTGGTGCTCCCGGTGCAGCCTCCTCTACATCGGCGAGACCTGACGTAGATTGGGGGACTGCTTCGTCGAGCACCTCTGCTCCGTCCACCACAACAGACAGGATCTCCCGGTTGCCACCCACTTCAACTCTGCTTCACATTCCCATTCGGATATGTCCATACTTGGCCTCCTCTACTGCCATGATGAGGCCAAACTCCGGTTGGAGGAGCAACACCTCATATACCATCTGGGTAGCCTCCAGCCCATGAACATTGAATTCTCCAACTTCTGGTAATTCCCTCCCTCTCCCTTCCCCCATCCCACTTTCACTCTGTCTCCTCTTCTAGCTGCCTATCACCTCTCTCATGATTCTGCCTTCTTCTACTACCCATAGTGCTTTCTCCTTAGATTCCTTCTTCACCTCTCCTGCCTATCCCCTCCCTGCTTCCCCTCCCCCACCCCTTGATCTTTCCTCTGATTGGTTTTCCACCCTCCCCCCACCTTCTTTATGGGGCCCCTGCCCCCTCCTTCTTCAGTCCTGACAAAGGGTCTCGGCCCAAAACATTGACTGCTCATTTCAATGGATGCTGCCCAACTTGCTGAGTTCATCCAGCTTGTTTGTATGTCTTCATTCCTTAGCTAGTGCACAATGTTTTGTAATTGTTTCCTTGTATAGTACTATATATTTTATACATTATGTTTTATTTATTGACACCTTTATACACTTTTCTGTCACCTGAAATGTCTGACAGCATGCAGCTTTTCTGTTTTTTATTCATTGAAGGCTGAAGGCTGCCCTTTTCTAACCCAACATATAAAACCCTGAAGTTGAAATTCTAAAATCAAGGCAATTCATGCAATCCCAAGATGGGTTTTTTTGTATATTTTGTAGTCATGATGTGTTTCTATCAAATGGGACTCACTGAACTTCTGTGCTGAGCACCCATTGTATACCCAACACTTAGCTCTTTACAGAAGGAAAAATATAACAGTGATTCTGCACATTGATAGCTTTGTTTCTGTGGTTCCTGACATGTTTCATAAGTTAATATTATTTTTCCCAAAATTTCCATGAATGGATTCTATAATATTTATCAGATTGAATTGTTCTGAATCCAGAGGGCAAAAATGAAAAGATAAAGAGAATGGGGGAGGAAACAGAAAAGGTGAACCATTATCACAGATGTACAACAGAGAAATCAAGTTACCTGAAATTGTAGAAATCAGTATTAGAATCATCTGGATGTGGAAGATTTGCTCGACCTCAACTGGCAGTCATGCCTTCCTGCACTGCCTTTTTGTAACACTCTTTCTATGTTCTCACTCTCTGTTTCCATTCACTCATTTATCAGATAACCTTTTTTTTTTACAGTTTATCTCCATGCTCAGCAGATTTCCTTCTGTCAGAGACACCCCACCCTCCTCGCAGTTTAACAAGCTTCTTTTGTCTTCTTTCCAGTTCTGATTAAGGTTCTTTAACCTGAAACATTAACTCTGCTTGTCTTCCCACAGACACAACCTGACCTGCTGAGTATGTTTTCACTTTACATTTCCAGCATCTTTAGTGTTTGATTTTCACTTTGTCCATCTCAGGATTGTGTACTGGAAGCGTTGTCCATTTTAATTCATTACATAGACTTCTACCACTAATTATGCAAAAATGGAAATCTCCCTTTCTTATTGTCATACTTTGAGTGCTGAATTAAAAGTAGAAAACACTCAGTCAGCAGATAGAATTTACTTCCATCAGAACTGGTAAGAGTCTGTGTTGCATGTTCAGAATATGTACGAGGGGTGATTGATAAGTTTGTGGCCTAAGGTAGAAGGAGTCAATTTTAGAAAACCTAGCACATTTATTTTTCCTACATGTACACACTTAGTCCAGTGGTCATGGAGCATACGGGTCCCTTCTTTGTAGAAGTTGGCGTCTTGGACCTCCAGAAGTGGTCCACAGCATGAGGTGATTGATAAGTTTGTGGCCTAAGGTAGAAGGAGATGAGTTACTAACTTCAAACTTTCCGCATTATCACTCAAAGAGTTGAACTGCATGTGCATTTAACGAGAGCTGTTTAACTCATCTCCTTCTACCCTAGGCCACAAACTTATCAATCACCCCGCTGTGGACCACTTCTACAAAGAAGGGATCCGTATGCTCCACGACTGCTGGACTAAGTGTGTACATGTAGGAGGGGACTATGTTGAAAAATAAATGTGTTTCTACCTTAGGCCACAAACTTATCAATCTCCCCTCATATAGGGACAAGGAAAGACATAATAAGGAGTAAACAAGAAAATTTATACCTTTAGTTTTCTTTTCCCCATTGATTGAGATGTTAGCTTCTCTGTGATGTTACTATATATATTTGCACTTTCCCCATATCCCTTGAGAACAAAGAAAGTAATGGGGTAGAAGGAAGTAATGGGTCAAGTGACAGGGATTACATTGGAAAGCAAAATAGAGGAAAAGGTTGCAAAGGGGAATTACAAGAAATGAATGTTATTTTAACCTCTTGTTTATTTCTTGGTGAACCTTTTTTTACAAATGTTGAATAACAATTTTAATTGAAATCCAGGAGCTTCATTCGTGTAAATATAGAAACCTAAATATCCCAGAATATAAATGAACTTTTACCATTCAAAAAGGTCCTCAGTTTAGAATTCAATGAGACAGGTATATGTGTAGTTCCTATGGTGCATTACAACTGTAATATGCCTTTTGAATGAACTTTTTTCTTTTTTTTCTTCCCACCACCCCAACCTCTCCCAGCAGCTCAACTGAAAAATCCTTCCATTGGAGGCCAACAGGTATTAGCAAAATGTGATTTGTATTTGTAATTTTGTTTTTGCTTGTAGCTTAGAAATGCAGTTGATAAATTGAATAATAAATTTTCATTGTTGGAACTGTGTGTTGCATGCATTCATTTTAACCTGGCTGCAGCTGTTTGCAGAATTTAATATATCTCTACAGATGGTTATGGGCAATGGGGCAAAGGAAATTTATCACTTTTTGAACTCAAAATGGGAGGAAGGAAACATCAAAGGTTTTGGTGCCAATTTATGTTCCGTCTTTAAATATGCTGTAGTTACATGTATTTTGGATTTAATCTGTAATTCTTAAAACACTGGTTGCATATCCAAGTCAAAATATTTTACGCTTAATTTGCAGAATAGTAACACTTCCCATTACTTATCAACTTTGGAAGAGTCAATAACGCAGAAGCAATCCTCTTAACGGATTACCTCTCAAGTGAAGAGTCAAATGATTTACAATGATTATGCAACCTTAGTTTCATTTTTCAATAAGACAGGAGCAGAATTAGCCAGTCAGCCCATTGAGTCTGCTGTGCCATTCATTTGTTTTCCCTCTTATTCTCCTGTTCCCATAACCTTTGACCACTTGTTGTTCTTTTTCATGCCTTGTGACGCATTGGGCAGCTTTTGTTTTGCTGTTTCTGTAAGCATTTGATTGTTTTTTTATGAGGCTGAGTTGCTAGCTCAAAGCTCAACCCAGCACAGATGGAAAATGTGCAAGGAGCCAGCCGGATTCGAACCCAGGACCACGTGCCTCGAAGTCCAGTGCTGATGCCACTACACCACCATTGATGCACTTACTAATCATGAACATGTCAACCTCCACTTTAAATATACTCAGTGATTTGGCCTCCATGGTTAACTGCGGCAATGAAGTCCACAGAATAACATTTCTTTGGGTAAAGTAATTGCTCCTCATCTTGAAATATCCTCTCCATGTCCACTCACTATAAGCCTTTCAATATCCAGTAGGTTTCAATGAGACCCCACTCATTCTTCTAAATTCCATCATGGACAGACTCAAAGCCATCAATCGCACCCCATTTGTTAATCCTTTCATTTCTGGGATCATTCTTCTAACTCTCCTCAGGACCCTCTCCAATGCCAGCACATCATTTCTTAGATATGAGGCCCAAAACTGTTCACAATACTCCAAGTGTGTTCTGACCATTACACCCTTGTTTTTGTATTCTAGTCATTCGGAAATTAATGTTAACGTTGCATTGCCTTCTTTGCTATCAACTCAACCTGAAAGTTAACATTTAGGAATCCAGCACCAAAACTCCCAAGTGCCCTTGCACATCCGATTTCTGAATTCACTCCCCATTTAGAAAATAGTCTGAGCCATTATTCCTTCTACCAAAATGCATGATGATATGCTTCTCTACACTTCTTTGCCCATTCTCCAAATCTGCCCTAGTCCTTTTGTAGACCCCCTGCTTCTTCAACAATACCACCTCTCCATCTATCTTGGTATCATCCACAAATCTGAAGACAAAACCATCAATCTCATCCTCCAGGTCATGAGAATATAATGTGAAAAGTAGTAGATCCAAGAACAATAACTCACATTGTTATATATGAGACATTAAATGGTGTGCAGTTCAAAATGTCCATCTGCAATGGAGGACATTAAGCTGGATAGAGTGCAGGAAATCTTCACTAGGATTTTACCAGAACTGGAGAGCTTGAGTTTTAAAAAGAGCTTGAATAGGCTGGGACTTGTTTCCCTGAGGCATAGGATTTTGAGAGGAGTAAATAATGGATGGTCAGTCTTTTTTTCAGGGTATGAGAGTCTAAAAATCAGAATGCATAGATGTAGGGTGAGGGGGGATTTGTTTTAAGTATCAAAGGAGCAACATTTTCACGTAGTGTCTGGGTGTAAGGAAGAGCTGTGAGGAGAAGCTATAGAGCTGGGAACAATTATAATGTTTAAGGGACACTTGGATAAGTCCATGGTTAGAAAAGACCTTGAGGGATATGAGTCAAAATGGGAATAGATCAGATAGCCATCTTGCACAGCATGGATAAACCATGTAACTCTATAACTCTTAATATTTTTTGCTGGAAAAGGGGGAAGAGGTAGAGGAGAGAATGGTTATAACTTTGAAACAGTAAAGGGCACACTATTCTCCTCAACTCATTGAGGCAAATGTAATAAACAACTTGGATGTAAGACAGGATTGATAGTGACCTTTAGGAAAGTAGATTAACTAAAGGTAGGATGGCATGGATTTTTTAAGACTTAGCAAATTGTGGTTAACCAACTCTACAATTTTATGATGAGCTAACAGATGCTAAGAGTAATGTAGCTGATGTAGACCTTAAAAATGCTGATGACAAAGTGCAATATTACAAACGTATCAGAAGAGTTGAAGCTCATTACATAAGGCACATTGGTAGCATGACAATGAGCTAAAAACAGAAAATGCTGAAGGCACTCGGCAGGTCAAGACAGCAGCTGCGAAATGACAGTCCCACACCTAAAACTATTTCTTTTTCCACCGATGTTACTAACTTGATCATTCCTAGAACTTGCATTTTTTAGTTCCGATTTCCACTATTTTTAGTTTATTTTACTTACAGCATCTTGAAAGTGCAGTAGGATAAGCTGCAGATGGAAGAGAGTCATGAAGAATGTTTTTTCAGACTAGGTAAAAGTGAATAATGGTGTTCTCCAGGGATCAGTACTAGAGTCAGTTCTTCTTCTTGATCTACACTTGGGTGGATGTGGGGTGAGAAGAAAGAGCCACAATTTGTAAATTTGCCCATGTGAAAAATTTGCAGTATTTTGACGTGTGAATGTGAAATTCATAACATGAAATAAACAGTCTGAAGTAATGGACTGATGCATAACAAATGAAGTTAATGTAGAAAAGTATGATGTAATTTAAAATGAGGAAAGGCAATATAGGTTGAAAAATACTGTTCTAAAATGATTATAGGAGAAGAAGGACCTGAGTGTTGATGTGCACAAATCACTGAAAGTGGCAGGGCAAGTTGAGAAACCAAGTGATAAGGCATCAATACCATTGGACTTTATCAAAAAAGGCAGAGTGCAAGAGAAGGGAAGCTTTGATGATCTGATGGTCTACCCTAAAGGGAAATACTGTGTTCAATTCTGGTCATCACAAGAATGGTTTCTGGAGTAAAAGACTAACGCTACAATGATAGATGAGAGAGGCAAAGTTCTTTTTTCTTTGGAGAAAAGGAGGCTAGGGGAAGATTATGCAGAGTATGTAAAATGATGAGAGGTTTGGAGAGAGTGGAAGGTCTTTTTGCTTTGGTGGAGTTGTTGAGGACTGGAGGTCATAGGGACAAAAGGGGAAGCAAATAAAATAATGCTTTTATGCATTCTATGATTGGAATTTGACTGACATGCTTGCAGATGTGATGGAGGCAGATTCCATTGTGTCTTTTAAGAGGAAACAGGATAAGTGTTTGCTGAAGAAAACTTGCCAAAGGTATAAAGAAAGATAGGTGGCGGTGTAGATTTAAGTTGCTCTTCCTTCTGCTAGCCTGCAGGTCACCCTTGGACAAGGTGTAGCACCTGCTTAGAATCCTGATCAGGGTCCTGTGAAGCCATCTGAGCAGATGGTGGATGGTCATATGAGCAGCTGGCGCATATCAGCAAGTCCTGGTTATGTGACCACTGACGCCAGGAAGACAATCTCTGAAGAGTGTTGATAATGGCTGGGGTCACTTGTCTTGTAAAAACAATGGCCAGAAGAAGGCAATAGCAAACTTCTTATGTAGAAAAATATGCCAAGAACAATCATGGTCAACATACTGATCACATACATCATACAATGCAGCTCTGTGTAAAAATCCTCTACCTGACATTCCCCCCCCCCCCCCCCCCCCCCATAATTTCCTACAATCAACTTAAAATTATGCACTGCTGTATTAGCCATTTCTGCCCTGGGAAAACAACTCTGGCTGTCCACTAGATCTATGACTCATCACCTTGCACACTTCAAACAAGTCACTTTTCATCTTGCTTTGCTCAAACTATCCTCATAAGACATGTTCTCTAATTCAGAATCCTGGTAAATCTTCTCTGCATCTTCTCTAAAGCTTCCACATCCTTAAAAGGAGGTAACCAGAACTCTGTGTGTAGTCTAACCAGGGTTTTATAGAACTACAACATTACCTCATGGCTCTTGAACTCAATCCCCTGAAGTACACTGAGCTGTAGCTCCTTAACGACTGTGTTAAAGAACTGGAGCTGCAGCTGAATGCTCATACAAGCAAATCAGGAGGTGATAAATAGGAGCTACAGGGAGTTTATCACCCCTAAGTTGCAGGAGGCAGGTACCAGGGTGACAGTCAGGAGAGGGAAAGGGTATAGGCAGCCAATGCAGAGTACCCTTGTGGCCATTCCCCTCAATAATAAGTATGCTGATTTGGATACTGTTGGGGGAACGACCTACCAGGTGTAGCTGCAGCTACCAGGTCTCTGACGCAGTCTGACTCCACGACTCAGAAGGGAAGAGTGCAGTAGTGATAGGGGATTCCATACTCAGAGGAGTGGAAAGCAGATTCTGTAGACGTGAAAGAGACTCCTGGATGGTGTGTTGCCTCCCAGGTAGGTACCAGGATCAGGGATATCTCATATCAGATCCATGACATTCTGAAGGGGGAGGGTGAACAGCCACAAGTCATGGTACATATTAGTACCAATGACATACAGTACTGAAGTAATTTTATATATTACACTGTACTGCTGTCACAAAAAACAAACTAAATTTCATAATTTCATGTGAGTGATGATAAACCTGATTCTGATGAGGGTCTCTATTGTGGACTGAGAGTGGAAAGGGGGCAAAGAGAGAGAAATCATAGTTAGGGATAAAGGGAGAGGAGAGGGAGAGAGAGCACAGAGAGGTATTCTGTAATGACCAATAAATCAGTTGTTTGGGATCAAATGACCTTGCCTTGTATCTCAGGTCTGGGTGTGTCTGCACCAGTGCCAACCCACTGCAAACACACCCAGCTGTGAGACACCATGCAAGTCATTAAATTCCTAATAGCTAGAATCCTATCAGATTTACAAATTCACTCTCTGCTCCATGTTGACAAATGCAGTCTTACCTACCCTAGCTATATATATGCCTATGATCTTTGCACAGTACTGTAGGTAGGAAAAGAGAGGAGGTACTAAAGAGAGAATATAAGGAGTTAGAAAGCTGTAAGGCAGGACCTCCAGAGAAGTAGTAATCTCTGGACTGCTGCCTATGCTACGTGATAGTGAGGGTAAAAATGGGATAATTTAACTGATGAATGCATGCTGAAGATTTGGGGCAGGGGCATTCCAAATTTCTGGATTATTGCTATCCCTTCTGGGGAAGGTATGACCTGTACAAAAAGGATGGGTTACACCTGAACCAGAGGGAAACTAATATCCTTGTAGGCAGGTTTGCTAGAGCTTTTGAGGAGGGTTTAAACTAATTAGACAGGGGTGTGGGAACTGGATTGATAAGGCTGAGGATGGGACAGTTGGTTTAAAAGCAGAAGCAGTGTGTGATGACATTTTAAGGAAAAACAGGCAGATAATTGGGCAAAATTGCAGTCAATGGGATGAGTTGAAGGTTAACATGGGGGAAAATCATAAAGGGTGATGAGTACAGGATTGAAGAAGCTATATTTGAATGCATACAGTCTACAGAATAAGGTAGATGATCTTGTAGCACAGTTGGAGACTGGCAGGTGTGACATGGCCATCTCTGAGTTATCACTGTAAGAAGACCATAGTTGGGAGCTTAACATCCAAGGATGCACATTGTATAGAAAGGACAGGCAGGTAGGCAGAAGTGACGGGGTGGCTCTGTTGGTGAAGAATGAAATCAAATCCTTAGAAAGAGTGACATAGGATTGGAATATATGGAATCCTTGTGGGTAGAGTTAAGAAACTACTAAGATAGAAAGAGTTTGATGGGAGTTATATACAGGTGTCTGAACAGTAGCCAGGACATGGGCTACAAATTACAATGGGAGATAGAAAAAGCATGTAAAAAGGGTAATGTTGTAATAATCATTTGAAATTACAATATGCAAGTAGATTCTGAAATTCCCAAGAGAGGGAATTTGTAGAATGCCTACCAGGTGCCTTTCTACCGCAGCTTGTGGTTGACCCCACTAGGGGAATGGCATTTCTGGATTGGATGTTATGTAGTGACCCAGATTTGAATAGGGAGCTTCAGGTAAAGGAACCGTAAGAAGACAGTGATCATAAAATGATAGAATTCACACTACAGTTAGAGAAGGAGAAGCTAAAACTGCATCTATCAATATTAGTGGATTAAAGGGAATTACAGAGGCATGAGGAAGGAGATGGCCAAATAAATGGTGGACGAATTTAGTAAATATTTTTTTTGTCTTCATTGTGGAAGATGCTAGCAGAATGCAAGCAATGTCAGAGTGTCAGGAGCAGAAGTGAGTGTCATTGCTATTACTATTAAGAAGGTACTTGGGAAGGTGAAAAGTCTGAAGGTAGATAAGTCACCTGTACCAAATGGAGTACACTGCAGCGTTCTGAAAGTGGTAACTGAAGAGATTGTAGAGACATGAATAACGTTCTTTCAAAAATCACTGGATTTTAGAATGGTTTTGGGGGACTGGAAAATTCAAAATGTCATTCCACTCCTTAACAAGGGAGTGAGGCAGAAGAAAGGAAATTATAGGCCAGTTAACCTGACTTCAGTGGTTTCAAAGATATTGGACTCTATTATTAAGGATGAGGTTTCAGGGTTCTTGGAGGCATATGATAAAATAGGCCAAAGTCAGCATGGTTTTCTCATGGGGAAATCTTGCCTGACAAATCTGTTAGAATTCCTTGAGGAAATAACAGGCAGAATAGACAAAGGAGAGTTGGTGGGTATGATTTATTTGGATTTTCAAAAGGCCTTCCTTTGACAAAGTGCCACACATGAAGCTGCTTAACAAGATAGGAGCCCATGGTATTAAAGGTACTAGCATGGATAGAAGATTGCTGACTGGCAGGAGGCAAACTGTGGGAATTATGCGGGCTTTTTCTGGTTGGTTGCCAGTGACTAGTGGTGTGTTGTAGGGGTTGATGTCAGAACCGCTTCTTTTCATGGTGTATGTCAATGATTTGGATGAAGGAATGGATATATTTGTGGCCATGTTTGCAGATGATATGAAGATGGGTGGAGTGGCAGGTAGTTTTGAGGAGAAGTGTGTCTGCAGAAGGACATAGGCAGATCGGGGGAATGGGCAAAGACGTGGCAGATGGAATATAGTGGCATAGCTCAAATACCATATGTAAATTTGCTGGTGATATAACCATTGTTGATAGAATCTCAGGTGGTGACGAGAGGGTGTATAGGAGTGAGATATGCCAACTAGTGGAGTGGTGCCGCAGCAACAACCTGGCAGTCAATGTCAGTAAGACAAAAGAGCTGATTGTAGACTTCAGGAAGGGTAAGACAAAGGAACACATACCAATCCTCATAGAGGGATCAGAAGTGGAGAGAGTGAACAGTTTCAAGTTCCTGGGTGTCAAGATCTCTGAGGATCTAACTGGTCCTAACATATCAATGTAGTTATAAAGCAGGCAAGGCAGCGGCTATACTTCATTAGGAGTTTGAAGAGATTTGGCATGTCAACAAATACACTCAAAAACTTCTATAGTTGTTTTACAGGAAGGATATTAATAAGGTTGAAAGAGTGCAGAGAAGGTTTACAAGGATGTTGCCGGGACTTGAGAAACTGAGTTACAGAAAGGTTGAATAGGTTAGGACTTTATTCCCTGGAGCGTAGAAGAATGAGGGGAGACTTGATAGAGGTATATAAAATTATGACGGGTATAGATAGAGTGAATGCAAGCAGGCTTTTTCCACTGAGACTAGGGGAGAAAAAAACCAGAGGACATGGGTTAAGGGTGAAGGGGGAAAAGTTTAAAGGGAACATTGGGGGGGGCTTCTTCACACAGAGTGGTGGAAGTGTGGAATGAGCTGCCAGATGAAGTGGTAAATGCGGGTTCACTTTTAACATTTAAGAAAAACTTGGACAAGTACATGGATGAGAGGTGTATGGAGGGATATGGTCCAGGTGCAGATCAATGGGACTAAGCAGAAAAATGCTTCGGCACAGCCAAGAAGGGTCAAAAGGCCTGTTTCTGTGCTGTAATGTTCTATGGTTCTATGTACTGTGGAGAGCATTCTGGCAGGCTGCATCACTCTCTGGTATGGGGGTGAGTGGGTTAGGCTACTGTACAGGACTGAAAGAATCTGCAGAGGGTTGTAAATCTAGTTGGCTCCATCTTAGGTACTAGCCTATAAAGTATCCAGGACATCTTCAGGGATCAGTGTCTCAGAAAGGCAGCGTCCATTATTAAGGACCTCCAGCACCCAGGGCATGCCCTTTTCTCACTATTACCATCAGGTAGGATGTACAGAAGCCTGAAGGCACACACTCAGCGATTCAGGAACAGATTCTTCTCCTCTGCCATCCTATTCTTAAATGGACACTGAACCCTTGGACACTACCTCACTTTTTTAATATGCAGCTTTTCTGTTTTTTGCACGTTTTTTAAATCTATTCAATATACGTATACTGTAATTGATATATTTATTTATTATTATATTTTTTAAATTTCTCTTCTATATTATGTATTGCATTGAACTGCTGCTGCTAAGTTAACAAATTTTACGTCACATGCCAGTGATTATAAACCTGATTCTGATTCAGAAAGTGTAGGGAAGTGTATTGTCATGTACTTCGGCAGGAGGAATAAAGCTGTGCATTATTTTCTAAATGGGGAGACAGTTCAAAACTCAGCAGTGCAAACGGACTTGGGGATCCTCATGCAAGATTCCCTAAAGGTTATTTGCAGTTTGAGTCAAAGGTAAGGAAGGCAAATACAATGTTAGCATTCATTTCAAGAGGACTAAAATACAAAAGCAAGGATGTAATGCTGAAGTTTTATAAGGCATTGGTCAGAGTGCTCTTGGACAATTGTGTTCTGTGAACAACCTCCACATTTTCCTTATACATTTTCCTAAATACATCTGTTCCCAATTTACGCTCCCAAGTTCTTTCCTAATAGTATCATAATTCGCTAATACCGTCTGCTTCTATCCCTGTCCAAGGCTATACTAAATTTTAAGGAGTTTTGGTCACACAAAACGCTTACCTACTGAGAGATTTGTAATCTCCATATCCTGTACTTAATTTCTAACCACGTGTGTTACTGATTTTAATTCTTCTGAATGAGCCAAGGATTTCCATGAGTTAGTGGCATATTGCATCAGCACTGGAAATCTTTGCCCCTTGTAGCTGAAAGTAGGTCTTTGATGCTGGAGATTTTGTTCTGGGAGAAAAATTGTGTGATATGCTCCACAGCAGTAATTGTTCTCTGCTTCTGAAAGGACATTGAATGCAAAGTCATCCTTTTTTCTTTTCAACAGTGAATGATGAGTTGGAGCTTGCCTCTGGGAATATATAAATGTAAGCATTATCCACATTCTGCAGCTTTATTTCTGAGGCCTGGGTGATCTTGGTTCTGGAATCTACAAACGCCATTTCCAGAAAAGTTGGGATATTTTCCAAAATGCAATAAAAACAAAAATCTGTGATATGTTAATTCACATGAACCTTTATTTAACTGACAAAAGTACAAAGAAAAGATTTTCAATAGTTTTACTGACCAACTTAATTGTATTTTGTAAATATACACAAATTTAGAATTTGATGGCTGCAACACACTCAACAAAAGTTGGGACAGAGGCATGTTTACCATTGTGTTACATCACCTTTCCTTTTAATAACACTTTTTAATCGTTTTGGAACTGAGGATACTAATTGTAGTAGATTTGCAATTGGAAATTTTGTCCATTCTTGCTTGATATAAGGCTTCAGCTGCTCAATAGTCCGTGGTCTCCGTTGTCTGATTCTCCTCTTCATGATGAGCCATACATTTTCAATAGGCGATAGATCTGGACTGGCAGCAGGTCAGTCAAGCACATGCACTCTGTGTCTACAAAGCTACGCTGTTGTAGCCCATGCAAAATGTGGTCTGGCATTGTCCTGCTGAAATAAGCATGGACATCCCGGGAAGAGACGTTGCCTTGATGGCAACATATGTCTCTCTAAAATCCTAATATACGCCTCAGAATCAATGGTACCTTCACATACATGCAACTCACCCATGCCGTGGGCACTGATGCACCCCCATACCATCACAGATGCTGCCTTTTGCACCTTTCGCTGATAACAATCAGGATGGTCGTTTTCATCTTTGGCACGGAGAACTCGACGCCCGTTAAAACTAGCTGAAATGTGGACTCATCTGACCACAGCACACGGTTCCACAGTCTTTCGGTCCATCTGAGATGAGCTCGGGCCCAGTGTACTCGCCGACATTTCTGCATAGAGTTGATGTAAGGCTTCCTCCTTGCGTAATACAGTTTCAAGTTGCATTTCTGGATGCAGCGACGGACTGTGTTAAGTGACAATGGTTTTTCAAAGTACTCCCGTGCCCAGGTGGCTATAATTGTCACAGTAGCATGACGGTTTCTTAGGCAGTGCCGCCTGAGGGCTCGAAGATCACGCGCATTCAACAGTGGTTTCCGACCTTGCCCTTTATGCACTGAGATGTCTCTGGATTCTCTGAATCTTTTCACAATATTAGTACTGTAGATGTTGAAAGACCTAAATTCTCTGCATTCTTGCGTTGGGAAATGTTCAGTTTGAACTGACTAACAATTCTCTCACAAATTTTGGCACAAAGGGGTGAGCCACGACCCATTCTTTCTTGCAAAGACTTTTAATAACTTTGATGGACGCTAGTTTTATACCCAGTCATTATACCTCACCTGCTACCAATTAGCCTGCTTAATGTGGAGTCTTCCAAACCGGTGTTACTTGAATATTCTGTGCACTTTTCAATCTTATTTTAACTCTGTCCCAACTTTTGTTGAGTGTGTTGAAGCCATCAAATTCTAAATTTGTGTATATTTACAAAATACAATTAAGTTGGTCAGTAAAACTAGTGAAAATCTTTTCTTTGTACTTTTGTCAGTTAAATAAAGGATCACGTGAATTAACATATCACAGATTTTTGTTTTTATTGCATTTTGGAAAATATCCCAACTTTTCTGGAAATGGGTTTTGTAGTAGCAGTAAAATTGGTCCACTACTGACAAGCATGTTTCAAGTCCTCAATACTGGAATCCCTGACTAAAAGCACTCCATCTCAATCTCTTCTTTTCAAAATGGTCTGTTATAAGTACATCTGACTAGTTCATCTCTTAAGTACCTTGATTAAAATTTGTCAACACATCTGGAAAGTGTCTAAGGATATTTTCATATAATAAAATAATTATAGTGGTAGTTTGATACAAGGCATGTGTGCAAACAGCTAAGCATCAATTAGTCTACAAATATATAAATTCTCAATTATTGCCAGCTTTTTTTGTTTAAAAATTCTGGACATTGTTGCACCAAATCTAAGAAACAGAAGTCATATTACATCTTCAAATTAGCTTGAATTTTATTTGAAAATTGGTAATACTGGAAGTTAATGGAAATTTTATTGCCCTTTCAGAGAAGTTAAAGTTCTACCATTTTGTGATTTACAATTCAGAGTATTTGCTTAGAAAGAAGTATTTGTTTTAAGAAAATGGAAGGTAGATATATGTATTTGTTTTTGATAACTAAACCATGTTAGGCGTTTCTGTGCATTTAGTAATTTTCTAGACTAAGGCATTGTGAATGGTAATGCACAGAAGTACTGAAAAAGGTTTAACCTTTAAATTGTTATGACTGAAACAAGGAAATTAAATACATTATTTAGCCCAACATTTAGAAGTTTGACTAATGTAAGATATTCAATTTAAATTCTAAAGTTAGTGCTTCAGTAACCTAATTTATAGTGCATAATCATTAATCAGATCAGGTATTTTAGTTTGTACCACTATATACACAAATTTTGAAACTACTTTAAAACATGTATTCAGAATTCCTTCTGTAATAATGAAATAATTTCAAAATGGTCAATATATTGATCATGGTTGCAATATTTTCTAACCCCTGCAAAAGTTAAGGCAGAGAATCTAAAAAAGGGAGCAAAATATGAATGGAGTCATAGTTATACAACAGAGAAATAAGGCTGTTTGGTCCAACTCATCTGTGATAAAATGGAGGAGAGGGGAGATTAAGTCCATAAGATATAGGAGCAGAATTAGGCTATTCAACCCATCGTGTCAACTCTGTCATTTCATCATGGCTGATACATTTCCCTCTCAGCCTCAATCTCTTGCTTTCTCCCCACATCTCTTCATGCCCTGACTAATCAATAAACTATCAACTTCTGCCTTAAATATACCCAATGACTTGGCTTTCACAGCTGCCTGTGGCAGCAGAATCCACAGATACGCCACTTTCTGGCTAAAGAAACTCCTCCTTTCCATTCTAACTAGACGTCCCTCTATTCTGAGGCTGTGTCCTCTGATCCTAGACTCCCCCACCATAGTAAACATACTCTCCACATCCATTCTATCAAGGCCTTTCAACATATGAGATGAGATTTTCCCCCTCATTCTTCTGAATTTCAGTGAGTATGGGCCTAGAGCCACCAAATGCTCCTCATATGATAATCCCAAAATCATTTTTGTGAACCTCCCTTGAACCCTCTCCAGCGTCAGTCCCTCCTTCCTTAGATAAGGGGCCCAAAACTGCTCACAATACTCCAAATGAAGCCTCATCAGTCCTTAAAGCCTCAACATTACATCCATGCTTTTATCTTCTAGACCTCTTGATATGAATGCTAACATTTTAATTGGCTTCCTCACCACTCACTCAACCTGCAAATTAGCCTTTAGGGAACCCTGCATGAAGACTCCCAAGTCCCTTTGTGCTTCAGATTTTTGAATTTTCAGTTCTCTCTCCATTTAGAAAATAGTCAACCCTTTCATTTCTAACACTAAAGTGCATGACCATACACTTCCCAACACTGTATTCCATCTGTCTCTTTGTCCATTCTCCTAATCTGTCTAAGTCCTTCTGCAGCCTTCCTGCTTCCTGCCCCATGTAGTTATTTACTAACTCATAAATAGGATGTGAGCTAAATTGGAGTGCAATGAAATGTCAGCAAAAGATGAAAATTAACTGAAGTGATTTGCTATTTCTAATTGAAAGGAGTTCATCAAGCTACATTTCATGAATATTGATATATTTTATGAAACTGAGGGCAGAGAGGGAGTGAGAATGAAGCAGGGAATTGATAGTCATTAAGCAGTCAATCATTTTATTTGGCCTCCTGACTTTGGAGGAGGTTACACAATGAGCAACAAAAATATAAGAAAATCTGTGTGTGCTGGAAATCCAAGCAACACACACAAAATGCTGCAGGAACTCAGGAAGCCAGGCAGCATCTATGGAAAAGAGTAAACAGCATTTTGAGCTGAGATCCTTCATCAGGACTGGAAATAAGAGTAAGAAAGTGGGGTGAAGGGAGGAAGAAGTATAAGGTGGTAGGTGATAGGTGAAAGCAGCAGAGGTTTGATAACCAATCAACTTCCCAGCTCTTTGCCTCACCCCTCCCCCTCTCCCTTTTTCACCTTTCACCTACCATTTTGCACTTCTTCCTTCCCTCCCCCTTCTTGCTCTGACTTCTCATCTTTTTTTCCAATACTGATGAAGGGACTCCGTCTGAAACGTTCACCGTTGACTCTTTTCCATAGATGTTGCCTGACCTGCTGAGTTCCTCCAGCATTTTGTGTGGGCAACAAAAATAGCCCATCAAATTGAACAAAATATATATATATTTGCTGTTTTTACTGGAAGCAATGTTTGTAGCTCTGAAAAGTGGGACTGTAGAAGGAGCAGAAGTTGAATCATCTGCACTCTTATCCATAAGCTCTTTGTAAAGAAGAACTGTTGGAGTTTTCAGAGAGTGGTATTATCTCACTTCCTTCAGAATATAAGCAAATGAACATTAATATTAGAAGCTTGAGCAGGAATAGGCTGTTTTGCCCACTAATTAGGCTGTGCAATTCAGTAAGATCACAGCATTCTTCCCAATATCCTTTCCAAGATTCTATCTAGCTATGGTGGTGGGTGTGGATATGTCTGTACCAAAGGAGGTATAAGGTACTCCTTCCCTCTGCTAGCCTGCAGGTCACTCTTGGGCAAGGTGTAGTACTTGCTTGGCCCTCCTGATCAGTGTCACGTGAAGTCATGGGAGCAGGGGGTGGATGGTCGTATGAACAACTGGTGCATATCACAAGTCCTGGTTATGTGACCACTGGCATCAGGCAGACAATCTCTGAAGAGTATTAATAATGGCTGAAATCAACCATCTTATAAAGACACTACCTAACAGAAGGCAATGGCAAGCCACTTCTGTAGAAAAATTTGCCAAGAATATTTGTGATCAAGACCATGATCGCTCACGTCATACGACATGGCACATAATGAATGAATCTATCTCTGCCTTCAAAATATTAAAAGTCTTTGCTTCCTCAACATTCGTAGGAAGTCTTGTGACCTTCTAGCTTAAAGGGGCAATTCTTATCTTTAGATGGTAACATCTGTTTCTTAATTCTTTCACAGATAGAAGTATCCTCTCCATATCCATTCTATCAAGATCACATAGGATCTTATGTGAAAATCAAATCACTATGCAGTCTTCTAAATTACTTTGGATTGCCCATCCAACCTTACCACATAAAACAGCCCACGCATTCAAAGTGTCATCCAGTAAATCTGAACTGCTTCCAACATATTAACATCTTTAAATAAGTGCAACAGATGTGCTCTCATTAAATTTGCACATAACTGAAACATGACATCCCTACTTGTGTATTCAATTCCCCAAGCTGTGTATAATAATGTCCTGTTAGCTTTCCTAATTAAATTAAGAAAGATTTTATTTTAATTATTGCCTACTCGCCTTCTGCAAATTATGTACCAGGACACTCAATTCCCTCTGCATTCAGAGCTCTGCAGTCTTCTCCTTTTTATGGTTATTTTTAATCTACTGTACCAAAATGGACAATTGCACATTTTACTTGTTCACTATTTGGGGAAGCTTTGTGCAAGAAAGTAGAAGTAGAGAAAACAACTGAGAATCATCCTTGAAGGTGGAGGTTTGTTGCATTCATAAATGTCCCCAGAGTGACACTTGTGAAGTAATTTCAACCTGCAGTATATGTCTGAGCATAATATAAAGTAGATGGTCATCCAGCAAACTGTCCTTAAATCCTCGGTGAGTGGCACTCAAGCGGGTTCTCAACAACTAATTTCAGTGATAATGGCACTTTTTTGGAATGCAGTTTGATGACTGCTGTGAAGGACAAAAAGTGTGCAGCTTGAGTGCTCATAGAGGATTCTACAATTGAGTTGCAAATGGGAATTTAAGCATGAAACCAAAATGAATCCACCATTATGTATTTTCTTCTGTGGCCCCAGAAAAAAGACAAAGACAAATAGAACACAGAAACAGTCCTTTCAGAGTGATTCATCCACATCAACAAGGTTAGTTCCATTTACTTGCATGTGGCTCCCATCCCTCTAAACCTTTCCTAATCATTTACCTGTTCAAGTATCATTTACATGCTGAAATTATACATTAAAATGTTTCCACTGGCAGTTTGTTCCATACACCCACCCATCGCCCTCAATGTTGAAAAACTTGCCCTTAGATCCCCCTTGAATGTTTCCCTTTCACCGTTCATCTATGCCCTAAAGTTTCAAACTTCCCTATTCTGGGTAAAAGATAGTGAGTATTTTTCCTATCTCAAAGTTCTAAGCATGTTTATTATCAGAGTATGTATATTTTATACAGCCTTGAGATTCATCTCCTTTTTGACAACCACAAAACAAACCCTATATAACCCATTTTTAAAAAAAGACTATCAAACATCCAATGTGCAGAGAGAGAAAAGAAAACAAATCATGCAAACAATAAAAGTAAGCAAATAGCATTCAAAACTAAAGTTTATGAAAGTGGGTCCACAGACATGAAGCCAAGCATCACTGCAGCTAAAGCAGGACACAGCCTCAGTTTGGTGCAGACTCGAGTAAACTAACTATGTCTCTCATCATTTTATAAACCTCGATAAGATTACCCTTCAGTGTCCTTTGCACTGGATGATTGGAAGGTGCTGAATAATTTTAAATGGATGTAGAGGCAGGTGTAATAACCAAAAAAAATTCATGTGGGGCCAGATGACATGAACAAAACGAATAGAGTATGTACAGTTAGATTCAGGATACGGAAGATCATAAAGCCAACTTCAATAATTGCCTGAGGTACTTGTATTGCCAATTGCTAAGGAGCAGAGTTGTAGAAGATACGACCCTGGGTATGTACCATGGATATGAGTTTTGTTCTTTGGCAGGAGAAGCCGATTCAAGACAATCAGTGCATGATGGCCTGTCTTGTAAAAGCTGAGACCTTTTGGGGTGCACTAGTATTGGTGGAAAGTAGCTTGACACAAATGTGAGTGACCTGTCATGCAGCAAACTGAAGAGCAGTTTATGTTAAAAGTAACATCCGACCACAATATAATCAATGAAATACTTTTAAAGTTTTGTTACATTCGTATATTCAAAAATGCAGTGGTTGATGTGCAAAGACAGATCCTAAACCCAGTCTGTTGGTTAAACACATGAGATTCTACAGTTGCTGGAAATCTTGAGCCACGTGGACAAACTGCTGGAAGTCCAGTGCTGATGAAGAATCTCAGTCCGAAACATTGACTGTTTACTCCCCTCCAGAATATTACTTTTTTTTTGGATGTTAATCACTGAATAGATATTGGGTTACAAAAGCTGGACTAACTCTCTTGCTCAAGAAGATAGTATCTTTTACATCTACCTGAGAGAGCTTCTATTTAATCTCACATCTGATAAGAACATTCCATCGTTCAAAGTGGCGTTCCCTTAATGCTGTACAATATTAAAACATCAATAGACTTTGGACCTCAGATTTCTGGGCTAGAACTTCAACTCTTGACCTTATCTTTCCAGTGAGAATACCACCCATTGTTCCATGGCTGAGAGTTATAGAGTCATAGAAAAGTACAGCACAGCAACAGGCCCCTCAGCTCATCTAATCATTTAAGCAGCTTACTCCTATCAAGCTGCACCAAGACTATAGCCTTCCATACCCCTACCAACCATGTACCATTAACATTGAAATCAAGCTGGCATGCACCACTACCACTGGCAGCTCGTTCCAGTCTCACAACCCTCTGAGTGAAGAAGTTTCCCCTCATGTTCCCTTAAACTTTTCACCTTTTGCTCTTATGCGCTCCTTGACCTCTAGTTGTAGTCCAACACAACCTCAGTGGAAAAAGCCATGCTTGCATTTACCCTATCTATACCCCTCATAATATTGTATCTCTCTATTAAATCTCCTCTCAATCTTCTACGTTCTGAGGAATAAGGTCCTAACCTATTCAATCTTTCCTTTACCTCAGGTCCTCCAGACCTGGAAACATCCTTGTAAATTTTCTCTGTACTCTTTCAACTCTATTTACATCTTTCCTGTAGGTAGGTGACCAAAACTACACACAATGCTCCATATAGGCTTCACCAATGTCTTATACAATCTCAACATAACATCCCATCTCCTGTATTCAATACTTTGATTTATGAAGGCCTATGTGCCAAAAGCTTTCTTTACAACCCTATCTACCTGTGATGCCACTTTCAAAGAATTATAGATGTGTATTCCCATATTCCTTTGTTCTGCTGCATTCTTCAGTGCTCTACTGTTCACTGGGTAAGACCTACCCTGGTTGGTCTTACTGAAATACAACAACACCTCACACTTGTTTGCACTAAATTCCTTCTGCTACTTTTCATTCCATTTTTCTAGCTGGTCTAGATGCTAATGCAAGCCATGATGGCCTTCCTCAACGTCCACTACACCCCCAGTCTTGGTGTCATCCACAAATGTGCTGATCCTGTTAATCACATTATCATTCAGATTGTTGATGTAGATGACAACAACAGATCCAGCACTGATCCCTGCGGCTCTCCATTAGTCTCAGGCCTCCAGTCAGAGAGGCAGCCATTTACTACCACTCTCTGGCTTCACCCACAAAGCCAATGTCTAATCAAATTTATTACCTCATTTTAAATGCCAAGTGACTGAACCACATAAGGTCTTTCTGACAAATATTATGGCTCAGTTGTGCATCAGTTTTTCATCGTGTGTTTTTAGAAAGCATATGATTTCCTTTTAGGTTAGTCTGTTTTCACATAGTTCCTAATATTCTTTTCTGCAACATTTTACCATTTAATAACATGTCAAGAAGGTAAATGCAATGCAAAAGACAACTTGTGCAAATACAAAAAGAAATGAATAATAATAATAATAAATAAATAAGCAATAAATATCGAGTACATGACATGAAGAGTCCTTGAAAGTGGTTGTGGGAACATTTCAGTGGTTCAAGAGCTTGATGTTTGAGGGATAGTAACTGTTCCTGAACCTAGTGGTGTGAGTTCTAAGGCTCCTGTACCTTCTTCCTGATGACATCAGCGAGAAGAAAGTGCGTCCTAGGTGATGGGGGTCCCTGATGAAGGATGTGGCTTTCCTGCGACAGTGTTTCATGTAGATGTACTCAATGGTGGGGAGGGCTTTACCTCGATGACTGGACCGTATCCACTACTTTTTATAGAATTTTCCATTCAAGGGCACTGGTGCTTCCTTCCATACCAGGTTGCAATGCAGCCAGTCAATATAGATAGATAGATAGATACTTTATTCATCCCCATGGGGAAATTCAACTTTTTTTCCAATGTCCCATACACTTGTTGTAGCAAAACTAATTACATACAATACTTAACTCAGTAAAAAAAAATATGATAAGCATCTAAATCACCGTCTCAAAAAGCATTAATAATAGCTTTTAAAAAGTTCTTAAGTCCTGGCGGTAGAATTATAAAGCCTAATGGCATTGGGGAGTATTGACCTCTTCATATACCCTCCAATTCAGATGTATAGAGGTTTCTCAAAGTTTTAGAGGTCATGCTGAATTGCCGCATACTCCCAAGATCTTCTAAGTAGTAGTTAGTCATGTGTATGGTTGAATAACAATTAAGCTTGAACTATTTCATGACTATTAAAAATTAAATCAAAGATTGCCTATGTTGATATTCAGCCTAAAGATACTCCAGCTTATTGTAGCATTAGTCACATTGAGAAGATATGTGTGATTCTCAGCCTGTAATTCATTAAGTAATTTGTGCCATCATAGCACTTAATCCTTGAAATTACTTTAACTATCCCTGGGTTGGGAGGGAAAAAATCAATCAGAATTCCCATTCCTGATTACTTTCTAGTGATTCTTCATATACATTTCCTTTATGGATCAATATAAATATTCGGCAAATATTTCAAATTTCCAGGATCTCTGGTGTTTTGCTTTTCTTCTGCCTAAATAGTCTGCTGACAATCAGATGGCTATCTGGACAAGATGCCCAAGATGTTATGTATTGATGAACTATGCAAACTGATAGGCAATCCTGTTAGGATGGAAGAAAATTGAAAATATATCATTGTAAATTTGAAAACTTAGGTTTCATCCATCGTAAATAAGGCATTGGAGCTGAATCAGGCCATTCGGCCCATCAAGTCTGCTCCATCTTTTGATCACGGCTGATCCATTTCCCTATCAACCCCATTCTCCTGTCTTCTGCCCACAACCTTTCACACCCTGGCATAAAAAATCTTATCAACCTCTGCTTTAAGTACACTCAATGACCTGGCCTCCACAGTCACTTATGGCAACAAATTCCACAGGAATGAATCTGTAAATGCAGCCAACATTTTTTGCACAATTGAGTTTATCCCTAAATGATAATTCTTTTGGCTTCAGACTAATAGAGGACCTTTGAATATGTTCCCTTTCTGCTTTTAAATATGGAGGCTACCTGGAATAAAGCAAGGTAGTTTAGAAGTGGACTGTTTCGCCTCTCAAGCCATCATTTGCCATCATTTGTAAGATATTTTCTGATTTGTGAATAAAATACTTACTTCTACTGTCATTTGCAGCAATGTGTTCCAAACTTTTAGACATCTGCGTTTCTTATTTTTACTCCTGAAAGCCCCAGTTCTAATTTTTATACCAGACTCCTCAATCAAAAGAAATAATCGTATTTCTGTTAATATCATGAAAACTTACTGCAAATCAGCCTCTGACAGTCAAAATTCCAGGGAAAGCAACAATTTATTTGTTTAATTGAATAAAATCCAAGCAATTTAATGCTTGGCCTCAGTTATTATTCCACCAGGTCTACACTGCACTCCCTCCAAAGTCATCTTATTTGCTCCCTATACAATACACAGATAATGACAATGTGTAAGTATAGCATCTTCTTGCATTCTCATCCTCTAGTTAAAAAGGATCAGAATTTTGCTAACATTTTTAGTCATAGAGTTGTACATCTCAGCAGTGGGTTCTTCAACCCACGATGTCCATGCTCATGGTTTCACACATCTGCAGTGATCAAAATTTGTTGGCATAAAGTTCACAGCTGTCTATGCCATCCCAATTCAAGTACCAGTCAAAACCCCTCTTAAACACGGTGATTGTATCTGCTTCCGTAACTTCTCTGGCTGTGCATTTCAGATACCAACTACTTCTTCCCTCAAAACTCCTTCCTCTCACTTTAAACCTGGATTGTCTTCTTTTTGATATCTCAACATGAGAAAAGCATCTTGTCCATCTGTGCTATGTCTCTCATAACTTAAGGCCATACCTCAGCCTCTTTTCCTGCAAGGAAAACAAATTGAGTTTATTTAGTCTCAATGCAAAACATATTCTCCAAATCCAATAGATTTTTATCTCTATGCATTTATGGCATTTACTTTTGATGCTTCCTCGCAATTGTTTATGTTTCTGCTGCCTCTACTATATACTTTGTCTTCTGATGTTGAAAGTAAATGACCTCAGGCTGTGAAGATTAATATACAGTATAATTAGTATACAATGTGACAATCAGAATACAAATTCTGTTTTTCCAAGCTGATAATTAATCTATTAATATCTTTGTAATTATTGCAATGCTTATTTTGTCCTCTGCTATGTAATTCTGACTGTCAATCTTCCATCCTCACTTTCTCTTGACACTTATATGAAGTTTACATCTATGTCATCTTGTCTATGCCAGCAAAAAATGAGCTATTCTTCTGAATTTATCTTCCCTGTACTTAAACTTTTACTTGAAGGTTAGGGCAATTCAGATGCTTATCTCAGCCACTAACTGCAGGTAATCATATTTCAGATCAGTATTAGTACAGCTGGTCCAACTAAATTTCTGGTCGGTGACCCTCGCAATGTGGATGATTGTGGAACTGCTCTTAAATTATTCCCTCTATTTTGTCATCCTTATGCTACTCCATAGCATCATGATATAATGTCTGTTTCTGTCTGTACCCAGGCAACACTTATCACCATCTCATCACCAATCTTGCTCTGTCCTGAAGAAGGGTCTTGGCCTGAAGTATCAACTATTGTATTCCTTTCCATAGATGCTGTCTGACCTGCTAGGTTCCTCCAGCATTTTGTGTGTGATGCTTTGGATTTCCAGCATCTGCAGACTTTCTGGTGTTTATCCTTGTCCTTTGCACTTTAGAATGCACCTCCAACAACCAAATCAGATGAGCAGAAATTTCTTGCAACTACATTTTGGAATGTCTAAGGTGATTGTCTTCAACTCTGTCACCAACTCCTCAGCAAATCTTGAAGCTGACGAGGTTATTCACAACACTGAGGTTCTGAGATGAGCTTAGCCACAGGGAATATTGTGTTGCTGGTTCAAAGATTCCTTTTTATTTTCAAAGTATGCTTGTACAGTACAACTCTTAATATTTTTCTTCTCTGGATAGCCAGAAAAACCAAGGGAGTTGACATCAGCACCCCCCACCCCCCAGCACAAAAACGAAAAATAACAAAACTTGCAGACCCCAAAAACCCCCACTACCTCCTCTGCAGAAAAAGCCATGTAATAACAATCCGCAACTCCCTCACAGAAAAATCAGCAACAAAAACAATCCCCAACCCCCTCACTCGAAGAAACAAAACAGTGAGTAGTACGTCAGAAGTCCAATGCCACCATTTAAAAAAGAGCATAAAGACCCTTTGAATATTTTGCCAACACCACCTGTTTTCTTTTATTTTCAGATCTTATCTGAGCAAAGCAGGGGTTGTTTGCCAAAAGTGACTACAATAATGTTTCATTTGTTCATGACTCAAACACGTAAAAGTTGAGATGCATATTTTTTCTTGTGATAAGAGAGATGTGGGTATCTGATATGTCTCCCTTGTCTAAATTTTCAGTGTGAACAGTGAATGACCAAATTTTGTTTTCAAAATTACCTTGGAAGCTTGTCCAAAATAATGTTTGAATGGCCAGGGAATAGATGGCTGGAACTCCTATCTCAATATGCAGGAGACTTAGTGAAATATTTGATTGGATGTTGTTTCTCATGTATAGGAACATGGTCCAATATTTGTCTTCCATTAGATGGAATAAGCTTGGAATTGCATTTTAAGCAGCTCTACTGAGATTGAAATAAACATTACTGGAGGGTACTCAGGGAAAAAAAACAAAGAGAATTTTGAGCATTTTAACATATGAGCAGATTTGGACAAAAAGAGGTTGTATTTAATCTTAATATCTTCATTGATTTAAAGTTTTATCGGTTTGTTATTGTGTACTGGCACAGAAGTTAGCCAATCAGATCATAGGATGAAGTCCGATCAAGGGAAAACAGTACTGAGCTATCTACTGCAGTCATATGCATATGCTTCTATAAAGGTTTTATTTTTAAAGAGCTCTGAATCACATTTTTTCTTGCAGAAGAATCAACAGGAGGAATTAATCGATGCAGAGTTTCAGAAAGCTCACATCCCCAGTCCTTTAATATTGAAATAGGACGTGAACAATTGCCAATTCTTGGAACTGAACAAACATCTCTTCATGAAAGTGAGGGTCTGTTCTGTATCAATTTTAAATATCAAGAATATGTCAGAATTTTAAGATTTTTAAAAGTATTTGCTGCAACAAAATGCAGTTCTATATTTTCCCCAGTTCATTATTATAATAAAAATGTACTTGTCTCTTTTAACTGCACAGGATCGATTGGAAACTCACGAAGCTCCACACAAATGAATTCCTATTCTGATAGTGGTTACCAGGATACTGCCAGTTACTACAGTAGCCAGAATTTGATCAAGACTATCCCAAGAAGTCTACAGGAATCTGTTCACATTAGCACCAACAGTAATCACCTAACACGAAATTCTAGGCCGGAGGGACAGACAGTAGGCCAGGTACTATAGCTTTAAGCAAAGTAATGGCTTGTGTAAGATGATTTTTCAATCACATTGTTCTTGCTGGTATTTTTAAAAAGTGCAGATGCATTCATTTGAAAGGTTGTTGATTGCAGTTAGCTGCAGTCTGTGCTTCAGAAGCTCCAGACCCCAGAGCCTTTTGGTTGGGTTCTGTCACCTGAACTCTGTCTTTTGTTTGCTGTATCCTAGAAATAACCTTACTGGTTATAATTTGTGAAGAAATGCAAAAGTAATCCGTGAATACTGTGTGAAATTGACATTCTGTTTGCAGTAGAGCAGAACTGAGAAAATTCTAACTTCTTATTTTGTAGTAATTTTCAATGATGTGTCATTGGGCGAAATTATAACAATATAGTAAAATGCATTTTCTACAAAAATAGATGTACAGGTGCTAATAATATATCTTTAGTTGCTATATTAATGGACAAACTTTATGAAGTGCAAGAGCAGCATTGAGAATTTTTGCTGATTTGAGATCGTATTTGTGTCACTGTGTTTGACCATTTACATTTCATCTATAGAATTTGTGTGTGGCCATATGTGCTTCCAGGTTGGCATTAATGATGCTGTAACTCTGTTTAGGAGAAGTAGCCCCATTTCCCTTTTGTTTTTAACCACTGTCCCATGAAATGATATGTCATCTCCAGTAGGTGTCTCGCAACTATAATGGCAATGGGTCCGGGAATCTTGCCAAGTTGGGATTCATCCTGGCATTTTATGGCATTGTTCCTATAAGCTGCACTGTGTTTGTTTTTTCTTATTTAACTGTTTTAAAATTTGTGCTGTATTTTTAAATACAACAGGCATATTTCCCTGACTTGTAGTGGTAGATACCGTGAAACTTAATGTTGAGCATGTAATTATTACAATGCTTTCAAGGGCTACTTATTTACTTATTTGATACAGTGCATAATAGGCCCTTCCAGCACTTCGAGCCATGCCACCCAGTAATCCCCCTATTTAATCCTAGCCTAATCATGGGACAATTTACAATGACCTATGAACCAGTATGTCTTTGGACTCTGGGAGCAAAACATAGCACCTGGAGAATCCACACGGTCTCGGGGTGAACATGCAAACTCCTTAGAGACAGCAGCAGGAACAGAACCCAGGTTGCCTGCACTATAAAGTGTTGTGCTAACCACTTCATTTCTGGTATCTTAATAGTGTCAATTTACTAATTTGATGGATAAAAAAACTGTTGAATTTTCCTCATGATAACTTCCCACTCTTGATCCATTGCCTTGATCACTTTAGGGAAAATAGAGTCAGTATTCAAAATCTGAGCAAAGTGGTACATGCTGATTTTTATGAGGACACGTATAATGTTACCATAATACAAGTAGCTAATACATTTTTGTTACTTGAGTTTTCCTTTGTACATAGAGTTGGGATGCAAGAGTGTCTTTGCCAATCCCATAGTTACTATTTTTTCAGTGTAATGTCTGTACCTAATTCTATTCAATTTAAATTTTTAATCCCATTTTTCCAAAACTTCTGTCACGTAAAAGACGCACAAGGGAAGGATGAGGATTGTAATGAAGTAGAATTTTTTTGTGTGCTGAAATAGTCTAATTCTGATCAGCTGTATTGTGTATGCTTCTCTCTGTGCTTGTTCAGAAGATTTAATTATTTGATATCATCTTTTTCAAACAGGGTCCAATGAACACTGCTGTTGCCACAGGTAGGGCAATGAGGAGAGTTAGCTCAGTTCCATCTAGAACACAGTCACCATCTTATGGTACAGGAATGTCACCATCAAGGGGCTCTCTTAGAACATCACTAGGAAGTGCTTATGGCTCACCAGCATTAACTGAACCTCGTTCCAACAATTCTGCTGTGTATTTGTCCTCGACTTTGCCTGCTCAGAGAGCGGGCTCGCCACGTACTACACAGAGATCAATGTCACCAGCTACAATCAGACGAATTGGTTCAGTTACAAGGCAGCTCACTAGTTCCAGCAGGGCGACGTCTCCATATCAGACTTTGGGCTCTTCATTGAGAATGGGATCGCCCCTCGCCTTAACAACTGTACAGACGAGAGTAAACTCTTCACCCCAGGCTCAAACCGGATCGTCATCTCCAGCAAGATCCACAATGACTGCTGTCCCACAACGTATGGTAACACCACTACAAAGATCTCATGCCATCGATGGTGATTTTTATTGTCTCCAGTCACCAGAAATCTATGAGAGGATGGTTCCAACACGACCAGACAGCCTTGCAGGTCTGTTTTTGTGAAAGAAAACGCAAACGCAATATTCATAAATGATAAGTGGCTCTTTAGGCATTTTTCTTTGGTAGAAACTGTGAAATATTTATTGAAAGGCAAACAATTCCAGCTGTCCTGGCTTTACCAGCTAGAATTTTTACTTACATCTCCCTATGCCTATACTAGCTTGGACCAGATGAGGAGCTTTTGTTCTAATTATTTTCAGCTCTGAAGGGTGCAAGGTTCAAAAATTCTAAGTAAATTTGTTATCAAAATACACATGTATTACCGTATACCACCTTGAGATTCATTTTCTTGCAGGCATTTACAGGCAAAAAAGAAATACAATAGAATTTTATGAGAAACTGTACATGAACAAACACTGACACAAATACCAGTGGCACAACAAAAGAAACTGTGCAAGTGTGAATGGTAAATAGTCCTTGAAAGTGAGTCTGTGAGTCATAGAATCAGTTCAGAGCAGTGGTGAATGCAGATATCCACTCTGGTTCCGGAAACTAGTGGTTATCGAGTAGTAACTGTTCTTGAACATGGTATGTGGGACCTAAGGCTTCTATACCTTCTATCCAATGGTAGCACAATGGGTGCTCAATATAAATACTAAATACTGTGGAGGGCTTTGCCTGTTGTGATCAAGGCCGCTAGTAGGACACTAATGAATCACCATCCTTGAAATGTCCCTAAAGGTCTTAATAGCTAACCAAACTTAACCTCCAGCTGTGCAGTTGTCAAGGCTGCAATAAATTTTTGATCATTTTTGTAAAGATTTTTAATATAAGTGAAGTAACCATTTTAAAATGTTATCTAACAAAAGAAGTACCTCAGAACTCCTTTAATTAATTAAAAATCTTTTAGATGAACCGAAATAAATATACCCTTAAGCTGCTGCCCTGCAGTCATTACTGAAATCAGTGGATTTCTGATTCAACATTAGGTTGACTGTCTGTAGTTTGTCCTCCTCATTATCTCCTCCTCCAAGATAGACATCACTATAAGATGGAGTTCAACCACTCTGAGCTGATAATAAGTGAGTTTGAAACTTGAATAATTGGTAGGAAGTCCTGGACTAATTGTCAGTTGAGGTAGAACTATCAGCATTTATCAACAAGATTTGGGAACTAAGTTCAATCAGTATGAAGCTCTCTATTAAATTAGCAGCATTCAAATAAACATTCAAAGTTTCATCTCAGCAAAATAGCATTAAAATGATACCATACAAAAAATTAAATCTTTATGAAATTACACCGAATCGGTTGTCTTCACCTTTTCTCTTGTTCCCGGTTAAAGTAAGTAATCTCCCAATGATGGATCACTTTGTTATGTGATTTTTATGGAGTAGGGAAGAAAAGTAATAGAGGCATAAAAGAAGAATTGGATTTTCAAGAGTTTTTAATCTTTTTAACACTTCAATTGCTTTTGGGATAGGGTTATTGGAGGATAGGGACAAAGCAGCAGATCCTTTGCACACAGCACACACAAAATGCTGGAAGAACTCAACAGGCCAGGCAGGATCTCTGAAAAAGAGTACAGCCGATGTTCGGTCTGAGATCCTCCAGCAGGATCCTTTGCACTTTTAGCCATTCTGTGGCTTTTCTAACACTCATTATAATGAGCTTGTTCTTTTCAGTTGGGAGTTGTCTGTCCATCCTCAATTTCAACTGTCTTCCTACAGTCTTCATCTTAGTATAATTCTTTTAAAAATATTTTTATTCTCAGTTGCTTTCAGTAGTAGCAACGTGACGAAATACCAAAGTGTGGGACTATCATAGGCCTTCATTCCAACATGGTTTGTACAGAAATGAGAATGTTGAATTGACACATTATCTCAAACTGTTCCTGAATGTTTCACTTTTGCATTCATAACCTTGCCTAATCATATCACAAGGAATAAGCAATTTCTATGGAATGCAATTGTCATTTCTGATTAATCATAAAATTAATTCATCATTCTGATTATACTGGAGTATAACTCAATTCTTTACCCATCTTGAAAATATTTTAATTTGGTAAATATGAAAGACTGGGTCAAAGGAAAATTCAAACATTCTAAAGATTTCAAAAGATAAGCCTCCAGGATAATACCAAAGCAAAGATAAGAGAAATTAGAAAGGGATCATGGATAAAGGAATTTATTTTAAATACAATTTTACAGAATAATGAAGCAAGGAAGAGAAATGAATTCCAAAGTCATACTCCAAATGAAAGAAACCGTTTGTTTTATGCTGATTAGCGTCCAGTCAAGCCCTTCCAATGTTTTAAAATTAGTAAAATAAGTCATTATAATTAAATCTAACGCTTTGTAAATTGGATCATAAGAACATAAGATATAGGAACAGGAGTAGGCCATCTGGCCCTTCGAGCCTGCTCTGCCATTCAATAAGATCATGGCTAATCTGGCCATGGAGTCATCTCCACCTACCTGCCATTTCCCATAACCCCTAAGATTAGATTATATTCAACTTTATTGTCATTGTGCCGAGTACAGATACAAAGCCAATGAAATGCAATTATCATCTAGCCAGAAGTGCAAAGGAATAGTGTTATTTACAAAATAACTGCGAATAAAAAGTAAGTGCTACAGCACACAAATATAAAACTACTGAGACAGTACAATATGGGTGCAATACTGTTTAGCGCTGTGATGTGAGGTTCAGCAGGGTCACAGCCTCAGGGAAGAAGCTCTTCCTGTGCCTGCTGGTGCGGGAGCGGAGGCTCCTGTAGCGCCTACCGGATGGAAGGAGAGTAAAAAGTCCATGGTTAGGGTGAGATGCATCCTTGATATGCTTTTCGCCCTGCCCAGACAGCGTTTATGGTAGATGTTCTCAATAGTGGGCAATTGGGTGCTGATAATCCGCCGAGCAGTTTTCACCACATTCTGGAGTGCTTTGTGGTCCGATACAGGACAATTGCCATTCCACACTGAGCTGCAGTTGGTGAATATGCTCTCAATGGTACAGCAGTGAAAATCCGTCAGTATCCTGGGACAGAGGTGAGTTCACTTGATGCTCCGCAGGAAATAAAGGCACTGTTGCACCTTTTTGATCAGGATGGAGGAGTTCAGGGACCAGGAGAGATCCTCGGAAATGTGGACACCAAGGAATTTTAAGCTTCCCCTACTATGTAAAAATCTATCCAACCTTGTCTTACATTTATTTACTGAGGTAGCCTGCACTGCTTCATTGGGCAGAGAATTCCACAGATTCACCATTCTCTGTGAAAAGCAGTTCCTCCTCATCTCTGTCCTAAATCTACTCCCTCGAACCTTGAGGCTATGTCCCTTAGTTCTAGTCTCACCTACCAGTGAAAACAACTTTCCTGCCTCTATCTTACCTATCCCTTTCATAATTTTATATGTTACTA